>NC_139349.1:96189056-96821556 GCF_055883805.1 Amblyomma maculatum | reverse complement strand
TCAACTTCGTTAAATCTAGTTTTAACTGTATTACTTCTTAGGCGTAGCACGGATTCTTCTGCAAGCTTTTGCCTTTCATGTGATGTTTTCTTGCCTGAATGGACGAGTATTATCATAATAATCTCTAGGCCCCTCATTTATGCAAATAAGCGCTTTTAAAGTTATTAAGATATGTCTATCATAGTTCCCTTTGGATGTGTTCACTAGCGATGTGCTTTTTTCGTGTGTACGAGCCTTCCTTATTCAGAACGGCTTCTTCCATTTCTCTTTTTGTTTTTGTTTTTTTTTTTTTTTGCTGACTGAACATTTCTTGGTGAACATAGTTCTGTTTATCTCCTTCGCGTTTTCACTTAATCAGAGGGTCGTCATTACGAATGATCGGATGACTAACGAAAACACCCTGAGCTACGACATCTCCAAACAAGGCACGGTAAGTCCAACTCCGCCGTACCAGAAACCTCTTGCTTAGTAAACAAGGACTGTGCAGCAAATACGGTAGATTTCTGCGGCACTCTTTTGCCAGCAAACCCCGCGGCCAGAATCTTATATAGCGACAACATCAAGCTGTCGCGCTCCCATCCCATCGCCTCCTCCGCCTCCCGGCCGCTCCACATCTTCCCTTCTTCCCAGTAGCGCCTTGAGCAGAGCATAAAACGCGCCAGAAAGAGCACGCGCACCGCTCCGGAAATGGCATCCCTACTAATTAACCTTCCTTAATGAACAAAGGAGCTAACGGGCCAGCGGCACTCTCCGTTGCACCCTCCGCGCCTTCGTGCCAATCGTTTGGCGCCGCCGGCGGCGGCCTGAGAGAAGGGGATTTAGGGAAGATTCCCTCCCCCGTCCCCACCCTCCCGTCTAACCCCGCGGCCCGCCACCTCGTTTACAATGCGTTTCGATGGCGCCAAACGACGCCGCCACCGCTCCACAACGCGAGCGCCGTCGTCCTCGCGGCCTCTGCCCTCTGCACCCTGCTCCTCTTTCTTTCTCGCCGATCTCTAAGCGCCCTGGTTTTCTTCTGTGTTTTGCTGTTCTGCCGTTGTTGTTGCTGGCGCCGCGTGTGCGTGTTGCCCTTTTGGCGCGGAGCCGTCGGCTGCCGCCTGCGAGCGCTCCCGCGCTGCTGCCGAGTGTAAGTGCGTTAACGCTAATGCTGTCGCTAAACTGCACCGCGGCGCGTAAAACGTGTCCCGCGCTTTTGGCACGTCGCTGGACTTTTCACGACCGAAAGTGCCCGTATCATCCATTTCCGTTGCTGCCGTTCCAATTTTATTCAGGTTTGTTTTCTTCTTGCATGTTTATTGAGTGCTCTCTTCATTAGCGTCGCCCTTCGGAGTTTAAAGCTTTCTGTTCCTGTCTTTGGTGCCTTTTCTTTTCGTTCCGCTTGGAAGCCCTCTTTTTTCCCATTCTATGGCGCTCTCGAAGTTCGAGACAACCCTGTATGATTCACCTCGGTAGTTTCCACGGATAGCGATTAGTTTGTCCGTAAAATAGGGCTTCATAAGTAGTACAGATATCGTCGGAGGGATGAGAAAATTTGCAGCGCAGAGCAGCAGTGACGTATTGATTATTGACTGACTGACTGACTGACTGACTGACTGACTGACTGACTGACTGACTGACTGACTGACTGACTGACTGACTGACTGACTGACTGACTGACTGACTGACTGACTGACTGACTGACTGACTGACTGACTGACTGACTTGAGTGAGTGAGTGAGTGAGGCAGTGAGTGAGTGAGTGAGTGATTGAGGCAGTGAGTGAGTGAGTGAGTGAGTGAGTGAGTGAGTGAGTGAGTGAGTGAGTGAGTGAGTGAGTGAGTGAGTGAGTGAGTGAGTGAGTGAGTGAGTGAGTGAGTGAGTGAGTGAGTGAGTGAGTGAGTGAGTGAAATGTAACCTTCTGCGTAACAGACTTTGGAGCAACTCTGCTGCAAGCAAAGACAATGCAGCTGTAGCCTGCTACATTTACCTTGACAGTCTTAATAACGTATCTTTAAGCTTAACCTAACGCAGACTTTTCACATGCAAATATGTTTCACCTACATCATGGCTTTAAAATTTGCATGATGTCCTTGCCGAGGAACATTTGAACCTGTCTCGGATTTATAGCATCCCTATAGCTCACGATTAGTCGTTTGGTATTTTTCTTAACCTACTCCCTATGTGGTCACGTACTTTATCCGAAGTAAACACCGACAATGAAACACTGGCAGCTTTCCCTGTAGAAAGTACTTTAAAACGTTTTGCAATAGACCGGGATAAAATTGGCGCCAGGTAGAACACAAATTAGGACCGCTTAATTTTTACCCTTTCCAAACCATATCGAGCCCCCAACCTTCATTTAGAGGATCGGCACCTTAGCCTCACCTGAAAGCAGAGCCTTTGAGCACTGTGGCTCGTGATGAAGTAACTGACGTCAAGCGTGGCACGATGAAAACTACTTGATGTGTGCCCGAACATGTCATTCACATTTGGGTACACCTGAACATAAAATGAATTTAGCATAGCAAGAATATTATACAGCCCAGTTTTGACAATGTAAATGTTAATAAATGAACTAGTACGCTACTTATCAAGCCCTACATATGGCCTCAATTCATTTTGTATTTTGAGAAGTTACGCTATTCTGATCACGGCCAAAGAAGTCTACGCGTAATGTCGTTCCCAATTAGTTCCAGGACGCGTACATAGGCGACCTTTATGTGGGTGGTAGTGGTAAGAACATTCATTTCCTATACAAGGGCCTGGAGGTATGTTCGGATCGGCCCATATGGGACCGGTCGTTACAAGCACTAAGTGGAGGTCCCTAGTTTGGGACCCCAGTGGCGGTTGCCGCCGCCTGGGCGCGCCCGACTAAGGCTTGTTGGGCCTGTAAGTCGTGGCAGCCGAGCAGGATCGCCTCCCAGTCCTCCCGGGTTGGGTTGGGGATGGGGGGAACAGCCGGATTAGAGGGGCAGGCCCACACCATGTGATAGATGTCAGAAGACACCGCTTCACAGTGTGGGCAGCTGCCACTAAAGGAGGGGTCAAAATGTTTTAGTGCTGCCGGGCACAGCAATGTATTGGTGAAAAGGCGGATAATGAGCCGCTCATCCGCCTTTTTGAGGCCTTTACATGGGCTGGAGTAAAGGCGATTACAATTCTGATAGTACATCGTGATATCTTTGAAGGTGTAGGCTGGATTAAAATCGGGTTCCTGATCTGATGGGGAGGAGAAAACAGCCCGGTGAGAGAGCGCGCGGGCGGCTGCGTCTTCTGCCTCGTTTCCTGCCAAACCCTGATGAGCAGGGGCCCATTATAAGGTAACGGAGTGCGGGGTCCGTATCCCGTATGCAATTTGAGTAGATTTGATAGGCTAGTAAGGGAGTCCAGCCTTGTCTGACGTTCCGACAGGCTCCTCGCGAGTCGGTAATTATGTATTTTGAATCTGAGTGTGAGGCCGCGAGAGCAATCGCCACCTCTTCTGCATGTGTTGTACTGTGGGCTCTGAAGGTGAGACCGTTAACCGTTTTGCTGTTGTGACCTACATCGGCTGTGTACCATTCTCCATGGTGAGGGCCGGAGGCATCCACGTAGTATACACCTATTTTGTTGCCATAATGTCGGGCTAGGGCTTCCGCTTGTGCCAGGGGCCGACCATTATGATCTTCGTGTGACATATTGGCTGAAAGAGGTCGCACACAGAGGGCGCGTCTCCACAGTTCTGGGATGCGAAACTTGTCTTCCATGAGAGTTGTGTGTTCGATACGGAGTCGAGCAAGAAGGCGGCGACCCGGCTCCGTTTGCGATAAACGCGTGTACTGATTTGTAAGGTGCGCCTCCCGGAGCTCCCAGAAAGTATTCACCACCCCAAGGGCCATAACACGGCTGTTTGAAGTAGCGATGGGGAGGTCTAGGGCACGCTTAATTTTGCGATGGATGACCTCAAGGGCATCCTCCTCTTGTTTCCGTAGGTGAAGTTAAGGTGTCGAATAGAGAATCCGACTGGTCACGAAGGCGTTTGCCAGCCGCAAGGCATCTTTACTTCGTAACCCCCCGCGTTTGTTTGAAACCCGGCGGACCATGCGGCCCACCTGGCCCCCCACCGTACGGAGTTTGGCCAATGTTGTGTCTGACCGTCTTTGTTTGTGAATGTAAAGTCCGAGTACCCGTATCTCGTCAGCTTCGTGTATGGGACCACTGTCTAAAGAAAGAGTGATTTGAGTTGTGCACTTTGGCGAGGGGCGGAGGTGCACAAATTCCGATTTTTGTGGGGAACACTGAAGACCACAGCGGCGGTCATAGCGGTCTACTATCGTCGCCGCTGTTTGCAGGCTGGTTTCAATGTCCCCTATGCTGCCATGCGTGGCCCACAGGGTGATGTCATCGGCATATATGGCGTGCTGCACACCAGTGACACCATCGAGCTGGGCAGGCAGGCGCATCATAGCCAAATTGAAGAGCTGCGGGGAAAGTACCGCGCCTTGGGGGGTTCCCCGCGTGCCGAGTAGGTAAGGACCATGCTCATTATCTTGGATGCGAATGTAGGATTGACGATCCGTGAGAAATTGCGTTATGTATTGGAATGTGTTGAGGCCACAGTCGGTCTGGCTTAGGTTAGTGAGTATGATCTCGTGTGTTACGTTATCAAATGCCCCTTTGAGATCTAAGGCGAGTACTACCCGGTCATTATGGGGGAATTCGAGTGGGTCAAGGACTTCCCACTCGAATGCCCCCATAATGACCGGGTAGTACTCGCCTTAGATCGCCCAAGTTGCAGGAGGACATCTTGAGCGGATCTGTGTGGGCGGAATCCAAACATGGTGCCTGCGAATACATGTTTTTGTTCAAGATATTCAGATAGCCGGTCCCGCACCATCGTCTCCATTAGTTTGCCCACACAGGAGGTGAGAGAGATGGGACGGAGGTTATCTGTGTAAATTGGTTTGCCTGATTTAGGAATAGAGTTACCAGAGCCGTTTTCCAGTCGCTTGGTAGGGGGGGTGTCCCCGCGCCCGCTTCCGACGCGACGCAGAGTAGCAATAAACGTCTTTCACGTGTGTTCCCGCCGCGGTGTTGCATGAAGTGGTTAGGGCGCTCGACTTTTTCTTGGAAGCGAAAATTAATGTGGCCATTTGCTGTGCTATGTCGGTGCACGTTAAAGAACCCCAGGTGGTCGAAACTTCCGGAGCCCTCCACTACGGCGTCTCCCATAGCCTGAGTCGCTTTGCGACGTTAAAAACCCCATAAACCGAACCAAACCTTTTTCAGATGCAAGTGAAAACGCAGGCGGTTTCTGCAATTGAAAACGCAGGCGACACAAAAACTCGTTCAGAGCTCTCGCGGCGTCTCGAGCGGTCAGAGCGACGCAGTTTAAACAAGTTGGAAATTTTTCGCTGTGTCGCTGCCGCTTGCCTCTGAGTTCGCTGAGTCGCTTGCATGTGAACGAGCGTATAGACTCGCGGTTCCTAATAGCGAGGCGCTTTGCTTACAAGTTCATGATGGCCTATGTAACCATTGAGTAAAAATGAAAATATTGGTTGGTATTATGATGGGTTTAGTAGCTTTAAATTTGTGGACTCCGCGAACAATTTTACTGAGTTTAGTAAAAGCCGGCCCAGCGTAAAAGGTTATTTTGAACTTCCTAGAATCTAATAATTTGGTATCGGGATTCTTGTAATTGTGCTATTATTAGAGACTTGTGGCAGCTATTTTTGCTATAAAAACGTATGTTCGTAGGCAGTGTGAAAGTTCGTACCTGTTCTCACTCAACCAGCGATTACCCGAAAAGTAGTGAGCGAAAGGTTTCTGTTTTTCTGTGCAGTTCCTTTTTCATGGAAGGTGCCGAAAATAACTTAATGAAATTTCATGAACGAATTACGGCCTTATAAATAACCGACCAGCGACATATAAAGGAGGGCATGGATGGGGAAGGCATAAATAAATTAGCTAAGTTATTTTATTATGTACATTAACTGCGGATCTTATATATTTACCTCAGCAATTAAAGGTCATATGTTTTAAAACTGAAAATTTTCGAAACCATGACTCGCTATGACGCTCTTTTTTCATTGGGGAAAGTACCTGCAAGAGGTCACAGGTCAGTAGTATAACTTCTAGGCAGAATAATCACTTTTGATTCGTAAGTAAAAAAACAGAGTATTACATAGACCACCTGTTGATTACGCTAGATATTAACACAACTAGGTTTAGAAAAACAGGCCAGAAAGGCCATTGTTTTGAAGAATCAGAGTACTGTCAAAAGCAACCTTTCACTAGCTAAAAATACACTGTGGGCTCCGAGCATAGGAATTTAGTTTCCATTATATTTTCTTCCTATGTGTTTTCTTTCTAAAATTCGTATATTTGTGTTACTCGTTTTTTTTTTTTTTACATTTTTGTGCAAAGGCTTAGAGAGTAACAAGGCAACGTAGAAATGTGTTTCAGCCCTCTTTGGCACTACCAACGCGAAGTGGATTTGCAGTCGAGCCAGCATCTTAGCTGTACTGCCTTTGACGTATCAAGAAAGGGGCTCTCCACGCCTGCACAAAAGCGGATTTTGAGGTCGACTATGAGAACACGTAAGAAATACAGCCGCACAAAGGACATGTAGTGCGAAGATTACGATGAAATGTGTGCTGAAATAAAAACAAACAAAAAGCGGGCAAAAGAACCAACGAGCGGTTGTCCTACTTCCTGACCTCGGCGCTTTCACTCAACGTTACACCGTGCTATACTTGGACTCGATTCGTACGTTGGTCACGCTTCCCGCTCCATCAGCCGTCGTCTTCACGTCAGCGAAGCAGGGACTCCGTAACGCACGCGAGGTACAAACATCGTCCAGGAGTAGCATTGCAATAATCGCGCTGTTAAAAGCGTTGCTTGTTGCGCAGACCGGTCGGGCGATACCGGTGTTGTGTATGTAAGTACACGGCAGAGCTAGTTTTCTCTGCGTTTCATCCGCGGAACATTACGGGCCACGTGACGAGCATGAAAGACGCGCTTTTGTGTTTGTTTCGTGTTATGTTCGCAACAAATGAGACAAGTATCATTAGCTCGTGGGCTATGCTGTACTGTGGACCGAAGGGCGTCGTTTGGCGACGCCGAGGTTGACACAATGCCGGCCACGAAGCACGCACCAGGTGTACGTAAAACAATTCCAACTAATCGCCCTTGAGGACAAAATCGGGCCGATGAAAAAAAAAAAAAAATGTCTGGTATACGCTGCAGCTCTTTTCTCATTTTGCTTCTCATTAAGGCCCAGTAACTTTCTTTAGCTACAATGTGTGATGAATACGATAACAGTCAAGATTTTCATCATCTCCATTCTTCCTTTTCCTTTATCCCAATAGATGCAACCGTTTAATATGACGCCGATTTTGATTAGTTGTTCCTTAAAATTAATTTTGGGCGACATTTCATTGTGCCTATTTTAACTCCTTAATCCAGTGGCTCTTGTTGGCTCTTTTGGTCGCTTTTATACGATAACGCTAACCGTACCGTTCTCCAGAAACTCGGTCGTGAACGTTGCCGCTGTCACCGTTGTTAACGACTAGTCCGAACTGCATAGGCAGAGGCCTCGTCAGGCACCAACAGCCTTTAGCGTCTTTTCCTGCATCATGCATTGTATTTGTCTGCTGTTAAAAAGAGAACTAACTAACTAACTAACTAACTAACTAACTAACTAACTAACTAACTAACTAACTAACTAACTAACTAACTAACTAACTAACTAACTAACTAACTAACTAACTAACTAACTAACTAACTAACTAACTAACTAACTAACTAACTAACTAACTAACTAACTAACTAACTAACTAACTAACTAACTAACTAACTAACTAACTAACTGACTGACTGACTGACCAATTAACTAACTAACTAACTAACTAACTAACTAACTAACTAACTAACTAACTAACTAACTAACTAACTAACTAACCAACTAACTAACTAACTAACTAACCAAATATATAAGTAAAAATCGTGGACATGGCTCTGTCAGGTGATAGTTGACAGGTTACACATGGAACACATGCACTCAGTCGCACATGCACTCAGTGGTCGTCAGGGCGTGTGACGTCATGAGACCACGTGACATGACCGAGTTGGTATAGGCGCTGCAACTCGGGCTTCACCTTTTAGATGCGAGGGTGAGATCGAAAGGTAGCCCTTTAGGACGCTTAGTTATCGTGTTGAGTACGCTGTCCCTACGCTAAGCGTCCATGTTCGTACGCTTTTGGTAAACGGGGTCGTTTATACCTATGCCCAGTGATATTCTTGAGAATGTGTTCGAAAACAAAGGCACCAATCGAAAGATTAGTTGTCAGAGTAGCGAAGTACATGAACGTTATGTCTCCCCCTAACTTTTGTTCGAATAACACTTTAAACAGTTTTAGAGCTTTGGAGAGTGCCAGTGATATTTCTAAGAGAGACAGGTCGCCCTGGCCAGAAATATATTATCGCGAACGCATAGTTGTCTAAAGCGCTGTATCAGCGGGCTTTTTGTGTCTTTATGAGTACCTCTAATGTTTGGTGAGTCCAATTCAACTTTGAAACAGATGAGAAAGTTAAACATGATCCACCGTAATGTGCGTATAGGACAAGACCAGGTTTAGTAACCTAGGCCACTCGTAAATTTCTCTTTTTATGAGCCTTGTAGACAAATATGTAGTTGATGGTGCGACAGGACCGTGCCATTCGACATGCTATCATCAACGGTCGCTCCGATCACTCATTTAGAGCCGGATGCCATCGCACAAGCCAACATGGTGAACCTAGTTGCCAGTCTCTCAGCATCCCCAATCTACCAAAAGTCTGTATTGAACAGCCAATATGGAAGGTCCACTGAGCCTAGGGGTCGCTCGCCCTCATATGGTGTTCCTTTCACCGTGCTGCACTGCCCGAAGAGATATCGTCTCTTTACCACGTGCTCCACCAGATGGGGCACGTCACCTGCGAAGTTACCTCTTTCGATTGTACAGCTTTGTTCACCCGCCCTACTTCTCCGTCGTTCATGAATTCTTTGCCTCAAACTTCACCACGTTCCGCAAAGTTTTCCTCTTAGTATCCGTGTAGTTCTTTTGCTGGGGGGTTGAGCGTGAGCAGAAAGTATGACGACATAACTGTACGTGCTCCACGGCGCTTACTGCCAGTTGCTCAGCTGTATTTTAGCTCGTGTCATTCATTGAAATTTGCATTTTCGTTACCGTTATTGTTAATACACACTTTGGGGCCCTATTGGCATATTGTTAAGGCACTACTGCCAAGGCCTCAGATTTGATGACTCAGAAGCTAAGAAGTGGGCATGCCTTACAAGCGCAAATGCAGCCAGGAAGCTTTAATTTATGCATATTCCAGCGGCATAAGTCACGAAATCTTCGCAACTATTATGGCGTTTCATCTTTAAATGCTTGATTCTTAATTTATATTTTCCCCAATGTTCGAACTTCTCGCTTTTTGTGGCTTTTTTAATGCTTCATTATCAGCTTTTGCTTACTTTTCTATTCCTCTCGACAGCTTGCTATAACATTTTAGCTGCCAGTTCATGTACTGAAGAAAAAGGACACTAGCTTGTGTGTTCTTATTGCTCTTCATGTTTTGTGTCATTCATTTTTTAAGCACAGTTTTACTAGTCAAGGGGGCGTTTATGCAGAAGTTATTTCTTCGCCTTTCCGGTCTTCAGTATTTAAGACAACAGTTATAATTCGTTTCCACGGGTAGATGTTTTCTCTTTACTTTTTAACAAAAAATGATGGGAAAAAAATAATTAACAGTGTTCACCTGGGAATGTATTGGTATCTAGGTTGCATTGGTTTTCAGCGAAGACCGTAGGTTCGAAATCCTCACGCGAAATGATTTTCCTCGTCTTTGTTGCCTAGTAAGGGACAGTTAGAAGGTCGCCAATAATATATTACATCTAGAAGTGTGAGCTAGCGTTGAGGTTGAATTTGAAGAAATTTTGGAGCGGGAATTTTGGTTTAAAAAGCTATGGCATCGACCGGAAATTTAAGCATCGATATAGTGCACTTTAAACCCTCGGTAGAATGAAAATAAATATATTATTTGCATATACGCTTGCGCAGTATTGAAGCTCGCGTTTCGGCGGATGTCAGGCGCCCTTTTGGGTTGTTACAGACTGGAAGAAATCAATACGGCTGACAGAAAAATACGGTTATATAAATTCCAAATAACAAAATTACTGTACCGAAAAAGCTATGAGATGTCAATAATTTCATACATGGGTTCTCTTACTACACTTATCTCGTACAAATCTCATATCAGCTCATACAATTATCATTCAACGTATGAGAAATATATGAGACTGTATGACAATTTTATCAGTTTGATATCAGAAAATCTGAGGTTATTGTGGCTCGGTGTTTTTTTCACTATGTACTGTATATAAAATTTTTGTATTGAAGTATATTGTCAATAGGTAATTGATCGTGTAGGTAATTGAAGGCTCTGCCCAGTCAATTCGTTCCTTACTGTGTTTGTCTGCGTTGCAAACCAATTTCAGTAATGCCAGGTGGTCGAAATTCCTTGACACCCATAACCTTAGTCGCTGTGGGACGTTAAACCCCATAAACCAAACCTAACCGATCCAGGCACTGTGATTACGATTGAAGTGAAGTTCTTGTACAATTTTTTCTTATTGTTCGGATCATTGTCATTGCGTATTGTCATTTTCCTGCTGTTCCCGCATATATTGCGTCTAGTTATCGCATGAAAAGGTAAAAAGTGAATAAGAAAGATTAAGATCCGTGACAAAACACTTATGAAGGAAAACACGAGCGAGGAGCCCTATCAATAGCGGTCGCTAAGGAGGCGTCATCATAACAGCTGTCGTGTGGAATATTCTCCATAAAAGCAGCCTACAACTGCAGCTCTAAGCGTACTAAATCAGTTCTCTCAGGTTTCTTGGCAGTCTGGCTATTTGAGTAGGCGTTTTTATTATAGGACGCCGAACACTAACTGTAAATAAAAAAATTCAGCCTGTGCCGCTTCGTTCAAGCATTTGTAAAGGACGACACCAGAGAAATTATCAATTATGGCATGGTGAATTACTACAGTATTCTGACTGCAATAGTAAATGTGGGTTTAAGACGTCTATCACCACGTTAGCGGCATTCTATAAAATTTATTTCTACCATCTTGATAAGAAGCTTGCAGAACTCTGCAGCTCTTCGGAGAATGAGGAAAGGCGAAGATAGATCTTAAGGGATGTTTAGAGAAAACTTCAAGAAAGCAAGATTACTTTTTTTTTCCTTCATGTCTATTGAACCATTGCTGCAAAAGTGAAAACATAAAGCCTGAAGTTTGTCAAAATGACATTTTGACTTTTTTCAACTTTAATATCTCTAATTTTAGAAACTGCCCAATTGAGCATGCTCCAATTATCGCAGCCTATATACTTCAACTTGCTGATAATTGTTGAACCTAGAACTTGCAGAAACTAGTTAGGTGTAATGTGTGAAAGGAATTGACGGGTTTAAATTTCTTGCCTTCAGTTGTAAGTGCTCTTTTTCTGCGCGCACAAGTGGGCAATATTTTTCTCCTTTGCTTTAGAGGCTCCTAATATGAGAAATTTACGTGAAAGGTATGATAGACGTGTTCTGTCTGCTTACTGAGAAACTGAACATTTCCGTACCTTAGCCTGATATTTTGCACTCAGGAACCAAAGAAGAGAATAAATCTGGAGGTCAAAAACATTGCCAATAACCGTAAAATTTGAAACTAAATATTCAGTAGTTTTTAAGGTATAATGCAGTAACCATTTACCCTACAACACCCTTCTAAAGGTAATAACGACTTGGAGAAGGCGGCCCAGAGCCCCGGTAAAGCGAACGTGAACTAAGGAAAGTGGGCTGAAGTGCCACTACTTAAGTTTCTGCCCCATTTTCATAGCAAAAGTGCACAGGTGAGGAAGCCAGATTGTGCTGCCCACTGAGTGTAGACAGCTAGGTCTTGCTGGGTTGCTCAAACATGCGATGTGTCGCAACTGATCCATTGGTAAAACAAGCTCCAGGCGTACATAGATGGTAGCGAGAGCCAAATTCCCGGGATCAAGGTATACGTAAGCCTTGTGGGTAAGGTTCTATAGACGTCCGTACCTTTAAAATATGGGCTCACCAGCGCCAGATAATTTTATGATGTTCAATGACTAATGATATGTTATGCATGCATTTGGCGCGAATCAGAAAGTGCTCCTTTTCTACATTCCCTCGTCGCACTTAGAAGCCCATTCCGTTTGAGGCTGTTGCCTTTCAGTGCGCGTTAATCTTTGCCATTGAAACGTACTTGCGTTCTGGCTATTTCTGTGCAGTTTGTCGCCCACGGAAAGTGACGGCGGAGAAAAGCAGTTAACATTCCAGAGAGACAGGCCCACAATGATGTTTAGCCACATTCCTGCGCAAAGTTTAGTTAATTCCGGATATGTCGAATTCAGATATATCGAATTATTGAGCCCCGCCGGAGTGGTGCAGTGGATAGAGGGCTCGGCGGTTCAACCCAACGATGCTGGATCGCATCCTGGCCATGGATGCGCCATGGATGGCCGCCTTTCGATGGAGGCGAAAAGCAAGGCGCCCGTGCACTGCTCGATTTCAGTGCACGTTACAGAACCCCCGAGGGTCGAAACTTCCTGAGCCCTCCACTACGACATAGCCTGAGTCGCTTTGAGACTTGAAACCAATTATTGTTTATATGAAACTGTCAGAATATCGTCTTGAATATATCCTGCAAAAGCACAGCGTTATTGTTCTAGTTTATCGAACACGAACATTCGGTATACCGAACTGTGCCCTGTGTTCCTGGGGTGCTTTTCCCAATGTCGCTTCTATAACTTTTTCGCGCGTCGATTCGGGTCGGTTGAGCGTCCTACGGGACCTGAGAACAGCGCTAACCTTGTAAAGTTTCGTGATAAGGTGAACGCCAAGCGTGATTGAAAGTGGCCTTCGGTGTGGTGGTGTGTTGCTTTCAACGCGAGACTTCCGTCATGCGAAGATGATGACGTTTAGTGCGTTGCTTATCGTGCGGTGAAGCCAGCCTAGATAACTGAAGGCTTGTGGGGTCTCTAGCCTATACGGCCTACTTTGTCGCTGAGGAAAATGCACAAATCAACTGTATCCAATTTTAATTGGGTATTTTGTGCCTTTAAAGTCTACCAGTAAGAAATTTTAACCTCTTCTAATAAGCGATGGCTTTTTCCAAAGCACCGTTTGCTGTAGCCTTAGTGCGAGCCCCAACTCCAGCGGCACTTGACCGCGTGGCATGAGACACCAACAGACCGAGCTGTAGAGCTTCAACCTGGCCCACAGAGCGACATTTGAGTCAACGCCTGGCGCGAAGTGCTGCTCGACGCGCTCGGGTGTGTGCCTTGAAGTTCGGTGCACTTGTGAAGAGCAGAGTAGAATGTTCATTTGGGCTAGTTCCGTGTCTTTCTCGTTCTTGTCAACCGTTGTTCTCGCTGTTTTACAATAATGAGAGCAAAGTACTGCCATTATGTGGTCAGGCAGCACATAACTGCAGGGAGCGAGGTGCTAGCGTCAGTGCATCGTATTTGTGCGTTTGGGTTACAGAGAAGCTCATTTGCTGGCACGTTTTATATGGCGAATTATTTCTCGATCCTCTTTTAGTTCCATACGTCTAGGTTTTACTGTATTCTGTCGTACAGTATTACAGGGTCTGATTAATACCTAAGCGGTAACGTAACCGCCCAATTCGCCATGTGCCGTCCGACAAGTATGGTTGCTACATTCGGGATTTATCATATCAACCACACAAATAGAGTGCTAAACTACGCCAACCAAACATACAACACAGGCAGTTCCGACCAAAACATATCACCGACTATGCAGTGCGCATAAGTAAGCCTGCCGACACTAATAAGTCTCACGTGTGAAAGTCCAGGGGAAAATGCGCAGTGTGACACTATTTATTTATTAGCTTATTAGGTATTAGCTTATTTTGTCGTGTTGTGAGACCATTGCTTTACATGATGCGAGCCCCCGTCGCGGTGGCGCAGTGGTTAGGGCACTGCACTGCTGTGCCCAATATGTGTGCCACTGCTGTGCCCGTATGTAGTGCGATGTCAGTGCACGTCATAGAAATCTAGGTGGAAGAAATTTCCGGTGCCCTCCACTAGGGCGTCTCATACAGCCTGAGTCGCTTTCGAACGTTAAACCCTATAAACTAAACATGCCGCAACATCATCGTTTATGCAACGTCAAGTACTTATCGACCAATCACTTATCGAGGTTGTAGTGACGAGCATCGGTACGCTGTTGCTGTCGTATATGGAGTCTGGCCAGTTGCCGAGCCTCCTCCGCTCGTTCGCATACTAGCCGCGCATTATCAGCTATGTCGTCTGGCGGTGGGTGAGGCAGCATAACGTCAAACATGATGGCGACTTGCTTTCTGTGCACTAGCAGATATACGGGTGGACTCCTGGACTGCGGTATTATAAACGAACGTGACATAGGGCAGTACCTCTTCCCAGTTCCGATGGTCGACATCCCCGTGCATGGCGATCATATCGGCTATATAGTTCTATTGAGCCTCTTCGTTAGTTCATTAGTTTGCGGATGATACGCTGTAGTTCGGCAGTGGCTGGTGCAGCTTAGAAACAGGATCTCCTGAGTGAGTTGTGCCACAAACGCGTGCCACGGTCAGTAATTAGCACTGCCGGGGCACCATGCGGGAGGACAATGCTCTCGGTGAAAAATTTGGCTGCCTCAGCAGCCGTCCCCGACGGAAGTGCGCGAGACTCTGCGTAGCGCGTTAGGTAGCTCGTCGCTATGATATAGTATTGTACTTGTTGCCTGACTACGTCCGAAACAGGCTTAAAAAGCCATTACAATGGTATGAAACGGAGCACTCGATGGCTCAATTGGCTGTAGAAGACCCGCTGGTCGAGTAGGAGGTGTTTTTCGCCTTTGACACCCGCGACAGGTTTTTGTATATTGACGCACGTACTTTTCGAGTTTCGGCCAGTAATATTTTGCTCGAATACGCGAGAGCGTTCGGCTGTATCCTAGATGACCAGCGGTAGGAGCGTCGTGGCACGCTTCAGTGACCTCACTGCGCAGGTCTTCCGGCACGACAAGAAGCCACGAGCTCTGGCTGTTGTCTAAATTCTTCTTGTACAAAACACCATTCCGGATCTTAAATGCAGGGAGATTACGCAGGAAAACCCGAGGTGCACCACATTCGTCTTCTGCAAGCTGCGCCGTCAGTTGACGAAGCTGTGGATCATGTCATTGCTGATCGCCATATTGTCAGGATTCAAGGCCCCAAGGAAGCTGTCTTCCTCATCCTTTGCGTTTCCTGACGACGGTCCCACGGGGGCTCGAGACAAGCAGTCAGCATCATGATATCTTCTTCCGGATTTATGCCCGATCGTGACTTCGTACCCCTGTAGCCGAAGGCTCCACCTTGCAAGCCGGCCCGCGGGATCCTTAAGATTGGCCAGCCAGCACAGCGAATGGTGGTCGGTGACCGCACGAAACGGGCGGCCGTACAGATAGGGACGAAACTTGGTTATGGCCCAGATCACGGCGAGGCACCTTTTTTCTGTGGTCGAGTAATTGCCTTCCACCTTGGAAAGAGTTCGGCTTGCTTATGCAACAGGGTTGGGCAAGAAACTTCAAAAAGTGTCTTCGATGCCGATACTCGATACCTTGAAAAATTGTATTTCCGATACCGATACAAGATACCGTACAACAATCGATCTCCGATACAGATACTCGATGCCGTATCTTCGATACTTCGATACATCACTGAAATCCCAATGTGATAAAGGCGGTAATATTATTAGCGAAGCTGGAAAATTTTACCATGCTTTCTAAAACTTTCAGTGGTACCTATATCGAAGTTTTTGTTTCTTTGAAAGGGCTTAAACAAATTCGACAGCACGGATTTATTGAATCTCCGCTGTCTGGCAGCTGGCCTTGTCAGAACTTCACATTGAATTGAAGCCTTCGTTACGAAGCTTCCTCAAGTAGCCTTGCGAACAATTTCTTTGTTGTAGTTTTCTTCATACGAACCACCCTGTGAGCACTTGGCAACATACAATTAAATCTGAAACTTCTTTTGTGGCTTTTCATTTCATATACTACACGCTAATTACCCGATTGCCCCCTCTGGTTTCTCTTTGCTATAAGGCTCAGTGCTGAGTGCGCTTGGGGACCTGAGCAGGTATTTCGATATTAGTGCGAAAGCAGACTTTTGAAGGTCGCATTCTGTATTGAAAGCTAGAGGATAACAGAAATAAAATGGGTGAGCGTTTTTATTGGTTCCGAAATAGCCCCGCCATGTGGGCGTCTTATAAGCGAGGCAAATAAGAAAAGCCTCTCTATACAATTAGTCGAGCACGCCGCAGTGTTACATTTGATTAAGGGGTCCTTTACCAGAAGATAAGAGGGATGTACAGCCGCGTCGACTCGAGGATCTTGCAGGTAGTTAACCAGGTCAAGATTCACTACCGTCTCTTGATAACTTAGTCTCGTTTAGATAAAAGAAAGAATTGTTCTTTTTAAGAGAGTAGCTAATGTGACAGCAATCAATTCGAATACTTCAAAAACGTTTTAACAGTTTATTGCTTTATGAAGCAAGGGTATCCTCACAAGTTTTATTCACGTTTCGCTGAAATGCTTGTGGCAAAACAAATCTTTGACCATGTATTTTTTATTTAAATTTATGTGTTGGAAAAATGCAGTTACGTAGCTTTTAATTCGTGTATTTCTTAATATTTTAGACGTAATAGTTTTTACAGAAAAGGTCTAGTGGAAGAAAGGCGTTTCTTTCGAATCAAACGCTGTAAACTACAAGAATGGCGACTGCATCGTGTCCGACTGAGGCCTTAGACGCTGATGTTCTTGCCGCCAAGCAAAGCCGACATGCGAAGCTCAAGGGTCTCATGAGCTAGGGTCGTACATAAGTTACTGCGTTCGTCAGCACACTGAGCATGCTACTTCACAAGAATCACATGCCTCAGAGACGGAAAAGGAGGCGGATTTCAAAGGGTGGGAGAGCAGCTAGGGATGAAGTGCGCGTAGTCCCTACTCCCTGTTTGTCTTCTTTGGGGTTTCTTTGTCCATTTTGTTCTTTGTTTCTGCGGGTCTGTTAACCGCTTAGCGGCTTCCTGGTACGCACTAGGTGCTCACAAGTGAACAGCCGCATCAGCGCCTACTTGCAATTGGCTCCTTCAGTTTTAAAGAAAGGATATATGGGTAGATGAAGGCTAAGGAGACTGGGCGTTTGAAGGAAACTTCGGGCAGGAGGGAAATAAGGATACACTGCAAGTAAACGTACTTTCCGGCTTGTACTAGCGCCTGAGTGAGCACCGTCAACCAAATGTCTGACACACAGTGCCTTCAATATTTTGCGGAGTATCGAGTATTGTTAAAATACACGATACACTAAAAATGTATTTTCAATGCCGATACTCCGATACTTTCATTTTCGGCACTCGATACCTGATACCGATACACAAAATGTGTTTAAATATAGTATCGAAGATACATGTATCTTCGATGCTGCCCGTGACTGGTACGCAATAACCCGCTCAGCCCCTTCCTGGAAATGTACAAGCACTGCCCCTAGTCCTTTGTTGCTGGCGTCCGTTTGGAGTTCAGTGTCGACATTTTGATCAAAGTGGCCTAATATAGGTGGTGACAAAAGGGCTTGCTTTAGTTGCCTGAATACTAACTCTTGCTCTTCATTCCACACAAAGCCGACGCTGTCTTTCGTAAGGTAGATAAGCGACGCTGCCATCTGGGTGAAGTTGCAACGAAACGTTTGAAGTAAGCGCAGAGCCCTAAAAAGCTTCAGACAGTTTTTTTGTCCGATGGTGGTGGGAAGGACGCCACGGCCGCTGTTTTCTCGGAATCTGGTTTCACGCCTCTAGTTTCACGCAAGTGCTTATGGGTTTCTATAATATGCCTTATGGCAAACTTACATAATAAAAAAAAAGTGCTTATAGAAGCAAAACGCGTGCTACAACGGCGCTAAAATACTTCTCATTGTTCACACGTAGAAGAAAGCAACGCAGCAACGAAACACAGAAGGATCTGGGCATAAAAAAACGTCAATATCAAATCAACAACCAGAGCGGAAGACGACAACTTCGCAACCAGGACATTCGGAGATGCTCGTGCTAACTTTATAGACATTTTCGCGTCCGCCAAGGCAGACAGTGGGGAGGTAGCGATTAGAAACGCGTCTGCAACATTCTTCGTAAAAACCCGCCATGGATAAGGACCGGAAACTGCAACAAGGCCTGCAAATCGTGCTGCCAAGGCATCCTCAGTTATTAAAGAAGGCGCGACAAGAAGGTGCAAGATATATACAATTATAAGCATATTAATTTAATAAAATAATATGCCTGGCTCAAAATAGTAGCTTAATCATTTAATCTCATCAGTGTTTTTCTTCCACTCACTGGCTATGCTGCAGCCGCTTTTCACTGCATTTGGATCTTGCCGCTTCACCACCACTGCCTTAACGGGATCGCGACGAATATTAGCACAGGTTAGGTTAGGTGCAGTCCAGCTTGCGTTAAGTGCGGAAAGCTGGTTCAGCGTTTGGTAATGATCATGGCTCGTGTAAAGACAAGAAAGACATGTCTGGTTGTTGTCTGACCGCGTTGTTTGCCAGGTGTGATGGTGAGTGTTGCAATTCTTTGTCACTATTTTCCCGACACTGAGCAAAACTAATTAGCTACTAATTAACTACTTTTGTGTAGCTAGACTCTGTGATAGGACTTTAGCCAGTGCATCGTGCCGAGAAACAAGTAAAAAGAGGCGCTATAGCAATCAAAGCCTTTCAGCCCTTTCTGTTTTTTTTTTATTTCCTTCAGGGAGAAAGCTGCGAAAATACGCATAATGCGTTGCATTTCCGTTGACCTCGAGGAAAGTGCAGGAAGCAGCCGACGTCTTGCGGAATGAACTCGAGCGCTCGGCCTCAAGGCGATGATCTGGTTGCAAAACCAAGCTATATGACGCAAATATGGCAACCAGCACTAACTCAAACGCTGGTTTTTGGAATGGCGCCAATGCGGGGCTGATGTATGTCTTTCAGTTGTTCACGGCGAGCCCAGATGATGCGCATATACATTTGAAGAAAAACAGGTACGAGCGACAAAGACCAAATTAGACTCGCCTACGTTCGCCAAACATAGCTCCAAGTTCCCGCCGTTTCTCTCATCGATCTCAATTAGGAATTGCTTTTTACCCGTCATTAATTAGGTGCTTCGAAACGCGACTACATATATCTTCTGTGTTGTTGTATTGAAATCTAAGCTATCCTGGACCATTTCCTCAGTTCTGCTATACAGTACGGACAAGGCCACCTTTTTTGGTTTGGTCATTTTACAAAAAAACAAAAAAAAAAAAAAATAAAAAAAAACAAACAAAAACATGCGTAATTGGTCGCAGCTCTGGCATGCATTGAGTGCTGTCTTGTGTGGTCGGCGCCTTTAATTAGGAGAGCCTCCATATTGCTGCTCGCTCCACAAATCTCTGCAGATTAACGCTTGTGATCAATTTTTCAGCCTTGTTACGATTTAACTGTACTGTACCATCATGCATAAATTAGCGACATCTCTCTTTTCGGCGCAGATAATGAAACGAAGTCCAAGCTGCGGCAGTACCTCTGGCGTACGGATCTCTGCGTATCGTCGCTGCGAAGAGTAAGTCTCGTGTATAGATGCACATGATCAACCCTGATGCGCATTCCAGCAGTGAGGCATCAATAAAAGCTGCGTAGTAAAATAAAAGTAATTTTTTTCTTTCACGTTATTTAGGATAAGATCCCTTACGTTCGTCGCTGCATCGCATCGCGAACACAGCCTCTGCTACGACGTGCCTCTCGGTTCTTTGCAGCCACATACATCGAACGCGGGCACTCGAATTGTCGTCGAATACGTGAGCGATCCATCGTTATCACACGCATTCAAAAGTGCGGCGCAGTGAGATTGTTCGATCCCTTATCACTTCTCGCTATTCGACTGTCAAAAAGTTCATTTGCTCTAGAAAAGTGCATGCTTGTTTGACTGCGTTTAAAGTTTAAAGTTTTCTGCTTTAAGCCTTCCGTGTCGGCTACAAAATGAGCGATGATTCTTTCTGCGCCTTTTGCAGTCGCACCTTGAGTTGAGAGTGCCGTATGGTGGACCATTCTTATATGTTTCTATGAGAAGCACAAAGTTTTAAGCTCTGGTCCGTGCGAGAGCTTGAAATCGTTCTCTTTCTCACATGGTGAGATGAGCGGGTTTAGGTTAACGCTTCGTGGTCAATGTATTAACCTGGAATTACTTAATTATTAGGGTTATTACGTTGCACTATTAGAAAAGGTTTGTTAAGATTTCTTTTTATGTGATGCTATTTCGCATTTCACACAGTGTACTTGATGCAGGTTCGCAATGTGTATATCTGTGCGATAGTGACTGGCTATGAGCGACATCGGCTGTGGTGGTAGCCGTAGTTGGGGCTTAAAAAATGTATACCACCTAATTTTAAAACGGTCTATCTAAAATAACTTTTGTCCTAGCCTGAATAGCATGCCATCGCAAGACGTAAGCAAAATGTAATACAATGGTAATACGGTAGCTAAACAAAAGAGAAACGAAACGTGGAATGTCAGTTCACGTTAAAGATCCCCAGGTGGATGAAATTACGCTAGAGCCCTCCACTACGGAACCCCTTTCTCTCTGTCTGCTTTCACTCCCACCTTCTTCCCTATTATTATTATTATTATTATTATTATTATTACTATTATTATTATTATTATTATTATTATTATTATTATTATTATTATTATTATTATTATTATTATTATTATTATTATTATTAATATTATTATTATTAAACATGCGATAAAAGAATAGTCTACAGCAGTGTTCTTCGTGTCTTTGACATCGTACCCGGGATAGCTCCATGGCTGGTAGGCAGGTGCCCTGCTGTGTTGAGGGAATTGCGTTGCTTGTAGACCCTTTCGGGAAAGCGTATATTTAAAGGTCGCTAAAATACGTTTATGTTACAGCTGCATTCATGTAAGGAAAACAAAAATGACGCGGAGCATGAATAAATATGAATTTGTTTCACATAGACTTATTTACCCGGAAGTACACATGTCACAAGAATGAAATAACTATTCCAAGCAGACAGTTTTATTAACTTCTGTTGTTAGGTTATTACGAAGAAGAATAAATGACCACATGGTATTAGATATGTGTTGTCATGGTGATGAAAACGGGATCAATAATCTTACATGATCTGGCATTCATTACTACTATTGCTATTTAATGCAGCTAATAGTGTTCAGTATGGCTCTGTCTTACAAGGTAAAACTTGCTACAAGATTCAGAGTGACAGCAGTAACAAGTTGTCTTCAGGGTTATTTTGCTCTGAAAAGTGGGAGCTCTGGAATCATAAAGGTAGCTTTTTCCATCTTGGTCTGTAAACACGGGTCCACAAATGAGGGATTCAGGCTTTAGAAGCACGTGAACTTTGTGACGTGTTTCTAAGCATTTGCAGTTTATTATTTCATCTACAGGTCGCGCATATTATTGCGAACTCTCATAGATGTGAAAAGCCACACATCTAATTTATTTATGTAACGTGTTCACAAAGTCGTAACCAAGAGCCGCTCCTTCACGTTCAGCGCGCATGCCATGTTTCTGTACGTTACACCAACTTCTTTTGTTTGGCTTGGTTCATAATGTTTAATGTCCCAGAGCGACTCAGGCTAATATAGACGCCGTAGTGGACGGTTCCGGAAATTTCGGCTAACTAGGGCATAGTCTGTCCTCCGGCCTACTCGGGGTTAGGAGGAAACGAGGCAGCGGACGCGCAGCCACCTGCTCGCTCTCAAACCGGGCATCCTCGTTCCCTTCCTCAGAAGAAGCGGAGGCCACACCAACCTAAACTTTCAGGCAAATTACTCAACTATATCAATAGAGACACAAAATGTACCCTCGCCCTTGTAAAGTATTAACGAGAGCGGAGGAACGGGTGTTTCTCTGCCTCCTCACGAACACCATGATGTGTCCGGCGTCGCTGGAACACTTTGAAACTGCCTTGACACTTTGGCACTGCCAATGTTTCCGGATCTATTCCACATAGTGTGGTCATGCCCCTCGAACTCTGTCATTGCACTCAACCCAAACCACACATGGGAGAACTGGGGGCGACCCTACTCCCTTGCTCCGACCTGACCTGAAAGCCTAAAATGCGATGGTCAAACGGGCAATGGCGGTAGCGGAAGCCACTGGGGTCCCGTACTAGGGACTCCATCCTAGTGTTTGTGAGGGGAAGGGCACTAAGCATGACCTTAGAGCAACATTTGAGAGGCAATAGACGTTTTTACCACCACCCCCACCACAACCCCCACCACCGTCTGGAATCGGGAATACTACACTTTCGCGGTGGGTTAGAACTTCTGTGGTGCGGTTGTTTAATAGTGTATAACCAAATTGCCCGTATACCCATTGTGTTAATATATGAAATCTTTCATTTTGCCTTTTTTCATTGATAATTTCAATTTCAGTGATAAAGCTCATTAATGCATGTTTTCCACAGTTTACATGTAAAGGCGAATGTGGGCTTGCAGCTGCCTGTCAAATGCAACTTTGCATGGTGAAAGCTAAGCGCCTTGTTCTTTTTTCAACCATTTCACACAAATTTTCCTTCGAGGCTGGGCTTCCTGACGTTCTAACGCGTTATTTTTTATGCATCCAAGGCTCACTCTGCTGCTAAGTCACTTCAAACTAGTTGCCCAATTAAAAACATATCACGCAATGAAGAGGACTGTGTAGAGCTTGTTGGGTCATGTTTGAAGAGAGCGACGAAACCAGCGTTTACATACAGAACAGGAAGGAAGTGACGAACAGATGCGCATGTGTTTGTCGTTCCTTTCCGTCCCATCTATCAGCACTGCTTCCTTCGTTTCCTTCCAATATCACGCAAAATTTTGCATTCAGCTAGCCGTCAAGTTCAGCAGGACGTATCGAGTGCTGCGAAAAGAATGATGGCGAACATGATGGTTTCAGTGCACGTACCAGATCATGTACGCATATTTAATCAAGAAATGTTTAGCTGAACTGACGGTGGTCGATGTCAAAAATATTCATAGCAGGCCAGAAAAAACTTGTTTGTATTTTCTACTCCCTAGAAACTATAATAGACCATATCATACAGCCGTCTCAGGCATATCGAGTACTGTGGAATCAAATAATACAAAACCATTTTTTTGTGCCAGCATTTTCTTTGTAGCTTTCATTTACGATGTACAAAATTGCTTTCGGTGCACATGTACAGATGCCTGTCAGCACTGGCTATGAAAGTCAAAATAACGTCTGAATAAAGGCTATATAGGTTGAACTTGTAAGCTAAATTCTGCTGACAATGAGCACTTGCTTGTTTAGTGAATGCTTATTTATTGTTTTCTTTGTAAACTTTCACATGTCACGAAGAAATGAGAGCTTTGTGCTGACAAAATTTGCAGGACCTCGTCGAATATTACAAAGAGTACTCTCCTACGTGGAAAAAAAAAATCAAAATATGTGAGCGTTGCACTTCTGCAGAAATACTGTGTATAGCGAAAAGAGAAGAAAATGTTTCTTGAAGAAAAAAGTGGAGACCAGAGGGTCTTCTTGACATTTAAGCTGGGGTGTCTTCATTCGGTAAGACAGGCCGTGCTTTGTGCGTCGCTTTGCTTGTTCATCCGGAATAAACTTATATTTTGTGTTTATTTCAAAGGTGGTGCTCTATGCGCACCCTGGCAGTTCCCGACTTCCTTATTTATTAACATCACCTTCAAGCGGCTATATAAAAAAAACATAAATAAAGTAAACCGACACTCACCAGCAAGTAATAGCGTTACGCATCGTCGGCTATTACGGAAGACGTTTCCTTAAGAAGAAAATTCAATTTTGGCTACGGGAAACCAACGAATGGCTCTCGCTCTTCCGCGAGCCTTAGCCCCTCTCTCTTGCTGTTTTTACGCTGTTACTTTTCTACGCCACCATAGCTGCTTTCCGTGCGTAGAAACAGCATCAAGCCCTTTAAGAACAAAGCGCGGGACGTCATATAAGGGTCCCTGTCTTGCCAGCTCCACACCTCCTAAGAAATGATGTCACCGGTCCGCGCGACTGCCATGCCTAATATATGCACCCGGCCCTCCGCTTTGCTCGCGTTTCCCTCGCCTAACCGAAAAGTCTCGCCTCCGCCGAGTGGCATCAGAGAGCCCGCTTAAAAAAAGTGCCAGATGAACGCATAAAAAATGGGCGATCAAAAGAAAGAAGAAGAAAAGGAGGCCGGAAGGGGAAGGAGAGGGGGGGGGGGTGGCTCGAGTAGGAGGGTGCTTAACGTTTAACTTCTTGCATTGCATTCGATCTGTCCCCTTCGTATGCTATTTACCCTTTTCAGATTTTTTATTTGTTACCGCTTCATTTGTTTCGAGCGCGCATCGGCAGGGGGTAATGCGGTGCCCCCTTTTTTCCCTTACCTCTTTTCCCGTCAGAGCGAGAAAAAGAAGGGAGAGGAATGCCTAGCTGTTCCCTCGCGCGCCGGTTCGCAGCCCGAGCGCACAGTTCTTTGGCGCTAAGCTGCCTAAGGCCTTATCCGGCGCGTTTGACACAAAGCTCCTGTCTAACGTCTTTCTTCGGGGCAAAATGATATCAGGAGGGAACGCGCGCTCGCAAAGCGCGCGATACACAGGGATTGCGTTGCGGCTGACGCGCAGCCCTGTTCTCGAGTTCGTTCTTTCAGCGAACCACGTTTGGAGGCATTTGCTTTGTGAAAAAAAGTCTTTCTTTTTCTGTCTGCATTTGCTCATTCACCTGCTTCGCGCATCGAAGTTATTAGGCGTCGACCCTTTGTGCGTCGCTCACGGACGAAAACGGGAATTAAATGTCACGTTGTGTATCCCGTTTCAAATAAATTCGATAAAATTAAAAGGCGTCCCGAATAGTCGTTTCCAGGAATCGACGTCGGCCAGACACTTTGACAGCAAGGAGAAATAAACTCTGACACTGACAATGGAAACTAGTATTACAAAAGTTACGTTTCTCATGACGTTTTCCTAATGTAGGAGCATGCTGAAAGAGCAGGAAGGAACTTCCCGCATGTTTCAGTCATTTTTAGAGGCGGACAGCTACTGCACTTGTATGTCATTTACTGTTTAATGTCATATGCCGGATACGCACCGGTTTTGAAAGATACAAGCTTTCTCCTGGACCCTTCGCTTGGCCCCTCTGGGGTCAAAAGCTCGAAAAAAGAAAAACATGTACTTTGACTGATTTTGAGGCAACCACACACGGTAGTCACCTTGGCCAAGCTGTTACAAGGCCATTAGGATCAATGTATCCTGATAATTAAATATTATTTCATTGTTTCAAGGTATATTTTGAAGACAATAAGTACGAGACAGCAGTAATATCGATATATGATTGCTTCAGCCACCTTCTCATTACCTCACTGAGCACAGCCGCAGTAGCCTTGGTATTGTTACTGGCCCAGTCTTCCAAAGGGACCAAACATTTAAAATCCATAATATTCGAGAGTCCGCTTCTGCTTAAAGAAGGTTTAACTTTTGCTGCAGTTTTAAATATTTTGTTTAGTTTGGCGCATCGAGAATCGAAGCGCAAGCACCTTCCACATCCGTATGTTTCGGGATGGCAAATATGGCGCTGCTAATCTCCGCCCGCCGCTCAGGGGAGCGTTAGCTCATTGGCTGAAATGCATAAAACTCGCATCGCTAAGGGAAGGCATGGACAGCCTTGTTTGTCCCCGCCTGTTCGCCCTTATTTTAGGGCCGTTGCCAATGTAATGATTTACATCATATAATAATCGCCACCATCTGTCATCTTTTTTCTTTTTCAGTGGAAATGCCTTCTGATAGCCCTTCTTAAGCCTGTCTTGCGCAGGATGCAGTCTGGACAGATTCCACTACCTGTCTCGCTACCACCGTCTTCGTGCGTTTGTTTTCAAAGCTTCCTTGGTTATCTTTCTGCATTACATGCCCTGCCTGTGTTTATTTCCTCTTCTTACTTTCGGATAATATATCGTGAGCTGTCCTTTTTCCGCTAATAAAATCGATCTGCTTTCTTCCCATTACTTTAGTTTCCACCTATCATTTCCTAGTCGTAGCGCATAGAAAGCGAAGGGACAGTGAACTAGGATGACACACAGCACTATATCATTGAACTAATTTATCACTATCGCTCCCTATCATCATCATAATCATCCCTTCTCGTTCAATAGATAGATGTGATGTCCTAAATTTAGTTTCCGGTCTTTTTGTTAGCCTTCAAATAATTCTTCATGCGGGAATGCTGGCAAAATGCAATTACTGGATATTTATTTCGAGTTTGATACTAGTAAACTACCTGCAAAGCCAGTCTACCAAAACCAATCACCATGAGTGGTCCAAGTCTGAGAGGTTAGCTGACTGCCAATGGACTCTTAATCGTTAGTGAGGACATGGTTATGGTAGGGAGAAAAAAATTGGCAGTAGCTTAGCTCTGCTATTCCTGGATATACGTAGCGTAAAGCATGCGCAGTAATGCGCGGCGCAACTGTCGTAAACACGGTTCCGCTAAAGGTCACGCGTCGGAGAGGGGCGCACGCCGGCGGCGGCGCCAGCGAGGAGCGCGCACTAAATCCCCAAAGGGACTTTAGCGCGCACTGGCTGTGGCAAGAATGCAACGCACCTGCGCCTCTCATGACGTCATGCGGCTCTCGCGCATGCGCATAACTGGCGGCGCACACACGCGAAACTCGGCTCTGACCCGCGTAGTGTAGCTTTACGCTACAAAAAAGTTGCATGGTGTCGTAAAGAGCTCACGACTCAGCTCTTCAGTGACGCTTCAGCTCATTACTGTTCAAGGGTTTACATTTTTAGAATCACACTTTGTGCATGATCAACGTCAGAAACGAAAATCGAGAAAAAAAAAAAACTCGCGAAATTCGTGATTTATATTTTGTCTAATAGATGCAGTTGGGCTTTCGGACGGTACGCGCCAGCCCTCTGGCCAGAGATGTTAGGCCTTTCCTTCGTTAGGACTTCGAGAGAAAAACTGCACATAGTCTCATTCCACAAAGCCGTAGTTCTCGTTTTACGAAGCATGTTCGTCCTCTGGGCTTGTGTGTTCATTACTTTAAGAGTGCAATTACTGTAATAATTACTTAAAAGTGCAAAAAATATTCGAGATTCGCGTCTATTGGATCGAATCATATATTATTTAAATCGATTATACCTGAATTGTCCGTGTTCAATATTTGGAATTATTTGACACGAGCGGATTTTGCATAGCATTCACTTTCAGTGCTTTCGAAGCCGCGTCACTTACGGTAGCCTCATTGATGAGACATTTGCGACTGCTAATACCTGTCAAAGTAGGAAACTAGAAGAGCGCCCCTAAAACATTTACCTAATGATCGATTATGGCGGTACCTGCGGCTTTACATTTGTGACGCGTTGCCCTCTATAGTGATCATAGCGTGACATGCCATCCCTTAGAACTATGTGGTCAGCGGCTGGAAACACCATGGATGTGCTGTCAAAGCTCGTTGATTCGAAATGACGGCAAGGCCTAGGTGAACGCCCATGCAAGTCTGTGCCCTTGGACGCGCGCTGATTATTACGCCACAAGCCTCGCTTTCGGTAATCTGAACGGGCCCCCAGATCTGGGCCCGTCCAGGTATGAATTCGGAGTACTAAGAGATTGTCAAAATAGCTGCACTCAGAATCCGAGCTCGATGCTTCGATGCTGCGGTACCGCTTGTGCTTCTCAGAACCGTGCGTGACGACGAATGGTCGTTGCCGTCTCCGAGAATTGTCCAACCGCATAGTTTCGGTGTCGCTTTTCTAAGCTTCCTACATAATCACAGTTTTCCATTCGACCCAGTCGTTCATAGGCAACAAAACCGTATCTTCTAGGCCTTCAGGGCAGTCGACTGCCGTCGCCACAGTGCTATGATCTGATCCTTTATTTAAAGGGCGAAAATCGATGCGGTCCAGGGCAGAACGCAGTGTATGTCTTTCGATCACAAAAGCAGGGCACTCACACAGGAGATGTTCAATTGTCCTCTCGCAGCCACATTTTGCATAAATAGGACTACAGACAATCCTTGTCCGAAAAGCGTGTTCTGTAAAAGTGACACCCAGCTAAAGAGGCAAATCGATGTTGCTTCGCTACGCGATATGTTAATATGTTATGGTGAAAACGAAGGCGTATTCCTGGGCCCCAGGGCCCTGATGCGATGGTTGCAAACTCTCCCGTCTCTCACTCTAAAGGTGTGAGCTCCAGCCCCATAGAGCGAAGCCCACAAGCTGTACCAACTCTCGATGCAGAGACATTGACTTGGAGTCCTTCGTTGTTCCTTTGTAACTAAGCAAAAGGCGCAGGAAGCAACATCGTTCATTTTGTAGTGGACACGGAAGGCTTAAAGCCGAAAACTTTAAACCTGAGGAACGGAGTAGAAAGTACGGCCAGCGTCGTCTGCCTGGTGATTTCATTCATTGCGGCAGTGTCCTGGTAGCCATTTAAAAATGATATCATCACATTTAAATATGGTGCTATTGTACAGCTTGAGGTTTATGCAACATATTGTTCATGCTCGTTCACAATCAGTAAATATTTGCCAGTTTTATGGAGGTTGTTGGAAATAGTATACGAAAGTTCCTTTATAACTAAGTGGTAGACGAGCCGACGTCGTGGCTACAGGTGAGAATTAACACAACTTAGCCCACCGCCAAACGTAGTGTAGAACTGCGAACACATTTGGTAACAGTAGGGCGAGCGATGAGCTGCTTGACTAGCGTGCATATAGAGTTCAGTTCAGTTTGGTTTCGTTTTGGTTGTGTGGGGTTTAACGTCCAAAAGCGACTCAGGCTATGAGAGACGCCGTAGTGGAGGACTCCGGAAATTTCGACCACCTGGGGTTCTTTAACGTGCACTGACATCGCACAGCACACGGACGCCACTCCGTTTCGCCTCCATCGAAACGCAACCGCCGAGGTCGGGTTCGAACCCGGGTACACCGGCACAGTAGTCGGGCGTCTTACCACTGCACCACCCCGGCGGGGCTCAGTTCAGTTCAGTTCAGTTCAGGCGTTCAGTCGCGTCCGACTCTTCGTGACCCTATGGACCATATAACGCCACGCTTTCCGGTCTCTCACTATCTTTCTAACATCACATAACTTCATCTGCAGCGCCTCGAGGATGCCATCTAACCATAGCGTCCGCTGCCTACCCCTTCTCCGGTGACCTTCAACCTTTCCCAACATCAAATCTTTCTCCAGCGATTCCTCTCTTCTCATCAGATGACCAAAGTAGCTGATATTTAAATTTAGAATTTGACCCTCCAATGAGCAATCAGGGCTTATGGTCGACAATATCAACTGATTTGATCTTCTGGCAGTCCAAGGAACTCTCAAGAGTCTCCGCCAGCACCACAATTCAAAAGCGTCAGTTCTTCGGCGTGCCGCCTTCTTCACAGTCCAACTCTCGCATCCATACATCACAACTGGAAAGGCCATAGCACGAGTTATACGGATCTTGGTTGGCAGTGTAATGTCTCTGTTCTTTATTAGGAGGTCAAGGCTAGCCATGGCTCTCTTTCCAAGAAGCAGGCGTCTCCTAATTTCATGGCTGCAGTCTCCTTCCGGGGTAATCTTGGAGCCCAAGAAGAGAAAATCTGTCACAGCTTCCATTTCTTGGCCCTTGATGCTCCAGGATTTGATAGGGCAAGACTCCATGATCTTTGTCTTTTTAATGTTCAGTTTAAGCCCAAACTTCTCACTCTCGTCTTGTACGTGCATCAGAAGTCTCTTGAGTTCCACTTCACTTTCTGCCTATAAAGTGGTATCATCCGCATATCTAAGGTTGTTGATACGTTTTCCAGCAATCTTCACTCCAGCTGAAGACTCGTCCAGACCGGCCTTTCTCATGATGCACTCTGCATATAGGTTAAATAGGCAGGGCGACAGTATGCAGCCTTGTCTCACTCCTTTCTCAATCGGAAACCAATCAGTAAGACCATGCCCAGTTCTGACTGTGGTCTCTTGCCCTTCATACAGGTTCCTGAGGAGACAGATGAGGTGAATTGGAACTCCCATCTCTTGGAGAGCTTGCCACAATCTGCTGTGATCTACGCAGTCAAACGCTTTCGCATAATTAATAAAGCAGAAGTAGATGGGTTTCTGGAACCATCTTGCTTTTTCCATGATCCAGCGAAGGTTGGCAATCTGGTCTCTAGTTTTTCTGCCCTTGCGAAACCCAGCTTGCACGTCCGGAAGCTCCCGATCCACCATCATGAGCTATGAAACGCGACTCATTGCAGGAAACCTCCTTCCCTGTCACAATCGGCCTGTGACGCACTCGTTCCCTACCCTTATTTCTTCATTTTTTTACTGAATGCGCTGTGAAATTCTGTATCTGCTATAATTCTTCTTTAGCCTATTAAGAAGTAAGGCACAGCACGGCTATCTACATCAAATCACTCGCCTTTGTTATTTTACGTGTGGGGTTTCTCTGCTTGCGCATAAGTGACGCCTCTTAATCAAAGAAGGCCGTCTTACCAACCTCGCCTATGGGGATTATGAAGCGATGCTGCACAACGCAAGTATACGACTTTAGGTGCCTAGTTTGCGCTCAGGGAGCGAAAAAAAAATCCCGGCTTAAAAGTTAGTTTTGTTCCGGAGGCCCATCAAAGATAGGATGATGAAAGTCCCGAAAGATGCCCCGCGTCTTGCCGTCAGGAGTAGTTAATAATAAATGTTTGCCTCTACAAAGCCTAGTCGTACGCTCAGGAGACCTGACGCCTAAACCGCACTTGATCCCGCTTTCCGCCAGTATTCCCCGGTAAATTAATAAAGCGCCTGCTTGCCTGCTGAAAACCGATAAGTGAGGTTGGATAGAGAGAGAGAAATGAAGAGGAACGGGAAGAGAGAGGGGGAAGTGACTAGAATAGGGTGAGACGGGGTGGTAATGGGTTGCGGTGTAGTGAGCACCGCGTTTCGGCCTACAGCTCCGACGGCGCTTAGTCCGTCAGGTTTCAGCAGCCGCCACGTCGAGTGACGAAAAATAAAATAAAAGAAGGAAAGACAATGCGAGAAGTGATTCTTCTCATCAGACGAAGGCTTCCTGATAGTACCAGACGCAGCGTCAGTTACGGACAGCCGGCCGTGCGAGGCCGCAAAAACAGCAAGATGCGGTGAGCGTTACTCTGACGTCCATCTCTTCCTTGTTTCCGCAACCGGGCGATGCCTCAGAGAGACGCGATAAGCGCCCGGTCCTCTTTCCATCGCTGTGCCGAGACGCTCATCCCGGAAACCAGCGCGCGGCTTTGCGAAGAACGCCTCGCGTCTTTAGAGCAAAGTCGGGCCGCGTGGAGCCTTCTAAATGTAAATGAGCCGGGCAGCGTGGGAGGGGCGGACAAGCTTTCTTGCGCGATCGGTCCTCCCGAGTTTGGAAATTAGGCGCTCCATCATTAGGGATAGTATCACGCCTTCCCAAACGCGAACCCCGGAGCCCGAGCCCGCTTTACGAAATGTTGCGCGCTGGGAAGGCTCCTCTTCCTCCTCTCGGAGCTAGCTGCTTGTCTTGTGGTCGGCCATCTGGTTCGCGAGGCCGCGTAGATTGGCGCGGAGAATCTCTCCATCGCACTCAGCGCGAACAAAATAGGCCTGGTTCTCAGTTTCTTTGTTTTGTATACTCTGTTTTGTTTCTGAGCGGTGCTTGTCTCTGGATTGAATACCCTGAGGGAGGAAGACAAAGGCGAACCCCTATAGGCCACATCGCGTACTTGGCCGCCTGCGCGGGCATATGCTTCAGCGAAGATGCGGTCGACTTTAATTGCTAGCGGAGAAGAATTTGCCGGTAGAAGAACGTAAAGCTGTGCGGTGCTTAAGATCGTTGCATTCCTCATTAGCCGGTCTCTAGGGGTATATATACGAGGACGATACATTCCGAATTTGAATTTCTTGGTTGGTGTCAGTGGCCGCACGTTGTCTTCTAAGTTTTTTCGAGGCGGCGGTGGGTTGCTCTCGGAATTTGATCTATACGTGGGCACTTCACAGCTCACTCTGCACCTTTATGCCGTTCTATTTCAGCCTTTCCATCCGTATTCCCGGTCACTGAGAGGTGTTGCCGTCCTTCTTCCTCAGAAAACCCCTCAACTCTGCTACGCTTCGCGCGCACACGCACGTCATATTAAAAACAGCTGTGTATTTTAATATTGATATTATGGAGAAACACTGCATCTGATAGTTATTGTATTGCACATATCGAATTTGAAAACAGATTTCTCTAGGTATATTCCCAGAGTGTTCATGATTGTTCACTTTGCTCTTATGTAAGACCTTGTTGATGTTTGTGTGCGCCTTCTTGACTGTAAAAGCCCGAATGTTTACACTGCTTGTACTTTTGTTTTATTGCCTCCTCCTCCTTATATGTTTTCAACCTACTGCTCGTGATTTATAATAAGGATCAGGATGGTAATTTCTAGCACGCCAGAGATCCAGAGCGTATGTCACCAGGTGACGAACTTAAAATACTGCTGCGTGACACTGTACAAGTTTACACCTTCCTTACTGTCAATCCCAATAGAAAGACTTTCAAATTTACACAAAAAACTTTCTTTGCAAAATCCTGTGAACAATATTTTCATTCGCATTTGAACATCGCGAGGATGATTTAATTACTACTTACTAAGTCACTTTGTAAACATTTTGTCTACTTCATTTTGCGTTTTCACAAACTATAGAGGCAGCCAAATTCTCTCGCGCCTATTTTGTATTGATTGTATGCATGGCCTCGGTATTTCGAGATTTACTGAAGTGCCATCAAGACCTTCGATGCTACCTGACCATGCATTGAAAAAAGTCAATAGATATAATTGGTTGAAAGCGGATGTTTAAGGCAGTGATAAATCAGTTTCATCAGCTACTTTTCTCCCTATGAATGATCAGGAATAGAGCAAGGAACACACACAAAGTTAGGCTACATATTATTGTTCTTATTGATATAACAACTAGGACAACTAGAAGAAAGCAAATAAACGTAACATCTAACTTTGGATAGATTATGCAGCAGCAACAAACGTCGATACGCATGTGTATAAGAGAACAGATAGCCGTTCAGGCTGGCGACGGGTTCTTTCCAGAACCTACTTCTATATCTGATTATTTCATTTAAACCGATGACTCCCATCCCCAAAATACCTTGGCTTGCTGCAAAATCAATTGGGCAAAGACCACAGACCACATATGTCTCAGTTGCACGCCGCTTTAGCGAAAGGAGACGCCTCCAGTTCACCGAGGACAGACCGGAGTATTGTGTCACAGCTGGTCGAACTCCTGTAATACTTCGTGCACCGTTTTTTAGACGCCATGAACGAGATTCGAGCGACAGGTGCAATTTCAAGCATCTGGAGCGAATAACGGTTTGTAGCAATTCCCACGCCGGTAAAGCCACAACATCTTTTGCCCATACAGCTGATCAGTAATTTCGGCAAAATTATGGAATGCATGGTATTGTAGTACCTTGTCTGTCTTCAAAAAACGGATGTAATATTCCCCCTCACCAAATAGGATTCTAGCGAAGTTTAAGTCCTCGGGTCGTCTTCCTCATACAGCATCAGTTTAATGGAGAGCATGCTTCAATGTAACCGTGAAATGTGGTTCTCGACATACGACTTCGCCTTAGAAACGCCTCTTGAGAAACCTTTCAGGCAGTTGGTGACAGAGAGCAAGAGCAACATGCTTGACTCCAGTTGGCGGCGACCGAGTCAGCACCCGCATCGACAACTTGGAATCACATTACCCTAAAGACGCTTTTCAGTTCCCTTTCTATAACGCTGTAAAATCTTATCCCAAGTCAGACACCAGGGCTCAGGCAAAGAAGTAATATGTGTACCTGGCCACCAAGGAAAAGGGGAAACAAGTGTACACATACCGCAGCCCGATCATTCCTCTCCCTGGATCCCTCATTACTCCCCTCGCATGACCGTCCCCAGCCCCTCACTATACATATTGCGAGATACTGCAACACGCCAGTTTAGCGAGACAAACATTCTCAGTACCTGCTAAAGGACTCGATAAATAAGAGCAGTATCACCTCAGGCGGTTACAAACATTATCCCACAAAATCTCAGCTAGACTGCACGCAATTAGTCCGGGTAGATTCTCAGCTGAGTGTGCGTTTTTCGGCCAAAAAAAGGCCAGAAGCATATGGTATGAGCTTGCAAAGAAAATCAAGCCATACATCGTGAAGAAAACCCAACGTGAGCGGATTGGGAAGTGACCCTGTACAGTTCCGACATTTTGGCACAAAGGATTTTGCTTGCGAGAGCTCAGGCAGCGTCTTCAGCCAACGGAGTCCCGGACTGAGGACCTGATCTACCCCGCCCTTAACCCTTAACCCGCTTTTCCAAATAGATGTTTAATACCACTACTACTATGAAGGGATCGAATTACTGTCTACTAGTTGTGTATTCTGTTGGTTCGTGCTCTTAAACTCATATAAACGCAACAAAGATGGCACAACAGGAAAGAAAGACAGGACATGGCACAGTTATGTTGTGTGTGCCCGTTGTGTCGTCTTTGTTGCGCTTATATACGTTTACGAGCATGAAACAACTGTCCCCGCAAAGCATATTACTGGAATTCCTCTATTCCACAGGGGGCCATTTTATGAGTGTTTCGTCAAGTTTTCCACAAAGCACCCTGTCCTGTCTTGCCGGTTGTGTCGTCTTTGTTGCGCTCATATAAGTTAACGACAAAAGTTCTACTGTGATCACGGCGAGCACGTCTTCTCTACAAAAGACGCCAAAGTACACAGCGGAACATCATGTGTATTAGTTACTATTTGAATCGTTCGTGGTCCTTTCCTTCCTCGACAAGCCTCTCTTCTTTATTATTTCCTGTGATTTTTGTATTACAAATACTTCTGCGAAGTGTTTAAATATCAAAGCGGAAGAAGGTCTTGATTTTGTGTTGCAATTAAATATTTTACGCTTTCTAAAGTCGAACCACTTTCTGGAATATGATTTTCTTTTAAACTGACAAAAAAAAAAACGAAAACGAGAAAGCAGTTCAAAAACTGATTTTGTTTATTACCGGATACAGTCGCCGATCAGCGCCTTTACTGCTTTTGGCCAGAAGAGATAACAGGAGTTATTGAAAGCCTACTGATATTTTGAGTACCGCACTCACCAAAAATATAAATTAACAAGGCGTCCTTCCAACTGCGCCAGCTTTGTGCCGTTAAAAGTTCCCTTATCGTAGCCATGTAGCACGATGCCAGACTTCGAAGAAAGTTGCGCGTTGCACTAAAAATGATAAGACTCGCGTGCCTTCCTCATACTTTAAAACTTTGAAAACGAGCGATATCATCCGAGACGTCGCAACGCCTTACAAGGGTCCAAAACCGGTTCCCTTTCTTGTGGGTTGGATTGGGAAGCAATACAACGCTTTTTCAAGAACATAGCAAAACTCCAATGATGGCTAACAAGAATTACGCTGCAGAAAAAAATAAAGAAATCAAGACCTACTGACGATGGGTAGGAGAAGAGCCGCATTTGTTCACGGATCAAAAACGGCCAAGCTCCTTCGTATAACACTTCCTAGGGTTTTCAGCGTCAATAACTTTCTATCGGCCTGCAATCTCGATCGTCGTGGTTGTAACTCATCCCACTCCTTCGCTAATGTTATCCCTTGCTTGTTCCTGCAGTGCCTCTTCCCTGCTTTGATTGGAAGAAGGTTTTCCTTTTTTCTGCTTTCCAGGGGCAAGAGCAAAAATTATTTCCCCACATTTGCCTCACTCTTTCTTGGTTTCTGTTTCGTTTTTCATCCCATGTGTGCCAGAACACGAAAAAGTTGCGGGACAAAAACTTTCTGCCGAGACAGGCCAAACTCTGCTCGCGTCACAAGTGGGCTCTTCACGAAAAGCTAGCATGGGCCATACATAAGCTCGAAGTGATAAGGCTGAGATAAGTAAAAAAAAAATGAGAGAGATAAAAAAAGCAACAACTGTAGAGTCCTGTTTGGGGTCCTCCCAGGGAAACGCGGTTCGCTGAGCTCTCGCAGCTTGTGTTCCCTTCTGGCTTCCTTCCGTATCCGAGACGCCTTTGAGTGAAGGCTTCGCATCAGCTTCAGCCTCGAGAAGGGAGCGGGGATAAAAAGGGGTAAGAATGGGTGACACTCCTCCGGCTGTCTTGCGCCGCTTGTCCTGTCAGTGTGCATCAGCCGCATGAAGCGACGTCGAGGTGTTTCCGGATAATGCTGACTGGCAATTCGATAGATTTCCTCCATTAACCTAAGTCGGGGAGCGCGCGCAATCTGCCTGGGTTTCCTCATCGCGATACGTTGCCCTTTTGTCTGCGAGAAAACATGTCGTCAGTTTTACTAAACGAAGCTTTAACTATTCAGTAGTTAGACCGCTCTTGCTCTGGCTCTTACGGCTTCAGCTCGACCGTTGGGTATTCTGATCGTGCTCTTTTGTCGCGTCGCTTGCCTTAATGCCAATGACTGCAGTTTCATTAGCGAAACGATTTTAATAACTAGAAACACACGAATTAACCGAAACAAGACCATTTTCTAGTTTTGTGTTTGCTAATTGGCACTGACATTGTAATTAGCACAGAACAAATAAGCCGGGGTTTAACTCCGCTTAAAGCAATTAAGGCGAGCGAAAATACTCTTTGGCATGGTTTGACATGAATTTCTTTGGCAGTTTAACACTGAGATACTGGCACAGGAGCCGACAAAAGATTGTGCGTCCTTATTTGTAGGCATACAATTAAACGCACCTACGTCATTAGTTCGAATTCCTCCCGAAAACTAGCCTACACCTCGACTGGAAGAGGGATGCTCAATGGGAAGTGAAATATCATGGCACAATTTTCAACGTTACAAAACAGCGGTTGTATCATGATTTTGATGGGAAAGTGGGACAATCTGGCACCACAAGAAGGTCCATTAGGGATGCTGTACGAGCAATTGACGTGGCAAATGCGATAGGGGACAATGGAATTCGTGATAGGGGCATATGTTGTATGCCGTCGTGCCACTTCACTTTGGAAGCTCTACAACGGCTGGTGTAACGGTTGCTATGACTACAAGCAAGACTTTAAGGCTAAAGCCTTTAATGGCTCGGAGATTTTCAGAATACCGCGAGACTTTGACGTCATCATCTGTTGACCTCATCATGACTGGTCATGGTGCAACAGTCTTGCGGAATCTCGCGCACATGCTAACGAGTCATAGCCTTTACTGGCTCATGATTCGCCAGTGCGTCCGTGCGTTCGCGAGAAGTATCCGCGAGATTCCGCGGGATACCGCGAGATTGTGCCGTCATAACATGGTGACGTAATGACTGGTCATGAAGTCAGAGTCTCGCGGTCATATCTATGTTGTTGTTGTTGTTAAGAACTTTATTTTTCCACCGATGTAGGAGGCCCCCTACTCCCTGCTCCCGGCACGCAGGCCTATGAGACGAAGACTGGGGACTCCGCGACTAAAGACAGGCGAATTGCGACAGTGTTTCTTCGCGGCTTCAGCCGCCAGGCGGATAGCTTACTGCTGGTTGGCGGGGGACTCGCTCTGCAGTAGCAGTCCGTAGGCTTCTCTAGTATCTATGTTTTCCTTGGCGCCAGGGGAATCAAGGCATTTCCAGATTATATGATCCAGAGTACCCCTTTCTCCGCAGGTTTCGCATTTATCATCCGCCTTTTCCTCCACTTGAGTGTGGAAAAGCCAGACGGGACTTGGAAAATTCCCAGCTTGCAGGCGCCGCCAAGCGACGGCCTCCTTGTTATTTAGCATTCGGTCCGGTGGTGGCAGGAACCTTCTGCTAAGTCTGTAGTGTTCTAAAATTTCCTTATACCTTTGCAACCTCTCGTCCATCCCTTCGCAATCAGGCGGCTCTACGGCTGCCCGGAAGTAGAGAGCTCGGGCTAGCTCGTGCGCCGCCTCGTTGCCGGGGGCAGATTCTTGCGCGGGGGTCGAAATAACTCGAATCCTTCTTTCAAGTTTTCCTTTCTATACCATTTTGGATACCTCCTTCGAGACCCTCCCTTTCCAAAGTTCCAGATAGCCGTTTTGCTGTCACCAATAACTATGCTGCTTCCGTTCCAACGCACGCGAGTGCTATCGCAACTTCTTCAGCCATGACTACATCTCGGCTTCTAACGGACGCGGCGGCGGTGAGTACGCCGCGGCCGTTGACGACCGCAACCACCGCTGCCCCCGATTTCCCTCTAGCCGCCTCCACGTAGGCGACTATCCCCGACTTCATTCTCCCCGCTTTCTTTGCGAGCGTCTCGGTCCTCTTTTGTCTCCTCTCCTCGTTGTACGTAGGATGCATGTTTTTAGGTAGGAGGGGGGGGGGGGGGCACTATTATATATTCGCGACACTTCTGTGGAATGTCCACTTTGTCGCTTGTTCCTCTATCTGACTGCAGTCCCACCCAGCCGAGGATGGCTCGGCCCGTGGTGGTTCTGCTCAATCTTTCTCGTTGCGCCATGCGCACAGCCTCCGCTAGTTCCGTCGAGATGGGTAGTCCAAGAGCCCTCTTCTCCTGGTGATGTCGTGACCGCATATGACGTCTCATGACGTCCATTCCGGTATTAGATATGACCGCCTGGCGATGGAGGATTCAATGTCCTGAAAGATAAAGTTTCACTACATTGAATCCTCCGCCGCCAGGCGGTCATATCGAATACCGGGACGAACGTCACGAGACGTCATATGCGGTCACGACTTCACCAGGAGATTCATACCTATACAAAGATGACCCCGCCGGTTGTCCTATCCAGGCGTCCGCGCAACGCCTTTCATTTGCCGCTTCCTCGGACGTCGCACCACATAGAATACAGATTCTGCGAATGATGATGATGATGATGATGATGATGATGATGATGATGATGATGATGATGATGAGCTTTTATTTACTCCCAAAAACTGGGGAACGAGCAGAAAAACTGGCTGCGCTCCTCAGAGGATGTCAGCAGGGATCCCTTGGGACTCTGCGTCCTCCAATGCGCGCAAAATGAACTGGCGCTGTTGGGTGAGCTCGGTGGTATGAGGAGGGACTGCCATTCATCCACTGTAGCTGAATATTCTCCGTTATGTTGTGTACATGTCCACATAATGCGAATGAATGTGGCCGGTTGTGATCAGTGTTTACATGTAGGTGCAATAAGATTTGGGAAAAGTTTGCTATATATTCATGGGTTTGGGAAGGTTCCTGTTTGTATTTTGCGCCAATGGACGGCCTCACGCCGGGAGAGTTCCCGGTGTGCTGGAGGGTATCGACACTGTTCGAGCCGATAATGTTGGAGGATGTCCGTGTACGTACCAAACCATGCGATTTCACTTATCAGTTATCTTGATGACGTCATCAGAAAATAAAAACCCAAATTGCTTCACTAAAGGAAGCAATGGCCTGGACGAAGATACAAATGAACGCCTACTTTTTCGCCAGAAATAATCCTAAGTATATAAACTCCACACAAGGTAGCGGACAGGGTACGTAGCAACTTTATTTAACGCACAATTAAGCATCGACAATGTCCTGGGCCAGGGTCACCAAGGCCAGCTGGTCTTTTAACTGGTCAGAGGCTAACCAACCGCGCCATGTAGGGGGACGAGGGTGTGGAAAGTGAGGAGACTGGAAACTGGAAGAGAGTAGGAAAACACGGTTCTAAGTTTGCATAGGGTTCAGGACAATTCGGGCATGCAGGAGAATGTCTGAAGTGGCGTAGAAACGATGGGGCAGGAGTAAGGAATGTATTTAGGTGTATGCGCCGAAGAATGCGTATTTACTTCGTAGTGAGGGATTTATCTGGAAGAGGAAGTGTACGAAAAGTTTTCCTAATGCTGTCGTAGTGAAGATTGATTTCGTTTTATAAGGGGATTCCGCTAGTGACAGATACTGCGGCTTTCCTTCCCTGTTAACCAATTATAGAACGGCGGTGAACTTTGATGCGTTCGACTGTACGCTGGTTGCGTCTTTCAAGGGGTACGCGATGTGCTGTGCGCAGCAGAAACGCTCAGGAATTCGCATTTCTACACTGGAGAATCTGCAGTGCTCTGGAAATTTTCGCCCTGGCTCTGACAATCGTGAGTGCTTTCCAGCGAGAAAAAAAACAGTGCTCAAGGAAACATTTACGGGGGTTTAAGCATGGCTTGAGCCTAGTCATTGTACATCTCTTCCTGTTTTCATATTTTGTTTTCTTTTAGCGCCCAGAGGGTTTGTTTTCAAGCCGTATAATATGACTTCCTTAACAATCGTGGAAGTCCTTGCCATTGAGGAGGGTAGGACGAAAAATCTTGTCTTCAACATGTTTGGAAGTCTTGGAATTCATTACGAGCCACATAGTATGGCACAGAAGTAGACACCTGGGCTCTAACGTTCTGACAAAGGGTGTACATTGCTTCATAGGAAAGAAAAGGCGCAGTATCTGTCGCATGTTCTGTAGATTCATGCAGATTCATTTATAGGAAGGGAAAAGGCGCGGTAATTGTCTTACTTGTTTTTCTGTGGACACCTCAACCGCGCCGTAAGGGAAGGAAGGAAGGTGGGAGTGAAAGTGGATAGAGAGAAAGAGGAGCCGTAGTGGAGGGCTACGGAGTAATTTCGACCACCTGGGGATATTTAACGTGCACTGACATCGCACAGCACACGGACGCCTCTTCGTTTCGCCTCCATCGAAACGCAGCCGCCGAGGTCGGGATCGAACCCGGGTACTCCGGCACAGTAGTCGGGCGTCTTACCACTGCCCCACCCCGGCGGGGCATGTTCTGTAGACACCTGCACTGCGCCTTAAGGGAATGGAGGAAGGGGTGAGTGAAATTGAAAAGAGTGGTGCAACCACGGTGGAAATTGGTGCCGCATCACTGCAAAGTGGCCAGTGAAGCTTTCATTAAAAAAAAAAAGAAAAAAGAGAGTTTTAGAGAGGCAGAGCTGAGTTGATTTTCTGGCTTGTTTTCACTAGCCGCCGTTCCAGTAGCCTTCACGTAGCGAGTGTTCCCTACAAGAGCACAGAGAACGTGCTGACCCAAAAGTTGAGATGTCACATTTGGCACGTGCGGGGGGATACGGTGCATAATCACATTTCTTGGAGACCGCAGGATTATAAATTTAGATCTGCAAGTGCAATATTAGCATCTTATTTAGGGGCTAAACATGTTTCGAGATTTATTTCTAAGTCACAACACTGTGGCAGAAATACTGCCCGCTTTCATTCCCTCGCCGTATTAGCTATGAGAGGAGGAAAACCTACTAATACGATTAAACGTGGAACTGAAAGTCATGCTTGAGAACAGCTTTTCTTTGACGTTAGGAACCCTTGTGGTGCTGATGTTTACTGCTGGGTCCTAAAACAACAGAAGCATGTATTCTCAGCATCATTAGTTACTTATGCAGGTAATAGAAAATGACAAACAAAAAGAAGTGCAGCAACCGCGCTGCTTCAGCCGTTACGTTAGCAGTGTTTCAGCTATGCATTTTTTTTTTTTTGATTCCAGCAGCGTCTGCTACGCATTGAAATCGGCCAAGCCTTTTCCTCACACATGATGATGATACTGTTTGCTTCGATTATTCTTTGACCTTCTTTACGCACCTTTCCCCGCTTTAAGGCCTCGTCCAATTCCATTTCACTTGGTTCCCGCGGTGTGTTTTCGCTGTTGTCCCCGAACTCGCCGCCTGCGCCCCAGGCCTGTGGCTGTTCCCCCGTTGCTTTCCGCCACACGGCCATAATTCCCCGCTCTGCTCAGCGACCTGAATACTACTGTCACCAAACGGCAGTGATATATGCCCACCTTGCCTCCCGCCTGCCGGTGCCTTCTTTTGTGTACACGTTGCGTGCTCGTAGCGCTTATTTCCTGCCGACTCTTTCGCTTCTTCATGTTCTATTCCCTTCTCAATTCTTTTTTCTTCGCGTACTTTTCTTTGTTCCCCTCGGTCCCCTTGCAAACATTCCTTTTTGCCCTGTCGACATATTCCCTCGCCTGTGCCCGCCGCTTCCACTGTACTCTCCCGCTCGTATACGGTGTGATTTGCTTGAAGCTCGTTTCGGATCTGCTGCTGCTGCTGTGTCCACAGGAAAAACGTACATGGCGGCAAAGGGAAAATAACGTCCCTAGGTGGGATGAAAGTCTGCGGCAGGGTAGAGGGGAATTTATGGCCCACCTTCCTTCTTCGAGTGCAGCTAGTATACGCTTCAGAACATACATCATTCACGGCCTCATCCATGCCGTGGCTGTAATTCTTTTCACCTTGACTGCGCGCTGAGCCGTACCTTGTGTTTTCCGCTTATTTCTTTCGTTTCCACGAATATTCTTCTCATTCCCTCTTCTAGTCTTTTTGTTATTTTCCTCTCGTCTAGCCTTTTCTTCTCTCTTTGTTGAGCATGCGGCAGTACTCACCCGTACAGGTAGGTTGCCATGCCTGAGCCTGCGGCTGCGTCCTGTCGCCACACGACCGGTGAACCCAGCAATCGAGCATTCGCCCCGCTACTCGTGCTTGAAGAGGACAGTGTACATTTCATGTTCTGGGTACCTTTTTTTTTTCCTTCGTTATGTATTATTGACACCGGTATGAATCGGGCATTTTCTCTCCTGTCTGATCCGTGCCAATTCATTTGTGTCGGCTTCTCTTTCGTCTTCTCTTCTCTTTTCATCTTATGGCGCACACTACGTGGAACGTGTTAAATAGGCACTAAGCGCGCATTCGTTTCGTGCCAACACAGTGCGTGAAAACTTGATCCCTACGGGTGATATAATAAATTTTTGGATACCACGTAAACTTCTTCAAAACGGTTGGTCCATACGCATTTATTGACGCACCGAAAATGGCCGACCATTTGCATCGAGTGATCTCAAATTCAATGCCCGCGGTTTTATGTTTTCCCCCTTCAAGAAAACGCCTCTAGAGGAACAGTTTTACCCTTCCTGTTTACACTGATGACGTTCTTGCTAAGTGACTTCACAAGTCATTGATCTAGTGCTCAGCAATATTTATTGGGCCAGCTGTGACATATGTAAAGTCTGCTTACGAATATTTGCTTGTCTCTAGCTTAGGCAAATAAAAAAAGTTATTTACAGGAAGAAGTTGGACTAGTTGGTTTCAGATAGTGGGAGCTATATGCGATGAAAATCTATATATATATATATATATATATATATATATATATATATATATATATATATATATATATATATATATATATATATATATATATATATATATAAAGAATTAGCAAACTATCAGATTGCAAACATGTTACAGAGATGTCGTATGCCTTTCATTAGCTTTTCGGTGCAAGTAATCAAATTTATTTACCTTTCTTGTACATCTCTCATAGTTTTGAGGGAAATAAGGGCCATTATTAAAATACTGCTATGAACACATTGGTAGGGATTACTTACCCTTTTGACACGTAGATAAATAGCACTTTTGAAGATAATCCTTCGTCATATCACCATCAGTCGTTTCCATTCTGAACCTCCATCCTCACACGTTCGCTATATGAGAATGGCACATCAACGCACAGATGCGACGCACAGATCACGTGCGCAGCTCTCGCGCACAAAATTGCTCCACGGGCCTAGAAAGTTAAAAATGTGTACACAACGAACATAAGTTCGGAAATGCACCAGACTAGTGTAAGCGCCAACCTACTATTCATGTGAGAGCGGCAATCGGCAATCGGCAATCTCGATCCGAGTGCAGATTACCTCCAGGAGTGTGACGATGAAGCAGCCCGTGAACTGGCGGAGAAGGTTGCTAAATAACCGACGGAGTATTCTGCGCCCCGCCGGGGTGGTGCAGTGGTAAGACGCCCGACCTCTGTGCCGGAGTACCAGGGTTCGAACCCGACCTCGGCGGCTGCGTTTCGATGGAGGCGAAACGAAGAGGCGTCCGTGTGCTGTGCGATGTCAGCGCACGTTAAAGATCCCCAGGTGGTCCAAATTACTCCGTAGCCCTCCACTAAGGCTCCTCTTTCTCTCTATCCACTTTCTCTCCCACCTTCCTCCCTTCCCTTACGGCGCGGTTCATGTGTCCACAGCTACAAGTGTGACAGATACTGCGCCTTTCCCTTCCTGTGCACCAACCAACCAACCAACAGTATTCTGCGGAGTAAATATATATCCTTCTGCTTTGTTGTCTCTGGTCTTTTGTTGTCTTTTGCACATCGCGCGATTGTGCCCATGGCTTTTGTTGTCACGAAATTAGAGTAGGTGCTTCAGCAACCATATTTGGCGTCGGCTACTGCACCGTCGTGTGCGTGCTTTAGTTTGCCCGTAAGTTATATTTGTCTTAAAATTCACTCCTTGAGAGGGTCAAGATCGGAACGCATGAGGTAATCCCGATTTAGCTCATCATAGCAAAGTGAGAAACATTTCGTGTAGTTGGCAGGTAAGTTCTGGATTTAGTACGTGTGTCTCTTGAATAAGGGAATTGCTACGTCTTTTCTCACTCCTGTCGGAATTATGCCACTCGCATAATATGGCTAATCAATGATAATGTCAAGTACCTAATTATATCAACGCGAATGCAAATTGGATAATTCAGTCTGTTTTTGCACTTAGCTTACATCTCAAGTTTTACATATAAGAACCGTGGCGATCATTTTCAGAACTTTACTTTATCCCAACGCAAACTAGAACGCCCCTTTGCATCCTCTTCCGTTCACGCCAAAACCAGCGTGCAGAGCGCATAGTTGAAGGCAACTTTTCGCTCGCTTAACCTTAGCGAGCCCTTTCGAAGCAGCCTAGGGTTTACCCGAAAATTCACACCGCATCACTCTCTCTCTCTCTCTCTCTCTGTCTCTCTTCCTCCATCATGCCCCTCTATCCTCGATTCTGGGCTAACTCGGTTGCGGGCGCGGCGGTATTTGTTTACGGATGGCGACGAGTGGCACCATTTATCTAGAGGATTACCGGATCCGCAGCCGGGCCAAAATTAACGGATTAAAAATGTAACAGAAAAAAAAAAAGCAGGAAAAACGCCGGCTGAGCTTTCAGCCGGTAAGCGGCGCGCTGCATGCTCGCAATCAGTACTCGAGCCCATTAGTCTGACTGCGCCAGTTCGACTCCCGCATAGCATTTTAGTTCGATCCGCCGTCTGTGGCTCTTCCTCCTCCTGCTCCAGAGTGATGTGCCGCACCACTGTCCACCAAAACTCGGCAGTGAAGCACGCTGCATGGGCTGTCCTCGGTTTTCCACGCACCTAATGAAGGCTCTCCTGGTAGGCCCCTTTTTTGGCGAGTTCGCCTGGCAGCGTATAGCGACAAGTACTGAACGCCCAATTTTTCACTTCCTCCTCTCTCTTTCTGCGCACCCCTTCCAGCTCCTTCACACCCTAGTCGCAGTCCCGCTGCGACTGCGTGCACTGCGTATCAGTTGCAATAGACGGCTTCGGTGCGGATTACGAGCTCGCAACGCTCCGTTCATTAATCAGCCAGAGAAAGAGGAAAGGGGAAGCGGAGGAAAGAGGGGTTTCATCCACTGAGACCAGCGCGTGGAGTATTAGTGTTTTCTTTTCATTCGTTTTCTTTTTGTTTCGGGGCCACCTCTCGGCTGGCTATTAACCCCTGCTACAAGAAGAGGGTCCCCAAATCACTCGTACCGCGTGAAAGGTGGGAAAGTTGCCGTGCATTTCCACGGACACGCTAATGAGCAATGTCGAGGAGGAGAGAGCAAGGATGACGTTCGTAAGGCGCCATGGGTGTCGTGGGGAACATGCGATTCGCACCTCCCCGATGTCGGATAATAAGAAGAGGGGTTTGTTTTAACGATGCTTATTGTAAAAGATGCTCTAAACTAGTCCCATATTTTGTGGCGTCCTCTTATTTAAGCCGTGTGCAGTGCAGTCCTACCAAGTAATATAGGTTTATTCGTAACGAGACAAATATGCTACAAATCAGGGCGAATTCTATTTCCACGATTGGAACAATATGTCGATGTCGTTCGATTCCTTTAAGCAACCATAGGAATATTCTTCATTCTCAATTTATGGTAAACCTTTGTGCCTGGAATAACTTTGGGATAAATAAGGGTCGAAAGTATGTTTTCAGGACACTTCGCAGCGGATATATACCGCATAAAATGGTCTGAACGAGGATTTTAAGGTAGTCATTCCTTTCTGCGTGCATGGTAAGGGACCGAATGCGTCTGCAAAAAGACGAGAAACGCAGCTGCGTCGTAGCACGTATCGCATTCAGAAGAAAACAGCAAAAGAAAAAAATAGATTTTGGTCCAAGGCATTCACACTGCACAACTGTTCTCTTTGCTTGACAAAAATTAAGCTCATCATTATAATTTAACCCAAGCATTTTCGAGACTTTTTTTACTAAGTTCATCTACGAAGCTGACTGTCTGCACTCTTTCCGTCTCTTTTTCTCTTTCTCTGTTCGAAAACCCGCGAAGCTGCTGCAACATCGAGTGGAGCCAAACGAGGAAGGAAGGTGTGCATGCTTGTACGGGTCAACGTTGTTGCAAAAGTATCGGAGAAATGCCCGCGAGTTGCTCAAGCAAGTAAACGGGTGGTTTCATAACGTTTGCAAAAGATGTGCAACTGGGTACAGAAACAAATAAACTACTGAGACCCCGTCGGAAAGCTGATTTTTTTTCTTTTTTTGCCCTATTAATGCGTTGCAGTCTTCCCCTGCGATACTAAGCAAGAACATTAAGCTGTTCGTATTAAATGCAGAGCATTCAGTCTTGGAAGAGCAAATCGCCATCCTCGTATTGCAAGGTGGCCTCAAATGCTACCAGCCAAAATTCATCCCTGAGGTCTAAGACGAACTGCAAGTCAGACGGCAGTGGTTATGCTACTACCTATCTGCGTAGATTCGAGTGATCTCAATGTCTTCCGATCTTCAAGAATTAAAATATTTGCATTCAGAAGAAATTCTCAACTGGAATCACTTCCACACTATGAAACAGTTTGATATCATTTCTATAAAGTGTCTCCATTCGCCCCCTTCGGAATCTTTTTCTCCACCGTAACATTACATGGCACTCGAATTCTGCTCACTTGAATTAGTTCAGCATCTTCCATTCCTAGAACTTTTACATTCGTTCACAAGCGCTCTCGAAGCCAATGCAGGCATCTCGCATCTTATAGGTTACTGCGTGACTCGTATATTCTGGGCCACGCTCGCAATCAGCTGCTGTAACACATAACATGGGATTGCTCTCAGCAGAAAAATTTTCATGCGCCGTTACATTTGTGCTCGCTTGTGAAGCAAAACGTTTAAGTTTGACCGCTCTCTTTAAACGTCTGTTGCTGAACCCATGCACAGAATCGCACTGATCGCCTGCCCACACATCCGAGCGACATCATCTTGATTCTCTTTTTCTTGCGCCTAGCAACTTCGATCTCATAGGGAGTGCATTTAGTGATCCAAGAGACATTGCCTTATCTCACCGACATCCCAGGCTCGCACATCAAATCTTCTAGCACCGAATCCACCTCTGTACTTCTTGGGCATCGGACATTTGAAACTCCAGACAGTCCTAGCTAATATTGAGCTAGGACTAGGACGCACATTCAAGTTTCCTAACGAATGCAGCAGTACACAAGTTATGGCTGCATTAAATGTCTGGACGTATTCATGGTAGGAAACTGTTGTAAATTCTGCTTATTTATTTCGAGTTGGCAGTGTCTTTTTTATACCACATTATAAAAAGCAAGAGAAATGACAAGACAATATGGGGCAAAAATCTCTAGTCTAAGACTGCAGCAGTTTCCAAGCAGGAAGTGTGAGCTTCACGGCTGGCGACCACGCCGCAGTTTGGAAACTGAAGGCAAGACTGTACAGCGTATAAATGCCCGTCAGTTGCATGAGCTAGCTGTTCAACTTTCCGGCGGATGTTGAGAAAACAAAAGGAGGAAAAAATACTAAATAAAGTAAGTACGGGAGCGAGAAGAGCAGATTCAGAGGAGAAGAATGCATTTCGGAAAGTCATCGCCGACCCTTCATTGCATGCATTTTAAAAGGAGGCCACACGGCGATCCGAGAGTGCGTGACACAGACCAGGCGTCTCGGCAAGAAGAGCACAATTTTGCTTTAGCGTGCCCTGTCACCATTTTTACAGGCGCACTCGTGTTCTATGTATCTTTTGTTCGTGACAACTGCCGTGCTCGAACGCACAAACGCCCACACTCACACACACTCGCATAGGGGGCTGAACGAAACAAAACTTTACTTTGGCGGCGGCATTCGCTGCTGCAGTAGCCAGCTCCAGCACCGGCAGCCGCCAGTCATGACTCTTAAAAAGTTCCGTTCTCTCATGACGTGTCACCGGCAGGAATTGGAAGAGACCTCTCTCGAGGAGCTCCTCCTGTTTCCCCACCAACCCGTCGCTTTGTTCATAGTCTGCTGGTAGCTCCCTTGTTTTCCCCTTTTTCTCTGCGTTCATGAGAAAAGTCTCTCTTTTTGTCGGTGACCGGCTCGAGGCGTGCTGATGGCGGCCCATGGGGCGGTCCGGTCGCCATTCTTCATTCAAAGTAGAGGAGAAGCCGCCGCCACTGCTCAAAGAAAAAAAAAGAAAAAAGCGTCTGCCCGCCCAGCGTTGAACCGCTGCGCCGCGCCGCATTCATTCTCAATCCACAACTAAAATCGTGCCCTTACTCCCTTCACAAAGGGAGCGTTGGGCGTCCTACGCCGCCCATCTAGGTTCTTTTCTTGCCTTTTTTCGCTCGCTTTAGTCTCGCTCATCTCAAATTTTCTTCGAAATTTCTTTTCCCCATAAGTTCCCCTTTTTTGTTTCTGTGCCTGCCTAAATTCTCTTGTATCGCTGCGGTCTTGTTTTTAGCCTCGTCTCTAGAGGACGTTTTGAGATCCCCTGACGACACCCTCTCCCTCTCATTCGCCTGGTCCCTATTTCTTATGCGAGAGCGTGACGTTGGACGATGCAGCTTAGATTTCCTCTCCTTGCTGCGCCCGCTGTCTTCCTTATTTTCCTTCTCCCTCACTTTTCACGACGTTCAAACGGATAACCACGCGGTGCTCGTCTCTCCGCGTCAACGCTCCAAATGCCAGAGACAAATGGCGTCGCACCTCCTCAGCTCCTCCTACTCTAGACACGCGCTGAGTGCCGCGAATCACAAATAAAAGGACAGCGGAAGAGAGAGAGAACGGGGAGCAAGTTGTCATGGGGAAAAGGGCGAATTAGCTGGAACATCCGGAAGGCTGCTGGTGTTCTCTTTCCACTAGCCCGCAGTTCTATTGGGGGAAATAGGGAAAGATGAAAGGGAAGCTCATGGAATGAAAACATGGGCAGCCTCGATCACAGCCAGCGTCAAACGTGCCACTACCGGCTCCCGGATGGGCGGTCGGAGCGGGCCCCTGACGAATGCTGGCTGACAATAACCCCCGCTTCCGTCTCGTGCGAGTAGAGCCAGCCGCTGCGTTGTGCTGAAGGTTCAAGAGCATGGAGCGATCCTTCCCGCTGGATTACTGCCGTCGTTCCAGTGGTCTCTGCATTCATCTCGCTTTCCTTGTCGCGAACACAGATAGAGAAGCCTCGACCCCTGCGGCAGTTTAGGAAAGCGGAGATCGAATCATTCTTGGGTGGGGCAAAATCTATGCCCGAGTACCCTAAATTCCCACCGGGATCAAAACATGCCTTTGAAGGCTTGTTTTCTGCCAGTCGCCTAGAACATTCAGCACGGTTATTCGTTTTTTGTTGCGAAAGCGAGACTAAAGCGAGCAAGCCAGCTTGGCTCGTCGTGTACGCTCGCATGCCAGCCACAAATGGCAGGCGTAACGAAACCGTGGCAGGAGCTGTCAACTTGGGTCTCTCGTCTCACATGTAATGGTTCAGAGTCAGCCTGCCAGGCCAGGATCCTCGTATTCACGTTACCCCTATAGGCCACTAAGGCACGTTAATACGGCTTGGTTAAAGCGGTGCTTAATCTGTGGGCTGGTAGCCTACGCTATCGCGTCATACCCTTAAAGGCGGAGCTTAAGCGTCCCCCATATTTAGATGCAATGAACGCCTTTACCACTACCAACTAAAATGCCGGTGAAATTTGATGCGTAGCACACATCGTAGCCCTAAGCAGCGCTACGATCGTCGGCATCACGATTTCTCCTACCTTCCCGGCAACTTAGTGTGTGTGTGTGTGTGTGTGTGTGTGTGTGTGTGTGTGTGTGTGTGTGTGTGTGTGTGTGTGTGTGTGTGTGTGTGTGTGTGTGTGTGTGTGTGTGTGTGTGTGTGTGTGTGTGTGTGTGTGTGTGTGTGTGTGTGTGTGTGTGTGTGTGTGTGTGTGTGTGTGTGTGTGTGTGTGTGTGTGTGTGTGTGTGTGTGTGTGTGTGTGTGTGTGTGTGTGTGTGTGTGTGTGTGTGTGTGTGTGTGTGTGTGTGTGTGTGTGTGTGTGTGTGTGTGTGTGTGTGTGTGTGTGTGTGTGTGTGTGTGTGTGTGTGTGTGTGTGTGTGTGTGTGTGTGTGTGTGTGTGTGTGTGTGTGTGTGTGTGTGTGTGTGTGTGTGTGTGTGTGTGTGTGTGTGTGTGTGTGTGTGTGTGTGTGTGTGTGTGTGTGTGTGTGTGTGTGTGTGTGTGTGTGTGTGTGTGTGTGTGTGTGTGTGTGTGTGTGTGTGTGTGTGTGTGTGTGTGTGTGTGTGTGTGTGTGTGTGTGTGTGTGTGTGTGTGTGTGTGTGTGTGTGTGTGTGTGTGTGTGTGTGTGTGTGTGTGTGTGTGTGTGTGTGTGTGTGTGTGTGTGTGTGTGTGTGTGTGTGTGTGTGTGTGTGTGTGTGTGTGTGTGTGTGTGTGTGTGTGTGTGTGTGTGTGTGTGTGTTGTTACGTACTCAGTACGTAACGGGGTGTTTATTGGTAGTCTAAAGCGCTGCGAGTCACGCAAGGAACACCAGTACACACCACTGTGTCTTCCGTTTCTTCTTCTTCTTTCTAGCCTCTTCTTCCTTTCCTGACGCCCCGAAGCACGTGACACTTCCCTCCTCGCAGACGAAGCCCCAGGACAAGCAGTTTAAGGAAGGTGCCGGGGATGGAACCTTTTTAGTCGAGCGACATGCACCACCTGGGTCCGGCGTGAGCATCGGCCACTTTCGGTGCGGCGTGAAATTACATAGTTCACGTCACTCAGGCGCTCCAAAACGACAAAAGGGCCGCTATAACGAAACAGCAGCTTCTGTGCTAAACCACGCTTGCGCAGCGGCGTCCACAGCAACACTAAATCACCGGGAACATAAGAGACATGTGGGCGTCGGTTGTCATAACGCTCCTTCGAACATTCCTGTGAGTCTAGGAACGCGGCAAGCTTCTTCGGCTCGACATAAAGTAGTGGCGATAGAAGGCTCGTTTTGCAGGGAGAAAGGAAGGATGGTATCAAGACAACTATGGGGAACTCGAGCATACAGGAGTTAAAACGGACTGTAGCCAGTCGTCTCATGCTGTGCAGTGTTATACGCGAATGTAATAAAAGGGAGGATTTCATCCCAGTTCTTGTGATCAGAGTCCACGTACATCGCCAACATAGTGGTCAGAGTGCGGTTGGTCCGTTCAACAAGTCCATTCGATTGCGGGTGATACGGCGTTGTATGACGGTAATCGCAGGTGCATAGACGAAGGAGTTCTTCGATAACTTCAGCAGTAAATTGGCGCCCACGGTCACTGATCAGAACTCGAGGAGGGCCATGGCGCAGGACGAGAAATCGTAGAAGAAATAGGGATACTTCGTAAGCAGTGGATGAGGGTTTTGCGGCTGTTTCTGAATATAGAGTGAGATGGTCAACACATACCACTATCCACCGGTTACCGTTAGAAGATCGCGGAAAAGGACCCAAGAGGTCGATGCCCACCTGCTCAAAGGGTGTGGTCGGAGGCGCAATAGGGTGCCGCGGTCCAGGTGGACGGGAAGTAGGGAGCTCGTACTGCTGGCACTTGACGCAACTGGCTACATAGCGCTGAATGACTTGACGCCTTTTCGGCCAGTAAAAGCGTTCCTGTGTGCGATGAAGGTTTCGGGCGACACCCAAGTGGCCCGACGTGGTATCGTCGTGCATCATTTCAAGAACGGGAATGCGGAGGTTTTCCGGCACAGCGAGGAGAAAGCGTGCACCTCCGGGGTTGAAATTTTTCTTGTAAAGAGGCCGGCCCGAACGCAGAAACGCGCAACTCTTGAATCATGAGCGGCAGAGAAGAGCGGTGCCAAAGTCTGATCGTTGCGTTGTTCTGTCTGGAATAGTTGAGGGTCAGGAAACGTTGCCGAGATAGGCGCCAGGCAGTCATCAAAGTTGTCATCATCACTACCAGTTGATGAAAGCGGCAAGCGTGACAGACAGTCAGCGTCAGCATGTTGGCGGCCGCTTTTGTATGCCACAGTGAAGTTAAACTCTTGCAACCGCAATGCCCATCGAGCGAGCCGGCCGCAAGGGTCACGAAGATTTACGAGCCAACAGAGCGAATGGTGGTCAGTGACGATGGTAAAAACATTGCCATATAGGTAGGAACGGAATCGTTGCACCGCAAAAACCACTGCGAGGCACTCTTGTTCAGTAACGGTGTAGTTGCGCTCCGCTTTGCTCAACGAACGACTAGCATAAGCTATCACGTGCTGATCGGTGCCATGACGCTGGATGAGCACAGCACCAACGCCCACGTCACTAGCGTCGGTGTGAACCTCGATGGGGACAGAAGGACAGAAGTGACGTAGGATAGGTCCTGATGTCAGAAGGAATTTGAGGTGGCGGAAGGCAGAGTCGCAATCAGTAGTCCAATTGAACGGTGCATCTTTGTGCAAAAGGCACGTGAGCGGGTATGCGATGTCAGCGAATCTGGGCACAAAACGACGAAAATAAGAGCACAGTCCTAAAAAGCTCCGAAGCTGCTTCACTCATTTCGGTGCTGTAAAGCTGGTTACAGCCGCAGTCTTCTGAGGATCAGGCCGAACACCATCCTTATCGACCAAGTAACCAAGAACAATTGTTTGGCGTTCGCCAAAGTGGCACTTCTTAGAGTTGAGGACGAGGCCTGCTCTCTCACTGCAATCAAGAACGATGGCGAGGCGGCTATTGTGTTCCTGAAAGGTCTTGCCGAAGATCACAACGTCGTCCAAATAGCACAAACAAATTTTCCACTTGAGTCCGCGCAGAATGGTGTCCATGAATCGTTCGAACGTGGCAGGCGCATTGCACAATCCAAATGGCATTACGTTGAACTCATAGAGACCATTGGGGGTCACAAATGCCGTCTTTTCTTTGTCACTTGGGTTCATCGGTATCTGCCAGTACCCCGGTCTCAAGTCTACCGAGGAGAACTATGACACCGAATGAAGACAGTCGATTGCATCGTCAATACGTGGAAGTGGATATACATCTTTTTTGGTGACGGCGTTAAGGCGACGATAGTCCACACAGAAACGCCATGTGTTGTCTTTCTTTTTAACGAGAATAACTGGAGCCGCCCAAGGACTTGAAGATTCCTGGATAACGCCACGTTGGAGCATGTCATGAGCTTGTCATGATCGTCATGTCATGTCATGATCGTCAATAAGCTGACGTTCGGCCGGAGACACACGATAGGGCTTCTGTCTGATCGGGCGAGAAATTCCAGTATCAATCGAATGATGGATGCGAGAATTTGGAATCGGTGGCTGATGATCTCTGGCGAAGTCGAAAACCGAAACATGCTTGGAGAGCAGGTCTGTCAAAATTCGGCGCTCCTGTGCTCCCAACGCTGTCTTTATCATTGCCTGGATTCGAGACTCTGCAAAATGAGATGTTTCCTCTTCAGGAGCATAGTTATATAGTGCCGCCACGTAATTCGACACACCTTCCTCGTAATGAGCGAGCCTCATGCCACGAGGCAAGACGGCTGGCTCGTCTGAATAGTTTACAGTCCACAGCAAGGTGTGGCCTCTGGTGACTGAAACTATGCAACGAGGCACCAAGACACTCTTTTTTGCACAGGCCAGCGTTGTAGGTGGCGTCGAAATTCTCGCACAAATTCGTAGATGAAATAACTTGAATGAATCCTCCGGACATCGCAGGTACAACTGTATCTTCAGATACAGAAAACGCTCCTAAATCGAGCGACGAGGTTTCCACAAGGGCCGACATCAACGCAGCATTAAGCGAGATCTGTCCACTACGGCAGTCTAACGTTGCACCACACTGTTGCAAAAAGTCTATACCTAGAATTACTTCATGCGTGGAGCGAGGCAACACTGTGAATTCGGTTCGAAACGCTTGGCCACCAATCACAACTTTCGCATAGCACACACCCAAAGGCACCGATGATTCACCGCCAACACCACGGAATACCACGCTAAACATCACTTTATGTCCTAATTGATTCTTGAATGCTAAACTCATAACAGAGACTGTTGCGCCAGTGTCAATTAGTGCCATGGTGGGGATGCCGTCAATGGATACTTCGAGTTTGTTCTTTAACATAAACACAGGCAGAGGTATTGGGAACGTTGATTTTCCGGCGACCTCACCCCAATCGGCCGCGTCTTCTAGTTTCCCGAAGGGGAAGAACGGCGCCGAGGAGACGGAGATTGTCGCTGTCTTTGGGTTGGCGGCGTCAAGCTGCGGTTCGAAGCAGGCGATCCGTTTCGCATCTCTGCCGGGCGGTATGTATCCAGAGTCTGTGTCGGATGAAATTCAGTGTCGAAATGATTAGAAACGTTGGGCAGCGGTCGATGATCTTGTGGTAGTAGGCCCCGCCGACGACAATACCGGGAGATGTGTCCGGTCATGCCACAGCTATAACACACGGGTTTCTGGCGCCACCGGTCCGAGTAAATGCGGGCGGAAACTGGTTCTGGTTGGCGGTAGTAATCGGGACGGTGTTGCTGACGAACCACCTGGCGTGTGTAGGTGGTTCGTCGGCCCATCCGTGGCTGAGAAGGGCTTAAATCGTTCTGCTGTCTGCCCCCGCCAAAGCGTGATGCATTTAAAGCCGAAATCCAGGAAGTTGATGGGGTCGCGGGTTCTGCTTGCAGCACGCAACCGTCATACTGGTGTTCGTCCCGGCACGCAGAGTCTTTGTCACGCAACAATTCTTCCCGCACAATCCGGCGTATCAGATCAGCCATAGACTCCGGAGCACTGACATCAACGCTCGCAACAGATGTGACGTTGGCCAGTCGCCCAAATTTAGGAGTGATACGGCGCAACTTCAAGGTTTCGAAAGTGCGGCAGTGCTTGATGAAGTCAGCTGTAGAGTTCAAATTGTCTTTGCTGATAAGAAAATTATAGACATCTACAGCGATACCTTAAAGCAAGTGCCCCACTTTATCTTCCTCGGACATCCGAGGGTTTACCACTTTGCACAATTTCACAATATCCTCGATATATGCGGTGCATGTCTCGCCAGGTACCTGGGCCCGCTGCATCAACGTTCGTTCTGCGCGCTTCTTTTTCGCGAATCCATCGCCAAAGCAGTCCTTTATCTCTTCTGTGAAACAATCCCAGCTGGTAAGCGAGTCTTCATGATTATCAAACCAAACTAGGGCAGTGCCTTCCAAGGACATTACGTTCGCTAGTTTAACGGTCGCTTCCCAACGATTGTACCGGCTCACCCGCTCGTAGTTGGTTAGCCACTCGTCGACGTCCTCGTCAGGTTTTGCACCAAATGTGCGCGGCTCGCGGTAGTGCTGCCAGTTGCTCACCGCAGGTGTTGTTCGGTCAGCGTCGCCGTCTTGAGCCATGTCAGATGGTAGGGGTGGCAAACCAGCGAGCCGGCGGCTTTGCCGAAGACAACGGGGATCCGTGTTGATCTACACCGCAAACTCCACCACAACTGTTACGTACTCAGTACGTAACGGGGGTGTTTATTGGTAGTTTAAAGCGCTGCGAGTCACGCAAGGAACACCAGCACACACCACTGTGTCTTCCGTTTCTTCTTCTTCTCTCTAGCCTAGCCTCTTCTTCCTTTCCTGACGCCCCGAAGCACGTGACAATATACATATATGCACACACAGAGAACATGGCTTTTTATGACGAGGGCGTCAATTACGGAGGCAGTTTCGCTTTGCGTCTTCCTTTTTCTGTTTTTTTTTTTTCATGATGGTGCCCTCGCTGCGGCAAGAGATACTTTATGAGCAAGCCCTGATATTCGATGCTTTTGACTCGAAAAGAGTTTAACAAAAGGCGGCGAGAAGGATGTAAATGGTCTACCATGTACTGACCCACTGACCCGGCCTTAAATATGTAATCGCTTTGACATGTTATTGGGCCTGCACAGTATCTGGCGATCCAAAATGGCTTTCAGGCCTGCAGACATTGATGCGAGGAAAATACGGCAGTATTTTCGAGAAGCCGTTGCGGGCGTTATCGATGACTTCAAGACACAAGACCAAGTGTCTGAGTGGCTTCCGAGGATGGAAGTGTTGCTGCACATGCCTGATTTTTAATGGATCACGCAGCCCGAGTTCGGGTGGTTTTTAACCAATGTGTGTTTGTCGAGTAATATTCTTTATATGCAAAATCTGGTTATGAATTTGGCAATAAGGAAACAAAAAACGACAGTGATTGATAAAGCCTCTTTCCAGCATGCCGCGTCTCTGACTGCTTCGCCCTTTGAACAAACAGAGCGGAAATTGCTTCTATGCTTTCTTCCTGCGCTGGCCGAGTGAGTTATTTTAACGTTATGTAAGAGTGCATCGTGATAATATTACTCTATAAGTGGATTCTCATCGTGTCTTTAATGTATGGCCGGTGAGCATGCACTATTTTATAAGCACAACGCGTACTTTCAATTCCAAATGTTTCCGAGGCAAATCACGAGACACTCGAGTGAGCTTGCGTGCAACTTCTGATAAAATATCTGCGCAAGTTTGAAATCAGTGCCGAGGCGGCAAGCATTGCGTTTCAGAACATATTGACAGGCTAGTTATTCAAACGTCATTTGAAAAAAAGCAGCGCAAACCTTCCCGTCGAGAAGAATGACAGTTTGAGAGGTGGTGAAGGGTGGCAGTTCGAGGCCCTACGGGTCTGGGACCGTAGGTCAACGCCGCTTGCGACGGGGGCTAGCGAGCCACTGATTTTTATCTGTTATAGGCCGTCATTGCACCCGCAACCGCTTCTATGGTGGTGGACGACGGCTGTTGTTGCGGCGCGCGTCTTTCTCTCCCTCTTCTTTTTTTTCTTGTCTATTTTCTCTTCTGTCCGCACGAGGCAGCGGAGGTGGCTCAGCTACAGAGCCAGTAGCAGGCCCGTGCATTTTCTTTTCTTTCTTCCTACAGCCACAACAACAACAACAGGAAGGTTTGTATGTGTTTTTGCTGTTTTTTTGTTTTGTTTTTTTCAGAAGAAACTGCGCTTCGCCGCGGTTCCTGACAGGAACTGCTTCGAAGTCGTGAGGGTATGTGGTATGCAACGCCTACATTGCGTGCGCATACTCGTGTATTAGTACATGCTGCCATGCTACCACATCCACATGGTAGCGCTATTCTCTTTGTATCTTATGTGAGAATACGTCGATGAGATCGCCCCTCCCTCCCCTCCTCCCGAAAAGAAAAGAAAAGCCTCGAAAAGATTTAAAACTCGCGCACGTACACGCTCTGCCTCGTTAGAAGACATTTATTACCAGGCGGTCCCCCCTGCATCTCTGAGCGTATATTTCATTTTAAATCCGTGTTTTTCTGAGTATTTTTCCATGAAAATAAAAGTTTTTAGCAGTAAGCAGGATCGAAACAGATAACTGCTCCCTGCGCCGGTCTTCTGAGCCCTTAAACATTTTAGTTAATACACCATCGAGTATTTGTTAGGCCGCATTTTTAGAGGCAAGTACTTATATAGGTATCGTGTGGGCATCCATCCTGTTCAGTAAATGTTATATTGCGAGTCTTCCTTTCCGTAAGGGGCGTCGGACCTGCACTACAGGCTGGAAATTTTACAGCGGCTATTGATTATTTTGCCCCGTTACTCCGTTTTATCCATCTCTTTTACACCTCTTCATCTCTTCAAGTGCAGGACAGCAAACCGGCTTCATTGATGATGATGATGATGATGATGATGATGATGATGATGATGATGATGACCTTTCCGGGTAACCTCCACGCTTTTCGTCCTTCTTCTTCTTTCTAACGACTATAAGTGGAAATATGTCGGACGTGCGTAATTCATTTGATCGAATCTCATAAGGCAGATAGTTGAGTTAGTTAATATACAGCGATCGTGAAAACTATACGAACGTTATTAAACAGACACAGAAAGAGACACAGTGCCTACTTGAAACTGTACGGTTTATTTAAAGGCTTCAATAAATATACGAATACCAACATCAGCCCCGAACAATCACCTGCCACGTGTCAGTCTTTACGCGGAAAACCATCAACATGCAGTGCATGCTCAATTATTTATAAATCTATCTCCTTTACAGAAAGAGTAAGCTTCCGAAGCATGGTCGAGAGAAGTCCACGAGAAATGACAACATCGTCTTTCTAGGGAACACGCCTATTCGAGCGGAATACCACAAGGTGTTGCAGATATGTATAATGTTTGGTCTTGAGTCTGTTCTTCATCCAACTGAGAAGCTTCCTTTTTCAAAGTACCAATGCTGCCACGTGTCCAGTGGCTTTCAATAGATGTTTGCTGGTAAATGCGTTAGTGTGACGCAGGGGACGAAGAAAAACAGATGGGCGAAAGCATATGAGAACTTATTGAATACATGGTGAAGGACGACCTATGTTTGTTGACTGCGGGCTATATTGGTGTTTTTGATGTGACGGCAGGCAGCAGGTCTGGTGAAAATGGAAATGAATCAGTGGCGAATAATTTTAAGCAAGTGCAGTTCTGGGCTACAGCTGTCAAGAAGCAAGCCGAAACTCTTCTTGAAAGCCACAGCTTCCTACGCCTCGCATCATCGCTATAAAGACGCTTGCAAAACTCATTTAGTGGCCTTTTTTCAGCGAGAAGACATAGGATGTACGTACCCTTCCGATGAATCACGAGAGGAACATTCTTGGCACGGTGCCGTATTGTGGTAACTGCACAGCCACTCAGGATTCTTAATGATTGCGACCCGTTCAGCATCAATAACTCCGAAGCCTTATAATGTACATGAAAAATGAAAATCCCAGTGTCGATATCCAGGGGCTGAACTATTCAATGCCGCGCAACAAATTATTGAGGTACGTTAAGTCGTGCTACTGAAGACAATGCTGAAGAGGCATTTATTGAATGATGAGGTATTTTTGTCGAGGTTTGCTTCGAAATATTGTCATTTTATCTGAAATCCACTTTAATTAGTTATAAACCTCTTTACCGTTCAGGGAGCAAGAGTGTGTTTAGAGTCTACGATCACTGCTTCTCGTAGCAGCATTTTGTTGTGCTTTATGGACAGGACTGTAGCTCGGTGGTATTATGGCCCGTTCGTAATGGTCTTCCGATGCTTAGATGACTATTTAACCGTACTCGACTGCTAAATCTTTGTACTCAGAGGAATTGACATGCCAAAGCTGCTTAAATATAGCGGCTTGGACATGAGGTTCACGCGTGGGGTACCCAAAGAAAGTGAATTGCAATTCCTGCATCTAAGGTTCATAAAGTCAGAGTCTTTGTTTTGTTCACTGCTCACGGCCAGCAAAAGGGTTATATTTTGCGTCTGCTCACTAGCAGGTTATCAAGAATGGAATTGTTGTTTCATGCTTAAAGTCCGGTGTATCGGACTCGACATCATTTTAGACCACGCGTTAGTTGCATGGTAAACCGATTAGAGCAAATTGGGTGCCCACGTCACTTGATAAGCAGAGCAGCTGAGTTAAGCTGTTCGGTGAGTAAAATGCAGCAACATGAACGTGAGGCAAACGAAAGCAGCTGTCCTGTCGTGATGGCATGCGTTCTAGGCGACTGTCACAGATTATTAAGAAAGTTTTTAGGAGATATGGTGTTGAGTCATGTTTTGAGTTCCGAAAATAAATCGATACATGTTATGGCTTTTGATTGGAAGGAGGACAAAGCTTGGCTAGACCAAAAGAAGCAAGGGATGTGGTTTTTGTGGTTTTAGACGCATTTCACCCTACGTATGCTGCAAGGTCGGAGTATTATACAAAGTTCCTCTGCCGTGCGGTAAAGTATATATTTGTCACAGTGGACGTTGCCTGAATGTGATAATTAAGGGGCATGCGAACTGCCTTGATAAGGGTGATACCTTATTGAGTTTAGTGCTTCACTGTTGGATCTAGTCCAACAGGAAATTGCCGGTAAGAAGGGATGTGCGATATATATTTTCGTGCACAAGCATTTTCTTCAGTTAACGAGGTTGACTGGCACAAAACATAGTGGAAGACATTTTTTATAACAAAATACGGAAGTTCATATGTTAGAGATCCGTTTGTCAGCTTTCTGGAAGGTAGCCAGATGCTTTAGATAATCGAATGAAAATAAATGGTAATAGTTTGCCATGTACAGTTTGACATATGTACTTGATGGTTGCTATTGGCCGATACTGTTTTTTTCATGTATTTTGTTCACGCATTTGAACCAACCATTTAACTTCAAGCAAGCACTATGTCGCCGCCTATGTTGTTTTATTTATAGTTCTTCAGTTTTTTTTTTTTTTTTTTTTTTTTTACGAAGGTTTTTTGCCATATACGGATAATTTCTAAAGCATCACGAGTCTTCGATCAGAACAATAGCAAGCTCCGTTTAGCTCGCGCATTTTACAAGCGTGGAGCAGAGAGAACGTAACGCTGAACACAGTGAAGGATATACAATTAGGTTATACCACGGCCGCTCAATGGAGGCGCACTTGGTGCGGCCCGTCGCGTCGCGCCTCAATGGCTGGGGAAGCGCGTATTGGGAGAAGTTACAGTTTCCGCCGTCATTCTCTGCGGGGGCGCCACCACTCCGGGACAAGGCGCCGCCGGCACGGACGAGCAGACGACGCGGAAGGAGCGCGCTGGCTGGGTTGGCGGGTGTTATCGTTTTGACTACTCAGCATAACAGCGTCCTAAGCGTATGCAGCACCATGCCAGGCAACTGCTGTGTGCCGCTGTGCATCACTAAAGCAAGAAACGATCGGTTACCATGAGTTCCCGTGCGATTCATAACGTCGAGCAGCATGGCTGGAAAACATATCTCGGGAGGGCTAGGATGGAAAAGGAAGCCGGTGGGAGCCGAGTGACAAGTCACTGGTATACTCACTACACTTCACAGATGACGATTACAGGAAGAACATAAAACTGAAGATCCTGCTTCCTTAAGCTGTCCCCTCCGTGTTCCCGAACTGCCCACATTACAAGTACTCACACGGGCTCATGTTGAGCCAAACAACCTTGAAAAAATTAATGTGCGCAGGTCAATAGCTTTATTTTCCCCACTTGTTATAGCTACACTTCATTTCCTCCTGGACAACCCCACGTGTCATCCTGAAGCATGTGTGTTTCAAGATAGCTGCGCCACGATCACTTTTATGACGATGATATCAAAATGGTATGCCTTGCCCGACATCGCATAAGTGAAGCCATGGAGACACCAAGAGGAGCCGCTCTATTTGTCAGATGACGAGCGACTCTCTTGGTTAGAGTTGGACTTTGCCATATCGAAGACATTCAGGTCCGAGGAGGCACGTCGAAGCAAAGGCTAACCAAACAAACGTACGAAGCAACAATCATGACAACCAGATCCACAGTGGCGCAAATTAAGTACCTTCTTGATCACATCAAGTATCTTACAACAATGTCTTCTGCGTGCCTTACTAGTGCATTGCATTTAACCGAATCTTATTTTCAGCTTCCGATACGCCCTAAAGCAGGCTCTGAAAGCGGGTCTATAGTATCGCTTTTTAGCAGCCTAAGGCAATTCAAAGGCGGGAACGACAAAGTTAACGCAAGGGCTGCAGTCTTCACCTCGGAGAAAATACTGAAGGTACCACTAGCGAAAAAAAATATATCGACTGATGTTATACACATTTTGCCATGCTTTGTGCAGGTTGGCATCTTGCAAGCATCGGTCTGCAAATGCACCTATCAACAATAGGCAGCTGTAAAACTTGGCATTCGTGATTATAAAAGTCGTACCTTGCCAACTGCCATATCACGTCTGCTGCGAGAGAGTTTTCGAGTCAGCTTGGATTCATTCATGTGTGGTGTGAACCAGCAGCTGAGATAGAGTTAGCACCGATTGCATTCTTGGCTGGTTACCTTGCACGTCCATTTGAAGAGAAAGTATGAATAGTTTTACAGAATCTCATGAAACATTTTTATTTATTCTGTTTTCAGTGCCTGCCCTTGTTTTCATTATTTATATATTACCAAAGTTTAAATAACTTCTAGTGCTTACTTTAGAGTGTCAATAATTTTATTTTATTAGTCCCCATCTATTTATTAACTTTGTGCCTTGTGATTCCTGCAAAACCCTGGACTTATCAAAATTCTTGATGATGGACGCCTAAGGTATCTGAAAATCCCCATGCACCATGGTTAGCAAGGTGATGAAGTGCCCGCAGGTCATAAGAAGTAGCAAGCTATGCAACATGTTAATTTCATCCCTTCTTCCCTATTTTGTGCAATTTCCGGAGTTGATTTGCGAGAGAGAAGACCGCCGTCACACTAAGGACCTAACCAGACTAATGCGACCACTGCTGACCAACTGGACAGGCAACATCAATCAGACAGTGGAAAAAATCACGCTTGCACATAAACCTTTTTCGAGAAAAGTTCTTCGCTTGTAAAACAAGCTTGCGTGTCTTCTGTGCATCACGCGGCTTCATAATCAAACGAGAAAAAAAATGCCTGAGCCTGCGGGCGTATCGTTGAACTGACTGTCTTGTGTTGTTTCTTTTGCAACAGTTTGTGTTAGCTTGTATGTTTTGGTGGTGGTACCCACTTGAATATTATTTCCAGTGAAAACGGAGGGACAGGCTGAACAATAATGTTGAACGCTACGTCCTGAATTGTAAGTTTCCAGAAAAGTGCACGCTGAATAAATGACCCCAAACCATGTCTCGATTTCAAGATTGCAATATCTAATACGTTATTACAGTGGTTGAAACGCAACTAAATGGGTGCGCACTCAGCGAAGCACACGACTGCCTCGTTCTCGTTGTAAACGGAAGACCACGAATGACTTGGAAAAGTCTAGTGATGATGACTTGCCGCTATCAGCTTATCAATAGCAAACATGCACATAGCATCGCATACTGTGTGAAACGCCGCTCATAATCCTAAATTGAGCAAGCGCCGACCACGCGGACGCCGAAACGAAAGCACAGCCACGGCCGCTGCGCGCAGCTCTCCGCCCGGACTCGTCCCGGAGCGGTGGCGCCGCAGCGGTGGCGATGAGAACTAGGCGCAATACGGCTCTTCTGGGCGACGCGACGGGCCGCACCCAAGTGCGCCTCCATTGAGCGGCCGTGGTTATACCACACAACTTGAGCTAAGGTTTACCAAACGAAATTCACTTCGAACGCCAATAGAGCCATATGCATCACGTTTGCGCTAGCCTGGAGCAGCACAGGCACTTTTTTTAAATTTCTTGTATAACTCAATTATTATGTTTACTAAACTTTCTAGATATAATAGTTACAGACCTGAAATTTGATTGCTTATGTTGCAGAATACCTTCATATGTTTATGTTTCGAGGGCAGCCCTTGAAACGAAAACAAAAGAAAGAAAGGTCACGTGACGTGACGTGGCGCTTGCGCCCATTGCAGTGATGCTACTCGGAAACGTGCGGTGAATAAACAATGTGGGCTACAGTGTGACAGTGGCCACGAGAAAGTGGCCCTCCGGCATTTCTTGCGTGGAGGTGCAAATGGATTCTCCTGGTTGAATGTTCCTTCCTGAACACAGAACAAAAAAAACTGTGTTTTTTTTTATAGTGTTCCACGCTTTATCACTTTCGCTAAGCTCGTCCGGCAGCGCATATTTGTGCCATCATGTCATGCAGCATGAGCCTGAAGCCCAAATACCTGCAACCGACATAACACATTGTCGCTTCTCCGTAACCACAGTGATACAGCAGCCGACTTTGTTCGTTCACGGCGCGCTTGAGAGAAGCAAAATAGTAATGCGAAATCATCCCATGGGATTTTTTTTTCCCCCGTTTAGATGGGCTTTCGTGAGAAGACGGGAAAAAGAACTATGTGACATACATGTCGTGTAGCAAACAACTTTATCAGAAGGTGCTCTAGAATTTTGCCTATCACACTTATGACCTGAATTCAATATTTAAAAAGAGGAAATAAAATTATTCAGTTAGTTAAGGATAAACTTAAAATAACCTCAGTTACTCTAGGTATGTCAAGGAATTATGTATGTGTTCCATTCACGTCCGAGGTCCCTTTGCCTTTTTTGTTTTTAAATCATGGTTCTAGTTACGCGGGGCAGCACTTATGCATAGTTCATATACATATGGATAGTTCACGTGCGGTAGTGAACAGCAAACTATGTCCTTACGTGTTTGCTGTCTTCTGAAATTTAAGAGAAGCTTACCCTGTACAAACATAAACCAAATCCATTGGAAAGATCAAACAGAAGTCAGCATGATTGTACAGTTTATGCGAGCATTTGGAATACCATGTTTACGAAATTCAGACTCTACTGCTTTGTACACAACTGGCAGCAGCCGCTGAGAAGCGAAGACTACAGCGGAATAGACGTGTTCATTCAGTAGTCGGGTATTTTTCGGCCAAGGTCTCTTAAGAATCTCGCCAAAACAAAGAGTATAGCTTGAATCCAGGATAGCCTTGCACACGCTCTTTGTTAGTGGTGCATTATCGGTGTTTATTGGTGCTAATCGGCACTGAAGTCCGTAGCTTTCTTGACTGTCCTGCTCCCTGTTAGTTATGCTCCGCAACTTCTATAACACTCAATCGGCCTGTGTTCTTCTCTCGGCGAAGTTTCCACATGGGCGCCGCCTGGGTTTCTTGGAAACCTGGACATGGTATTTATAGCAAGCCTACGCAGTCTAACTTTCAATCTTTTTGAACACGACATACCTAACCGCGCACTACCTCGGACGATCGCTCGCCGTGACAAGCGAGCGCCAGGAGAGCTTCGCGTTTTATGCCCTTGCATCACTGCGGCCTCAAGCAACGCTCCTTCAACCGAGAGCGAGCGTGAAAGCCTCATCGTGCATGCCTGGGAAGTTGGGGACTTTGTAGAGAATACTAAGAGTTAGACGGGGCCTGGGGAGTGGAAGGGAGGAGGGGGTGGAAGGAAAGTGTAGTGGTGCTCTAGGAGATTTTCTCATAGCAGTGACAGCGCTTGTGCTGCCGCAATGAAGCGAGTTACAAAGTCTCCTCCTAACATGAGCTTCTCCGTCTCCCACTCTCACCCCTCTCCCTCACTTGCCCACTTACCCGTGGCACGCGACAGTGACCCTTAAATCACGGCGACTCCAAAGAGTGCTCCCTAGCAAAGACTTCTGGAGGGAGCAGAGTTCAGAGAACGGCCGAGTGTCGCCGCCAAAGAGTGACTTCGAGACACGCTGGGAGGTGCGAGCATGGTCGGAGCGGACGTTCGGCAGTTCATGTGCTCTGCGATGTTGGCTTTGTTGGCGTGACATTTGAGTCACTAGGGAACACGTGCGCGGATCTTAACGCTCGAACTAAAGGTTTTGGTTGGCCTAGCTGGTTCTCTATGGTGATCCGAGTAGAGCGAAGAAAATATTTTTACATCCAAAATCACCGTGAGACACTGTCGAACGTGACCTCTTTGGAGAATACCTATACAACAGTTTGTCGTGCTTACATACTGTAATGCCGTAATGCCGTAATGACAGAACGAAGAAGACTGCATTCTTGAACCAGATAGTGGAAGTGATGAGTCGACAAATAAAGAAAGCTGTAACGAAGGTTACCTCTGCGTAGCTTGAGTCCATTCGGTACGTTCAGCAGGTTATATATGAGAGGAATATTAGAGGACTTAGTGAAAGCCAGCTCTGCTTTAAGTGAACCACGTTTTCTCCGTATTCTTTTTTCTGACCATGCTTCGTAAAAATAACGGGCGAAAAATAACTTTTTAACCTCTGCTATCATAAGAACCTTAGTGCATTAGCAGGCTGAAATTTCTTCACGGATGCGAACCACAACAGTTCATTGGAAGCGGCCGGAGGTACACTGGTACATGTGGCAGCAAGAGCAAGATTGCGGTGTCGATATATTGACAGGAATAAAATACAAAGAGGGCTATCGGCATGGCTAGAAATATCCTACCGATAATTACAATATTCGTGTTTCGAAGTTTCAAAATAGATAGAAAAAGGAAAACTGTTGTCGAAATTCGAATTGTCAATAGATCTCATAGGAACGCGACATTTCACCCACTTCAGATCAGCTTCGATTACGCACCTTATGCTGAAAATGCATATTGCCACGTGCCTAGCGCCGCGCGACAGCCGTGTTTGGTGCCGACGACGACGAAGCGGTGGTTGGCACGAGCGGCGCGCTGGTGCTGGACTCTGTGACTCTGTGTTCGGAACTACAAGCCGACCTTATTCTCGGGTCCTCGGCTACGTGTACTTTCACGGCTCCCTCTGACTTCAGTCCTACCACTGGTGGAGGTGCCATCGATGATCCCTTCTCCTGCGGACGACCCTACGCGGCCGCCTCTCGTGACCACTCCGGTTCATCGTACCAGCCGACGGCTCCGAGGCCTGTCCCCCGAGGCCTTCCCTCTTGACGAAGAGACTCCGGCTGTGGCAACGACACCGCCCTCCCGTACCATGACTGTCCCTTCCACCCCTTCGTCCTGTCTCATCCTTCAAACCCCACGTACCCCTAAACCATTTCACGGTGAGCAGTTTGAAGACGCCGAGGACTGGCTAGCTCACTATGAAAGGGTCGCGACGTTTAACGGCTGGGACGACGCTGCGAAAATGCGGAACGTCTACTTCAGCCTTGAAGACGCTGCTCGGACATGGTTCGAGAACCGCGAGGCCACATTCTCTACGTGGCCGGCCTTCCGAAGTCAACTCCTCGGTACGTACGCGTACAGTGACCGCCGAGAGAATGCCGAGCGTGCCCTGACCTCTCGAGTTCAGCGTCAGAACGAGGGGGTCGCAATGTACGTTGAAGACGTCATGCGTCTTTGCCATCGCGCCGACCCGTCTATGAGTGAGGAGAAGAAGGTTCGACACCTGATGCACGGCGTCAAAGAACAGCTTTTTTCCGGCCTCGTGCGGAACCCGCCCACCACCGTCGCGGCGTTTCTGGCTGAAGCTGTGACCATGGAGAAACTGCTACAGCAGCGATGCAGCCAGTACGGTCGGCCGCTGAATTCCATCTCCACACTACCGCCGTCTGACCGAACCGACTACAATCCCGGGGCAGATATGAGCTCCCTTCGCGACCTCATTCGCACCGTGGTTCGCGAGGAGCTCCAGAAAGTTCATGGATCATTTACTCCTGGCGCAGCTTCCCTGGCCAGCATCATCCGTGAGGAGGTCCAGAATGCACTCACGCCACCAACAAGTACAGTCGTTCCACCACCACCCCCGGGCCCCACCGAGCGGATGACTTATGCTGATGTCACACGCCGCCCAGCCCTGCTACCTACCCCTTCGCCTTACACGCAACCTCAGGTCGCTGTGCACGCTGCGGCACCGCTGCCCCTTTGGGCAGATCGGCGTCAGGCGCCCCGGAAAACTGATCTCTGGCGCGCTCCAGATAACCGCCCTCTCTGCTACCACTGTGGCGAGGCAGGTCACCTGTAGCGGCAGTGCCCTTATCGTCAGATGGGCCTTAGGGGATTTTCCCCCGACAGCCCTTGTCCACGGCCTGGTCAGCGGCCTCAGGACATCGCCGAGTACGTCACCCGCCAGCGTACGTCACCCGCCAGTCTACCACATTCTCCTCGTCGCGAGTCGCGCTCGCCTTCGCCTCATCGCTCTTCACCCTCTGGGTCACGGTATACCGCTGGACGCCATGGTTCCTCGAGCCCTCATCGGGAAAACTAGCTCCGGCGACCTTTGGGGGCGAGGCCGCCGCACACCGATTCGCTGTAAAGCTTCCACCGCCGCACCGCTCAATTCGCCCCGACGTCGAACGCCGAATTCCTGTCCAGTTTACGCCGCACAGACCAGATCGCCCCGACGTCGTCCGCATCGCCGACCAGTTATCACCGCCGTGTCGCTTAAATCGCCCCGACGCAGACCACACAACTGCCGCCCAGCTTCCGTCGCCGCACCGCTTGCTTCACTCCGACCTGCCGTCGACATTGAATTGTCCCGACGCCGACCACCCAACCGCCGTCCATCTTCCGCCACCACACCGCTCACTTCACTCCGAACCGACGTCGACAGGCCCTGGTCTTGGCCGGGTCTCCCTGGACATCGACACGAAGGAGGTCAGCGCTTTAGTTGATACGGGAGCCGATTATTCTATCCTTAGCGGGCGGCTTACAAGGACACTGAAAAAGGTGATGACGCCATGGAACGGACCAGACATACGTACGGCAGGCGGACATGTGGTTGCACCACTGGGTATGTGTACAGCCCGGGTTACGGTGCGAGGCTGCACATTTGTTGCGACTTTTCTCGTTCTACGCGAATGCTCTCGTGATGTTGTTCTTGGCATCGACTTCCTTCGTGAGCACGGTGCCACTATAGATCTACCGAACCGCTTGGTGACGTTTTCCGCCAAACTGGCCACTGAAAAGCATGAGTACCGCGGGTCCCACTCCACGCTGCGAGTCGCCGATGATAGCCTCACAGTGCCACCACGCGCCAGCATCCTCGCCAGAGTTACTTGTGACGAGCCACATCACGGCCTCCGGGTTGTTGAGCCTAATGTCTCCCTCTCACTCACCTTGGGAGTTTCTGTGGCAAGAGGTCTTTGTTTCCTTCGTGGAAGAGAGACGGAGGTACTTGTCACCAATTTCTCCAATGAACATCGACATCTGTTCCGTGGCACTGTCATTGCTTACGTCGACCATCTGCACGAAGTCGCCGAATGTTTTGCTTCAGAGGAAGCTACGCCTAGCACTGAACCGGATGATGCCGTACACGCTGTCGACATCAATTCTAGCCTTTCCTCCGTTGAAAAGAGGCAACTCCAAGATCTATTGCTGGAGTTTCGTGTGTGCTTCACGTCTTCATCTAAAGTGCAGCAAACGTCGGTCATTAAACACCGGATTATCACGCATGAAGGCACTCGACCCATCCATCAGCAGCCCTATCGTGTGTCTCCTCGGGAGAGAGACGCTATCCAACAGCAAGTCAAGGAGATGCTCGCCGATGGCGTCATTCAACCTTCAAGCAGCCCATGGTCCTCGCCTGTAGTCCTCGTTAAAAAGAAAGACGGAACACTTCGTTTCTGCGTTGACTATCGGGAACTTAACAGTATGACAAAGAAGGACGTCTATCCGCTGCCACGGATTGATGACTCTCTCGACCGACTTCGCCGAGCCAAGTACTTCTCCTCCATTGACCTCAGGAGTGGTTATTGGCAAATTGAAGTTGATGAGAGGGACCGTGAAAAAACTGCCTTCGTAACACCAGATGGGCTCTATGAATTCCGCGTCCTCCCATTCGGGCTCTGCTGTGCTCCTGCCACCTTCCAGCGGATGATGGACACTGTGGTCACAGGTCTTAAGTGGCAGACATGCCTTGTTTATCTCGACGACGTATTAATTTTTTCACCGACGTTCACGGAACACCTGCGCCGCCTGAGAACTGTTCTCGAAGCTGTCCGGTCTGCCAACCTTTCTCTCAAACCTCAAAAGTGCCACTTCGGGTTCACTGAATATAAGTTTCTTGGGCACATCGTGAGTGCTGATGGCATCCGAGCTGACCCTGAGAAACTTGCTGCCGTTGTTGCCTTTCCCGTCCCCGCCCACAAAAAAGCAGTCCGACGGTTTTTGGGGCTGTGCTCCTATTATCGTCGCTTTATCAAAAACTTTGCACAGATGGCCAGCCCTCTGACTCTCCTGACTCGAGATGACGCATCATTTTCCTGGGGCGCCGAGCAGCAGATGGCTTTCGACGAGTTACGACGCCGGCTCCAGTCACCCCCGATCCTGGCACATTTCGACGATGATGCCGACACAGAATTACACAAGGATGCGAGCAACGTTGGCCTTGGTGCCTTTCTAGTTCAGCACCAAGACGGGGTCGAGAAAGTAATTGCCTACGCCAGCCGTGCACTTTCCCGTGCTGAGTATAACTATTCCACCACTGAAAAAGAATGTTTGGCGGTAGTATGGGCCGCTGCCAAGTTCCGCCCGTACCTTTATGGCCGACCGTTTCGCGTCATCACTGACCATCACTCGTTGTGTTGGCTGAAAAACTTAAGGGATCCTTGTGGCCACTTAGCATGTTGGGCATTGCCCCTACAGGAGTTCGATTTCGATGTTATTTATAAGTCTGGCCGGAAGCACACCGATGCTGATAGCCTGTCCCGCGCGCCCGTCGGCCCTCCTTCGTCAGATGCCACCGACGACGATAGCTTCCTCGGAGCAGTCACTACGTCCGATCTCGCCTCCAAACAGCGTGCCGACGGTGAGCTGCGACTGATTATTGACCATCTTGAAGGTGGGCATCCTACAATACCCCGGTACCTTGCTCGGGGGTTGTCGTCGTATTGCCTCCGCAATGGGGTGCTTTATAAGAAGAATTCTACGTCGAGTGCGAAAACATGCCTGCTAGTCATACCGACTGATCTAAGGCACGAAATCCTCCTGGCCTGCCACGACGAACCAACTTCAGGGCATCTTGGCTTTACACGCACCCTAAACCGAGTCCGGCAGAACTACTACTGGCCACATCTTTCTCCGAGCGTTAGACGTTACGTACAGACTTGTCGACAATGCCAGCGGCGAAAAAAACCCACGCTCAAGCCATCCGGTATGTTACAATCTATTGAACCACCCCTCACACCCTTCGAGCAAGTGGGCAGGAACCTTTTAGGCCCATTTCCTTTATCCTCGAACGGACACAAGTGGATCGTAGTCGCCACAGACTACTTAACACGCTACGCTGAAACGAAGGCCCTTGCCCGAGGTACTGCCGGCGAAGTTGCTCGATTCTTTATGAACGACATTGTGCTCAGACACGGTGCACCGTCGACCATCATTACTGACCGAGGAAAGGCGTTTACAGCTCGGCTACTGCGGGACACCTTAACTCTCAGCCATACCGAGCATCGCACAACAACAGCGTATCACCCTCAGACAAATGGATTAACGGAACGACTAAACAAAACTTTAGCGGACATGATCTCAATGTACATCGACGTTGAGCATAAAATGTGGGACGAGATCCTGCCGTATGTCACCTTCGCCTACAATACGGCGCCGCAGGAAACCACGAAGTTTACGCCGTTCCGTCTCGTATATGGCAGAGAGGCCCGCACGATGTTGGACGCGATGCTCCCGTGCGGGGAAGAAGCGGTCGAACCCGACGCCGCCCATTTCGCAGAACAGGCCGAGCAAGCCCGTCAGCTGGCCCGCTTGCACATCAAGGAGCAGCATGCTACCGACGCTCGACACTATAACCTTCGGCACAGGGAGGCCCACTACAAACCAGGGGACCAAGTGTGGGTGTGGACCCCCGTGCGTCACAAAGGCTTGAGCGATAAACTACTCCACCGCTATTTCGGACCCTATAAAGTCCTGCGCCGCTTAAACAACGTTAATTACGAAGTCATTCCAGATGGAACTGTGACCGTCAGTGTTCGACGCCAGCGGCCTGAAATTGTGCATGTGGTGCGCTTAAAGCCGTACTTTTCGCGTGACTGAGCGTTCCCTGCAAGTGAAACCTTGCGTTATTGTACAGTTCACCTCACGCCTAATTTTTTTTCTCCTCTCACCTTGTCATCGGGACGATGTTTTCTTTCACGGGGGGGAATAATGCCACGTGCCTAGCGCCGCGCGACAGCCGTGTTTGGTGCCGACGACGACGAAGCGGTGGTTGGCACGAGCGGCGCGCTGGTGCTGGACTCTGTGACTCTGTGTTCGGAACTACAAGCCGACCTTATTCTCGGGTCCTTGGCTACGTGTACTTTCACGGCTCCCTCTGACTTCAGTCGTGACAATATAATTCTCTGACGCTCAAGAAATGGGTTGTAAAAATAATGGGACGATTAATTATACGCATTTCTGACCCTAACTACTCAAGCCTTGCAAAGGTGAACATGAACGAATGAGAAAGAAAGTAAAAGGCAAAGGAGAAAAAAAAAAGTAGTTTGATGACAATAATCGCCTTCTATCAGGTCCGTAAGCCCTTTGAATCACAGTATCAGTTCTGTTGTGAAACATCTGGGAAATTCTGCTTCGGCGACAATCAGAGATTTGGCAAAGTCTCTACGAACTGTTATTGCTGAATGCTCACAACAATGCAGTGTTGACTCGACTTAGCAACATGAGCCGCAAAATAAGATATGGTCAAGTGACGAAAATACGACGCTTGCGATTCATTTATACAGCTGTGTATAGTAAAACGGCACCCGTTTGCTTTATGAAGCACCAATGCGGCAACCTGAATATTAGGCGGCCACATATACATGTTGTGCAGTGAAGTCATAGTTCGGCAATGCCTGAAGGTATGACTTCAAAAATATTTTCTTACCTTAAAAAATATTACAATTTTCTGGATTAGAACCTAAGATGTTGCGTTGATAGCCTTGATTCCGAATGGTGGCATGAATCTTTGATGGAAAAACACTTTTCGCTAAGTTTGCAGCATTTTTTTTTTTAAATAGTGTTTCGTTTAAGAAACTTCAATGATTTACAACGTATACTACAGACATTGCTGAGGCTATTGTGAAATAGTTTCAACTACAGACATGGTGTGCCGGAGTACCCGGATTCGAACCTGACCGCCGGCTACTGCATTGTGGTGTCCGTGTGCTGTGCGATGTCAGTGCACGTTAAAGAACCCCAGGTAGTCAAAGTTTTCATAGTCCTCCAGTACGGCGTCTCTGACAACCTCAGTCTCTTTGGGACTTTAAACTCTACAAACGAAAACAAACATCTTTTTATGGTTTACTAAGCCAACAAACGCGAAAAACATTTCATTGTTTTATTCATGGAGGTGCATAGAAGAACAACCCTAGTGAATAATCCTGCAATATTATTTGGCATTCAATATGGTTCCACGATTTATTTTCAAATATTTATCTTTGACCAACTTTTACTTCTTCGCGGAAACTTCGAAGAATGTTTATGTGAGCAAAGACATTCCCGCCTAAAAAAACATCGATCCGAGACCATTCATAAAACAGCGAACAAGCCGAATTTTTGTCAAAGTGGTGGTCGCTTTGGTGGTCCGGGATATCTCTCGTGGAATGACGCTACAACATTTCTTTGCAGAGTGTATCGAAATAGTACAATTTACCACCCGGGCCTCAAGGAAAAGTCCTCCCTACGCCATAGCCAATAAGCTGACACACGCCAGGAAGTTTGTCATGCTCTATTTTTGCCGTCCGAAGCACTACGGTAGCAGCTCTCGACATTGAGAGACAGCGGATGCGCCGTGCAAAGTCACAGTGGAAAAATGTGTGGTGGCTCAAAGCAGGAGTGTGCCGAGTAGGCAGACCATGTGTTATCTCCGAGGGCAGTGAGCATCCTGAATTCATACGCTCCACTAGACACTGCAGTTACGACAATCGCACACAGCGACAGCGTAACGCAAAAAAAAAATTCTAGAGGGCACTTTGGACCACTAAAGTGTGATGAGGCGAAAACCATTTTAGCACGGTGAGATCGTAGCCTTCCACTACGGCACCTCTATCTGCACCTCTTATTTCCCTCCCACCTTCCTCCCTTCCTTTATGCCATGGTACATCGGTCCGCGGAGAACTGTAAAAGATACTGCGCCTTTTCTATCATGTAAATCAATTTGAATTGCCGCTGATGCCTGCTGTACTAACGCCTCCTAGACATATGGGTCTGCTTCTGTTTGCTGTGTGGTGCGGCGTTAGAGGAAGCGACCATTGAAAGGCTCCGTACGGACGCCTATATCGGACGTCCGGCGTGGTCAGCTTCGTCTATGTATTGGTAGGTCGCACAACTTTTATTTCCATCGAAAATGGGCGTCCTCTTCCCCGCCCCCGGCACTCGTGCCGGGGAAGACGGGGAGTCGTGCGCCCGCGGATTATAGGCTGGCAGGTAGCCCTTGGCTTATTGCGGCTTCTTCCGCCAGATGGACGGTGCAGTGCTGGATCGCAGGGTCCGTGCTTCGCAGCAGGGTATCCCAGGCTTCTCTACTTGTTATATTTTGTCCTATCCCTTGAGATTGTGGACACTCGCAAGGTCTGGTAGCGCGTGAAATGCCCAGAATGCGTTCATGAAGGTATTTGTTTGTAGCCGCCTCCACGCGACAGCTTCTCTATTATTTAGGCTAACATCTGGCCTGGTTACCAGTCTACGTCCCAATTTATAACGGTCGATGAGTTCCTCGTAATTTTGCAGAAGCTCGTCGTATGCCTAGTGTTCGGAGGGCTCGACGGCTACCTGGTAGTAGAGAGCTCGGACTAGCTTGTGAGCTGCCTCGTTACCAGGGACGGCAGTGTGAGCGGGTGTCCAAATTAACTGCATTTTCGTGTTCAGCGTTCTTTGCGTGATGATTTTGGCTAGCTGCCTCCGGTAATATCTTCCCCTTTCCAGAATTTTGGACTGCAGTTTTTCTGTCGCTAATTATGAACTTAGCTTCCGTTCCTACGCAAGCTAGTGCTATCGCAACTTCCCCCGCAGTTTCTATGTTGCGGCCTTTGATGGCTGCCACGGATACCGGCGCCCCTCGACCATAGACTACCGAGGTTACCGCCACACCTGTTTGCCACTTGCCGCATCACCATAGACTACTTCGCCTGGTCACGTCATGAGCAGTCGTGAGGGTACATGGCGTGCCCCTTGGTGAACACAATCAGCTTCCATTGAACGCATCTAAGTTCACCGGCGTTCTATATTTCGGTTACAGGAAATAAAGGCGCAGTATCTGGCACTCGCGGAATCCCGCTACCCTCACGGTATACGGGGGAATTATGATGATCGTTTCATGATTCAAGGCGTGGTGCAGTTGGTAAAGCGCTTGGCTAGGGATCCAAGGGATGGAGGTTCGATTCCAGGCGAAGACAAGGTTTATTTACTTAACTTTAACCATCTTCCTCGAAAGTGTGACACCCTCTGCCGACTGCCTCTGACGTCAGCTCCTGCTGACAACGATTAATCATTATGTTTCAGCTGTACATGTGTCGCCATCTTAGATGGCGGATGTTCAGCGGTTGCAACGAGCGAAAACGCTCTCTGCGATGACGAGTGGTTAAGGCGCTGGGCTACTGAACGAGAGTAACTGGATTACAATCTGACTTTAATGGTTTTCCCGCTCCGATGGCTTTATTTTTTAGGGCGAAAACATTATATTCATGATCAGTCATCGGTCAATCATGGACTCCATCATGCTATGTGTTCGCTGGCGAACTTCAAATACAAATCGGGAGTCTCATCAGTTGGAGGAGCTGTACCGGACCTAGTTTTAATTAATTGCGGGAGACAATCTAGTTGTGATCCCTGAAACAGCTTAGCCAATCAGAGCAACGACACAAATAAACAATCAAACAAACAAAAGCAGAAAATTTTCTTGGTCCGTAGTGGTGAGCTTATCAGTGCTTCCTTAGTGAAATGCGGCGGAATGAACAGGGGACAAACGATCTCGGGATGCCCCGCGCAAGCGTGCTGAACAACATGCTGAAGTGCGTGTCAATACATTTCTCACATAACAAGCCTCCTGTCAAAACCTGTACTAAAGAGAAGGTAGTACGCACGCATTCATGGATCTCAGGAGCCTTCAAAGCAAAAGCAGCAGTAAGTGTACCGCAACCTGGAACAGCCAGCGCTACCAATCCGCATTTCAAATTGTATAATTGCAAACCAATATTTTTTTCCTGTTATAGTCTCGGTTCAAGCCTCGAAAAGCGATTTGATTCACTCCGCTGAAAGCAGAATAGTAAAATTATTTTGTCATGTAAAATAAAATGCTAACGACTTGAATTATCTGCTTCCACGTGGAGTCAGTTGAGCGACATTAAAGTTAGAGAGCACACATGACAAACTACCAGTGGAGTGAATTTTTGTTATCATTGGCCGCTTTTTACTGCGTAAAGGTTCATAACTGATGCATACTCATCTCACTATAACTGTGATGGTGATGAGGACACATTTTTATGGTGAAAAGACAACTTGGGCCTAATAAAGCCATGCGAGTCCTCACAGAGACAGGAGCCAGGGAACCGCCTTTTCAATGCAGTTCATCCCCGATAAACGGTGCACCAGGCCCATATAAACCTTACACCCACTGTAAGACCGAGCAAGACTGGGATAGAACCCCGCGCCTCCAGCAAACGAAGCGGGTGCTGAATCGAATAGAGCACAGCTGCGGTTGACAAGGGCATGACAAAACTCACATGAATCTAGTTTTGAGTGAGGTGAGTTGAGTTTTGAGTTTGCCATTGCAAGGCGAACTGCCTTGAGGCCATGCTCACGTCAGGGTAGTCGCTCCACTCAACGCGAGGTTTCAGCACCCTTCGTGTTCTACAGCCGGCTTCGAAGCCACCGCCTTTAATATATGCCGCCCAGAAGGTATAATGGTCGCGACCACCCTCGCCCTTTCTTCATCAGGCCTTGGTTGGCCTGAGCCGAATTTGCAACAATGGGTGGAAGTCCACTCCCGTTAGTCGACGGAAGCAGCGTGTAGTGCAAGAGGCAATTTATGTCTTTCAAAGTTTAATTAGGACGAAGTTCAGCTCCAGCACGAGAGACCGCAAGCAAGACAAGCGAAGCACATTGTACGTAGAGTCTTTTTCGCCTCCTTTTCACAAAGGTAATTTTTTTTTTCTCGTGGATGTCGGCAACCTTCTAGGCTTAAGTGTAACTTAGAATGGACAGTGTAAGCAATGTTTTTGGTGGATGGTGCTGAGCTTATTTCATTTTAAACTTGAGACGTGTAGGTCTCGTGCTTTCTTAAACTTTCAGCAGGCCGTTAACACGACATGTTCATATTGAAGCATGATGCCTGAAAAGTTAACTCCAGGGATCTGCCGGTAATAGTGCTTTGTACACGCGCAAGAGCGTGATCCAAAGAATGAAAGGAAGCTGACTTTAGCAGCTTACTGATTGCATGCATTCCAAGTTGGCTGAAGTAACCGAAAACACTCAATAATTGATTTCCGTTCGGAGGGGTAGTCCAGCATGATCCGAGCGGAGGTAGTCTACAAGTCGCTTTCCGTGCAAGCGCCATTCTTCTAACCAAGAATGCATCTGAGAGCGCTTCGAACCATTCTTTACAGTACAAAAAGTATGATCTGAAACTTCGGCAATGTAGACAACTGCTCATTGTCTTAATGAAGCTTAGTCCAAGGAGTAGAAATTAGGGGAAAGCGTTTCTTCGATCAATTATCACCGTACCTTTACTGTAGCAACCTCTCTGAGCCGCCGCACGCACTCAGGGCAAGCCAAGTCCAGTGTATTCAAGTTTCAGATCACAATGGTCATAAAAGATGTGCTCTAAGAGCTGGCTGAATTAAAAGTGCACTCGACATGATGTGGGCTTACGAATAAATTAAGCCTCATCATACGCGCGCACGTATGTGCCAACCGTGGTGGTCCAACGCTTGACTTTTTGCCGAAGCGGAGAGACGAGCGTGTTCCGAATCCGATCGGCGGTTCGGTCGAGCGCACACAGCTGACCTACATGCGCGGGTCATCAATTGCCACGTGACGCGTGCGGCCCGGCTCCGAAGCTCGGCCGCGCTGTGCGCTCACGCTGTTGTGGGCCGGCAACCGTGTCCAACGTGAACCCGCTTCGCCAGGCTGCCTAACCCCGACACTAGCCCTCGGCTGCGGCCGGCCTATAGCCCCGCACACATTTACGACGGTTGTGTTTTTACCTCCTCTGAGAGCGTCTCTATGATGTGGTATCTGTATATGTTTCTGTGTGCTTATGAGCTCGAGCGTATATTGTCCGTTTAATTTTATTTTATTTTTTACCCTTTTTACACTTTTCCTGACATAGCCGTCTATAGGTGACTTGCTCGGTCTCCAGTTATTTTTTTGCGCCTATAGACCAACACCGTGTTTACAAACAAAGGGGGCGCTCGCGGCGCTGTAGCCGACTGGGGGTGAAAAATAGGCTTAGCGCCCTTAGGAATACATGGAAGCGAAAGATTTCATTTCAGTTTTCTCATTTCAGAGAGCGCCTATGATGTCGTTATTCGGTACAAAGCAACCATGAAAACCCTAGAACGGATAGTGAAAGTATGAAATCTCATTAAGGAGGCGAAGTATTTTTAAAACACTGCGAAACGTAGGGGGGTGCGAGTTAGGAGGGCGACCCGTAGAAATACAAGGAAACAGAACTTACCGGAACATTTTTCTCATTTCGCAGAGCATCAGAAGCAATGGCCGGTCGTTAAACGTTGACCAGCGCTTTAAAGAAGTGTGTGATAAAGTATGGTACGTTACGGAGGCAGTCTACTTTTAAAACTCCCCGATTAACCTGTGTTATGAATCCAGACACCGCAAAGAGGCAAGCTGGGTGTAGCGAATCGCGCAGCTTTGCTTACAGTCTGATATGCTGCCGCATAGGGTAAATGTCGCTCCAGCAATACGTGCTAGACAGAATTGCATTTAAAAAGCAGTTGTCAATCGCCATACGACAATATGGACCGAACGAGATTCGCGCATTGCAGCAGACGATAGCGTAGCTGGCGATATCCACCGCGGCCGCCTCCAGCTCCGGAGCGTCTGCTAGCGACAGCGGGTGGTGCACGGTCGTCTGCAACTGTGCGCAGTCAGTTTATCGTGCTGTGAGCGGTTCCGCAAGTCGTTAGACTTGCATTACTTGCAAAAGAATGTAGTGTGTCATGCAACATGACGTCGGGGCGTCGTACAAGACGTTCACCAAAAATTGAGAAGGCTTCAACGCTGCTGAACCGAGCAAAATGTTGCGGTAAGTTGTGTTTACATGTATTTCTATGGGTCGCCCTCTCAACTCGCACCCCCATACGTTTCGCGGTGTTTTAAAAATACTTCGCCTCGATAATGAGATTTCACACTTCCACGCTCTATTCCAGAGCGTTCATGGTTGCTCTGTACCGAATACCGACTTCATATGTGCCCTGTGAAATGAGAAAACTGCTTGGAACTCTTTCGGTTCCATGTATTCCTATGGGCGCTAAGCCTATTTTTCACCCCCAGTCGGACCACGCTGGCGATAGAAGCGCCACCGCATCGTGCTTACGTCACAGATCGGTGTTGGTCTATAGATACAATTGTCATTCTTGATGTGATCTTCCTGAACACAGCTTTCGCGCTAACACAGCAGCTGTTGACGCTTTTCTCTCTATTGATCATTTATTTAGATTCGGTTTTCTTTAGCACACATGTAGAGGACCTCCATAAGCTGAAGAGAAGCTTCTCTTTTATTACAGATTTAATTGTTTAGCTGCATTCGCTGCCGTCTAGCCTCACTCTCGTTCCGTGTTCTGTTTCCTCACATCATTTCACGCTCGCTCGCTCTGGGGCTTTCTTTTTCTTGACATCATTCATTTTGTTGTTTCCCTCGTATAGTACCGCCTTGCGTCGTTTTATTTCCCTTTTAGCGCGCTCAGAGTAGGCCTGCCAGCAGTCTGGATGTTCGTGACTACAGTGTCGCGAATAATCGGCACCGCTATGTGCACCCGAGTGTGGCGATGTGGCGCGAAGTGCTGGCGATGTTTTGTGCGGCCTTCAAGCCATGCTGCGCATGCGCGAAGCTGCCGGACAACAACTGCCAGGACTCGCGTCGCGCGTCGTTGCAGCTGTTGTCCGCTTGCGTCATTCTGTCGCGCAATATTCGTTCCATTCTTTAGCACGCCAAGTTTCAGTGGCGTCTTTAATACTTATGGCTGTTTAACTGCTTTTTTGTTTGAGTATATTAGCCCAGGCAATCGACCCTTTCCGCACGGCCCGGCATAATTGCGAAAAATATACTATGCATCCACTTTGGCATGACAGAAAAGCTAATTGTTGGATATGATGATGGGGACGATAGCCTCGGTGGAATAGAATGGGGGTTTTGTGAGAACTGCCTTTCTCACCACCAGTAACCGTTACTTACTCCGTTTCCTTAGCTGCATTGTTGTCGATCGGGACAATAGTTCTGTGACTCGGAGTATAACATAGTGAGACAGCACGCGACTAAGCGCAGTCAGTGGCGCAGGACGGATTGCACGCGCTAGACTCGCAGTCTTATCAATTCTAGTTATATAGGACCAAAGAACGTGCTAATGCTCTCACGCGGAAAGCCTGCAAGATGCCTGCTGGTAATCTTACTTTTCTCCATCCTGAGGGTACTAAACCTCAAGTGTTAAAAGCACTTACAGATTTTCCAGCTCCAAGCAGTATGTGATTGAAGGCTACGTACCCGCAAGCTCACATAAAGTAGACGTGGTGATACTTGGGAGTAAGCTAGATAGCTTTTCCTTTCTTTTTTTCTTTCTTATGAAAAATTATGAAAAGACCGGGGATTGAAAAGGTGATGTTACAGAGGTTATCGCTGCAAGACACAGCTTTCGTTCTGTCACTAGGTTTAAGCCATGCTTAACCCCCCCCCCCCCCCCGCTCCCCCAATTTTGGAGTGATAGCTTCACTAAGCAAAATAAATTCTTTCTTTCTTTCTTTCTTTTCTCATCTCTTCTGCCATTCCTGCACTCTTCGCACAGGTCAGGTGTCTACTTTCGCCGAGTTAATAACCGGGTCTTTTTCCTTTCCCCCTAACCGGATTTCTTGACAAAATTTGAAGGTCAAAAACTTAAACAGTTGTTATGCAGTGCCGGTTCGGGTGTCCACCAAAGTTTGACAGACACTGCACCTTTCCTTTCCTGTGAACCAATTACAAGAAAAGCTATGAAAAGACCTGGGATTGAAAAGGTGATGTTACAGAGATTACCGCTGCAACACACAGCTTTCGATCTATAACTAGGTTCAAGCCATGCTAATCCCCCCCCTCCCCCAATTTTGAAGTGATAGCTTCACTAAGCGAAATAAAGTCAGCCACCATGTGCTTTCGATGACCTTCAAACATTTTCGAGGTCAAATCGAAACTTAAGCCACAACCACTTTGGGTTTCCATCAAAGGTCAAGGTCAAAGCCGAGGTCAAAGGTCAACTGATGTGCGAAGTAGCGTAACGCGTGAGCAGCTGCGTGGCGAGAGACATAATCGCTGACGTCAATATCGAGTGCACAGCCACGCCACGGACTCAGAGTAGACTAAGTTCAAACCAAGACAAACTTCTTCAAGGATCACCGGTGTCTTTTCCTAGCCATAACCAAACAAACGTCTTCTGCTGAATAAAGAGCTTTACCATGTGTAACCATGCTTCAGCTTTCGCTCGCTCTGTTTTTTTTTTTTTTTTTTGAAATTTTCTCGGTGTTATTCTTTGGTAGCTTGAAAGAAGTTGAGCAATATTTGGGAACAAGAACGTCCCTTACATTTTTATTCTTTCTGTTGAAAAGTAAAAAGAATCGCCGCCTTCGTAGGAGGCTGTCTTGAATCTAACGACAAAGGAAAATTCTAGGTCTTTAAATGTATACTCATTTGATTCCTGTCAGTGGTTGATAGGTACTTTTTCTGCAGACATGGCCCGCCGGTGGAAGTAGCTTTCGGCAGCGCTCGCGCGCATCGACATTTTATGACATAATTATTAAATTTACTCATTTACATATTATTTTAAGCACCATCTAGAATACTCCGAGGGCGTGTCCGTGCAGGTCATTTGTATACGTATGGCGATACCAATGGCGTGTTTGGCAGCAGCCTCGACATTCGATAGATTATATTCATGTCTCCATAGATGATTGTGGCTGGCCGTTGGGTATCGTCCAAAGCCTCCATGCCTTGCCTAAACAAAGCTGCTTTCTGTTCGTTAGTCACGCACAAGAATTTATGCTTCCCCGTGTGCATTCTCGGTGCGTACTTGAAGACTTGCAGTCTCGTTCTTCCCAGACTCTTGAAAAATTCCATCACGGTAGAATGTCTGATGCCGCATTCTCTTCAGCTGAGTGGCCTTCTACGCAGTGTTATGCAAGATAGATTGAGAATGGAAAGTCACTTGCCTGCTAACTATTGTTGATGGAATATGCATGCCGCATAACAGCGCCGTCTGTCCATTGCATCATATGCACGATGTACCGTAATGCCCGTACTGTAGTTTCAGTTCAAATGCCGATCCCTTGGGCTCTATGAATGATAATAATCTGGAAAACTTTTGTCAAATGCAAATACAACTGCCAGCTTGATTATTCTCTAGTGCTTTTTTATTTTCGAGGCGCAACGGAATACACTTTCCTGCATATTTAATAACTGCATGCGTGAATTTCTTCACAAAGTGAACAGTGGCAACATCGTTCTACATTTCATTTCTACGTAGATGGTGACTTCTGGAGTGGACTATGTTATACTGTGAATGAATGTGTGTATAAAGGGTGACTTCTGGAGTGGACTATGAATGTGTGCTTTGATGGTGACTTCTGGAGTGGAATATGTACTGTTATAAGTGACTGTGCGCATAGTGGGGCAGATTTCACAGATATTAGGGCTTTTTGTTTAACACATAAGTGACGCTATGGTGGAGCAATTGCTGGCAGAACAAGCAAGGATAATCCCACCTGTAGCATACAAGAGCTCAACTCAACTGTACGTTTCATATCGATAAGCATCTAAAAACAGCCGCCTTATCCAATGGCACGGTGACCTTATACCGCCATGTCTAGGCCCGCAAGAAAGCGTGCATTCCACAAAAAATCGCCACTAGAAGATGACGGTACATAAGTCATCACTGTCCTCCCCAACATGTGCTTATCGTCTTGCCAGAACGTGCACTGGACAAAAGAAAGACAACCAACACGCGCCAAAACACACACGCTGGCGGCTCGACGTCCATACAGCGACCGCACAATGAGAAAACGTCTGCGTGGTGAGCTCGCGATGAAGTCATTGGCTCCCTGCCTTATATGCAATTCAAATTGACCCCGGAGCTCCATGCTCCAGTAAGAATGTTACGCCTCAAAGGCACAGCCGAAGACAGTTTCGCAAGGCCAAGAACAAGAGTTGCCGCCGCCCGACGTGCCCTTTCCTCTCCTCTCCCCCTTTTTTCCTTTACTTTCTCTCTTGTCGTGTGTTCTGCAGACGGGGGAAAGGAAGAGGAGCAACTGGGGCTAATGGACGCGTAGTGCGAATGAAGGGGCGGAGAGGTACCGCTGCGTCTCTGCGGCAAAATCAGGCGTCTATGAGCTATGAACGAATGTTCCCAACGACGGCGTTGAGCAATCTGAGGCGGCTAGACAAGCGCGGAGAACAATAACTGTACACTGCGCGACCTGCTGCTGCCTGGACCCGCAAGGGAATAAGTAGGGAACGATTCTTAGCATGGAAATGGCGCAAGCCGACGCAAATGCGACGAGAAAGCGAAATAATATAGTAGCAGTGCTATAACGTTAATAGCAGATGAAATTATAAAGCACGAGAGCACTTCAACAGCTGGAAGAAGAGATTCAAGTTGGACTTTGGTGTGGAATAGAGGACTACTTAATCTTCCCAGCGCCGTCATGGCGCGGAATGTGACAGAGAAAATATATATATATATATATATATATATATATATATATATATATATATATATATATATATATATATATATATATATATATATATATATATATATATATATATATATATATATATATATATATATATATTTATATATATATATATATATATATATATATATATATATATATATTTTTATTTTAGCTGGAATGAGGGCCAGTCCTGTCGTAAGCGTTCTGCCAGAATGAGGGCTGCGTTCGTCTGAGACATATAGCCAGGCGCCGTATGAAACACTCGTAATGATTTCGCTAGCAATGAGAAACAGAAGCGGATTGGTAATATTGAAATTGTTGCGTGCTTTTTTCTCCGTGTTTCCTTCTCTAGGCTAATGAATTGTGATTGGTTCTTTGCTCTTTCTTTGCTTCGAATTTTCAGCGTCATAATTTTGCTTGTTCACAGAAAAAAGCACAATACAGGCAACCTATCTGAGTGCAACTATATGGGGTCAGCAATTGCGTAAGAGGTACGGTAAGGCACGGTTGGTGCAGCAGAAATTGTTTTGTGGTTTACCTTGTGTCTCACAGATATCAGGCTGAGCTCTTCTCTTGCCTTTTGCGACTGCACTCATGGGTTCATGACCTCCCTTAGTTATTGTGAGGTGAGTACAACTGAAATGAAAAATAGAGGGTTTCTAAATATCCCTTAAGAGGAGAACGGTGAACGCCTACCCTTCTTCATCGTACTCATTATGAGTCATCGCTAAGCATTTTTACTCGTTTCCATTCTGTTCCGGTAATTTCAAGTCGTTATTTGACATATTGGTCAATTTGTAGTCATGATGTCTGATTCCTAGTCATTGTGGTCATTACCACTCATAGGTAAGTACCTTTACTCATTTAGAATCACGGCTATTACAAGTCATCGTCTGACATATTGGTTGTTTCGTAGTCATTAGCACTTAGTATCAGTTGTGCCTAGACATTACCCCTCATCGCTAAGCATTTTTACACATTTCCAATCAGTTTCGGTCATTATAAGCCGTTGTTTGACACATTGTCTGTTTCGTATCCATACGCAGTCATGATGAGTCATGCCTAGGCATTGCAGCTGTTACCCTTCATTGCTAAACATATTTACTAATTTTCAATCAGTTGCAGTCATTACAAGTCGTAGCTTGACATAGTGGTCATTAGAAGTCATTTTGGTCATTTTTGATAATTAACATTATTCGTTAACTCTATCGATGTCTATAACATTTATTCATTACCTATCACCAACAATCGCTTTCATTCTTAACCTCCTTCCTCATACGTTCGCTATTTGCGGGTGACGCATCAGCGCACAGATGCGATGCACAGATCACGAGCACAAAATTTCGCTTCATCAGCCTACAAAGGCACGCACCTTAATAATGAAAGCAGTCTCGAACGCATTTTAAGGGGAGACAATTGTTTTTTATTGCGAAAGCAATACTATGTCAGGTTTAACCGCTCGTCGCTGTGTGCCGTCTCCGTGTCCGTGGTCTCCTGGCAGGCGTTGCCAACTTGGGTCTCTCGTTTCACATGGGACGTTTATGTCAGAATCAGCCTGCCAGGAACCTGGCATCCACTTTACCCCTATAGGCCAGTAAGGCACGTCCATACGGCTTGTTTAAAGCGGGGCTTTATGTGTTGGCTGGAGAAGAAGAAGAAGACGAAGAAGAGAAAGAATTAGATGAAGAAAAAGAGGAAGAAGAAGAAGAACACTCAGTCACCCTTCGCTAATGCTTTCGCTCCATATTCGGTTCAGCAGCGTTGAACCATTCCAATTTGTTCTTCTTGATCTTTTTTTTTTTTTTGGTTTGGCTTTTAGGGGCGCAGCATCTGCCTCACTTTTTCATGGACACCTGGGCAGCACCGTGAAAGTAGGGAGGAAGGTGAGAGTGAAAGAAAAATGAGGTTTCACATCGTTGGGATACGGTGTAATTTCGACTATTCTGAGATACTTATTGTCCACTTCCCACAACACAGACACCTTTTGCTTTTCGCGTCGTCCATTGAAATGCGGCAAATTGGGTGTTAACATTTTGGAACCAGCGCTGCAAGTCCCGACTTTGATAGAGTAGCTTGCCTTGATGATCAGATGACCTATCTGTTTGGTGCTTATATGAATCTGTGATAAGTTCTAGGGTTTAGACATTATGCATTGCAGTGATGTACACGTATAGTGTATGCTGGGGCCCGCCGCGATGGTGCAATCTTAGGGCACTTGACTGCTGTGCACAAGGATGCGGAAGCCAATCCCGGTAGCGGCAGTCGCCTTTCGATGCAGGCGTAAAACAAGGCGCCCGTGTGCTGTGCGATGTCAGTGCACGTTAAGAAACCCTAGGTGGTCAAAATTTCCGAATACCTCCATTACATAGCACCTCATACCCTGAGCCGCTTTGGGGCTTTAAACCCAACAAAGCAAACCAAACCAGTTTATTGTCGTCAAAACTTTGCGCGACAGAAAACTTTCATCTGGGAGAACTTGTTTCGGCTTAGATCTTCATGCACTGCTTTATTATCTTTCCTCTGGAACACTAATTAATTGGCTCTATCGCTCTAGAAGTGAGCGCGCTAACAATTTAAAAAGAATGCAGTAAGTCATTACCACATATAAGGTTGGCAAAAAGTACTCCTGTAAAGCACAACCGTTCATCAAAAGGTGCTCGATCGCACTGCTCGCCTCTGCCTCTTTCTCTAGCACTCGAGCATACGCGTGCTTTCTACGAATTTTTAGCCCTGATCCCCAAGGGCTCTATATACTAGATATCCCCGGATAACTTTACATTTATAAATCTTCTTCTTGATTATTCTGATGATAAATGATGATCGCGATTGCCCGAAGCAGCATTACAACTATCTGCTATTTTTTATTGAGTGGGTCAATAACAAAAATTAGCGGTCTAGTCCGTGCCACACCTAGATTATTCCACTGCAGGAATTCAGGCGTGCCGAACAATGTTCGTAACCCTCGCATCTGTTATGTCACCAAAGATTGCTCCTGATGCTTCATTAGGCTATCACAGTGCCTGTCCTCTTCCGTGGTCATTGTTTCTTCCTGGCGCTGCCGACGGCGATAACATTTCGAGGACATTGTTCTCTGTGATCGGCAGCAGTAGTCGTGGAAGGTGGCGCCGATGATGACATCACTATGTGAGATGATAGCGTCTAGCAACATAGCTGGCAGTTGATGAGTGAGATGTTTAAAGCGAATATGGTTGTTCAAGCACGAGGCCGGATTAGCTAAGTACAGAACTTTGGGCAGCCAGTGTACACGCACTCATTGATTCAGAGATACCTGACTTTCGGCCACCTCGCGGACATGTGGCGCCATCTGCCGTCTTCATCGTGATTCTTGTTTGAATGGCTGTGTACCGCTCGGCGGTGGCAATCCTAGGCGCCGGTAAGGCATCCGTGTACTATGCGGTGTCAGAGCACACTAGAACTCCAGGTGGTTAAAATTATCCGAATTCCTCCAGTACTTCGCCTCTCATAGCCAGACCCACTATGGGACGTTAAACAACATACGTCACAGGAAACCAAACAATAGCAAACCAACCCGAACTTACAGCCGTTTTCCAGGTGCCGATGTAGACCACTTACCACTACGGCGGGGTGCGTATGCGCTGATAAAAAGTTCGCAGTGTTGACCCCGCCAGGCGCCCATCCAGGCGTCCGTGGCGCGCCTTTCATTTGCCTCTTCCTTACGTTATAGCCTGTCGTGATGGGTACATCGCGCGCCCCTCGTGGAACACAACCAGCATTTCATTGAACGCGTGAAAGTTCTATAATGCGCTTTCTAACGCGTTCTATAATTCGCGTGGAGAAAAAGAAAGGCACAGTATCTGTCACTCGCGGAATCCCGTTATCATCCTCACGGTAGATAAGGGGAATTATGAAGAGCGTTTCACGATCCGGGACGTGGCGTATAAGTACGACACGTCCAGGATCGTGAAACGCTGCTCAAGAATGGCTGGTTACCATTGTGATAAAGATGCACGACCTTCCCGGATTTATTTTCGGGAAAGTATGGACAGGTTTTTGGCAATCCAGAAAGCTGCTGCAGAACCTCCTGAGTGGCTCTCAAGACTAGAGCCTTTGTTCTGTATGAATGAATTTTATTTAGTGTGTCATATGTAAATAGCGTATGCTTTAAATAGCGTTCGTGTGACTTTTTCTTTTGTTTTCGTGAAATGCAATGTGTCAAGAACAGGCAATAAAGAAAAAACCCGGGACGTGGCGTAGTTGGTAAAGCGCTGGGCTGGGGATCCAAGTGATGGAGGTTCGATTCCCGGTGGAGACAAGGTTTACTGTATCATTTTTAACTCTCACTATCGAAAGCGTGACACCTCTGCTGACAACATTCTATCGACGATGAGGCATTAAAGGCTTTCGCCTTAATACTAATTGGAGAAATTTTTGTCCTGGCGCGTAGACGGTATAGTGTGAACGGTCATGATGAGTCGACGAACTGCTTCGAAGGCGCCCTACTTTCCCCCATAGTATCCACTGCTGAAAGTAATACGGTACTGTTGCATCACATGTATCGAACACTTAACATGAGCACCACTAGTACGGTCAGCAGTTTGTCTTCCGGCGCGTTGGATGTGGAGATGATCGTCGATTTCCAGAAACGCGGCAGATAATTCCATCTGCGTCACGCACAAAATCTCGTTCGGCTGTAAGCGGCACCATAAAGGAAAGGAATTGTGAGTGCCACCCCCCCCCCCTCTCCCTCAGTGTGTTTCATGTCGCATGTATCGTCCACCGCTTTCCTTTATTATGCGTCTTTTAGCCGCAGCTGTCTTTCCCGGTATACGAAGCCACCCATCAAAGCTGCTCATGAGAAGGACAAAGACGGGGACGCCCATAGGGAAGAGGATATCAGCGAAGAAAAAGTAGCGGCAATCGATGTGAGGCATAGCAGAGAGAATATGGGGCTAGGGAGCTAGAGGGGGTTTGTAACGTCTATGCGCTCGCCTTGGTTATGTCCCTTTGCCTGAGCACATGGGGGTGGAAGACAGAGAGGGGAATAGGGTGACATCGCGGGTCCTTTGTCTCTGCGATTCCCTGCCCGCCGCGCGGCGGTGCTTCGCTGACGCCGGCCATGGCCATGAATGCCAAGTGGCGTCCTTCGGCGCGAATCAGCAATGAAGACGGCGGCTGTGGCGTGGCGCCATTTTTACCACATTATATAAACTGTGATATTTTTTTTTTCCGAGCACCTATATTGCTTACGCGAATCTGTCTATGCCTCTATACAGGTATATAAATGTATATAAGCCCTAACAGCACGTGGTCGCCAACTCCAGACTTAGCTGGCTCGCTGAACGGACGAAGCCGCGGGGAGCTTCAGACCCTCGCCCCCACCGGCTGGACACTCGGCCTCCCCCTATTTTTTGGCGCGAAAGGTCTTACACCCCACTCGCGCAACGGTTCGCTGGTTTTGCGGCCCTTCGTTCATATTGTTTTTTTCTGTGTGTTTTGGCGTGTTTACTAATCGAACTTCACTTTCTGTTTCATTTTGTTAGCGTTCCGGGGTGCCCCCGACATGTGTCTTTTGCTTGCTGGCGCTCCCCCGGTTGTGTTTACATTGGCAGTGCTTTTGTTTTAGTCTGGCTATTTTTTTTTTTAACGTAGTTTATACCCCTCTCGACGCGTCTGGCGCCGCGTTCTGTCCCTTTCCTCCGATCCGCTCCCTCACTCTATCTGTTGTGAAAAGTTATAGGCCCGCGAAAGCGGTTTCAAAGAATGCGCCGGCCGTGTCGTATTGATTTCCCATGTGCGCAAGAAATTTAGGTGGGCGGCTGCATTTGAATACAAATTCTCGGACGCCGCTCAACCGTGGTGTCGCCAAAGCGAAGTGCAATGTCGAGAAAGGTACTGCGCCTCCCCGTCGTTTTCTTTCCGTCTCTTTTTTTTTTCTTGTTCCCTCTCTTCTCCTCCATCCCTGTTTATTCAGATTTAATGCGGTGGAAGCGAATCCGCTCGCTGTCGCTTCTGTGGGTACGCGCGGAACGAGAATAGATGTTACCAACTTTGATGGGGATTTCGCGTGCTAGAATGCGTTACATTTTTGTTAGTGTGTAAATTCTTCAGAAGGGGGAAACAGATAAATTTAATGAATCCTTTAAGAAGACTCGAACCCTCCACGAAATTTAACGGGCCTCGCGAACTTGAAAGGAAGAGCCCTTCAAAGGTCTTTCTGATGCAGCCGCCTCACATATGAGAGTACCTTCTCAAGCTATTCGTTTAAAGTGCAATACGAAAATATATATGATAGCGCTACCAAAGTTGATTAACTTTGAGCTTGTAGCATGAAACGCATCGCTGCAGAGTATCTTGTTTCTCGGATGCCGAGATTTTATTGACCTAACGAACATAGATTGCAAGTCGATATCGAATGCGAGATTGTGGATTGTTTTATTCAAGAATGTAAGTTCTGTATTATATCCTTTTTGTCATGTTGAGTTGGTTCTGTCTAAATAGATTATTTTCTTGAGGAATACGCTGTTCCGAATAATGGCGAGTGAAATTCAGCACAGGTGAAATAAGATGATAGATGAATTGTGTCTACATATTTAGGAAAGCTTTATTTTTGCAATTTTCAGTCTTTCGACACTTGTTTATTTCCGAGGCAGCTTTTATAAAAAAGCAACAAGCACTTCGATATACTCAGCCTGTCTTTGAGGTATCAATTAAAATTTCTGGGCTCCTGATCTCTTTCCATCAGGATTAAGTAAGAAAGCGAAAATTCCTGATTCACTCAGTTAGTTCGCCTACACATATACCCTAGCGAAAAAACTGTGAGTCACAATAACCTCATACAGACCCCGTCGCGGTGGCACAGTGGTTACGGAGCTCGAATTCTGTGCCCAAGGAAGCGGGATCGAATCCCGGGCTCGGCGGCTGCGTTTCGTTGGAGGCGAAACGGAGTGGCGTCCGTGTGCTGTGCGATGTCAGTGCACGTTAAAGTTAAAGTTAAATAAGTTAAATTGGTTCACAGGAAGGGAAAGGCGCTGTAACTGTCACACTTGCTCTGTGGACACCCGAACCGCGCCGTAAGGGAAGGGAGGAAGGTGGGAATGAAAGTGGAAAGAGAGAAAGAGGAGGCGTAGTGGAGGGCTACGGAGTAATTTCGACCACCTGGGGATCTTTAACGTGCGCTGACATCGCACAGCACACGACACCTCTTCGTTTCGCCCCCATCGAAACGCAGCCGCCGTGGTCGGGTTCGAACCCGGGAACTCCGGCACAGTAGTCGGGCGTCTTACCACTGCACCACCCCGGCGGGGCAACGTTAAAGAACCCCAGATGGTCGAAATTTCCGGTCTCCTCCACTACGGCGTCTCTCATAGCCTGAGTCGCTTTGGGACGTTAAACCCCAGAAACCAAACCAAACCAAACCAAACCAAGCCGGATTACCCGGGTTCGAACCCGACCAACGACGGCTGCGTTTCTATGAGGGCTAAATGAAAAGCCGTCCGTGGTTTGCGACGCTGTTGCTGTTGCGACTGTAGGAAGAAGGAAAGGAAAATGCACGGGCCTGTTACTGGCTCTGTAGCTGGGCCACCTCCGATATCTCTTGCGATGTCAGTGCACAGGATCCCCATTTGGTTGAAATTACTCCGCAACCCTTCCCTATGGCTCCTCTTTATTTCTTTTCTTTTTTCACTCCCGCCTTTTTCCTTTCTCTTATGGTACGGTTCAGCTGTCCGCAAGAACAAGTGATAGATATTGCGCCTTTCCCTTCGTGTGAACCAATTATTTACTGGAAGCCATTCAATATTTTTAACGCTGTTGGTGCGCAGCATCGTTCACACTTGCTCGACCCCTGAGCCGCGCCGTATGGCAAAGGAGGAAGGTTGGAATGAAAAAAATTAATGAGCACTACAGAATCTGCATTGGAACAATGCGAACGCACGGATGCTGCTGTTGGTTGCCTCTAGGTGCCTAATTCACTTTTTGTTTGCCCATTTTAGTCTTTGGTACTTTCAAATTGCGCGCCAATCCCTTCCTATGCCATTTTTTTTTGCCCTACTTCTGGTTACGTGACGTCACATCCTTGACGTCATATCCACTACGGCACCCCTTTCTCTCTTTCCGCTTTCCCTTCCAACTTCCTCTCGTCTCTTACGCGTGGTTTAGGTTTCCACAGAACACGTGTGGCAGATATTGCGCCTAACCTTTCCTGTGAGCCAGTTATTGTAATTAATTACTTAAATTATATATTGGCCTAATTATTTTAGTCAACATTACGTCACCCTCTATTGATTGACACCACTCAATAACCTCTACCACTTTTCAATTACTCAAAACCAGTGCGGACACAATTTTACGGACAGGCTCTGCGGACACGGCTGCGGACACGGTCTGCGGACATGGCCTGTGGACACGGCCTGTGTACACGGCTTGCGGACAGAAATCTGTGAGCACAGCGAAGTAATGCCTTCATATTAATAAAGTTTCATTTATAAACAACTTTGTGAATAGAAGTGTTCGAAATTTTCTTGCCTTTCCGAACTATTGTATTTTCGAGGCACTTTTAGAAGGATAAGCTTCACTACTCCATCTATCAGACAAGGCCAACCTCCGCATGACCTTCAGCCAGCCAAAGGACACAGTGTGCTATAAAGCCTAACCATGTTACAACATATGGCGTTCCACCTCTAAACATTTGACCCTTGACGGCATCTGCAACATCAGGTAAAACCATGTCTGCAGATGTGTAAACCCAAGCCTTACCAAAGCATGCCAAACAATATGACGCTTTAGCTTCACCTAACTAGGTTTACCATGGTTAAACCTAAGTCAATTTTTATTATCAAGGAACAAGATTGGTCGGTCGGTCGGTCGGTCGGTCGGTCGGTCGGTCGGTCGGTCGGTCGGTCGGTCGGTCGGTCGGTCGGTCGGTCGGTCGGTCGGTCGGTCGGTCGGTCGGTCGGTCGGTCGGTTTGGTTTGGTTTGGTTTGGTTTGGTTTGGTTTGTGGGGTTTAACGTTCCAAAGCTACTCAGGCTATGAGAGACGCCGTAGTGGAGGACTCCAGAAATTTCGACCACCTGGGGTTCTTTAACGTGCAGAATTTCGACATACTCGGCGTATTGTTTGAAGAATGAATTTGGAATATTGTGCGGGCCGCTAGGTTTCTTTTCATCTAGTTTAAATAAAAAAGCAAAATTTCAGATTTTTTCAGTTTTAGTTCGCCTAGCTCTAGGCTACAGGACAGTGTTTGTTATCCTAGGTTACAAAACTGTCATGAAGCTTGAAATCCGCTTTAAAATACTGAATAAAATCACTAACCCCTTAAATGCTACGTGATTTCACATGACGTTGTTTGTGCTTCCGACAGGTCTGTATACAACAATCACAAGTAATACTTCAGTCACCAGTGGAATCCTAATGCGCACTGAAATCTTCGAAAGCCATCCACATGCACCGCTGCAACAAGGTGAATTCCAATGAACTCTGAGTAGTCAGCGTGTGATACTACAGATTAATCTCGGGTTAACCAAACTACGTAAAAATACGAAGTGAAGCAGACCAGAACGAGACGAATATTGGACTATCTACTAACTTTAACTGGAAGTTTGTTAGGAGAACGGAATTAAAAGACATTTTTGTTGGGCATAAATCACAAGAAGCAACGGAAAAATGGCAATGGGCTCACGATGCGCTCTTAGTCACGAACCTTACAGAAACATTCATTTTGCGCCGCCGAAGTTACCGCTTGTTGCTCTTATCCTTGCGGCATTGATGGGGCTTTTTTGGTCTCAGGTGTCTGCCAACCAAGATCCGTATAACTCGTGCTATGGTCTTTCCAGTTGTGATGTATGGATGCGAGAGTTGGACTGTGAAAAAGGCTGACCGCCGAAGAATTGACGCGTTTGAATTGTGGTGCTGGCGAAGACTCTTGAGAGTTCCTTGGACGGTCAGAAGATCAAATCAGTCGATATTGTCGACCATAAACCCTGACTGCTCATTGGAGGGTCAAATTCTAAAGTTAAAGCTCAGCTACTTTGGTCATCTGATGAGAAGAGAGGAGTCGCTGGAGAAAGATTTGATGTTGGGAAAGGTTGAGGGTTGCCGGAGAAGGGGTAGGCAGCGAACGCGATGGTTAGATGGCATCCTCGAGGCACTGCAGATGAAGTTATGTGATGTTAGGAAGATAGTGAGAGACCGGAAAGCGTGGCGTGACATGGTCAATAGGGTCACGAAGAGTCGGACACGACTGAACGACTGAACTGAACTGTCTTAAAGCGAATTCAAAGGCAAACATACGTGAAGCGAGGTAGCACGCCGCAGAGGAAGGATAGCATTGGTTTGTTTACATCTGGCCAGAGCACATTATGGGGTGCGATGATTTTAACTGCACAATAAAAATTAGATTCTGAATTGATCACTGCAGTCAAAATCCTGTAATTAAATATGACATTTGTTCTACCTTTTATATATTCTTTTTTAACGCATGATGGGGGGGGGGGGAGGTGCGTGGCTGCTCTTACGGACTTTGAGATTGCAATGCTTGGTTTGTAGTTAATGGGATTACCCGGGTTCCAACGCGACTGCCGGCGGCTGAGTTACGATGGAGGCGAAACTGAGAGGCGTCCGTGTGCTATGCGACGTTGCTGTTCTTGCGACTGTAGAAAGAAGGAAAAGAAATTGCGAGGGCCTGCTACTGGGTCTGTAGCTGAGCCACCTCCGCTGCCTCGTGTGGACCGGGTAAAATAGAAAAGAAAAAAAGGGAGACAAAAAGACGCGCTTGGTTTGGTTTGGTTTGTGGGGTATAACGTCCCAAAGCGACTCAGGCTATGATGCCGCCGTAATGGTGGACTACGGTAATTTCCACCACTTGGGGTTGTCACAACGGCCGTCGTCCGCCACCGAAGCGGTGACGGGTGCGTAATAACAGCCTTCAACAGATACAACACCGCTGGCAGGCTAAACGGCGGAGGCCTTCCAGTCCCAGCCCCGTAGGGCCAGGAGCAACCATCCAGGCCCCCTGTGCAATGTTAGTGCACGTTCAATATAGCCAGGGGACCAAATTGCTCCACAACCTTCCACTACGGCCTCTGTTTCTCTCTTTCCACTTTCGCTCCCAACTTCCTCGTTTCCCCCTTACGGCGCCGTTCAGGCATGATCACCTGAACTTTGTGGAGGTATCCACAAAATGTGTGACGGGTACGGTGCATCCCTTTTCTGCGAATCAATTTAATTATATATTAACGTCCCAAAGCACCTGAGGCTATGAGAGACGCTGCAATGGAGGGCTCCGGAAATTTTGACCACCTGGAGTTCTTTAATGTGCACTGACGTCGTACAGCGAACGGGCATCTTGCTTTTGGCCTCCATCAAAACGCGGCTGCCGCGGCCAGAATTCGATCCCGCATCTGTGGGTGCAGCAGTCGAGCTCCTTAACGATGGCCCCTCCGTGGCGGGCCCGCGATAGGAATGGTATAGCTTGCGAGCCATCATTGAGTAAATAAGAGTTCGCTGGTCATTAAAAGCGCCCATATGGCAATGGCCAGTCCTCGTCGTGTTCGAGCATATCGACTCAATGGGAATTGGAATTATCTGTTTGGCTATGAACTTGTTTGGGTAGGTTTTCTTTATTTTAGAATTGATTAGACGGCAATTAGCGGGGCCTAATTTGACTTACGCTGGAGAATAAAAAATGTCACCGAAAGGTTTACACATTAATTGCGACACACCGAGTCCAACGTGAATCCAAAATTTGCGAACTCACAATTTTTGTTTCCGAATATGACTATTTCGCTCTTGCTGTGACAGCACAACTTTTCTGTAACCATCCTCTGTAGCGATCATTGATTTCGCTGATTCACGTATAGCGCTGCAAAGCCTGTAGCAAGTACTTCTCGTTAACCTTGACTTTAATTTTGTTAGAAGGACTTCTCGCATTTGGGTAGAGAGAGATCTCGTGTACTTGTCCTTCAATTTTCCCCTCAAAGCGCAGTCTACGGCTAACGTCTAATCAGCCCGAGACGTAACTGTGGAGCCAAATACATGTGGCCTTGGGAATATTTCGCAACATTTAAGGCGCGATTCATGGAGCGATTAGGGAAAACATTGTAATAAATTGTGCTCAGGACATGCTGAAAGAATGCTGTTTATTGGCCAAATGAACATCTGTTTTACCAATATTTAACTACATGAAAAGATGTTTTTCATCAAAACCGATTCCTGCCTACAGATTGGGGAGAGCAGTATGTGGCACTCAAAATGTTACATTATTATGCACATGTTGTCTAGTAATAAAATGTATAAACAACGTTGAATGAGCGAGCTATTCGGGAAAAGGGACGTCTTTGGCAGCTCGAAACATTTCTGTTGCGAAAGCTTTTTGCGTGGCGAATTCGAAGAGGTGAATCATCGTCAAATAAAACTCTTTCTCCATTAAGTCGTACCACTTCGGCCGTGGGAACCTACGAGCAAGGCTATTCACCATCGCGTCGAATCGAGGAGAGAAGTCTAGTTTTACCGGAAGGGACCTCTTGAACGTTACAGTAAGCGGACCCTTAACGTCGTAGAATGTGCCGTTGACCCTCAAGTTGCGAATCGTCATGTTATTGTATCGAAAGTTGACGACGACCTCGTAGTGCAGGTCGGTGAGGAGGTTGCAGCGGAGAGTCGTTGGGTGTTCGTCGACAGCGCGCGTCAGCTGGCAGTCACCGTCGCGTCGAATCTGTCGTAAGCCGGTCACGTTGGTGCTGAGGAATCTCACAGAAATATCACGGTGGTTTCCGTTAATGGGTTGAAAGTTCCGACTCGTGAGTGGGTCGAGCGTTGCCATGCGGAGTGGCAGCTCGAACTCTATGACTGAGTCGACGTAGGCGTTGGCATCTTCCACACCGGAGTCGACATCTTCCGCTCTGAAGCCGCCGGGGAGTCCATTGGTTCCTGCATGCGAGAAATTAGCGACAACTATTTAATATACAGAGCTTTTCAGATTTAACCTTTTATTGCTTTTTGCATACTACTATGAACGAAGAGAACTCGTAGCATATTATCAGGGTCTGCTTCTAGCACCAATGTGATTCCTTGAGGAAAACCTTGTATCCTTCACACCACAAAACATTTTTTTTTCTTCTGCTAACTACTCGACCTAGCCAATAATATCTCTCAAGATGTGTAGCTATATGCACCACTTCCGGCATGTTTTCATGAAAACACACGTCTCCAATCAGCAGTAAGAGTCAACGTCTTGAATTCCTAGTATATCGGGCACCTTTTAAACACAAAATGATTCTCTAATCATTCTAGTGCTTATTTGACAAATCCTAGCATCTCTATAATAATATTTCCAGACGCTGTGAATGTTTGCACTAAATACTGAACACACGTTTACAACAAAACTAACTCTTCATGCCTACTGTTGCAATTTTAATGAGTGCCTACTTTTGAGGCCTGTGTGTGGTATTTACAAAGCCAAATATTGTTTTAAAAAAATAAATTAAGAACGGCACCTGGAAGAATGAAATCTTGGAGTTTAAGCTTAATTATGTTTGTAAGCAAATTGTAGCTCAGCGTTCTGTCTCTTTCATCAAGTGTTTTAATTGCCGGGGAACTCGAGGGATGGTACGTGCCTACTGAATAATCGAACTGAATCAAAGACGGGAGGTTACTAATTTGTGCTGAATCTGTTGAAAACGCTTTTAAAGACCCAGAGTTAAAGGCCGTGTTTTTCAGAAAGTCTTGCGTTGTCAACGTCTGCGTTGGCGTTGTGAGCGAAAACTCGGAAGGTTATGCTTGCCAGGTGACGTGGGTGCGCAATGATTGGTCGGTAGAATGTGTGACGCCACTAGATCATATGGCATGACCGAGCTGGCGAGCGGTTGGTTGGTTGGTTGGTTCGTAGGAAGGGAAAGGCGCAGTATCTGTCACACTTGTGTCTGTCACACTTGTGTCTGCGGTGGACACCTGAACCGCGCCGTAGGGGAAGGGAGGAAGGTGGGAGTGAAAGTGGAAAGAGAGAAAGAGGAGCCGTAGTGGAGGGCTACGGAGTAATTTCGACCACCTGGGGATCCTTAACGTGCGCTGACATCGCACAGCACACGGACGCCTCTTCGTTTCGCCTCCATCGAAACGCAGCCGCCGAGGTCGGGTTCGAACCCGGGTACTCCGGCACAGTAGTCGGGCGTCTTACCACTGCACCACCCCGGTGGGGCTGGCGAGCGGTGCCAAATCAGGATTTGACTTTGATAAGATGCGAGCCCTGCCTCTGAACCTTGCCTTCAAGAGGCTGATTTACCGATTCCTTAATACGACTATATGGAGTATTTTATAAAGGCATTCTGCGTTTTAGCCTCCCTGTCCTTCAATGCCTCTCGCAGGAAAACATAAAACTACTTGAAGCCATACAGGTCAAAGCTTTGAAAGTGTGCCTTGTTCTTCCAAAGAACATCTCTACAGTGGGTACTCTGGCAGACGTCTATCTGTAACCGCGCTGATACCGCAGGAGCTGCTTCGTGCTCAGCTGCGTTTTGCACGTGAACCTACCGATCCATTTTCAGAGCAAAGTATGAGAGAACTATCCCCATCTACTGCCTGCGTAATATCAACGCGAAGTACCGTCCACTTTCCCACCATGGAGGTTTGCTTCATGGCAAATTTGGACAACTATACGCATCAAAAGTAAAGCCCACACCCCAGGATTTGGGCTTAAATACTTCGCCCTTGAGCACATCTGTGCATGCTACAGTCAACATTGCCACATCTATACTTATTGATGGCTCTGTTACAGCTGTTTCTTCATCCATCGGCGTGTGGATACCATCAATGCACACCACAATCTCGACAACACTCCGTCACCGCCCTTCAGCTATGGCTACTGAGTTAACAGCTCTGAGAGAAGCTATTATATATATTGTACAACAACCCCCTGCAGTATAGATTATCTTCAGTGATTGTCGCGCTGCACTACAATTGCTTAAGTCATCAAGTCATGGACATAAATAAGCTGCGCACTGAGGCCTATGACCTGAGTCACCGCATTTTACTACAGTGGTTACCTGCTCACTGCGGCATCGCAGGCAATGACTGCGCCAACACCACTGCAAAAGTACTACCCGAAGACTTCTCAAAGACAATTCCAATTACATTCTCACGAAGAGATGCAGCAAGACTTGTAGCTACTGAATCATGGCGATTCCAGCGCTCTCTGAGGTGTGACCCGAACCATCAGTACCGACTTCTGCACCGAATAGATCCCACTTGAGTTATTTGAATTCTTCACAATTTGAAAAGATGCCATCGGAACTGTATACACCGAATCCGCTTGAAGGTGTCATAAAAAAACTACTTCCTACATAAAGTATAGCCAGCAGCCCTCTGTGCTCTATCTGTGAGGTGTGTAACAAGAATAAAACGTTGGAAATACACCGAGTAACAAATTGCATGTATGCGAAGGAGGACCCGCGAGGGGAGACCAAAAAAAAAATTTAAATGGTTCAACACTGCTAAACCAAATGTGGAACGAAAGCATTAGCTGTGGGTGACCGAGCGTTCGTCTTCTTCCTCTTCTTCCTCTTTCTCTTCTTCTTCTTCTTCGTCGTCGTCTTCTGCGCGGCTTTTCAAGGTCATTCGCGACTGCGGCCACGGACTACGCGACAGGCCGAAACCTGGTGTAGTATTTCTTTCGCAATAAAACAGAAGCCCTTAATGATGCTGCCTCATAGCTTTGAAGGCGGAATATAAGGGGTCCCCCCTCCCCCCCTCCACACACACACACTATGTTTCGCTTCTTTTCTTTTATCACTGGCCTGCAACGGTTCCATGCATGCGTCGTCCTGTGTACGCTAGCGACAGGTGCGAATTTTATGTCGCATGGGGTTCTGCAACTGACCACCGTCACTACATGGGCCTCAATATTTTAAACGGCGCTTGCTTTCGTAATCGCGGGTGGACTTTTGATCAAAGTCGCAGCATAAGAAAATTACCTTTGGTAATCATGACCCAGGTAGTCCACCTATAATTTCCGAATGACTTTTCTTGCCGTCAATGTCTAACTGTATAGTCGCCCCTGTCGCGACTTTGTGTCGTGCGGGTCGAACACTGCGGATGGAAAATTCGACAAGGCTTGTCAGTTTCAACGTACGGTAATTATGCTTTTATGCTTTGCATATCTTGACATCCGACATCCGAGGTAATATTTGTCTCTGTGGATAACACAATCGCCGAAGCTGTTGCGAGCGAGTTAGATCAATGCACGAGGTTCGAGTCAGTCATTATATATAAGACACACATCAGAATTTTAACTCATTTACGCGAAAGGATTCCTTACCTCAGAGTGGCGTAAATAAGGCCTGTAGACAGGATCAGTCATCAGACGTCTGGTCAAATGATGTTAACACGAACTTCCATTTAAGAAAAAAAATGTCCTCGCCAGGAATCGAGCCGGCATTCTTCCGTCCCTTAGCCGACCGCGCAAATGACTACGTTACGGTAACTTTATTTCCCTTTTTTTGTTCACTACGCTACGGCGACTGCCTCAGTACGAGTTCGTAATTCCTCTTGTATTGATCAGGGACCCCGTTGGGCACTGAGGTATGTAACAACAGCGGCAGTAAGAACGAAGAAAAATGGCGGTCTACACCGTGTTACGTCTATATTATTCCACTGCAGGAATGCATGCGTTTTGACCCATGGTTTGTCATAAACAATGTAGAGATTGTGAGGAAGCAGTTTTAATCACGCGAGTGCTCCTTTGCTGTCCCGCAGGAGAGCGAGTATGCATGTGATAACAGGTTCCGTTTAGTTTGTGGGGTTTAATGTCCCAAAGCAACTCAGGCTATCAGACGCCATAGTGGACGCCGTAAAATTCGACCACGCGCACTGACATCGACATCGCACAGCGCATGGATGCCTTCCTCTCCGTCTCCATCACAAAATGGCCGTCGAGGCCAGGATTTCATCCCGCGTTGTTGTGCACATTAGACGAGAGCCCTAACTACTGCTTCACTCTGCGGGGAACATGTAATAATTGTAGTGACAAATATTTATTGCTGGTTACATAAATTCAAGATGCACTTCTAGTAGTGGCTTGAAGTGGGTTATTAACAATAACCATAGCTCATAGCTTCTTAGCAAGACAGGCGGCAGTCGACGAGTAGGATATATGCAAAAGTAAAAAAAAAAAAAAAATAGTTGCTGAAGTACAAGAACTTTTAGCGGAGTATACAGTTACTTCTTTGACAAGTGGTGCAATATGGTGCCATTAACAATATCCAAACAATATTCCGATGAGGAGCGGCTGCGCCAGATTGCGCCACTGGCCTCAAAGGTGGCCGCAAATCAGGCAGTAGCGGCGAAACTTGGCGCCGGGCTAGAATCTTTCCCAGACTAACAATCTTGAACATTCACAATGTCGTGTTTGGAGGTAATAAATTAAGAAGACTATTTGCAGTTGGTGTGCCTTCACTTGGCATTATTTTCAAGAAGCACCTATTACAACTATGTAAGATATTTATCGGTCCTCTGATAGTAACCGTGCCACATCGCGATGTCCATCTGCCTTGGTAAACGGAGCTGTGACAGATAGTCAGAGCTGTAAATATGTTACTAAAGTTTTGGAAATTTATTATTGATGTTTAATAAAATTTTTCTAAGCACACATAAACTGTTTACAAAAAGAACAACTGAGCAGTAAAATAAAACAAACTGTACCAGAGCATAGGTTACTGTAAAATTAAAATAAAAATAAAAGACAATGAACCTCTCAGCAGAGAAATGCGTTGCGCCATCTAGCGAGATTGAGACAGAAAACCACAGCACAGCAGCCTCGCGTGGCAGGGAGCAACAAATGAGCCTCAAGCCTAAAATTACCCTTGACTTGTAGCGAAAAACACCTTCTAGAATGGTAAAGCCATAGAGAAACTAACATGAAGCACCGTAATCGGCAGCAGAAAGAGAAACGCTTTCGCATTACTGCATCTAAGCAGACTATGTGCACCCATGGATTTTTTTTTTTCATACAGCAGTTATCTTTTCCACATCACTGTAGATCAGAATGGCCCAGGCAGGAGGGGCATGAAAACAAACATAACACATAATATATATGGAGAATAGACTGCATTACACTCAAAGAAGATAAAAGGTAACACATAACAAAAGTACAGAAAGCACGAAATATTAAAAGCATGCTTCAGCTATAGGCAAATCTAATTGACGAAAACATTTTGAAGTTCTTCAGAGTACGTCGAATGAGAAACAGATTCAGGACGCGCGTTCCAGTCGAAAACTGTTTCGGGAAAGAAAGTGTATGTTTTCATTGGTTTTTGCAAAAAGTGGCCGCAAGGAATGTTCTATAGTATGACGGGTCTTTACAGTTCTGGAGTACCTCAGGAAAGAAGGGGAGAGTATTCCGAGTTTGCGTGTTAAAATATTGCGAAGAAAGGAAATGTGGTTAAATTTTCTGGGAACATCAAGCAGCGGGATATTGTTATATTGCACACGTTTTGGAAAAGAGTCCGACCCCCCCATCTGTATTTATTAAAAAATAAAACGAAATGCCTTCCTCTGAGTCAGCTCTACTTGATAAAAATATTTTATGCGTGTGTGGGGACCCTATATAACAGAAGCATGTTTGAGTTATTAAAAGTTTTGTATGCCAAGAGCTCGAGATCCATAACTCCACGGACAAAGCCAAGAGGAGATCATCGATGACATTCAAGCCATGAACCGCAGCAACACCTACGTTATTGTCAATCCAAGACAGATGGAACTCACCTGGTCAATCCTGATCACTTTCGTCGGCACGAAGCCACCCCTTTCACCCCAAGGTTATCGCCCAGAGCAGGGAGATAACTCTGCTAAGTCACCTCCTCACCCCTTCTCCTCAATGCCCCCACCACCTGTCACTCCACTCCTTGTATGCGCGAACGAGGCGGGGCAGCTGGAGCAGTATAGAATCAAATTCATATTAGATAGAAAAACAGCGCAAAAGACAAATACCAGAGCAAAGAAACACAACACAAAGAAAACAGCGCTCCTCTTGTGTTTCTTTGCTCTAGTACTTGTCTTTTGCGCTGTTTTTCCGTCCAATATGTTCCACCAACTCGCCCGTTTGGCTATAGTGTTGATCTAATTCATGTCGAATATAAGCTTTTGTAGTCCAAAGGCTGGTAAAAGCGGCCTAAAACATTATAAATCCCCACCGTGGTAGTAAAAGCAAGGCGCCCATGTGCTTTGCGATATCAGTGCACGTTAAAGAACCCCAATTCTGGGGCCCTCCACTACGGCGTCTCTCATAGCCAGAGTTGCTTTGGGACGTTAAACCCTATAAACCATCAAGCATAAATAAAAGAAATAAAACTCTGCGCTTTCGTAATGTACAGGAAGGTTTTGCATATTGACTGACATTTTTTCAATAGTCTTATTATTTCTTCATTGTGCATTACAGCATGCTGGTTCGACTTACAGCTGTAAAATCAATCCGCCGCCTGATAGTAGAGCTGTAATCTTCGGTTTTCGCCCAATAGCGTGTTCGCTGCCAGTAGTGCATTCATGCAGCTTTTTTTTTTTTTACATGCTGCAGCTGTGAGAGCTCTCTTTGTGACGCGGCACATTGTAATAAATCACACCAAAACACTGCCTCTGCCGCTTACGTCCGTCTTACTCCCAAAGAAAGACGTAAATGCTAAATCCATAACGTTTTCTTTTCGTTCATAAAAGCAAGTTTCAGTAATTTTCGGATTATTATGACGATTAGATGAACCATAAAGTTCTTACCTGCTACAAGGACGACAAAGAAAACTGGCAACATGCTGCTGGAAAATGGAAAGGCAGACATTGTGTTAGTTCTCTATTTACGCATACACACATCGTGATATTATTCTAATTAACATTTTGAGTTAACACAATTGTGGTGTAGGTTAAATTTAAATTATTTCAAGCGCAATTTATAGAAGACAGCAAGCGGAGAAAATTGGTTCGAAACAAACTCAATATTCAGGACATCGTGCATAGAGCCATTGTTCGCGGTGGCAAGAGTTGAGGTGTGATATTTAGCTTTTGCTCATCGAAGTGGCGTCCGTGTGCTGTGCGATGTCAGTGCACGTTAAAGATCCCCAGGTGGTCGAAATTACTCCGTAGCCCTCCACTACGGCTCCTCTTTCTCTCTTTCCACTTTCATTCCCACCTTCCTCCCTTCCCCTACGGCGCGGTTCGGGTGTCCACAGAGCAAGTGTGACAGTTACTGCGCCTTTCCCTTCCTGAGAACCAATTTAACTTTAACTCCGTTAGCTGTTAATGAAAAGGTATAGGAAGGCCACACCGCTGAACGGGGGATGACATGATACATCGCCTACTCGATGACGACGCAGCCAATTATTTTTAACGGGAACGGAGAACCCATTTGCTACCACATTTCAGCGCGTCAGTTGCAAGGGAGCTGGTGCGCGGAGGTCGCGTCGTGTGCGTTCTAGAACAGACGTGGAGCCTCTGACGCTATAGTTTAAACAACAGGCCGGATTGTTCGATCTATTCATATGATGGCAATGTCTTTTCGCTAGGTTGCGTTGTAAAATTCGTTCAAACCGGTGCCTCTTTCAGTGTAATGCGATCGACTATGCGAAAAGATGGATCAGTCGAATCTGGTGTGTACGTAAGAAGCCTGAGAACGTTGCCGTGAATGTGGCAGTGAATGCAAGCTGTTTCAACTTATAAAAAAAAAAAAAACAAGAACAGATGTTCAAGTGAAGATGTTGATGAACACTATGTGGATCGAAGTCGCGAGTGTGTGAGGTATGAGGCAACCTTTGACGTACGCGCTCGCGAAGTTCTACCAAACCTAACAATTAATGCAGGTCTGATCCTTGGGGTAGAGTGATCGCCTGTAACTATGTTTTTCTTCGTGCACACAGTTCACACGTGAAGAGAAATCAGCGTACTCAATTAAAAAAAAAAACGGTTCCGAGGGCTTACCTTTCAGTTCCTCTTGTTGCTGCTGTTATAAATGATCTGAGCATCGATGGACAGGCCGAACGTTTATCTCCTACTTGCTGCGAGTGCGCAAAGAAAGAAATGCAAGATAGCCGTGCCGTCGCACAATGAAATCATTGTACCACTGATACGACTATTGTTCGAAGCGCATGAAATTCATGCGGCTGCCGTCCCAAAGAGGAAGGGGGAAAATGAGCTTTTCGATAACTCCTGCATCTCTTATTCTTTTTATCCTCACCATTATGCGTTCATTTAGCGCCGGAATTTCTCCGATAACCTAGACAAAGACGTGAGCGCCACTGACGTCTGTCTTTTATCAGTTGTGTATTTAAACTCCCCAGATGTAGGACTGCGACGAGTGTAAAACATGCGGTAAAAATGCCACACTATCCTAACCGACATTTTTGGAACGTCTTTAACACGAGTATTATACTAAACGTAATGTACTATACGCCTTGATATTGCACTGTGGAGATTTAGGATGACATTTACGATTGTAGGCTTTGTAAAAGATGTTTAGGGTGGACGCATGTCGCAGTCACGCTTGTTTTTAGTTATTGTCTTTCTTTTCATAATGTACTGCCGTGAAGTTTCAAGATCGAACAGGTAGGTGTCAATACATGTGATTCCGCCCTTCCTTCATTGCAGCTAACAACTTTATCAAGTCGCAGGCAAGCTGAATCCTTGAAATTTCTTTACTACATCGTACATGGTCATTATCGGCTGTCGTCTACCAGTGATAATAATCCAGCTCATCGTACATCCACAAGGACGTATCATGAACTCGTTCGCTTCCGCTTTTAAAGAAAAAGGTAAGCCTTTGTTCGCGTATTTAGCCGGAGAATTGAACTTACGTTAAAAATAAAAAGGTTAGCAACAATTTCTTCAGATAAATTAAGAAGTCTTGGTAAGAAGTGTCCAGAGTTGAAGCTCGTGTTAGCTATCTTGTTTATGTTTCTGTCGTTTGTTAACAAACAGGAACAACTGACTATATAAACTAGACGAAAAGAGTGTACATGTAGGGAATCAATATGGAAGTACACAACCCATGTATAGAGTGCCAACCGTCGCCGTTATCCCTACCAGCATGCGAACGCGTTACGCTGCGGGCAAAGACGAATTAGCTAGCCGCTCATTCGTGTTGCTTCCATTACACCTGACGCTCCCCTGCAAGGTCCGTCCCACAGGCTTGGTTGCTCTGAGTACGCAGAGTAAACACGATGATACAATTAGATAAGCAACGTATTTTACTCGATAGCTTATGCAGCTTTACCGTCGAAAATACACTAACGCCGCCGCCGCTATAGACGCCATGCCCAAATCGGATGCTCCATAACACCCTCAAAGGCACTGCTGACGACTCAATTTTGATGCTCCTAGCGAAAAGCTTTGCCACAGCTACGACTAGCTTCGCGAGCAAAGCGCTTGCTACTCCACAACGTTTTCACATTGGCCTGGGTGGTCCTATCCTTTTCAGGACTACCATCTGATTCAACAAATCAAAACCTTTGTTCGCAAGGAGGTCGCCAGCCAGCTGTCGCTCATTCCTCATTTCCATGGCCCTGGCCGGCTTGTTCTCGGCTTGTTCTCGGCTTGGCTCCGTCTTTGACTCTTGTGTCATGCAAGATCACTTCGCTGATGTGCTGCCGCTCAGCTCCGTGCTGCTGCCTGTGACAGTATATATACCTCTGACGTACGTCTAAACGGTCGACAGACCGCGACTCTCCCCCGCATCTCATTCCTACCGGCCGAATTTCATTCCATTCAGCACCGCCTGCTGAGTCGTCGTTTCGTACCCCCTTTCCATTGCCAGCCAACACCCTATGGCGAACCTTTGGCGTACTGCGGACAGCCGTCTGCTACGCTGAGGTCTGCGCTGGGCTATGCAGTGTGCGTTTGCTACCTGCACCTTCCACCTTCTCGACGTGATCTGTTATCCTATCCGCACGATTCCGAGTCACCTTCGCCATGAACACCGCCAAGACTTCACTTTGTGTCGCTAGGTCGCCAAACACGCTTCTTACCTTTCGCCTTCTCCGATGCTGCAACGTCCTACCAGCGCCGTTGAGGATAACTCCTCAAGCCCTCCATGTCGTCCGGCTAGTGAAGTTGAAGTGTTCGTTCTACGAAAGCAATTCTCGCTTTCGTCGAATCGGGCGTTGCAGTCATCGTTATCAGTGTAGCTCTAAGGTGTTAATTCCGCGAGGTGATCGCCCCGCTTTCCAACGTTTCGCCCCGCACCACCTCCTCACAGCGCGTTCATCTATCAGCGCCGTGCACGGTTCATGCCCTCGTCCAAGACGATTTGTACCCTATCGAGTTGTTCTGTGTAACTTCCCTCCCGACACAGTCCTGGGATGCGACTTCCTTTCAACTCATCTTGTCGTTATTGAATGTGCCTGCGCGGAATTGCCTTTTACTTCTCTGCGACACCCCTTTGTGCGACGTGCCTACCCGATCTACCAAACTCCTTTTCGCGACTTTTTCTGCTGCCCTCGTACCACTCGCCTGTAATGGCCATACTAACTATACTAGTTACTCGGGCCTTTTATTCCGCTTCCAGCCAGCCCAGCCTCCTTATTACATTTACTGCTCTAAGACTCACAATGGCGAAAGGGCAATTTACGGCCCGAATCCATTTTTCTACCCATCGGACATGCTTCGCAGCGAATGCTTCAGGCGTATTGAAGCACTTGATTTATTGTCATGCTTATAAATTCTGTTCTTCACACCACACATTTTTTAACGTTGATGTACTCAGACTGTGCGATGTTGCGATTGATCCGATACCCCACGACGTTTTCCAATGTTCTATTGACATTGATAATCCTTCCGTGCTACGTTATCACTCTTTGTCCCTCCAGAGCTTCAGTTTTCCCGCCACTTCTCCAGACTGATGGACACAGTTCTCAGTGAACCCAAGTGACAGACCTGGCCTTGCTATCTCGATAAAAAACGTCAGCTTTTCTAACGACTTTCGTTTTACCAGCTCTGACTGAAGCACGGTCTAACTTGTCTCACCCACGCTAGGATTCAGCTGAATTTGAAGCGCCTCTTCACCGTCCGAAAACTCATCATTTTAGGCCATACTGTTTTAAAGGATGGCATTCCTGCCGGCCCTAGCAACCTTCATGCAATTGCCGAATTTTCGAGGTCAAGATAACTGAAGCAGTTCCAGCCTCTGCTCCTACTTTCACTGCTTCATCTTGAATTTCGCACGCATCATTGCCCCTCTGAGCCAATTTCATGCTGGCAGCTCCAACCTATCCACATGGACGCCAGCTTGCGATGACGCCTTCGACACTTTTCTCCGCCATTTGGTTTCGCCTCCCACCCTCCGCCACGCTGACCTGACTGCGCCGACTGAGATTCACACGGACGCCAGCATTATCGGACTAGGTACCACACTCACCCAACAAAAATTGGGGTTCTGCGAGTATGAGGTTGAGTATGATAGTCGGCCTCTGACCAAAAACGAGTCCAACTATTCTGTTACGAAAAGAAATTTTTTGAGCATTATTTAGGACAGTGGTTTTCAGCTATGGATGTATAGGGGACTCCTTGTGAACCGTACGCGTTTTGGGAAATTCCTTCGTAAAAAAATAAAAGGAGGGGGGGGGGGGGGGGGGCGGTTGTTGTGTGGACTGCTGCCCCTGTTCCGGCAGCAAGTTGCGGAATTAGAATTGGCTTAAGGCACAACTGGCCACTAACGAAGGCGCACTTGATAAGCCAGCACGCCACAGCCTGCAGAGGAGACGCGTCGACGCTGGTAGGCCTCTGAAAGGAATTCGACTCGTCCCAACACCACGCTGCTCGCTCGTCAGGAACGCAACGCCATCCAGCAGTGCAGGCGGAGCTCGAGTTTTACCGATGCCAACATTTACAAACACCTTAAATGCTCTCTCTCTCCTGCGCACTCTGCATTTCCGCACTTCTCTCATGTTTCTTTCACTTTGAGAAAGCAAAATCGGATTTGAACCTCCGCAATTTTAACCCTGCAAAACTGTGTCCCGCCAGGCCAGAACTATCACGCGACCTTTCTTTTTTTCGTGGGCGTGAGGTTTGCGGACCCCGAAAACTGCTTCGCAAAGCGCCATTTGGGAAACACTGATTTAGGGTATTGAAAAAAGTTCGTCCCTACGTTTACGGCCGACTTTTCTGTGCAGTAGCTATAATCGCCAAACTCTGCTGGCATGTCCTCTCTGAAAGACCCGCCTGGCTGCCCTGCACGCTGAACTGTACGTCAACTGAAGTACTACACCCGTTCAATTTATCTCGCTCTAGCCTGAAGCGATATTTTGTTTCTCATGGAAAAAAATAAATGTATATTTAATAGACAAAACTTAAGAATTATAACTACCACACACTTCAATGCTGGGTATTTTTTACGAAGCTCTTTTGGTTGTATTTCGAATAATTTTGGTTAATTGCTTCTTTTCGTTCTTCATGTCAGATCATTTCACTAACTTTGTGAGGGGGTTGAGTATTTCCCGGGGCGCATTTCATCGAAGTTGGACGAAGAACAACAGATAATGCAACGACGGGACAGAAAAAGGAAAAGGTAATTGCAATAGCTGGAAAGAACTCGCGTACAGTGCCGTCATTTCCAGTACACATCCTGCGCTCGGTATGCAAAGCTCAGAAATTTATTTTTGCCGAAAAAAATTCTGTCGACTGGATTGGCCGCACTCAGTAGTAGTCCACAAAAGCAAGTTGTGCAATCAGAGCAGCAATCAAAATATGAAAATTTACCGACGCGCAAAGCGCAAGTATTGCAAAATCTCTGATATTGAGAAAAAAAATTATTCTACAGTTCTCTTCTATAAACTGCCCGCAATATAATAAATTCCACCCTTAAACAATGTCTAGTTCGCGGTCGAGGTACTGGAAATAACAGAATAGTTAAGTCTGCAAAACGCCATTCAAAAGCGCGTTCAAATATGCGTTTCAAGTTGCATTAATACGAAAATGGCTGACAGCGCTGTGCACTCGGCGATTATATAGAGAGGTAGAAAAATGAAACTTGTTTCTGCTTTCATCCCATACCACGAAGGCTTTTAAATTGTGTGAATAATGGAGCGCGCAAGAACAGGATGAGGGTGGGTGGTGGTGGTAAAAACTTTAATTTCCAACAGATACAGGGTAAGCGTCAACCTACCCACCTACACGATGGCCTGGAGCCCTGGACCCGGGCTCCAGGGTGGGTTGGTGGATAAAACAAGTTTTTAGGCAAAATGGTAACATTTTTGATTCATACAGGCAGCGATTAAGCACAGACACAAAAAGAAGGAACACACAAAACACGGACGAACGCTGCAGTTGTAAGAGAAGCGTTCGTACGTGCTTTGTGTGTTCCTTCTCTTTGTGTTTTTGCTTAATTGCTGCCGCTATGAATCAGAATGAGGGTAGGCTGTTCGTTTTTAATCGCATCAACATTCAGCTAGTTGTCGTAAAGTAGATGCACGAAATTTTCGTTTGGTGTTAGTTTCTTTATTTCAATCTACAGGGCGTTGTTAACATGTGCGTGACTGCTGGGTGTAAACCTCTCTACCTGCAATAATACTCGCACTGCTCACTTTTGCACGCCTTTAGTGTTATAACTTAAATGTTTTCGAGAGATGCGTACGCACTCTAGATTTGGTAAGATTCAATTTTTGAGTGCGACCATATTTGCGAAAATTAGTTGAGGGCAACGCAGAGGGCTATGGAACAAAAAATGGTACGGCTAACATTAACAGATAGGAAACGGGCAGAGTGGGTCACAGAAATAACTCAAGTTACTGACATTCTAGTGGAAATCAAGAAGAAGAAATGGGCATGGGCAGGACATGTAGCGCGAAGAGAGGATAACCAATGGTCGCCTAGGGTAACAAACTGGATTCCAAGGGAAGGAAAGCGTAGCACGGGGTGGCAGAAGGTTAGGTGGGCGGATGAGGTTAAGAAGTCCGCAGGGGTCAAGTGGATGCAGCTAGCACATTACCGGGTTAATTGGAGAAATATGGGGTATGTCTTCTCCCTACAGTAGGTATAGCCAGGCTGATGATGTTGATGCTGTCTAGTTGGTGTCATTTTAAATTAAAGTGTTCTGAAAACGAAAGTATGCGAAGCGCTCATTCGAGAACCCCAGCTTTGCACTTAAACCATGTGGTTGTATTAGACACCCTCGGTATTTAAATCGTGAATTTTCTCACAACTGTTACTGCGGGCCACCGAGGCCATACAAGAAATTACATTGATGTTTGTTGCTCGAAGGCGAAGTAATGGTACCATGTGTTCATATAATGAGCTTTAGACACACTGTGCTTTCAGCTTCTGAACGTATCAGCTGTTTTCATAGTATAATGTCGCTGTTTTGGAAGAGATGAAGGAAGAATGTTTAGATTATTGAGATTTACCCGCTGACGGCTGATCCATTCTCTCAGTGACCCACTTACGTAGCGAATCAGTAAAGCTGCCTGAAAACGGACAACCTTTTTTTTTCCCTGTTATGTGCGCATGACTGTATTTTCTAAGGAATTTGAAATACTTTAAAAGGCACACCGCGTTACAATGAGTAACGGCTGCTATAATAACCGCTACCTTTCGCGTAAAACTGAAAACACCTGGACTGCAAAGTGTTCAGCATTGCTCTGTTCTTAATGGCCCCTAAAACCTCACAGGCGCATATAGACACTTTAAGCCAAGTTATTACTCCGAGGAATGTTGTATAGGGCTTTGTTACGATGCTTGGCTAATGTTTTATTACAGGCTTAAGCGGCAAAATATCAATGTCTAAGTTATAGACCCTGTCGAAAAACGGCTTACTACCTCGTTTCCATCAAGCTCGCGTTCAATTATCTTCATCAGTGTAGACAATTCCGACTACTTTGTCATCAGCTTAAGCAGAACAGTTTTCGTTAGCATCCAAGTTTCTGCCCCATATGTGAGATAGCGTTTATGTAAACCGCTTTTATACTGGCCAAATACGGTATCTCATGCAATGAAAACATTTTTAGTTTGGCAGCGCGCTACTTCAAATTCACAAGACCGGTATCAGTCAACAAAACTGCCTTATCTCCGTAGCGCTTTCTCCGTTGAAGCTTTTTACAGCTCGAGCGATTTAATATAGCTGGTAGTCATTTGACATCTTTTTTTGGAGGCCAATAAATAAAGCTATGCAAATTGTAGCTTGATGGAAACAACATAACTACCCGTTTCTCGAAACGATATGCTACAAGTGCATTGATACTTTGATCTTTTGGTAATAAATAAAAAATTATCTCATAGTCCCTATAATTAGCAGTGGAGCCCAAAATAATTCCACTGACTAGGACAGGCGACATTCAACAGCTCTCAGTTGGTTTCACTGAGCTCAGGCACTACTTTTTTTTTTTTTTTTAATCTCGGTTACATTTAGCTGGTCTACCTTCTCAGCGTTTTGCTCTATGAAAAAGAATCCGAAATAACGAATATTCCGGGATAGCGAACCCCGTACAACCGCGGGCTTTCTTTTCGCATGGTGCTGTCACAACGAGGTTGTCTTGATCGTGTTACAAAACACTAGAGGGACAGGTTTCCCGGCGCGCGACAGACGAGTTCATCCGCATGAAAGCACACGCGAAGTTTCTATTTCAGAAGCGCGGACTGCACCGACGGCGCTTCGTCTCTCATCTGACTTGCAACTTGGGCGTTGTTTTGCTTTCTTCAGTGCCGTGAACTGAGGCTTCCTCCTTCACATACACCTCCTCGTCCACTGCACGCCCCGGTAAAATGCAGAAAATAGTTTCTGCCTCCGCCAGCATTCTTCGCGGCGCGGTCAGAAAGAAGCGGAAGCGAACGCTAGAGCAGCGGTGGTGGGAGCCCCGGAGCCCTGCCAGGACGAAAATGACGGGAGCTCCGCCGCAGCGCGACGCAGCTGTCGTATGCGAACTGCTGCTTAACTTCACAAGTGACACTCGTCTCTATGGCGGCGTCAGCCCTTGGCTACGGAACCCTCCTCTCTTACCGCTCGTCATCTCGCGCGTTTCTTTCTTCTCATTCTATTTACTCATTTTCTATTTTTCGCGATTCTACGCTTAGCGCTCCTTGCAAAGGCAGACGGCCGTTCACACTCGAGTTCGCACTGTAGATATTTCTTTCTTTTCCCACGCTCTTTTTCGCCTTCTTGAGAAGGTGCGTCATTCAAGACGCGTTTTCGACGCAGCCATATGGCGACTCCTTTCGCAGCGTCTTGACAAATTGTTTGTTGACAATGAAGAGATTGAGTGAGCGAGTCGGGCTGACGCGAAGAGGGCTCACAGAAGCGTCAACCTTCCAAGAGATCTGCGTCTTCTTCTTGAGTGCTAAAAAAAGGACACAAAAATTTCAAGAAAGCCACACGGCAAGTTTAGAGTTCTCTACAACCAATAAACACGAGACCAGGAAGATGAGAGCAGTGCACACAAAAAGGTAACAAGACCGAGAGGCTTAGGTGCTGACGCCATAATTTAAAGCAGAATCGCTTCCCTATCCTGTTCAGTTTCGTCTCATACCTGTTGACGTGTAGATGCCTTTTGCCCTCGAGAAGTTTAGAAGGCAATTATAGCCGGTAGCAACGTGAAAAATATAGCTCCAGGCTAAATGTGGGGCGGGTCATACAGATTCCTATTTTTTTCTGTATCCTTATTTGTAATTTTACACAGCCCCGCAGAGAAACCGCTTTCTAGTTTTGTATCGATTGTCAGCTCAGGTTTATGTCAAGTGAGAATTGCGTTTTTCGGTAAGTCGATTTGGAAATAAACGAACTCTAACACAAATTTGTTCTGACGAGTACATGCGCCATGGTCTTCCTCTTTCTTGAAATACAGTTTATTAAGGCTGAATATTATGCTATTTATTCTTATTATTCCATATATCTCGTTTTTTAAAAGTTCCTTTGACAATTCAGTTCTCATGGGTAACAGTAAACGACAGTATGTCGCACATCATCTTACAAACACCTGTTTTTTTTACTCCTGGTGGTAGTTGCTTAGTTAACAAATCTGAAAAGGTTTCGCGATCGCTCCACTAAAATATGGAATTGACGTGCCTGGTGTTGTGACGTGAGAATAAGGTTGTGTATTTTTTCACGCCTATGTCCGCTTCTGACCGAAGTGCTTTTCTCATTTCATTCGCCCGCCGAAGGAGCAGAGATGTGGAGACGGGACATTATTTTGCAATCACACCGATTGTCACCTGCACGACATCTCTGTTTGCAATCCAATCAGTGTCTCGTCGGTCCGCAAAAAAACTTTCATCTCGTCTGATTGATTTTGCCGGAAGCAATGTCAGCGTTTGCTCAAAGAAAAACGTCGTCACAGCTGTTTTCGAGATGATAGGTGTGCTTTCTTCGGGGATATTGGGTAGTTTAATTTCAGTCCTTTTTTCAGGCTGGTGATTTTATTTTGTCGTTTAGGGAATATCAGCGCGTGCTCCTGAGCGCTGAAGCTGTCACATTCCTTTAAAAATGAGAAAATGTGTTCGGTTTGAAAACCCTGCGGTGTCCAGTCGCTGCGGAAAATTGTCAGATGACCATAAAAACTGCATTTGATCGGTCTCTCCGCGGACGTTTTAGCAAATTAACTGCTATTGTACTGTCCGCGCCTGCCTGGTCTCGTGGGTTTTGAACTCTATACTCTGTCAGGTCGACTGGATTTGATATTGCAGTCGCCTTGGGCGCTTCAGTGCGGCCTTTGTTCACATATGGCTTGCTTTTTGTAGTCCATAATCAATTTTCACTACAAAAATGGTTAGTTTCTATCTCCATTTTCTTATCATTTTTGTCTCTTTTTCTTCCCTTTTTTTATCGGCGTTCCTCTTTCCTTCCATGAGACTGTTCGTACTTGTTCACTGTGCACTTCGTGCTTTCATTGTCATTTTGTCATCAATCAGCACAAATTTGTACCTACAGTCAGCAGCAAAAGTTTGCGGGACACGAAGTCTCGAGCAAATATTTAATTTTGCTCCTCGTCATTACTCATCCTTCTGATATTGTTATGAAAGGATAGCGCATGTACCCCCCTACATACTTTCATATACTTAAGGCGATTGGTCCATGTTGCGGAGTCGGTATCATTATCTTCATGCACCCATGTTCAGCAAACGTTTACTTCATATAGCAAATATAGTCAAGACTCGATTTAACGAAATCCGAATATATTCAGATCCCCCCTCAGCCGTTTGTATGATCCAATCCTTTGAGTAATTCGTAATAACGAAACCAATTTCTCTACATGATTCGATTTAACGAATGTTTTGTCGAAAACTGAAGGTCAAAAAGTCGGTTCTTGGTCTATTTTGTAGAAATCGCACAAAATAACTGACTAAAAGCCAACGGTAACACCGTGGAGCAACTTCGTCCCGCTTTTGTCAATATGCGCGGCGCTAAACGGGAGATTTACTGGTCTGAATTCAGCAGATTTTGGCAACGGTAAACAACCTGCCGGTCGACCCAGTGCCGGCAGCGGTGCCGCATGCCGACTAGGGTCAAGTTTGATGCCCTTGGTCTGCTGCGACAGCCTGACGGAACACGAAAAATTCGTGCAGCTGTTGTTTACAAACCGCAATCAAGCAAAGATCGGCGACTTCTATGCTGGGAAATTTCTAATCCCTTATGACCCTTCTTGCCTAGATAAAATTTGTTTCTTTTCATACGCTCTATCGGTGTCGGTAGTTTACGCAGGCCGCAATATTCTATCAAAACCGCATAGTGGGCATGTTGGTATGGTCTTTCGAAATGACGCAAAAAGTACAACTTCCCTGGTCTTTCGTTCGCAGTGACAGAGGAGACAAATCCAGAATCACAACCTTCTTAAAAAGAAACATAGCCGCCGCCAATCACGAAATCGTGTCTCGTGATATCGAAGTGGTTTTAATAGAACTCATTATCGAAAGGAAAGATCAGAGGAGCATCTTCCTCTTAAACATGTACAGCACACCGAGGCAAAAAAAAGTTAGATTCCAAGCTCTATTTCGCAAGACCTTAACGGTGGCAGGAAACAATCCCCTAGTAATAGCGGGGAATTTTAATGCCACCCACTAAAAATGGGGATACGTTAGACAAGACCCTAAAGGTAGACAGTTATGGGAGGACAAACAAACGTTAGGGCTAACACTGCATACCGACCCCAGCGTTCCCACACGCACGGGCAATAGTGTCAGTAGGGACACCACCGCCGACCTAAATCTAAATAAAAGCACAGACGCAGTGACCTGGAAAAATACTGAGCAAAACGTGAGGAGCGATCACTTTATCATAACGCTCACGCTATAGGTAAAGGAGTCAAACGTAGACGACTTAAGCAACCAAAAAGTACAGAATGGGACAAGTTCAAGCAGATAAGGGAACCGAGGATGTCGGAAGCATCACCGACATAGACAAGTGGTCCAAAAACACTTAAGAAACACGCAGAAAAAGCATCAACCACCCTAGAGGAGGAGGATGCACCACCAAGTCTTGATAGAAAACTTCTAAATATGTGGAATAAGAAACAAGACCAGGGAAAGAGGCTAAAGGCACGAAGATGGAACCGTAATGTCAGGAGAGAGCTAGCCCGACACAACAAAGAAATAGAAATATACGCCATAAAATTAAACGAACAAAACTAGTGGGGCAGATGCGATGACATGGAACAAGGCATGAGCCTGTCCAAAACATGGAATATACTCAGACACCTGCTAGACCCTGGCAAATAAAAGATGCAGGCAAATATAAACCAAATCAAAGTTAAACTCGCGGTAGAGGGATCGGACGACCAGCTAATGAACAAATTAACCGGAACATATATTGGCCGAGCAGAGACCGAGACGTTACGAACATACATGGGACAACCCAACCTAGACTTAGGCACTACCATCACGCAGGCTGAAGTTCGAGCTGAGATAATGGGGCTTTAAACGAGATCGGCCCCAGGCCCTGACGGGATCACAAACCCAATCCTTAGATGCCTAGATGATGAATAAATCACGGCTTTAACGGAATACACGAATAAGTTGTGGGAGGACGGAAAACTACCACAAGCGTGGAAAAGAGCGAGCGTAGTACTCATACCCAAACCAGGCAAACCACTGAAATTAGAAAACCTGAGACCCATCTCTCTAACCTCGTGCGTAGGAAAGCTGATGGAGAACATAATACAAACGAGACTTACTAGATACATGGAACAAGAGAACCTCTGACCACATTAAATGGTAGGCTTCAGACCAGACCTAAGCACACAGAACGTGATGCTCAGACTTAGATACGGCCTCATAAATTAGGACTCTTCAGACACAAAGGCTATTCTCGGTCTGGACCTGACTAAGGCATTCGACAATGCCAAACATAAGGAAATACTCGAGGGACTCCAAGAAATTGGGGTCAATGAATAAACATGCAAATACATCAAATACTTCTTCTCGGACAAGGAGATAACCAGTTTCTAGAACCGCAAATCCCTACACTCACACTAGAAAGCAAAGGAACACACCAAGGCTCCATCCGTCCTGTCCCCCTTTCTTTTTAACACAGCGAACACAGCGATGAGGGGATTACCCCCATTACTAAACCAGATACGAGACCTAAAATTCAGTATGTACGCGGATGATATAAATTTCTGGATAAATAAGGACAGCGACGCAGAGATAGAGAGCAAACTACAAACTACCGCGGACGAGGTAGTCAAGTACGCTGCCGAAAGAGGCCTATCCTGCTCGCCGCCAAAAGCGGAGCTCTTCATATACAACCCGAAAAATAAGAAGGGTAAAGCAGACGTAAAGATAAATGTAGGAAACTCCTCGGTACCTCAAGTAGAGGAAATCAAAATATTAGGAATGGTCCTTCAAGCGAAAGGCCAGAACCCAGATACCTTAAAGAGACTGGAGAATTACGCGGCACAAGCCACGGGCATCTTCAGGAGAATAGCGCTCAAAGGCCACGGTCTCAAAGAACGCAGTTTACTGAGGATGACACAGGTTACGCTATCAGCCGCATATGCTATGCCACACGGTTCCTCAACATCAAGAAAGCTGAACGTGACAGAATCGACATTATAATTAGGAAATGTGCCAAGCGAGCATTAGGTCTACCCATATCCACCTCGACGGAGAAGCTGGATAAAAAGTGGATACATAACACATGGCAAGAGCTAACTGAGGCGGCCCGCATCGCACAGCTAGAAATAATTAGTCAAACAGAGACAGGGAGGACCATCCTTGAATGGACTGGCCTCTAACCAGACAGAGGCACACAAAAGAAAACGTCTATTCTACCCGATACAAGGAAACACCTGCTGGTACCACCTTTGCCGAAAAACATGCACCCGGAATGTAATAAAGAAGTAGAGAACATAAAACAAACGTTGTTGCAAAAAGAATGAAACACAAGGCAGCCCAAGCCGTAGCATATGCGACGCATCTTGAGGAAGGCATGGAGCGGCAATCTCGGCGGTAGTAGATGGGAATGGCGTACCCAAAATTGCGGCCTTGACATGCACTCGTGATACCAGCACAGCTGAAGAAGCTGCAATAGCGCTCGCTTGCGTTGGCACGCAGGGGAAAGTCGTTAGCGACAGCAAAACGGCTGGAATTTAGAAAAAGGAAGGGTTTCGGAGGAGGCCAATAGGATCCTCCTTGCTAACCCCGTTAATCGAAGAATCTCCGCCATATGGATACCTGCACATGCCAATGCAACCGCCGGAGCGAGCGAACGTCCCGCTCGCGTACGCGGTATAAAGAAAACCACCGAAAGGGGAAGCACACGAAAGAGAAGACGGCAACCGATTCCGGTTTTTCTCCCCCGAATTAGTACCGTTTTCCGTACTGTTCTCTTCTCCCACTGTGCCCCGACTCAACCAGACAGTGTTTACCTGCTTCCTGCAACGGGGTCAAATCCACTGAATTCGCTCTTTGCGCGGGAGTTGACTAGACTCGGCCCGTCGTCTCCTCGACCCGACCCGACGGGGCTTATATGAACCCGGTAACCGGTTTTCGACCCGATAATTCAACTCAACTCTCTCCTGTCGGGTCCATGTAAACGCCGCTACAATAACTCGAGATTCATGTGTATCCCCATCGACTACACATTCGCCCGGCCGAAGCCAGTGATGTAGGTCACGCACCACACTCACCACAGGGCCAGCGCCTTTCGGTGCGAGTGTAACTGAATTCCACAGTGTGACACTGTGCGAATGCCATTAGTTACAAATATCATTCGTTGAAATGATACTTAATTTTTAATTTAACATAACGCAAATAAACTTGCAGCTACACAATGGTACGGTGAAAATATCTTTGAAAATATTTTACAGCGCCCTAATGCTGGCAAATCGCGGTGCAGGCGCGGCCTCGGAGATTCCGCAGTCCCACGTTCCCCAGAGAGAAAGATTCGGTTGGCGGTGCACTAGTCGGCAGAAAATGACTGTACGCGAGAGCGGCTCTAAAATCTGGTCGATAGAATAGTGTTAAACCGCCAGCATAGAACGAAAAACCGCATAAGTTATAGGCTGAGGATAACACGAACACCTTTTTAAAGCTGTTATATTTCGATTCTAGTTTCGCCCAAACTGACACCGCTGTCTCTCCCCTGTTGTGGTACTTGTCCCACTCTTTTTCGTATATTATGGGGCTATGCAAACACGCTTGCAGTCTTGTAGTGACCGCTTTCACCCTGAAAGGTGAAAAGCCTAGCACAAAGTACAAGCGAGTCCGGCTAGTACGCAAGTCGACTTCTGCCAGCATTCCAACCTGATCTGCTCTACAAGCCTCCCACGCAACTTCAATTTAAAAACAAAAGGCGTCCCATCATTATCATCATCGTCGAAGTATGACCCTGCAAAAATGCGCTGCACGTTGATAGCCAGCAGCTTTGATTTCCTTCCGACCTGCTGTAGCGTCACCAGCGCCCTTCCGAAATGATCAAACTAGTAATTTCTGAAGCTACATTGCTGCCAATCACCTACTGATCTGATCTGATCTATTGACCTACTGATGTAAGTTCGTTTAGAGTGCCGGGAAGGATGTGTAGGATTGCTATGACGTCTATTTCTGCCCCTGATCTATTGACCTACTGATGTAAGTTCGTTTAGAGTGCCGGGAAGGATGTGTAGGATTGCTATGACGTCTATTTCTGCCCCCCCCCCTCCCCCCCCCCCCCCCCCCCCACCAAACTCTTATGTAGTACATACAGTTCTGTGGCGGACTCCGGTACAAAACGAGATTAAGCCAAACATTAAGGGGAGCCCGAGGAACAAATCCCACCAGAATTCCTTCGTTCTCACATATAGTTTATCTTGCTATGTGCGCCTCTACATGCGCCATTCAAAACAACATTGAGCACCTATATACAATATCAGCAGAGCATATTCATCCTAGCTACGGCTCAGATTGAAAATTGGTATGGTTCATTCATCGCTTGATTTGAGCGTCTACTCATGCTTTCTTTCACTCATGGTGCTCTTCTAATAACAATGAAATGTTCTAAACGGTCTCGTCACATGAAGATACTCTCAGCGGCGTTCACTCACTCTGTAATGCGCGCGACCAACACATCACGTGGTACTGGTACATGCCAGGGTCAACCCAGGAAAAGAAAACCTAGCAGTCGAGCCATATATAATTTATAGGACACCAGCATTAAACAGTCACGAACCATTAAGGTTGGCTTCCAAAGATACCAGATGCTTCATCAAAGGCGTTTGCCGATCAAGATACGAGATAGCGGCATAGGTGAGCATTGCCGAGACTAGGCCTAATCCCAACAGAATAAAACGGAGCAGCCGAAGCACAGCTTTTGCATTCCCGACCCTCCCCAGGTTACGCTAATTGATTCCGAATGTTTCAACTCCACCCAGGACTAACCAGACTAGCAGAACATTCCTCGTCTCTCTTCTCAGTCCCTGCAGTTGCGAACTGGGACGTGTGTTCAAACCCTGCAAATGCCGAGGCCTCGGAATATATGCCATCGCCTGTCCACTGCAATCGACAATCGACAGTGCTGTGTCTGTGCAAGAAGTTCATCCGAACGTCGCCAACCACTGCTGGTTACTGTTTTCATGGCATTCTAAATTGCATCCGCTGCACTTTCTGCCAATCTTCGTGGTGGGATGTCATCAGCGCCGCCTCGTGTGTCAGCCAGCTTCAGCTCTGCGAGCAAGATCAAAGTTCTTCACCCGCAGGCGCCAAAATGGTAAGTGCGACTGCCAGTTAATGCCCCTTGCGTCGCCATATATGGTAATGTTGTCCCCCGCTTGGTTTAATATCATCAGAGTCTGGAATGCATTGGACGCTCTTTTGAACACCCATTTAACGAGATGTTTTCATTCTGAAATATTTGCAGCGCCGATCTTCGTATGTAGGGCTAGAATTAGCAACAAAAACAAAATAAACGATGTTCTTATTTAATTTATCCCATCTGATTTACTTAAAAAAAACACGATGAAATAAATTTTTATAATCAAAATGACGCCATTGTAACCTACGAGTACCATCTGAAATGTTCACGTATTTACGTCACTGCTGGCGATCTGTCATTCATGATCCGATGGCACTTTCCGAAAGTACTCGACCCATTCTGATTCTAGTTATTTATGTACGTTTCGTGACCTGAATCTGCAGCCACAATCCGTCGCAAGTAGACGTACTTCGCTACTACATCTAGCTCCTCGCTACTATCCAGTCCAGCATAATGCTGTGTAACTCCGTTAACCACCGATATGTCTTGGCACTGGCGATAATTCCTCGTAATGACGAGCTCGAATATCTCTGCGATGCACGTGCTGATTTTAGCACCATGCATTGGGTTGCGGGATAGGAACACATTAGAATGATATTTTGTTAATGCGCGTGGGCTCAGCTCGCCAACGTGCGGTGTCATATCGCGGATTTACGCCGATAATTATGTGAGATTTGCGTACCGTGTGCCATCAATTCGCATAATATAAAACCTTTGCCACTTTTTAAATAAAACAATATCTTAATGATGGCGTGCGGCCTTCGAACTGCTGTTGTAATTGATAATACAAAATTTTGCGCAACTGGTATGTCTCAAAGTGGATACGCAATGAGCTGACCCTTGAAACAAAGGGATTTGCCTCGAATCATGCGAAGTTCCCCTTTATTCCACGACTTTTGTAACGTACGCAGCTCGCTCAGTCGAAACGGCATCGCTACCCCCGAATTACGAAAACTGTGTCGGAAAAATAGGCGCCGGCATGTGGCAGCCATCGGGACTAATCTAGACCTTCTACGTTGTTGCGGAGACTGATGGCGCCTCCGCGTTCCAAGTCTTAGGTACCCTACCAAGTCTCAAAACGGTGTCTGCGTCGATACTGGGCCACAGGCCGCTATCGCGTGACATCTTTGAGGCAGAGCGTAAGTGTTCCCTTTACCGTCAAAGCTTCGCGCTTTCAATGTCATTATCAGCGCTCAATACTAACTACCCTTTTCAGTGCTTGTGACCAACTTTTAAACGGAATTCTATAATGTCAAGAAAATCGGATATTCGACACTGGCTTGCATTTTATGGTGTGATAAGAAAACTAGTTACGTTGTTTGATTATTGGCATCAAAGACACCGAGAGGGCTGAATTTCGTACTATAGCATCGGTTTGCGCTTATCAAACATGGCCCTCTCCTTCATGCGCTAAAGACAATCTCTCAAAACCCGCACCTCAGGCAAGCGCTCCAGTCGAGCCGGGCATACGATGACTAGAATCACCCTTGCAGAATCGCAGATGCAGGAGAGGCACCTGGCAGCGAAACTCATCGCCGTCGCTCCGGGACCTCCACACGCTAAGTTCCTTGCTGTTACGAGCGTATACGCGAAAATGCCGTAGCATCAGGTGAATGACAGTTACAAGAAAAGCTGTGGGGGGTGCGCCAGCGCCCGCCGTAAAGCTATGTTTGATAAAGAACCCCCCCCCCCCCCCCCCCCCCCCTTCAAATTCTGTTTAGTAGCTGGGGTGCCAATTTGGCCAGAAAGTTTTGCCATTGCGAAGGGCGAGTGTTCGAGACGCAGCGCCATAAAAGGAGGGAATTTAGTTCCCATGTTGGAGAAGCGTACCAAAGTTTCCTGAATCGAAACGTTGGTATATGTAATTGTACTCCTCCGCCGGTGTAATACAGCTCCTCAATTACCTATTAACTTGTAGTGTGTGTTAACGTGATAAGCTAGACTAATTTATTAAGATTAGTGTTTAACGAGCGCAAAGTAAAACGAAAGAGCTTGAGCACTGTAGTTTTGCGCCGTCCTCGACTTTATGCGCTCTTGTATGTGAACTTTATTAAGCATGCTGTTTCGCACTCAGCACTGCTTCTACGCCCTGTTTTATACTCCGTACGAAGACTGCGAAAAAAGTCAACCATAGATGAGCACGCGGCACAAAAGAACGCTTCTATCAGTTCATTTTAAATCTCCTTTGGTTTTATTTTTTCTTTTTTGCGCTGTCTTCTTACTGAACATGGTTAACTAAATTGCCCAGCATCATGTTTTTTTTTTGCAGCCCTGTTTTAACTCCCTCATTTTCGGCGGAGTAGCGTGACCGAACATTTTCGCTATCGGCTACAGCTCGAGAGCGGCTTCGCAGCAGTTCGACGAATTGCAGGCAGAGCACAGTTTTGTGATAAACGGGAACAAAAAGTCTGAGGTTGGTTCACACATTAGCAACAAACGCTCTAACGAGTAATTTAACCTTTGTCTGATTAGGTAAACTTACCGTCATGTAGTTAGGGACAGGTCGTAAGAATACCACCTGCGAGCGTTCCGTACAGGTTAGGTTTGTTTTGGTGTTCAATGCCCCAAAGCGAATCAGGCTACAATAGACGCCGTAGTGGAGAGCTCTGGTAATTTCGACCACCTGAGGTGATAGCGGGCACTGATATCCCACAGCCCTCCGGTGCTTCTTTCCACCTCCATCGAAAGCGTCCGCCTGAACGACCTGACGTTTTCTTACATAAGGTGTGACTCGCGAGCCGATAGGCAGGTCTTCCGCTTTCCGAAAGTTTTGCCAGTTGCAGTAAGTTGTCCTGGCTAGATTACTGCAGACTTCGTTGCGGAATTACTATTACGAAATGCAGCAGCGAAGAGACATCGTCACAGAAGAAGTTGACAGACGACTGAATTACGATTCTAAACATCCTCTAGGGTGTTTCGAGTGCAGTCGCTGTAACTTTTGTGCCTGGTCATGCATGATTACCTTGTCACTTAATTCCGTGTTTCGTTGTGCCGACGGCGGATATAAGAAAGGTGCATACAAGGAGAACGTGCCTATATCTCAATAATGGGCGTGCTGTTTGGTACTTTCATAGCGAAGTTCGCTTTTGATGACGTTAACCTAAGGAGAGAGGAAGTAGATCGGTTGAGTGAGGCCGATCCTCCTTACACGCACTCTGCAAAGAATTCTTGTTCTGCTGACAGAAGATCAATTTCATAGCATGTATATACATTTTTTCTCGGCATCGATATGCCATGTATGAAAGACCCGATGAGGAGGATTAAGTAAGGGATGAGTACAGTAAATATGAGTTGAAAGTGTTCGCATGAAGCGAAATTGAAAACGACTGCTAATATATAAGCAAAGTTCGAGAAGTACGGGCACGTAGAGATGAAATATAGTATGATACGAATACATTGAGATGTGCGGGTTGTCGGGGGAACGTAGGACGTGTAAACAAAAGTGCATTTATCTATGCAGGTATCTGTGAAACATGCAAAGGCTGATGTTACGGCGATGAAGTACGTCCCAAAGCGAGTCAAGCTATCAGAGACGCCGTACTGGAGGGCTCCAGAAATATCGACCACCTGGGGCTCTTTAACGCGCAGTGATATCGTACAGCTCACGTGCGCCTTCCTTTCGAAGCGGCCATCGAGGCCGGGATTCGATCCCGCGTACTTCTGCAGAGTTGTCGAGCGCCTTCACCACCGGGACACCTCGGCGGGGTAGATTGAATTCGACGGCATCACTTCATAAACATATACACGAAATCCATACCCCCATTACTCTTTTGGTCGCTGTATTGTAAGCCTTGCAACTTTTTTCCCAAGTCTTTTTATCCCTCTCTAAATTACGCACGCGCCATTTATACCGGGTGCCCCGCTCAGTTCACTGAAGGTTTTCAAAATACAATTCGCCCTAGTCCAGTGAAACAAATTAAGAGATTTGCAGAGTCGCATATGCTAATCTGCTATAGTTTTTTTCACTACAGTTAATTAATACATTCTAATTTACTAATTCTTTAAAAATGAACTTCAGAGAAAACGTGTCGATGCAAAAGAGCATCTCGAAAAACTTCTAGCTCCACTGTCCCCATCACGCTACGACGTCCGCCGCCCTATTTACAATCCTTCAAACATACCGTTACGTGATCGTAGAGAACTGTCCTTATTGAGCCAGCATTAAAAAAAAATTGAGGCGTAAGAGCAGGGGGGGGGGGGGGCGGCATAGGAGTCCCTAGGAAATGGTGGCGACTTGTAATGAAATAAAGTAAACTAAACTCAAGAAATCTAACAGCTTTCTCACGCTTTATAGAATATTTCCTTGAAAATGAGGCCATTTTGGTTAACGAAGGAGGAACTAGTAGGAGCAGGGTGTTCAACAACTCTGGTGGAGTGCCCGGCGTCAGTAATTGAGAACACTAAGAAAAACACCATTGAAGCTGAAACAGCTCCTCCCATGAAAGCGTATGTACGCTATGTATGCTTCCATTGCTCTATCAAGTGTTTACAGGATAACTTTTCGCGAACACTTTGGTGGCTTCTCTTCATAGCTGCAGGACGGTGTTACCTTCCGTTATTCTTCCGCCGGTTGCAACACAAGCGTAAGGAAAACCTGCTGCTTTTCCTTCGCGACGTTTTCGTCAGCCGAGGTCTTCAGAAAAGCAGTGCTTGTAGCGGCTAATTCGTGCATCCCAAAATGCGACTAAAGCCGCTGCAGCAGCTAAGAATCGAGGAAGGTCACCAGGGCGAAGGAAATTCCTCCCTTGAGAACCAGGGAATTGACTTCAAACAGGCGCATGTCCAGGCCCACGCTATAAGGCTCCAGTTGGTCGGCGGAGTCTGCGTCGAATACAAATGTTGCTCGCAGTGCTATAGGCTGTTTGCATGGCGAAAACATTGCCGCCTACGTAACTACGTACTAAACGGCCATTGATTACAGCTGCGGCAAGATAGTTTAGTTATTTCTAATTTGTATTACCATATATTATTATTTATTCAACCTTTTCCGCCGTACTTCTCTCTTTCTCACAGTTTTTCTGAGATTTGTCGCACTCCTACGTTGTCAGATGGTCCCTGCAAGCATAGACCCTCCTCGCACGATGTTGGCTGGAGAAGAGCAGGTATGTTGCCACCATGTCAGTTATTTTTTGCTTACACTCAAGCACAGTCTCCCACCTCTTCGCTAGAGAGGGAAAACAGCTTTCCGCAGGGCAAACGTAGTTCATGTTGTCTTGACGCATTTTTCGTTGTTGGGATCGGGAAGTTCGTGGCAGTTATCGCCACATAATTGACCCCAAAGTGCTCGCCCATTTGAAAGGAACGCAGTAAGACACCAGCTTACGTGGAAGATCACGTGACTGATTTCAACCGTTCGGGCTCACAGCCACTACATGAGGGCCTTCTGGCATGGTTTTTCATATCATCATCATCATCATCAGCCTGATTATACCCACTGCAGGGCGAAGGCCTCTCCCATATTTCTCCACTTAACCCGGTTCTGAGCTGGCTGCATCCACTTGACCCCTGCGAACTTCTTAATCTCATCCGCCCACCTAACTTTCTGCCGCCCCCTGCTACGCTTTCCTTCCCTTGGAATCCAGTTTGTTACCCTCAGCGATCATCGGTTATCCTCTTTTCGCACTACATGTCCTGCCCATGTCCATTTCTTCTTCTTAATTTCCACTAGAATGTGCCACATAAAGTGCCACAGTTCTGGAATGGTAATGTCCACAGTTGGCAACATTCTTACTCTGGTGAAACGTTAGTGCATCCTTCTTGAAGTGGAACTACCATAACTTCAGAGCGCACCCACCCTGTCTATGAAGCTATGAAGAAAATATAATGCACTGGGAGACTTTTGCTGGGATAATTAGCATACCAGTTAATTGTGCTTGTCACTCCGCCTTAGTTATAGTACACCAATTGCTGGCGGTAGGGTGAATTTAATGCGGGTTTCATGCATACACAGTAGGTGGTGCAGCGGTATGTATTGCTCCAGTCTGGCTCTAGAGTGAAGCTTGTCAGCAACGTTTGGGCACAAAATGGCATATAGAAATTAGTCTGCCCCGGATGAAGTTTTCATTTTGACCTGCTTGTCGGCGTCTTCATTAAATCAAAAGGGCAATATAAAATTGCTTTATTAAATTGTCAAAAGAAACCTTGCTCAACACCCGAAATTAAAAAAAAAAGGTAGAAACAGCCCCTTATGCTGTTATGAAGCTGGGCATGAAATCCTTGTTTCATGTACAATTCAAGTAATAATGTATTAAAATTGCAATTTGTCTGCAGTCTAGCGAGGTGCCTTCAAGCGTGCACATGGAGCTGGAGGGACTGAAGAGGGCCATGAAGCACCTTGCTCAGAAAAGAGTGAAGGTCGGCGAGATAGTTACTGATCGCCACCCCCAGGTTCGGAAGCATTTCAAGGAGCAGAAGGCCATCAAACACTACATTGACATCTGGCATGTTGCCAAAGGTCAGGCTTATTGCACTTATTTAATGCAAGAAAAATCAGCCATGATACCTTCTATAGCAGTGCATTTTTTCATATTATAGGGCTGAACAAGAAGCTTATGGCAGCTGCCAAATGTACTGACTGTGAAGTGCTTGGCGAGTGGCGGAAGTCCATTGTGCGCCATGTGTACTATGCTGCCAAGACCGGCGCAGGATATGGAGACACTGCAGTGGCCGTGTGGTTGTCTCTCCTGAACCATGTTGAAGATATAAACCGACACCGCGGCAGTCTCTACAAACGATGTGACCATGGCAAGCTGCAGCAACGGAAGCGCATACTTCATATTTGCTATTAGCTTTCAATTCAGGCGTCTGTTGTGATCTGTAAAGGTTCCTCGCACAATTGCCATAAGAAAGGCAAAATCAGTACCCACTAATGTCTTCATTACAAAAACAGTATTTGGCAGGCTTTCATGGAATAATGCCTCTGCACTGTATCATGGCATTATTTGATCTTTTTTTACAGGTTCAGATGCCTTTACTAAGATCCGCACCTTTGTAACGAATCCACAGCTGCTGAAAGAAATACATCAGTTGTCCCCGAACTTCTAGACCTATTGCGTAGAGTCCTTCCAAGCAGTGATAAACCGTTTCGCGCCAAAGGCATATGCCTTTTCACACCGTAGAATGCTGGCAAGATATGTTTGTTGGGAACTGCTTAGTTGACAGTGGTAGAGCATCCTTGTGGTAGAGCATCCGCCTCGCATTCGGGAGGTACCGGGTTCCGGTTTCCAATGTGTACAAGATTTTCCCCGGCCTGGTGCTCAGCTCTACTGGGGTGAAATGCTTGGGAAAAGGGGCCATGAACCAAAATGTTGGTTCAAGAAGAAAAAAAAAAGGGCCACATAATGGGGTTTTGCCGCGCGAGGCGGACTTATTGTTGTCCGATGGCAGAACGAATCACTGCTACATCGGTGCAACTATTTGCCATGTGCTGCCTGCAGCCTCTGTTCCTTGTATTTTATGATTTTGTGAAAAGCTATTTTTGGCTCATATATATAATGTACTGTACCTGAAAAGGCTAGTTTGTGCTTAGTACATAAGAACTGCAAAGCAATGTGCATTTTCACAGCACTTCGTAGCCCGACACGTTATCACGTCCACAAAAACATGGAGAATGCCGGAACCGCATCAACGTCAGCCTGACATCAGACACCTGCAGAATGGGCTACAATCTGGCTTTCACTTATGCGTACAGACAAGTGATAAGGAAGCAAAGTCATTTTTAGCATTCCTGTTGGAAAATGTAATTTCTGCTCGGTTCAAGAATAATCGCACATGAATTTAAAGCTTTCATTCTACTGCTGATGTTCGTCAAGGTTGTGTTATTCCACACTGTGAAAACAGTGGTGGTCGCCATGGCAATGGTGCAAATCCATCGCATAGCAACGGTGTGTAACATCACCTCGGTTGTAACGAAATTGTGCAAAAAACAATGCCACGGCTCGGTTTTGAGCCTGTGCCAGAACGAACAGATCAGTTTTCCTGGCTCAGGCATGAGAGCACTATACTGTAACTGCCACACCTTAGGTAAAACTGTAACAGGCTCTTTCACTGTGCAGTGAACGTCATCATTTTCATGAAGTTCCATCTGTGTTGCTCCTCCATTTAACCCAGGTAAACATGCCATACTCGTATAGAATGCAGCTGAGGCTGTGAGCATAGTAATGGGCAGATCCACGAAGCGGCGTGGCAAAATAGGCAGCATGGTGCAGGGGCAGCCACGTACGATACATACAGAGGCCGCAGTTGTGCCAGACAGGCTGCCGGTACCAACGAGAAGCCAAGATAGCCCATTGTCGAGAAGCTTATCAAGTGCGGAATCAAGAAGAGATTGAAGCAGCGCATGCGCCACTGACCAGTCGTTAACACGCTTGACTTATTTCAAGGACAGTTCCATTATTTTTTATCTTTTTACATATGTAAGCTGCGTTACTGCACTAGTGAACATACTTTAGAAAGCAGCAAGAAGGCCAGCCTTTTGTGCTTTATTGAAGTCACTGAAATGCACTGCCTTGCCACCTTCATGTTTAGTTGATGCTACTTCTTAGAAATGTCAAGATGCTTGCCTCTGTTGTATACATGCGTGCAGAAATCGTGTGATTGGGGCAGCGTTTGCTTGGAATTTGTAATCCAGTCCATATAGCTGTTGTATTTATTTGGTAATTTATTGCATGACTGCAATCTCTGCATTGCACTACAATGAAAATGCACACTGAAGTCAAGCGGTGACCAGGAGGGGAGACTTGCGCTTGCGGGTCAAGCACCCCAAGGCCAGGAAGGGTGAAGCCACTGCTTGCCCTATCAAGGAACAGCATACATTGGGTGTGTTAACTGTTACTTGTCTTCCAGCATGCAGTTCATGAAATTTCAGCATTTGGTCTTCCTTTGGTATTTATATATTTTAATCATAGACCATACAGCTGTACCAAAGTAGTGCCATGATAGCCTCGGGAAGCTGAGAGCAGCAAGTGTCACCAGCACCCTGCATGTACGGCCTCCCCAAATGCATTGATATCCTGATGTCATCACAAGCATCATTTTTTGAGGTTGAGTGCACAAATGTTTCATGTGAAAGTCAGTTACGTTGCAGTCAGTCTGCAGTTTGCAGTCAAAGTCAGTTTGCAGTTTTGATATTCCAGCGCATCGTTTGAAAAATGTGCTGTGATTGCCTACACCTGTCACCCTCATAAACAATCATAAAGTAGAGCAAAGCACAGAACTGAATTCAAGCAAGCAACATATTCTTCTGTACCAATCTCCTGTGTCTTTTGCATCCTGTATATATTTACCTTAGGTAACTCATTTCAATACTCATGCAGGCTACATGGCCCGTCTTTTCGCTGCCGTTGACGACCGGTTGAATGCTGGCAACTCGCTGTCGCTCGACCTTTCACCTCAGCCACCACCCCTCTCAAGTGCGTTACAGTCAGTCAACAAAGCGGAACATGTGGAAGTCCGCCTATCAAGATTCCAGGTGTAGGGCTGTCATGTGATATCCAGGGGCATCGACTAACATTCAGTGAAGATCAAGGTGGTGGTTTTAATGCGAAAGCATTTCCTGTCTCATCAGTGGTGTGGATGTTAATTGGCGACAGAGCAAGTTTACTCCATTGCTGCTTTGGCCCCATGCCAGGCTCTACATACAGTGAAAGCTCATTAAATCGAACCTCGATCATTCGAATTTTTGGATAATTTGAGCTGCACTACTTGGTCCAGCCAAGCTTCATAAAGGTCTGTGTACAGAAAAGCCCGTTAATTTGAAGGAGAGTCGGTTCCGTTACAGATAATTTGAACTGCACTGCACCATGTCTGGCACCGAGCACATTGCCAAAGAAATACCCCCGCTTAAGGCAGCATAATTATGCGCTGACGTCTGAAACAGGGACAAGAGGAAAAAACCAGGGGCCATGGGAGAATGAGTAAAGCCTAACCATTACATGCCCAGCGAGGCGGCAGACAACGCTGCAGGGTAGTGGGGTGCCGGTTGTGGCTGCCTGCTGTCTGTTCCGCGTGACCTCAGAGACTTGTAACTCAATGGTGGTAAATTTGACCCCCTTTAATTCAGCAATACGGAAAAGTATTTCTGTCAGTTCAGTCCCAGCCGACAGATAAGTAGGGCTGTGTCATCGTACGGATGCCTCGCATATTGGTTAGGCCGTGTCTGGTTACAATTGCATGCATGATTGTCAAAATAGCAATCCTGAAGCCTGAACTGTATGTGCTATACGGCAGTAGTGGATTTTCTGCGCACTCGTAAAATGTGCACTCGTCAACTGCCGTTCAGTGCATCGTGCGATGAAGCCTCACAATCTACGCAGGCTGCCGATGTACACTGCTGCTACCGCGTTGCACTGTAAAAGATGAGTGCCACTGAGGAATCAAGGCCACTGGCTCGCGGCAAATTCCTCTCCCCTTTCATCGTTAGAACTCATGTGAAGAGATGCTCGTAATAATAACAGTAATAATAATAATAATTAGTTTACAGGAAAGGCACAGTACCCCCGTCACACTTTACCTGAACCGCGCCGAAGGGAGGAAGGTGCGAGTGAAAGTGCAAACGGAAAGGGCAGCCGTAATGGTAGGCTACGGAGTAATTTCGGCCTCCTGGGGATCCTTACCATGCACTGTCATCGCACACCACAAGGATGCCACTGGGTTTAGCCTCCATCTAAACTCGCGCCGTGATGTTATCGCTGTGCAGCATACGGCTTGCTGCAAAGAAATGCGATGGAGACTGCGACGGCATGAAGCAGAGGGATGGGTTAACGACTGTTTTTTTTTTTAAGTCTCAGCGGCAAAAGTGGTGGATAGGTTCATTATGCAAGTGGGTTTATTACCAGAGTAAATACACTAAATTTACCATAATGCAAATAGTTCTCAGATTTTTTTAGTCCATTTGATAATTCAAATATCGGATAATTCGAACATTTTTTCCGGTTGCATGAAGTTCGAAATAATGAGCTTTTACTGTGTGAGTGATGTGCCTTTGTAATTGTTCCCTGGAAACAATGATCCTCGTAACAGCAGTACTTATCAACCGTTACAGTTCGCGTAGTCAACATGAAACTATAATACTGATATTACTGGGTGAACCCTGATGATGTGGATGACGTGTGTGTCTGGCATGCTTGCAGTCAGTCATTGTGTCAGCTTGTGCCTGGACGTGCAGTGTGGCTCTGTGCATGGGCCTTGTGTGGTACGTGCTTAAGTGAATTTACGTGTGTGCTTTGAAAGCCTTCTGCTCTGTAAAATCTTGGTGGTTTGTGGAGGCTCGGGCTTTTACATAGCCCTCGTCTTGATACGTCGCTAACGGTGTACACAATCATTGCACTACGGAGCTTTGCAGCAGTCACTACATCAAGACTGCTACTGTGACTCAACCCGGCAAGCAGCGAAGCTTCAGCATCGCTCTTCGTGGTAACAGCTTATCCCCATGACCCCGACATCTTTTCCGGCACCTCAAGTGGTAACTTGAAATTGAGTGGCAACGTGTCAGGACCCATAACAGATGGCATCCTACTGCGATGCTGGCGAACATTATCATTTATTTCTGTGCCACGGTATGGCACTGGGATGACACACACGAGGAAGACCTAACAAAATTAGTAAATTTCAGTAGAAAGCTTCATGCTTCAGACATATGGAAGATTTGAAGCTCTCGGCAAAAAGCAACTTCAGGTGCATGCTCAGTCCCGTATTAAAAGCTGCGTCGCGTTCATCGAAGTTGTGTTAGGCCTTCGCCACCCAATGGATACCATAGTGCGAAGTCTGAGAAGGCAGTCCACATTTTGAAAGGCGATTGCAGGATTGTTCCACTTGCTCCTTTGCAAGGGCTGTGATACTATAGGCACCTTGATTGTGGAATACCGCTGCTTTGAGGAAGTCGAGAGCCAGCGAATATTCCAGCAGTTTCCACAGCTTCCGTATACAGCAGTCACATATTTATTATGCAGAGCAGCCCCTCCCATTTAGTCCACTTGCCATATACCACCCCTACGTCACCGACACTGTCACGCGTATTGTTCGCATGTACTGGAAGCTTTTGCACCTGTGCCGTGCCGACCTATTGCCTTGCACCAACAATTGGCCCCTGTATCGCTCTTTCATGCTGTGACATGTGAAGAACTTGCAAATTTGGATCTAGCTCCCTATTCCCTCTATTCCCTCGCGAACTGCAGCGTCCGGTAACGCAGCATCAACCTTTTCTATCCTAGGCCTCCGTATTCACCTCGCTACTGAAATCTAGTAGAGTAGGGCATGCCTCATGATTGCCCAGTATGCTTTAACTGCTCCTGGGTCGGCCACCTTTTCTGGCATTGTCGAGCACATAGCCCCCGCATATCTCCCAGCAAATATTATCGCTGCCACCCAGACATGCCCCGTCACTTTCCATCCCAATTCCAGCCTACAAGTGTCTGAATTCGCAAGCCCCTCCCCCTCCCTCTCAGTTTTCCAGCTCTGCATCCCACAGCTCCTCACCTCTCAGCTGCTGCCACTAGCTGATGCAGCTCACAGAAGTGACGCTGCATCCATGACCCGGGCCCACAAAATCTGTGCACCTGCCAACTGAACCAGTCAGACATTCTTGTTGATTGTGCTTCCGTGCATGCGCTAACTGACACTGGCACTTGTCTCTGCAATGAGTGCAGACATTGGCCCCCGGCTCCATAACGTGCTCACAACTGCTTTCGGGTTCATGTCATACATGCAGTGGAACGGCCACTGTTCATGGAATCTGCCCTGCTCGTATTAGTGTTGCTGGCCATGATCTCCCATGCAGTTCAGTGTTTGTGGCCTTTGTGCTCTTGACTTCCTCCTTCGTCTAGATTCCCTCTCGGCGCGCTCTCTTCTGATCTGCTACTCATAAGGCTTTTCGCAACTCAATTTCCCACTCATCGATCCTTATCATATGTCATGAATTCGCTTCTTTTTCGTTTATTTATTTTCTTTTTAATCTGCAGGTGAACAGTTTCAATGTCAGGTGTGTCAGAGAAATCTGTGGAATGCTCATGTCGTGCTGCGTTCATGAGCAAAATAGGAAGTGTACACTGGGGAGGCTTATCGGGTGTCACGCATTGGCTTCTCTTTCGTTTATTATTATTTTTTTTTAATCTGCAGGTGCACAGTTTCAATGTCAGGTCTGTCAGAGAAAGTAGTGAACTGCTCATGTGGTGCTCCGTTCATGAGCAGAATAGTACGTGTACACTGGGGAGGCTTATCACATGCATGTAGTCAAATTGTGGGTGTGGTCTTACTTCGGTTGGTTCCTCGAAGTGTGAAGTGTAATCCTCTAATGGATTGTTAGATGCGATAGTTGCCGGTTGGACAGTGCTTTCGCTGTTTTGGCTGCTTTGAGGTACAGCAGGCGTCAGTCCAGACTGCTCGACAGTGTTCTCAGAAATTTTATTGGGGTTCATTGGGAAGGGAAACAGCTTGCATTTAGTGTTCCTTGTTGTGTTTAGCACGGTTTAAAGCAGCGCTTCTCGGCTAAGGGTGTGGTGGTGGGGGGGACGGGGATTGTTCTGCTGCCACAGGTTGTGGAATTTGGATTTCATCAGAACTAAACTGTCCTCTAAAAAGCGGGCAAATGATAAGGCAGCGCGTCGCGGCCTGCAGAGGGAGGTGATGCATCAGCATTAGTAGGCATGCCGCTAGAATGGTTTCGACTTCTACTAACACTGTGTCGCTAGCTTGTCAGGCACCCGAGAGAAACGTGCAGTGCAGCCCCATCCAGAAAAGTAGCAGACGTGGAGTTTCACTGATACCAGCATCAACAAACACTGTAGACTGGCTCTCTCTCTCACGTGCACCCTCCATTTTGACACCCCCCTCTCATTTCTGAGAACCCAAAATCTGCTTTGAGCTTTCACGGTTTTAAAGGCCCTGGAAAGTAGTGTCTGTCCAGACGAGAGCTATCACGCAACATTTTAGTGTGTGCGTGTGTGTGTGGGGGGGGGGGAGTTCGTGGATCCCCATAGGAGAACACCCGATGGCTTTCGAGTCACGAGTTACTCTTCAACCTGTCGTGATGACGTTCGCTTCATGCCTCCGTTCGCTTCAGTGATAGTTTCATATTTGCAGGTACATGTGGTGCCTATTTCAACTTTATTACATAGTTCACTGTTTGTGCATGTAGTGAAAAGTTTTGATGTGTTGGTGGCTTGGTGTTTGTGCATGAAGTATAGGTTGTAGTGAAGTTTGGTGCTTGTAGTGGTGCCTTCGTGATTAAGTGAAGTTTCATATTCAGATGTTGCTGTGCAGTCTTTAGAGGGTGCTCCTCAATGCTGTTACTATGCACTGTTAGCATGTCCACAGAATGACAGCTGTACAGGCTACTTCCTTGTCACAAGACATTTTCTTCACTTCTCTGTGTAGTGCTATGAAGGACGATGCACCGCAAAGTCCTTGGCACTCGTTATTGTGCCTTTTATATCTACACTCAAACATTAACCGAAGGGTAGCGCCCTCTGATGTCGAAGCCAGCTGGGCAGCCCTTGTAGTTGCTCAGAACGTTCGTCCGCACCTCAGAGTGGATAAATAAGCAAGGTCAAAGGTGTACATCATTTGCTCACAGGTCATTCCTCTTCAGGTGCTCCAAGCAACTGAAGAGCTTGGTTTGCAGACCCTGTTGACAAGAGAGTGCAGAGGCGCAGCTGATAATTTTATGAATTCTCGAAGGCCAGGACAATGTAGTAAATGAGATTGACGATATCTTAATCTTTGGCTGGGGCTGTGTAAAGCATGACAGCCGACTGGAAATTCTAGGCCTACCATCAGCAATTTTAAGTGCAAGTTCTACAGCGCGAGCGTGAACCTATTCAGTGTGGTCACCAGCAGTGCCGGTATCTTGCCCGACAGTGGCAGTGCATGGAACCTCCAGTGTGGTGGGGTGCGAAGGGTACGAATGGTTCTAGGTATAGTCAGCCATGTGGAAAGGTCTCTCCGCATCCATCATAGATTACAGCAGCCATCTGTGAACTGCGTATCAAGAGATAGAAATGGACGTGCGAACCGACAGAACAGCAAGCATTCCTGAAAGCTAGATATACCTTAGTCAAACACTTACATGGTGCCAGCTATCATATCTGCAGATCCCAGCTCCTTTGGACTGGGCGCTGGCCAAGGCCAGCATACTGGCCTTGTAGCCTATATGTCGCTTTTACTCATGCAAGCTTGGCAACAATACAGCCAGACAGAAAACAAGGTTTGGTGGTTGCTTGGACAATCAGGCATTTTGATGAGTATGTTCGGGATCTACATTTCGTCATGGAAAAGGCTGTAGCCAGGCACGTCTGGCTATAGCCCATCCCAGCTGCTCATGAATTCGCTGTTGAAAAAACAGATGTGCCTAGAGCTCCAGACAAGCTGCCACGAGGACTTCCACCACCTGGTGTGTTGTTCCAAAAGGACAGCACTGCCAAGGAAACACAAGCCGAGAACTTCAACTGCTACCATGGGATGCTAGAGCTTTCACATTTGCATGGAGCGGGAGGGCGGATAACATATGCCTAATGCCAAGTGGAAGTCCTCGGCAAAGAGTAGCGGCCACATTTTTGGATTGCGGAGACGCCCAAAGATGTTACTATTATACCACGCAGACAATACACTTTTGAAGAAGGAACCTTGTCCTGCTTCCATGTTCTCACCTGCGATGTCTTTGGGCCACCAGCGGTTCCTGTGTCAAAGTCACTATGTGTGGGACCACTGAGATAGATGCCTCCTACTACTTCCAGGAGATAGTAGCAACATTGAAAGGCTGAGCCAGGCAGGCATGGCAAACAAACTCCCAATGAAGACCATGGATCTGGAAGGTGGGTCGTCCCACCGAAGAGTAAATTTGTAAACTTTTTGGATGGCATTTACGTTTGGGAGAAAGGGATATAGTGGCGCTATTTAATGTACTGACATCTACCATATGGTGTTGCCATTCAGTATTTGTGTGTGTGAGTGTGTGTGAGTGTGTGTGAGTGTGAGTGTGAGTGTGAGTGTGAGTGTGAGTGTGAGTGTGAGTGTGAGTGTGAGTGTGAGTGTGAGTGTGAGTGTGAGTGTGAGTGTGAGTGTGAGTGTGAGTGTGAGTGTGAGTGTGAGTGTGAGTGTGAGTGTGAGTGTGAGTGTGCGTGTGCGTGTGCGTGTGCGTGTGCGTGTGCGTGCGCGTGCGCGTGCGCGTGCGCGTGCGCGTGCGCGTGCGCGTGCGCGTGCGCGTGCGCGTGCGCGTGCGCGTGCGCGTGCGCGTGCGCGTGCGCGTGCGCGTGTGCGTGTGCGTGTGCGTGTGCGTGTGTGTGTGTGTGTGTGTGTGTGTGTGTGTGTGTGTGTGTGTGTGTGTGTGTGTGTGTGTGTGTGTGTGTGTGTGTGTGTGTGTGTGTGTGTGTGTGTGTGTGTGTGTGTGTGTGTGTGTGTGTGTGTGTGTGTGTGTGTGTGTGTGTGTGTGTGTGTGTGTGTGTGTGTGTGTGTGTGTGTGTGTGTGTGTGTGTGTGTGTGTGTGTGTGTGTGTGTGTGTGTGTGTGTGTGTGTGTGTGTGTGTGTGTGTGTGTGTGTGTGTGTGTGTGTGTGTGTGTGTGTGTGTGTGTGTGTGTGTGTGTGTGTGTGTGTGTGTGTGTGTGTGTGTGTGTGTGTGTGTGTGTGTGTGTGTGTGTGTGTGTGTGTGTGTGTGTGTGTGTGTGTGTGTGTGTGTGTGTGTGTGTGTGTGTGTGTGTGTGTGTGTGTGTGTGTGTGTGTAAAAGGCACAATGGAATTCCAAGCACTTTGCAGTCTGAGAGCTGTGTCTTCCTTCGTACCACTAAACTTGTCAGCATACAACTTATGCTAAGTCTGTAGGATCTGTAATATTGTTGGTGACTTCATTTGCAAGCTCGTGCTGTGGCAGAAATATGATGTATGGCTTTTATATGATGTACTGGTATTCATTGCATAGTGTATTCTATTGCTGCATTAACTTTTTTCAAATGCCTGCTGGGGTCACCTTGGTTATTTGGACACTGGTTCCCGATCAAAACTTTCTACAAAGTGAGTTGTTTATAACATCTAATTCCGCAGAATATAGTTTCAAATAAAACTCTGTGATAAAGATCTGCTCCTGTGCATTGTAGTGACCAGTAAATTTTTTTGGTTGTCATTATGCATGCGATGCAGCTTGATCCACCGATAGAGATAATTTATCCTTGGCTTGGTAGTGTATTATGGCTCAGGGACGTAATTCCCGCGACTGCCATGGACAGTTAATGAGAGTCATCACTCAATCGGTTGACTGCGGCTTCCTGCGTGACAGCCTGCAGAGGGAGTTTTCGTCAGTCGTGGTACTAAAAACAGTAAGGTGCATTGCTTTGACAATTTCGCACTGTAATGCACGACCGAAATGAGAAGGGCCGTTGCTCACTCATTTGCAATTTCTCACTGCAGTTTACTGCTACTCTTCACTTCCCTCCCTGCAATGTAAGATGTTTGCTCCAGTGGAACATTGGCCTGTACAGTCACTACACTCCGTGTCATACAGATTGCAGATAATGACATTATCCTGCACCCACTCATTTCAGGCAGGTTGCACTTCACATACCTGTCTGCTTCTGCAGCGATTCCCTTGCCATAAAATGTAATTAACGAGGCTTGTACTTATAACCACTAATATTTGACGACTGCCTTGTATAATTTGAGCAGATGCTTGTTCCTGTAAAGTGGCAGAATGAGTCCAGTTATATTACTCGCATAGTTGTGTCACATTGCTTTTGTTGTTCATATTTTACTGTATTTGGTGAGAGTATTTGTTAGTGGCACATGTGACATAATTGACCTTATGGCACTGGTACCTTGTCTCCAGGATTCCATATGGCTTCTGTGTATGATGTGCTTAAGGAGCATATTTTTTTTTGTGTGTGCCTCATAAGTTTGTTGTGTACCTTTATTGCTGCCACTGGCATTTTTCACCCTTTTATGTCTTCATGAAGAATGCCAACTTTATTTAAAGATACCTTTTTCTTTTGTGCAAGATGTTTATTAAAACCGGGAATACCTAAATCCCGTGTACCCCTCCGAAGGGAATCTTTCCCTTACGGCATTTACAACACAGCTAGGCAGCACTACTCTGCTTTATTTGTCAAGCCCTCTGATAGTTGAAGCCAGCTGGGCAGCCGTTCTGGTTGCTCAGAACGTTCGTCGCCACCTCGGAGTGGAAGAACAAGCAAGGCCAAAGGTGTACATCATTTGCTCACAGGTCATCCCTCTTCAGGTGCTCCAAGCAATTGAAGAACTTGGTTCCTGTTGAAAAGACAATGCAGAGGCGCAGCGTCTGACAATTTTGTGAACTCTCGAAGGCCAGGACAACGTTGTAAATGGGATTGACGATTTCCTAATCTTTGGCTGGGGATGGTAGACCCACCGCACGAACTGGCGGTAAGCAGCGTATCTGTAGCGGCTGAAAAAGGAAAGCATGATGTAACAGGTGTGAGAACACTACATAATTCCAAGAATATACTTTCACTGCTTCACGAATTTATCACTGCAGCTGTAAGCCATATTACATCTATCAGCGTATTAGCACAGATGTAATATCGCTTATACACAAACGCAGTTTTGAGAAATGTTTTATTTATAAGATTTTAGTACCACTGACATTGTACCATGCACGGATGCCTTGTTTTCTTAAAACTGTCACTATGAACGTATGAATTGGGGTTTTGACGAGCCAATGCAAATGTCGCGAAAATACAAAGTTCATCATAGTTTCGCACTTGTCGAACATCATAAAATCACAGTGCTGGCAGCCGAGGACAAAGGAGCGAAATACAACTACACTGAACTTTTAACTGTACGTGTAGATGTTTTGATCTTCGCTTTTATTTACCGAAAGGGTATGAATGCGCACGCGCACCTACAGGACAGATATGGAAATCTCGGTAGCCACGTGTTTGTTTTCTCGCGATAAAGAAAAAAAAAAAACGTGGCTACTGAAGTTATCGTATCTGTCTTGTAGGTGCGCTTGTGTGTTGATACCTTTCTAATAAATATAAGGCACGGATCAAAACATGTCCAAATAAAGTTGTAAGTTCAGCGTGTGTATCCTCCCTTTGTCCTCATCTGCCAGCGCTGCTATTCCACGATAATACATTCCATGATAATACAAACTCGTGCAGAGGCAGCTTATGGTTAGAGGATCGGTGCGCTAAGAAAAATTACTAAATAGAGATACACTCTCGTCACATACCAGTGCGTCTCCCGCTGGTCCTCCACAGCGGCCGGCCGGTTTTCAATCAGCTCATAATATGCAACCTCAATGGCGTGAATATTGAGCACTGCTGCATGAAACGCAGCGTTGGCCAACATATTCCACGTATCTTTCAGGGTTCAAGACTGCTTATATGTACATCCCTGTATCAGCAAGGCTGCATTGCGTGCATACCGCAATGCAGCGCCATCCACGCAATTTTGTGATCTGCTTGACAGGTCGCCACAATGAAAGGCAAAAGCAAATATTGGAGGAGGAAAGAAAAGAAGGTAGTTGTCACAGTCTCAGTAGACACTTTTTGCTGCGGCTTCGGCTGTCTAGATTTTATCCCCGCATATTGTGCTAAACACCTGAATCCCATTATGGACTTGTCATGGGCTTGGATTTTCAAATCGCAATATTGAACGGGCGTAAAGGCGTCGATGAATTTCATCCTATTAAAATCGGACGAATTTATTCGAGTTCAACCTCACTGCTTGAAAAGCTTAAGGACAATGTGTTGTAGAAAAGCAGGCGTCGTTAGTGTCCTCCGCAGTTCGCATTACGAGTTCTGACAGGTCGAAAGGGTCATGATGTCCAAGCTATATGACCTCTAATTTAGAACACATCACAGCGCACACGTTAAACGGCACGTCGCGCGTGGAGTGAAAATGTCTAATAAAAGCAAGATAATCGCTTAGCTAATGAAACTGAACAAATACTGAATTAAACGCCTCAGGACCTTTGGTTCACGTGCCAGAAGGCCCTCATGTAGTGGCTGTGGGCACGAACGGTTGAAATCAGTCACGTGATCTTCCATGTAAGATGGTTTCTTACTGTGTTCTTTTCAAATGGACAAGCACTTTGGGATCAAGTCTATGGCGACAACTGCCACGAACGTCCCGATCCCAACGACGAAAAGTGCGTCAAGACAACATGAACTAAGCTTGCTCCGCGCCAAGCTGTTTTCCCTCTCTATGGAAGAGGTGGGAGACTGTGCTTGAGCGTAAGCAAAAAATAACTGACATGGTGGCAACATACCTGCACTCCTCCAGTCAACATCGTGCGAGGAGGGTGTATGCTTGCAAGGGCTATCTGACAACGTAGCGGTGCGACAAATCTCGGAGAAACTCTGATGAAGAGAGGAGTACAGCGAAAAAGGTTGAATAAATAATAAGTATACAAATTATAAATAATTAAACTACCTTGCAGCCGCTGTAATCCATGGCCGTTTAGCACGTAACGTTTTGGAGTTACGTATGCGGCAATGTTTTCGCCATGCAAACAGACTATAGCACTGCGAAACACATTTTTATTCAACGCAGACTCCGCCGACCAACTTCAGCCTTAAAGCGTGGGCCTGAATACGCGCCTGTTCGAAGTCGATTCCCTGGTTCTGAAGGGAGGAATTTCCTTCGCCCTGGTGACCTTACTCGATTCTTAGCTGCTGCAACGGACTTAGTCGCGTTTTGGGATGCACGAAACAAGCACTGCTTTCCTGGAGACTTCGGCTGAAAAAACGTCTCGAAGGAAAAGCAACAGGTTTTCCTTACGCTTGTGTTACAAGCCGCGGAAAAATAACGAAAGGTAACACCATCCTGCAGCTACGAAGAGAAGCCACGAAAGTGTTCGCGAAAAGTCATCCTGTTAAACTCTTGATACAGCAATGGAAGCATACATAGCGTGCATACGCTTTCATGGGAGGGGCTGTTTTAGCTTCAACGGTGTTTTTCTTAGTGTCAGTTCTCGATTACTGACGCCGGGCACTCCACCAGAGTTGTTGAACACCCTGCTCCTACTAGTCTCTCCTTCGTTAACCATAATGACCTCCTTTGCAAGGAACTATTCTATAAAGCGTGAGAAAGCTGTTAATTAGATTTCTTGAATTCAGTTTACTTTATTTCTTTACAATTCGCCACCATTTCATAGGGACTGCTATGCCCCTCCCCCCAACTCTTTTTTTTTTACTGCTGACTCAATAAGGAAAGTTCTCTACGATGATACTGGTCGTGTGCATTTGGCGAATTTGGCTGGTCACGTGACGGTATTTTTGAACGATTGTAAATAGTGCGGCGGAAGTCGTAGCGTGATGGAGACAGCGGAGCTAGAAGTTTTTCGAGAGGCTATTCTACATTGACAGATTTTCTCTGAAGTTCATAGTTAAAGAATTAGCTAATTAGTACGTACTAATTAGCTGCAGTGAAAAACTATAGGATATTAGCATAAGCGACTCTACAAATCTCTTAATTTGTTTCACAGGACTAGGGCAATTTGTATTTTGAAAACCTTGTTTGAAGTTAGCCGGGACACCCGTTGTAAATGGCGCGTGCCTAATTCGGAGAGCGATAAAAGAGCGATAAAAAATACTTGTGAAAAAGTTGCAAGGCTTACAATGCAGCGACCAAAAGAGTAATGACGGTATGGATTTCGCGTATATGTTTCTGAAGAGATGCCGTCGAAATCAATCTACCCCGCCGTGGTGTCCCGGTGGTTAAGGCGCTCGACAACTCTCCAGAAGTACGCGGGATCGAATCCCGGCCTCGGTGGCCGCTCTCGATGGATGCGAAAGGAAGGCGCACGTGTGCTGTGCGATATCACTGCGCGTTAAAGAGCCCCAGGTGGTCGACATTTCTTTAGCCCTCCAGTACGGCGTCTTAGATAGCTTGACTCGCTTTGGGACGTTAAACCCGACCGACCAAACCACAATGTGAAATTCAGGTGTGCCACCTCGTACTTCGTCGCCGTAACCTCAGCCTTTGCATGTCTCACAGATAACCCGCACATCTCAATGCACTCGTAGCGTACTATGTTTTATCTCCACGTTCCCGTACTTGTCGAACTTCGCTTATATATTAGCAGTCGTTTCCAATTTTGCTTCATGTGAACACTTCAAAGCCATATTTATTGCACTCATTCCTTTCTTAAACCTCCTCAACGGGTCTTTCATACATGGCATATCGATGCCCAAAAAAAAATCTATATACATGCTATGAAATTCTGCCAGCAGAATAAGAATTCTTTGCAGAGTGCGTGTGAGGAGAATCGGCCTCATTCAACCGATCTACTTCCCCTTTCTTTACGTTAACGTAATCGAAAGCGACCTTCCCTATAAAGTACCAAACAGCACACTCATCATTGAAATATAGGCACGTCCTCCTTGTATGAACCTTTCTTATATCCGCCGTCTGCACAACGAAGCACGGAATAAATTGACAAGATAATCATGCATGACCAGGCACGAAAGTTACAGCGGCGGCATTCGCGGGCACGCTACAGAGGCTGCAACTCTTTACTGCTTTACACTCGCACTGTCCCGTAAAAAGCAGCAATTAGGCACGGCGCATGCTACGGTATTACCGCTTCATCGCCCACGCAACACCTATACGGTGTGTCACCTAGAAGCCGTGCCACACGGTAGCCGAGTGGTAACGTGCTGAGCTCGCACACGCGAAGACGCTGGTTCGAATCTCAGCGCCTGCAGCGCTTCTGCCTTCGATCGCTGTGCGGGGTCGGAGATTCTTACCGGTGTCGTTCCGGACCCTTGAAGACTCCGGCTGTACACTTAACCGCCGTGTGTGGTGGACAAGGTGAGGTGGTGTGCCTTTTAGGCACAGCATCTCCTCTCGCTGTCTCCCGGGCATCCGAAGGGTGGATGCCTGTTGCTGCTGGTGTTCGTTTTGTACACATAACGTACAGCGGTAATGAATGTGGAACATGCGGTGCGGTGACCTCAGAATGCAGAACGGGACTGGAAAGCGGCATGGTGCCTTCATGTGTCACATGGAGACAGCTTGCACACGCGCACAGAAGTTTTGAAAGCGCTTTTCCGCGTCTTTCAGAAATATATGGGCTGTTTATGATTCTCCTCCCCTTGTTAGCGCCTTCCGTGTCCCTGCTGTATCGCATTCATTCCGCTTCGGAAATGCGGATTATGAAGCTGCTTCATTGTGGGGGATTAGAAAGTGCTTGGGAGATCAAACACCCCGAAGAAATATCCTGCCAGATAAAGTTCCGAATATGAAATGAAGGCGGCGGAACCTAGAATATCGGTAAGGGATGATTAGAATGAAAGTTCATCTTCGTGTCGTCATCTGTTCGCTGCTGCAGTTAGTATTACTGCTCATGCCATATAAATTGCAATAATCCACCTGTACAGCAAATTGGAATTAACAACACATTCCAAAATCGCCAGGACGCACTAATCAGCTCTGGAGTTATGGCTGATGCAAGATAACACACTTTCATTCAAGCGGTCGCTTTTGATGGAGCTGATACGTACAGCACCCGTGTGCTGTGCGATATCAGTGTGCGTTAAAGAACATCAGGTGATCGAAATTTCCGGAGCGGTCCATTACGTCGTCTATCGTATTCATCAGGACGTTAAACTCTAAAATCAAAACAACCTATAAAGAACGCTCGTAGGTGGTATTCTTACGACCTGTCCCTAACTACATGACTATAGCTTTATATAACCAGACAAAAGTTATAATACTTGCTAGAGCTCTAGTTACAAATGGGTGAACCAACCTCATGCTTTTTGTTCCCGTTGATCACAAAACTGTTCTCTGCCTGGAATCAGCCTGACTGCTGTAAGGCCGCCCGCAAACTGTAGCCGATAGCGGAACCGCTCTGTGACGCTGCTGCAGAAGACATGAAAACAAGGAACCTGTTGTTTTACAGATCCTTATGCAGGTTCCGAACAAGCAAAGATTTAAAGGAAGTAACAGGTGAAAGGGGGAGGAGAGGGGGGGAGGGGAGAGGTGAATGTCGAGAAAAAAAGACAGATCCTGGAAATGTGGTCTAGGGATGCGCAGTCTACGCCTTCCTCTCTAACCAGCTTATCGCCTAATTGCCCTTCATAACATCGTTCCAGTGCAGCACGCATCGCCGCTTTGTCATATGATCATACTTTAGCTCGTCAGCTGCTTGAAGGCGCTGAAATACTAGCCGCATTGCACAGTTTTCGGGTGCAGTTATCAATTGCAACAACTTAAAATAATCAAGATATACTAGTGTAGGTACAAACAACTGGAGGACAAAATTAAGTCGGAAGTGACAACGGTTCTATGAAACAAAACTACAGTGGCTAGAATACTGAAATGTGATTACCGCCAAGCGGCGCCTATGGGGAGCGTTGTAGCCGTTTGGGGATGCCTCCGCTAGATGGCGAGCCCACACGCTTGCACGTGTGGAAAGAAACAGAGTGTGGAATTATACCAAAAGTGGAAAATGCAGATCAGGAAGGAAGATTTCTTTGATAACTCAAGAGGCAGTGCCCTACTTTTTGAAGCTAGATCAGGGTGCCTTAGAACACGCAGCTACAAAAAAAAATTTAACAATGGAGATGACGCATGTGCAGTATGTGGAAACTCCAGTGAAACAATTGACCATATTATACTCGAATGTAATGGTATCCGTCCGGAAGTTGGTGCAGGCGCAATCGCTGTTCTTGAAGCTCTGGGGTTTAGAGATAACAGTAACCGGGTGAATAAACCGGCGGTGGAAACTAGCAAAAACCGACTGGAAGATTGGTGGCTTAAAAGCAGAGAAGTGACATAATGTTAGTAATGTAGGAACAAAAATTTAATAAATAGAATGATGGTTTAGTTAACCATTCTAAATCAATAATTAAGATATAGGCAGAAAAATGAGCATGATAGCTACTGCTACCACCCCGTTTCAAAGGGGACGCTCCTATATTCCATCCATCCATCCATCCATCCATCCACGTCAGGTCAGCACATGAAATGCGTGCTTGAACCCTTGACTGCGCGCGTGATGTAGGCTCCTTGAGTCGTTTTTTGGCGCAAATTCTGCTAGACGTTGTATGATGAGTCAGCGACAAAGTCATTGTTTTGTACCTCGTTGCAAAAGCGGGTACAGATAGTACTAGGAAGAGTTGTTTTGCGTGCCGAAATTATTGAAAAGCGCAACGCTGCCGTTTGCGAGCTTCTTCAAAAAAAATAATAATAACATCAGCTTTGGCACGTTATGTATGACGCAACTGCGAATGTTAATTGATAGAACGATCGAGGGCGGTCGCTCTGAATGTGCGATCCGGACCATTTTTCTGATCGTGCCAATTGCAATACATGTGTCAAAACCCGTTTCAAGAAAAATAATCATAAGGTGAGGTTTTGCCCATATCACACCAGCACGTACATAAGAGCGACAACGTATAACGATCAAGGGGCTGCGGCCACTGCCTTATGTGAGGAGTCTGATATCACGCGACGGCCAGTTCTGAGCATAGACTTGCTTTTAATCACATGCATGCACGCACGGAATTTTCTGTCACGTCATAAAGCTTCGTGAGATCAGTGGAGTGTCATCGAAGTAGCGTACAGTGTGCGCCTAATCGCGGATCTTGATCTCCTGGGCGCCGGTTGAGGAACGCGTTGTTCGCTATGTAGTAAGGTCGAGTTAAACTATTGAAGAACCCTGGAGACGGCCTTGCATTCTGAAGTAGTTAATATAATATATATGCACCTGTGTTCAGGGGCAGATGTTTTGAAATGTTCACAGGATATCATCGAACGTGAGCGCGAAATGAGCGCAGCTATAGAATTTCATTTAAGCATAGCCTGCAAGCATATCGATTCCCGGGGTTTTCCTGATTAATTCAATAATTCCTCTGACGAACTGGCACAAAATAAAACAAAAACGAATTGCAGTAATTTAGAAATTTTTTAAATGCTTGAGTGCATGCATGCTAATCAATTATGGAATGAATTCATCTTCTGCAGCAGAGGTGTCTTTTTTTTGCTCACAGAAGCAAGACAGCCAAATTAATAGGCCCAAGCAAAATCGGCAGCGTAGCAACACATTAATTCTGAAAACAAAATTGCAACTATCCCTAAGTTGTAATTCCTAAGCTGCGCATCTATCTACTCGGAAAAGAAAACTCACGATGAAAAAAAAAAAGAAAAATCAGCGGGGGTTTACCTTGGCTAAGCATGGATATACATGCAGTGTTTACAGCCCATGTTTAGAAAAGTATTGCTTCCTATAGCTTTTTTCTACCACGTACGCCTTGCCACGTTTAGCTAAGTACTGGTTCCTTGGGTTTTCAATGGGATTAAGGAGGCCTAATTAATGTCTTTAGTACCACTGTGTCACAGAAGGTGCAGCCAACAACCTTCAATGCGCCCCTTGAAAGACTGGCAGATTAGCACGTGAAAAAAAAAAAAAAAAAAAGAAAGGAAACTTGGTACCTAGATTGCGCAGTGGTCTAGCGCTAGCACTTTATCTTTATTTTTTTTTTTACCTCGGCCCGTGTCCGCAACTTACTGGAGGCAAGTGTTTCTTGAAGTGATTGCTCGAAGGTTTCAAAGCCACCCAGGCGAAATCCCGCTTAGAATGCGGGTTGTAATTCTTCCAATCAAAACACGACCATTGTAAAGAATTATAAATTTACACCGGCACCACTTAGATATTTGGCTAATAAATAAGAATGCTGTGTAAAAGCAGAAGTCGTAGTACGAGCAGAAAGCATGCATCGGATCTTGAAGGAATTCTCAAACGCGGCCGATTAACCGCGCTATGATACGCAGTGAGCGGACGTGTAAGCGGGCGTCAGCGCCCCCTGGATCTCTCTCTCCAGAGCATCGCGGAAGGGCATGAGAGCCGACAGCGCGGTCCGCACACTTCCCTATTCTAGCCACTGTAACAAAACCACATTAACATAAAACGATCATGCGGCAGTTGGATTACAACGTCAGTTGACGACCGTCGATGATGAAAATATAGTTCGAAGAAACGACCATGACCACTAAAAAATGAATTTTTTAGTGCTCTTTGATTAATCTATAACTATACTCAAAATCCCGTCGTGTGTCTACATGGGGAACCGACAAAGTACACTTCTCGGACATTCCAATGAAAAGGCGGACAAAACGTACCACATCAGAACTGTTTCTCGACCTCCCCTTTTCGCTTTCTTACCTACACGTGGCGGAACTATATGACGAGTCAGATTCTGAGATGCTCTTTCACATGTTTTTGAAAGGAAGAGTAGCAGATACCTACCCCGCACTACACTATGCCGGCCCTGTTTCGGAGATTTATCGCTGAGGCAGCTAGATGGGAAGGAATTATCCGCAGTTGATCTGAAGTTTTCCGTTCACCGTAATGCATCCTTGCTCGAAAGGGTGAGTTTAAACGTGGCTTTCATGCGCAAATATTTGCAGTGAACTGAACAGGCGAGCTTCCTGGAAGGTTTCATTTGTTGTATTTCGGATACTTTAAAGCATACACTAGTGTTGTGTCTAGGGTATGCTCGGGATAGGATAATGCTGGCCATTTTCTTAAAGCTTTTGGACCACAGAACTATCATGGAGGATGTGCCACTATAGGCACTTACTCGGATAAAAAAAAAAAAGGGTGTATATACAGGCAATTTAAACTCTTTGAAAGTGAAAGTGAAAGTTTATTAGATTGAACATATTTACAAATTGGATAAAAATACAGACGAGGGTCCCATGGTCATAAGACTGCACCGGGACCGTCCTTTTGACGCTCAAGGGTTGTTAAGGGATGTTTCCGTTTATCACAAAATTGTTCTCTGCCTGCAATGAGCCTAACTGCTCTGAAGCCGCTCTCGAGCTGTAGCCGATAGCGAAAATGTTCAGTGACGCTACTCCCCTGGAAATGAAAGAGCTGAAACAGGGCTGAAATAAAACATGGTATTGGGCTAGTTATTTAAACACATTCAGAAAGAAGACAGCGCAAAAAGCAACCACAGAAATATTAAAATCAGCTGGTAGTAGCGTTGTTTTGTGTCGCGTGCTCATTTTTGGCAGGCTTTTTTTTTTTGCAGTCTTCGTACCGAGCATAAAACAGGGCGTAGAAGCATTGCCGAGCGCGAAACAACATGCTTAAAAAAGTTCACATGTAACAGCGCATAAAGTCGACGATGGCCAAAACTACAGTGCTCAGGCCCTTTCGTTTTACCCTGCGCTCGTTAAGCACTAATCTTTGTAAACTAATCTAGCTTATCACGTCAATACACGCTACAAGTTAATAGTTATCAGAGGAGCTATATTACACCGGCGGAGGAGTACAATTACATATACCCGCGTTTCGATTCAGGGAACACTGGTGGTATGCTTCTCCAACATAGCAACTAAACTCCCTTCCTTTAAAGCTCTGCGTCACGAACACTCGCCCTTGATGTGCTTCCGCATTGAGAAAAATTGACGAAGACTCACATCTCGCATTGCGAAAGCCGTTTTGAGACTTGGTAGGGCGCCTCAGACTTGGAACACGGAGCTGCCATCTGTTTCCGCAAACGACGTAGAAGGTCTCGATTAGTTCCGGTGGCTGCCACATGCTGGCGCCTATTTTTCCGACAAATTTTTTCGTAATTCGGGGGTAGCAATGCTTTTTCGATTGAAAGACCTGCGTACGTTACAAAAGTCGTGGAATAAAGGGGAACATCGCGTGACTCGGGGCAAACCCCTTTGTTTAAGTGTTAGCTCATTGCGTATCCACTTTGAGACATACCAGTTACGCAACATTTTGTATTATCAAGTACAACAACAGCATTTAGAAGGCCACACGGCATCACAAAGATATTGCCGCGAAACCTTCAAAACAGTATTTGTTGTTTTTTAACAGCCGCCGGCATACAGGCTTACCACTCTGATTCTGGACCGCGTATCAGTTCCGTAATCTTTGTTTGTTAATGCTCGATGTCGCGAGTCACACCTTTATCAGTTTTGTTGTAGTGCAAGATGCACCGAGATCTGTCTCGAAGGTTCCGGCCACTTGGGTGTCTTTCCACAATGTTTCAGCCCGTGCTGGTAGCTGTTTGCGACGTTATCTAGATTGTTCTGTGCAGCCTTTAAATTGAGCGTTGCCGAGTGTGACGGGCATTCTTTGTTCGACGATCGACGAGCACGTTTGTTTCTATCGCCGCCGCCGGGTTGCTTATTTCTTTTGCGGGCGCAAGTCAGCCCAAATAAACAGTTTCTTTAGTGCAATCATCGACCCTTCAATTGTGTCGTCGACCTCGTCACCACTACGTGACATCTGGTGGAGGTGCTGCCTTTGATCCTTCAAGCGAAGACCCAAGCCGTGTTCCTGTCGCCCTGGAAGACCAGCCTACAGGTCACCGAGCCAGCCGCCGACTTCAAGGCCTACAACCCAAAACGGTCTGCTGCTTGACCCCATTCGATCTCGGAAGGCATCGACGCTGACAATGGCCCAGCCTACAGCACCGGTTATTTTCGTCCAACCCCGGGAGCCCCCCTGCTTCCATGGACTACCGGATGAAGATGCGGGAGATTGGATGGACCTTTTCGACCGTGTGGCAGATTTCAACGGCTGGAATGACGCCGCGAAACTTAAGCAAGTCTACCTTGTTCTTCAAGGACATGCCCGAGTTTGGTTCGAAAATCATGAGGCAACTATGAAGGATTGGGACACTTTCAAGGAAGCGTTTCTGACTGCCTTTTCAAGCATCGTCCGAAAGGAAAAAGCCCAGGACCTTCTTCAGTCAAGACTGCAACTTCCTAACGAGTCTGTCCTGGCGTACGTTGAGGAGATGAAGCGCCTCTTTCGCCGCGCCGACCCTAACATGACTGAAGGTGAGAGAGTCAAACTTTTAATGCGAGGCGCCAAAGAATCGCTTTTTGGAAATCTTGTCCGAAATCCGCCAAAAACAGTGGCGGAATTTGAAACGGAAGCGTCTGCCATCGAGAAGACGTTGTACACCCGGATGCGCCACTACGAGCGGCCACTTCAGCCAGACTACTCAAGCCACTACCCCAGCGCATCTGCAAGTGGAGAGAACCTTCGTGACCTCATCCGGGAGATCGTGCGAGAGGAGCTCCGCCGAATGCAGCCATCATCGCAACAACCCCAGGTGGCGACGCTCGCGGACGTCGTCCGTGAAGAAGTCCAGCAGGCGCTGGGCGTTCCTGAAGCGACGGCTGCGACTGTTCCAGCACAAGAGGCAACAGCGATGAACTACGCTGGTGCATTACGTCGCCCTCCGCCCCGACGTGATGACTTTCCGAGCCCTCGCTGCTACCGGCCTGTTCCTGAAAACCGCCCCTTGGCTCCCGCCCGCCAAGCCTGCCAACGACCAACAAGCCCCAGGAAGTGCGACGCATGGAGGACAGCGAACAACTGGCCATTATGCTTCCACTGCGGTGAGGCCGGCCACACTCTGCTGCACTGCCCGTACCGACGAATCGGTCTCCGCGGATTTGCAGTCGACGCTCCACTACCACGCCCAGGTGAACGACCACAAGAAATCGACAACTATCTGCGTAGCGGTGAGATTGCGCCACCAAGCCGTCGATTGAGGTCTCCATCGCCGTACAGGGCCCGCTTTGCGTCGCCAGGACGTAACTATGATGGTAGTGTGCGCGCAAGGTCCCCAAGCCCCCGTAGGGGAAACTAAAGGCAGCAGCCTTTGGAGGTGAGGTTGCTCAACGGCGAAAGACGAAGATCCTCCGCCGCCGACGACCACTAACGACGACGCAACCATTTCATCGCCGCTCCACACGACGACATCGACGACAACACGACCAGAGTGCAAGCAGACACCGCCGCCCAGCGAAGTAACAACGGTATGCCCCGGCCATGACCTGAAGAAACGACGGAGCCGAGATCGGACACTAAGGCCCACGTGCAATGCGAGGACGCGAACAAGTGACCTTGAAGTTGATGTCGACGGTCGCAGAGTCACTGCGCTAGTAGACACCGGAGCTGACTATTCAGTCATTAGTGGACCGTTAGCCTCTCAGCTAAGAAAAGTTACCACCGCTTGGGATGGCCCGCTGATTCGCACAGCAGGTGGCAACCTGATTACTCCATCGGGACGATGCACTGCAAGAATAACCGTAAATGGGCGTACTTACCCCACCAGCTTTGTGGTCTTGCAGCAGTGCTTCCGCGACGTGATTTTAGGCATGGACTTCCTAAATGAACATAGGGCTATCATCGACCTGCGATCCAAGCTCATCAAGCTCTCTGCAGACAAAGCCATTCCTGCTACGACGACGTCGATGCAACACATCCCTCTCAACGTCCTCGACGAAGAATTGAACGTCCCGCCCTGATCAAGTATCGCAGTCTGCGTAGGTAGCGCCAACATCGAAACCGCTGAAGGCATCGTCGAAGGAAATATCCAATTGCTCTTAGAACGAGGTGTCGGCATCGCAAGAGGCATCACGAAATTCCGGAGAGGACAAGCTCAGGTTCTGGTAACAAACTTCACCGAAGAATACCGGCACCTCAACAAGGGCACAACGATCGCCTTTCTCGACGAATTAGCGGACCTCAAAGATGTATCATCCTCCACGACCAAACGCTGAAAGACGCACCGGACCTATTCCGTCAGCCCACTTTTGACATCAACCCGGCATTGACCCACAACAGGAAAGACCAGATTCTCAGTCTGCTTCGAAGCTACGGGGAGTGCTTCTCATCGTCATCGAAGGTACGACAAACACCACTGGCCAAGCATCGCATAATAACGGACGAACACGCCCGACCTCTGCGCCAAAGCCGTTATCGTGTATCGCCGCGAGAACGCCAGGCCATTCGCGATCAAGTTGAGGAAATGCTGCGTGATGACGTAATCCAGCCATCGAACAGCCCCTGGGCGGCACCAGTCGTTTTGGTCAAGAAGAAAGACAGCACACTTCGCTTCTGCGTTCATTACCGCTGCTTGAATAGCATAACGAAGAAGGATGTCTACCCGCTTCCCCGCATCGACGACACTCTCGACCGGCTCTGCAATGCAAGGTACTTCTCATCGATGGACCTGAAGAGCGGATATTGGCAAATTGAGGTCGACGAAAGAGATCGCGAGAAGACCGCATTCATCACACCGGACGGCCTTTATGAATTTAAGGTGATGCCATTTGGCCTCTGCTCAGCACCAGCCACGTTTCAACGAGTAATGGACACAGTCCTGGCAGGCTTGAAGTGGCAAATTTGTTTGGTATATTTGGACGACGTTGTTGTCTTCTCGTCAAACTTTGAAGACCACCTAAAACGACTACAGACAGTGCTGGAAGCCATCAAGTCATCGGGGCTAACGCTAAAAGCAGAGAAGTGTCATTTCGCCTACGAAGAACTCCGATTCCTAGGTAACATCGTTAGCAAGGACGGTATTCGCCCAGACTCGGAGAAAACAGCTGCAAGCGCACAATTCCCACCGCCTGCCGACAAGAAAGCTGTGCGCCGTTTCCTTGGGCTGTGCGCTTATTATCGACGATTTGTCAGAAACTTTTCGCGGATCGCCGAACCGTTGACGCAGCTTACAAAGGCTGACGTACCTTTTAAATGGGAAGCGCCGCAAGGAGAAGCCTTCGACGAACTTAAGCGCCGCCTTCAATGCCCTACTGTACTTGGCCACTTAGATGAAAACGCCGAGACCGAAATTCACACCGACGCGAGCAGTGTAGGCCTAGGAGCCATTCTCGTCCAGAAGACTGCCGGACAGGAAAAAGTAATCGCCTACTCTAGCAGGTCTCTCACAAAAGCCGAAGTAAATTACTCGACGACCGAGAAGGAGTGCCTTGCCATCATTTGGGCTACTTCTAAGTTTCGTCCATACCTATACGGCCGACCATTCAAGGTGGTAAGCGATCATCACGCGCTCTGCTGGCTGGCTAATTTGAAAGATCCTTCCGGCCGCCTTGCCAGATAGAGCCTACGACTTCAAGAATTTGACATGACTGTAGTCTATAAGTCGGGCCGGAAGCATTCCGACGCAGACTGCTTATCCCGCGCTTTCGCAGAACAACAGCGATCAGACCCTGAGCTGAAAGCGCTAGCCGATTACTTGGAAGGAAAGACCGCTTCCCCTCCTGGTGTGTTCAGGCGACATTTATCATCCTTCACGTTAAGCAATGGCCTCCTCGTGAAGAAGAACTTTGCACCCAACAAGACCGAGCAGCTTCTCGTAGTGCCTAAAACCCTTCGGCAAGAAATTCTGCAGGCGTTGCACGACGAGCCCATAGCAGGCCACCTCGGATTTGCGCGCACGTTGCGTCGAATCCAGGAGAAGTATTACTGGCCGCGACTGCCTGCCGAAGTTTTCCACTGCGTGAAGACGTGTCGTGAGTGCCAACGACGCAAGACGCCGCCGATCAGACCAGCAGGACTACTAAACCCGATTCCGCCCCCAATCCTGCCCTTTCAACAAATTGGGATGGATCTCCTCGGCCCCTTTCCATCTTCGTCTATGGGTAACAAGTGGATCATCGTGGCCACTGACTACCTTACCCGTTACGCTGAAGCAAGAGCACTACCAAATGGTACCGCGGCAGAAGTCGCCAAATTTTTTGTCGAACAAATTCTCTTGCGACACGGCGCCCCAGAAGTGCTCATCACGGACAGGGGAACGGCTTTTACGGCTGAGTTGACGCAAGCCATCCTGGAATACAGTCACACAAGCCATCGACGAACAACTGCATACCATCCCCAGACCAATGACCTTACGGAGCGCCTGAACAAAACGATCGCGGACATGATCGCTATGTACGTCGAAGCTGAACACAAGACCTGGGACGCCATCTTGCCGTACGTGATCTTCGCGTATAACACGGCAGTCCAGGAGACTACCAGAGCGACCCCGTTTAAGCTTGTGTACGGCAGGGAGCCCACGACGACGCTCGATGCAATGCTGCCGCACGTAACCAACGAGGACAACCTTGACGTCGCCGCCTACCTGCAGCGTGCAGAGGAAGCCCGACGACTCGCACGGCTGCGTATTAAGGACCAACAGCGCACCGACAGCAGACGATACAATTTACGACGACGCCACGCAGAGTACAATCCAGGAGACCAAGTATGGGTTTGGACACCAATTCGCCGTCGCGGATTAAGTGAAAAGTTGTTGCGTCGATACTTTGGGCCGTACAAAATCCTTCGCCGCGTCGGACCACTGGACTATGACGTCATTCCCGACGGAACGTCAGCATCACAACGGCGACGCGCACGCCCAGAAATTGTACATGTTGTGCGACTGAAGCCATATTACGCGCGTTAAAGAATCTGTGGTGTTTAAACTTTGCAGTGTTTATGTTTACGTTTCTTTGTTTTGGAACATCGAGGCGATGTTTCTTTAAGGGGGGAGTAATGCCGCGAAACCTTCAAAACAGTATTTGTTGTTTTTTAACAGCCGCCGGCATACAGGCTTATCACTCTGATTCTGGACCGCGTATCAGTTCCGTAATCTTTGTTTGTTAATGCTCGATGTCGCGAATCACACCTCTATCAGTTTTGTTGTAGCCCAAGATGCACCGAGATCTGTCTCGAAGGTTCCGGCCACTTGGGTGTCTTTCCACAATGTTCCAGCCCGTGCTGGTAGCTGTTTGCGACGTTATCTAGATTGTTCTGTGCAGCCTTTAAATATTGAGCGTTGCCGAGTTTGACGGGCATTCTTTGTTCGACGATCGACGAGCACGTTTGTTTCTATCGCCGCCGCCGAGTTGCTTAGTTCTTTTGTGGGCGCAAGTCAGCCCAAATAAACAGTTTCTTTAGTGCAATCATCGACCCTTCAATTGTGTCGTCGACCTCGTCACCACTACGTGACAATATTGTTTTAACGTATGCGAAATGATGGCACACGGTACGCGAATCTCCAACAATAATCAGCGTAAAGACGCGATATGACACCACACGCTGACGAGCTAAGCACACGCACATTAGAAAATATCATTCTAATGTGTTCCTATCCCGTAACACAATGGATGGTGCTAAAATAACTAGAATCGGAATGGGACGATTACTTCCGGAAAGTACTATCGGTTCGTGAATGACAGAGCACCAACAGTGGAGTAAATACGTGAACACTTCAGATGGTACTCTTAGGTTACTATGGCGTCATTTTGATTAATAAAATTTATTTCTTCATGTTTCTTTTTTTCGAAGTAAATCAGATGGGAGAAGTGAAATGAGGACAACTTTGCCTTTTAATGCCAGGACGATGAGCTAAAACTTTTATATACACTATAATAACTGCTGGTTAACACTAATGCTCCACAAACATAATGTGGTTTCTGTGGTTTCATTTTTTTTTTCTAATTCTAGCCCTACATACGAAGATGTGCGCTGCAAATATTTCAGAATGAAAACATCTCGTTAAATGGGTGTTCAAAACAGCGTCCAATGCATTCCAGATTCTGATGATATTAAACCAAGCAGGGGACAACATTACCATATATGGCGACACAAGGGGCATTAACTGACAGTCGCACTTACCATTTTGGCGTCTGCGGGTGAAGAACTTTGATCTCGCACGCAGAGCTGAAGCTGGCCGACGCACGGTGCGGCGCCGATGACATCTCACCGCTGAGATTGGCAGAAGGTGCAGCTGATGCAGTTTAGAATGCTGTGAAAACAGTAAGCAGCAGTGGTTGGCGACGCTCGGATGAACTTCTAGCACAGACACAACACTGTTGATTGCCGATTGCAGTGGACAGGCGAGTCTGCAGCATGGCATATATTCCGAGGCCTCGGCATTTGCAGGGTTTGAACACACGTCACAGTTCGCAACTGCAGGGACTGAGAAGAGAGGCGAGAAATGCTCTGCTAGTCTGGTCAGTCCTGGGTGGAGTTGAAACGTTTGGAATAAAATAGCGTAAACTGGGCAGGGTCGGGAATGCAAAGCTGTGCTTCGGCTGCTCCGTAACATTCTGTTGGGATTAGGCCTAGTCTCGGCAAATCTCACCTATCCCAGACGAAACACGTGCCGTTATCTCGTGTCTTGATCGGCAAACGCCTCTGCTGAAGCATTTGTTATCTTTGGAAACCAACCTTTCTTGTTCCTGACTGCTTCATGCTGGCGTCCCATACGTTATAGCTCGACTGCTAGGTTTTCTTTTCCTGATCTGGCCCTGGCATGTCAAAGTCGCACGTGATGTGTTGGTCGCGCGCATTACAGATTGTAGGAACGCTGCTGAGAGTATCTGCACGTGACGAGACCTTTTTGAACAATTTATTATTATCAGAAGAGCATCATGAGTGAAAGAAAGATTGGAGTAGACGCTCAAATCGAGCGATGAATTCAGTATACCAATTTTCAATGGAGCTGTAGCTAGGACGAACATGCTCTGCTGATATTGTATATAGGCGCTCAATGTTGTTTTTGATGGCGCATGTAGAGGCGCACATAGCAAAAGAAACTACGGGTACGGGTGAGAACGAAGGAATGCTGGCGGGATTTGTGCCTCGTGCTCCCCTTAATGTTCGGTTTAATCTCGTTTTTTTACCGGAGTCCACCACAAAACTATATGTACTACATAAGAGTTTACATAAGAGTTTGGTGAGGGGGGGGGGGGGGGGGTGCAGAAATAGACGTCATAGCAATCATACACATCCTTCCCGACTCTCTAAACGAACTTACATCAGTAGGTCAAGAGATCAGATCAGATCAGTAGATGATTGGCCGCAATGTAAGTTGAGAAATTGCCAGTTTGATCATTTCGGAATGGCGCTGATGACGTTACAGCAGGTCGGAAGGAAATCAAAGCTCCTGGCTATGAACGTGCACCGCATTTTTGCAGAGTTGTACTTCGATGACGATGATAATGATGATGCACCTTTTATGTCTAAATTGAAGTTGAGTGGGAGGTGTAGAGCAGATAAGGTTGGAATGCTGGTAGAAGTCGACTCTCGTACTAGCCGGATTCGCTTGTACTTTGTGCTAGGCTTTTCAACTGCCAGGGCCGCCTCCCACACGTAGTATGGATGACGGTCACTACAACACTGCAAGCTTGTTCGCATAGCCCCATGATATACGAAAAAGCGTGGGACAAGCGCCACAACAGGGGAGAGACAGCGGTGTCGGTTTGGGCGAAACTAGAACCGAAATATAACAGCTTTCAAAAGGTGTTCGTGTTATCCTCAGCCTATAGCTTATGCGGTTTCTCGTTCTATGCTGGCGGTTTTAACACTATTCTTTCGACCAGATTTCAGAGCCGCTCTCGCGTACTGTCATTTTCTGCTGACTAGTGCACCGCCATCCGGATCTGTCTCTCTGGGGACCGCGGGACTGCGGAATCTCCGAGGCCGCACCTCCACCGCGATTTGCCAGCATTCGGGCGCTGTAAAATATTTTCGAAGATATTTTCACCCTACCATTGTGTCGCTCCAAGATTATTTGCGTTATCCCAAATTAAAAATTAAGTGTCTCTTTCAACGAGTGATATTTGTAATTTATGTCATTTGCGCAGTGTCACACTGTGAAATTCAATTACACCCGCACCAAAAGGCGCTGGCCCTGTGGTGAGTGTGGTGCCTGACCTACGTCGCTGGCTTCGGCCGGGCGAGTGTGTAGTCTCTGGGGATACAATCAATATCCAGTCCCATTGTAGCGGCGTTTACATGGACCCGACAGGAGTTAGTTGAGTTGAATTATCGGGTCTAATCTGTCCCTGGCAACGAAGCTACAAACTTACTAGCCTGAGATCTCTACCACCGGGCAGCAATGGAACAGCTTGACTGCAGGGCAATAAAAGATGTGCCATAACATACAATGAAATCACTGAATTCTACAAATTAAATTGAAAGTGCCCCGAATCGGTCTCTTTTTGACAATGGGGCGCGCATCTTGAGGCAGTTACAAGCCGGAAACTACACCTACCCGGTCTGTATCTTCCTGACACAGACCGGGGAGGAAGAAAATTCGAAATCCGAAAATTGCGGCCAAAATGCACACTAGGTAACATGCGCCGACTCCACAGGCGCCGGCATGAACATTAATGATAGAGAAGCGTGGGAGGTTTGGCTGCGGAGCGGAGATCCCGCCGTTTTGCCGCAGGCCATCCGCCTGGCGGCTGAGGCCGTGAAGAACTCCTGTACCTTTACTTGTCCTTAGTCTGCGGGGCTTTCTCCCCCCCCCCCCCTTTCCTGGCTTGCGTGCTGGGGGCGGGAAACGGAGGGCCCCTTTTCGGTGGAAAATAAACGTTTGCATTCTTTCAATAAGTTGCGCTGTTACGCCCTTTTAAAGCGCAGTATATTGGGGCATTCCCCTAAATATCCGATCAACGCGATTTCCACTTCGATTTATTGATCAATTGGCTCTCGCCCTACCACCTATGTGCTGACCGTCCTGGTTAGCTCAGTTGGTAGAGCGACTGGGCCGGAAAGGTGGTGGTCCCAGGTTCGATCTTCGGATCAGAACGAATTTTTGTAGCGAAAGCTACATTGGCCCTGAACTTGCGATTTCTCCGTGGCGGTGCTCCGAGAAGGCACAGAATCACCTTGAGTTTTTGCCCAGCAACTGGTGTAGCTGGCGGACGCCTCGCGATCGGCGTGGAGCCACCGCCGCCGTTTGGTACGACGACACACCGCTTGATTCATCGTTGTGCTCGCCTTCGCTTAACTAGAGACTAACCAGTACTAATGGCCAACTAGTAACTAACCAGTACTAACTAAAGATAACTAGCCACTAACTAGTTCTAATTAGTTTTTAGTAATGACTAAATACTCATGAGCAATGACGACTGGCTACGATATCATTACGTTTCGCGTCGTCGTCGCCATTGGCGTCGCCTTGGCCTTGTAACCTGGTGACGTCATCGGCAGTGACGTCATGACCGGATGTTACGTTATCAGGATCTCACATTCGGCTATGTCTAATAATCGGAAGTGATAATGACGCTACATCAAGTCAAGGCGTCAAAAATGGTGATGACATACCAGGAGATTCACTTAAAGCGCCGCTCTTGACGCCCGTTTCTCCGTTTCGCGTCGTCGTTGCCGTTGGCGTCGGCGTCTCTGTCGTGACGCCATTGTCAATGACGTCATCATGATGTCACATCCGGCCATGTGTAATAACCGGAAGCAATAATGACGTCACATTCGACCTTGACGTCATGATTAGTGATGACGTCACCAGGAGACTCGCGCAGTTACGAAACGGACCCCGCCGGTCGTTCGGTCCTTGCGATGCCTTTCATTTGGCGTTTCCTCTAACGCCGAACAACAAAGATACACAGTACAGTCACAATTAACCAATTCTAACCAAGCTATGCCTTAGCTTTCGTTACGTATATTCTGGCATAGCCGAGCTAAGCCACTGCCAATTTTTTTTGGTTAACTACGAAGTTTCCGAGAAAGCTGTATAGCTTTCCTTTGTAGCCATATGGCTGCGCTTGGGTAGATCTACTCCCCCTTGGGGGATTCTCATATATCCGACCTAAAACGCAATATCATTTTTATCGAATTAAACCTTCGCAAATACGATTTTGCGGTGATTCCTGGATGCCACTACATCGTATATAATCGATTGTATAGTATGAAGTGGCCGAGCAATGCCTCCCTCGATTTAAGGAAGTACCACATTTAACAAAATAATTCGTGGCTCCCCTCATCTTCTTTAAATTGAGCTTTAAGTATATTCTCTTTTCACCTTTCTAGAAGCACTTGATCTATAGGTATTTTTGAATTGTCGGCGTACGGAGGAATATTTGCTCTTTGACATCTAATTCAGCGGCACCTTGTGGGGAAAGCTTCAGTGCTTTCTAAAAGACTTCGCAATCGAGAAAAGTTGGTCCTTGGGTCGTACTGCCGCGCTGAGGAGGATGCTTCAGACCAACTGCTCCCTAATTATAATCTACTCCACCACGGTTAAAGTTTTCTTTAAATGCTTTAGGCTAACAAAACACCACTAGCATGACCGAAACAAACGAAATAAATCAAAGTGCATCGAACCCGGCACTTTCGAACACCACTTGATGCTTTGCGATAATCTTCACTAACGTCGAGGGACTCCTCGCTAAACATAATACTCGGTGTAAAACACTGGTCAAATACAATTCTGTACCTTCAGAATTTTGTTTTTGGGCTGAAGCCAACTTAAGTCAACTATAAAAAACTAAATGGAAGAAAACGCTAACGAGCTGAAATCGTTTTTCCAACAAAATCTTTGCTGGGCTTTCACGTGCACTTGGCCATATGGCTACATCAGCGATTTGCAATGGTAGCACAAAAACTGCAGGGACATCGATCTAGCTTTTAACGTCCACATCCTTATTTAGACCCGTTGCCTTGCAGTAGCTTAGGGAGTGTGTTAAAAAGCAAACATGGACGTTTGTTTTGTTCGTGAACACTAACTTACGCTTCTCGTATGCTGAAAATAAAAAAGAGAATAGAAAACTTGTTGAATAGAAAAATTAGATCAACTAAAAAACGTCTGGTTTCATATATATTCTGATGATACGTTCGCAGAAGCGGGTGCAAAATTTGGAATTTTGTCGAATCGCTTTTAGCGGTAGGCTATTAATACCCGGCCAAGTTAGAGCAAAGGCTTCGCTTTAATTTTTTTCTCTCCTTGCTTCGCATTTACCGGGGTGTGTAGGAGTAGCGTTATTGCACATTGATGGCCGGACGACGGCGTACCACGGCCCGAAATGATGGCGCGCACGCACCTCCAGCGATCTACGCGTTCTCTTTCATCCCACGCTGGTTTCAAATTTACGCCCAGTTTACGGCCTACCAAAAGGGTACAGAGCAACTGAGAGTAGGCATCGAAATGTAAGCATTGCCTGCTACAATTATAAGAAAAAAAATAGGGCTCGCAGTGGGAAGTTATGACGAAAGAGAAAAGGAAATGAACGTTTAGTGACGATTTGTTCCTCACACGATGACGTGCGGCCGCTGCCGTACTGCTTCAGGCGTCAGAGAGGCGGGCGAGCTGGCTTTTTACAGCCCGGAGATCATGGCGCACCGAATAAGCAAGGCCGTTTGTCTCGCCTTTATGACGACATTTTGAAAGCGGTGAAAGGAGAGGAGGGAGGGGCGACTTGCTGCAGGCAGGAATAAAACTGGAGTACGCGAGCTTCGCACGAACAATGTAAAAAAGGAGTATGAGGCGGGAGGGAGGGTGGGGGGCTAACAGAACAAGGGCGATGAGGGAGGCTGCGAGGAGGGACGGTACGCGTTCGCAGTGTCTCGCGGAGCTTTTAAAGACAAAAACCAGACGAGCAACCATAAGGGAAAGGCAGGCGCGGGCCTTGCGGCCCTTGCGGGCGCTGCGCTCAGCGCTGCGGCAGCAGCTTTATGGGCCTAATCCGACTGTCTGTAAAACTGGTTTTATCGAAAACGAGATTTTACGCTCGACGTTTTTCGAAGAGTTTCTCGCAATCCTGTCTCAGGGCCTCGTTGCGGTAATCCTTTTAGTAGAACACGAGATGTCTTCGGCGAAAGGGAAGGGGCCCCCAACTCCTTTATCGACGCCGTCCCGAACGCGCTGTCCAAGAGTGGTGTGCGTGCGAGTGCGTGCGAGAGCGATTCGCTTTACTTTTATCTCACTTTTTCACTGCTCTCCTTGGCGAACGCAGCACGGCACGAGTGGTGAGTGGTGGCGAGGACGGACGGACGGACAAGGAGACCACTGCTCCTCCGCACCCTCCTCTGCATTTTCTTTCCCTCCTCCTCCTATCCTCCTTCGCTTTCGAAGGGGGAAAAGTCCGAAGAAGCAGCGAGCGCAAAAGCGACAGGAATAACAGCATTTCTGCGGGACAAGATGCGAAAGCAACGCCTGGCTAGACGTTCGTACTTAGCGAGAGGTTCGAAAACGGGATAGAAATTCACCCCCCCCCCCTCTCCCCCAATATATATTTTCTTTTTTCCCTTAACGGGGTCCTCACCGAAGTGTGGGCGCGTTCTTCTGGCGTGCGCATTACAGCTGTCTTCCCGAGCTCTCGCAAATGACGGTGGACTCAAGCCCAAATAAAGCCGCGTCTTGATGGAGGACAGACGCAACAGATAGTGAAAACAAAAGAAAATTGAAACAGGGAACAAAGACGAAAGATATTGCATCTGATGATCGGCTTAACTCCTGCAAGACGCGCTGATGCCGGTAGTTTTTCGAACAATGGGCTCTGACGTGCCGAAAACCTTCCCTTCCCCAACCCTCTTTCAGTTCTTCAACACTCTTCGCATGCGTGCTTCCAGACATTTGTAGGCGTTAAGGCGGCGCTAAGAATAAGAAAAGTTTGAAGCTCCTGGAACTTGAGCAAGAGTGAATAATTATGCAGAGCTTTTAAGGGTCATTGGGTGTTCTTATGTAAAGACGCGTAATAGTGTGAAAAAGCACGAGCACCAGCCAACTTTCGTTGGCCAGGGCTTCGAGGGTGTAGTTACAGTGCACCTGATTAGGCACAATTTCTCCCATTAGTATTTTAATGTTTTCTTCTTGCTCTTGTTTCTCTTAGCGACATTTCCAAAGTACGCCGCAGCTGCTACGCGCTGATTGGCTGCGCCAGCATGGTTCGTATGTCAATATCGTGCTGACACGATGAAATGACAATGAAGATTACAGAGGGCTGTTCCCGTTAATCCAGATGTTGTTGCTCGAATTCTTCTTCAGGTGTCTGGCACAACTGCTCACATAGAACGCTGTCCCTTGGAAGAGTTCCAGGATGAACTCTCACGAATGATTTCATACCAAAGGAGCGTTTTGCCAAGCTGTTGATGCACAAAATTCCCTAACCGTATACTAATGCTAATTACAGTGGCATGAAAGAGGAATACAATTCCAGCATTGTCTTTTTGCTCCCTTGTCTTCAGCACTCTTGCCTGTCCGCAGCGAACTTCAGCGTTGCATATAATTGTTCGAAAATCCAATTATCAGGTCTATATTGCTACTTGCATTTCACTTTTCGGCGTGCTGCACAAATCGCTTTCTTATTGGGAGGGAACCGGTAAATACCTTCGCCGTTGTAAAAAGATTTGAATGAACTGTGGGTAATGAATGCGTCGCCTGTAATGCTATGTCGCAGACCTCTCAAGCTCGACACACGCATCAGAATATTGGCTTGCGTTCGTCATAAGCGGACATTCTTCAAAGAGGAGCAAATCGCAGAAAGTCGGCTTCAACGCCGATTTGAATGTGCGAAAACATTTTGGCCTTAATATCGCTGTGTCTAGCTGGGTTCAAGGCAAGCAACTGTTTTAGTGGAAGAAGCCTTTGATGTTACTTTTACGACGCTTGGTCGAGATGTATATTGGATGCTTCAATAAAAGAGCCGTTAATGCGTAACAATGCCTTGGTAGAGAAAACGCACAGGGGTGATGTTGAATTGCGCATTTCATTGCACGATGTCATGTTCGAAGCACTTTTACGTTATGGCTTCTTTCTAAGAGTCCCTTTTTACATTTCAACGCCCAGCCGTAGCTCACAAGAAGTATCAACGATTGGGAATGTGAATAGAATTGCAAAAAGCGTCTTATCCTTTATGGCTGCAGTCTCGCATAGAACAAAATACTCTAAAGAAATATGAAGAAACCCGTCACAGTCTGCATCTGCATCCCCTGAATAATGGCGGCTGCAAAGCGTGTAATGCGCATTTTCCTCGAAATAGGTTCGAGCGCTTTCGCATTCTTCTTTTATGTAGGCGTATATTTAAAGGAGGTATTAAAAGGAATGTGTGCTCTGCTGTTGCCTCATGTACTGTAAACGCGGCCTGCAGGCGCTTGCAAGCGAACATACCAGAAATTGCCCGAGCTATGCGGGGGTCAGCAACGGAGATTTCTGCCTCCTCTCCGAACAAGAGAGTTATGATGGACATATTTGCTGGCGGAACCATCGGCGTTCATAAAGGAATGATCGCGCCTGGATGATATCTTTATTAACATTTCATAATTTGCAACTTGCTTATAAACAGCGACAGAAAAGATTAATAACTATATTCTCTCTGCGTCAGCTAAGATAATACACTACTGTATGCGCCGGACGTTGGTGACGAGAATATTTTATTATTTTAATCGCACACGGATCTCTAGGGTTATCACGATTACTGGTCATTTCCTGAGTTACGAGGCACCCTTGGTCGTGCCTCATGTATTCTAAAGTCGAGAACATTTTACTTAAACAGTGGCGCTTAAACCATTTGTCTGGATCGTGTCGTTTTATTGCTCGATTTTGCCACCGAGTCAGCTCTGATTTTACTTGTCTTTACTGACCTGCAACTTCGACGCTGTCCGCCTGTATTTGTTTTTAGCAGAAGGTTCCTGAAGATCGTCGCACAGCACAGCCCTTGGCCGACCTTCCTGTACCAGATAAGTCGCTCTACTATGTCCCCAGCCTTCCTCGGCACCGCCTACACGACAGAACGACGATGCCTTGCCGCTATCACCGGAATAGGACAACACCCTAGCCCATAGCTGGTTGGCGCATCCATAGGCCTCAATATTCAGCGCATGGCCGACCGCTGGGCATCGAGTTAAGACCTGGCCTTCAGCAAACCGGTTCATTTATCATGGTGGTAAGCATGTCCTTCTCTTCTTCCCTTTACTATATCGTATTCATCGTCGCGTCATCCCTTATAACCTCACTCATCGATTGGGGACCACAGGGAGTTTGACAAAGAGGCGATAACGAAGGATGCAGTAGAGACATTTAGCTTGCCGGAGACGCACTGTCACAGACGTATGCCGGTTTACCGAACGCCGCCCACGCATATGATGTGGCCCCACCTCGCCGATTCCCTGCCAGTGCGCGTGCGCAAGAGGCGTCCTGTAAACCGGTGTACGTGTACGTATCCGGCAAGCTAAACTTCGCTAGTATTGAAGAATCAAAAAAGACAGCCCTGCGGATGACGGGACAAGTGAGGGACATGCAAATGCGCTAGCGTCGCGTGCTGAAGCACTCACGCTACGCACGCTGGGCATTAACTCATTACTCCTTACATCAGTTCATTCTGTTCATCGATGAAATGCGAGTATGTATGACTCCATCAGGCGATACACGCAAATAAGTAATCGGGGAAACAGAGGGGTTGGTAGCCAGAATTTGTGAAAATGTCAGCATATGGGGAAAGGCACTCTGGAATGCAAAGGACTTCAGCATGCTAGGTAAGATGTACATGGTAGCCATCACATGCACCACATTCACCGAAAACATGGTGCCTACATACGCTTGGCGCCTTGTAACAAAGTACTTTTGCCTGTGAAATACTGCGGTCTCCTAGCCTAGGACGAGGCCACAGGGCGGTGGTATGCTCGAATTCAGAAGCAAGAGTATGTGATGTGATAACTTCGACGAAGATGACCAGCAGGACAAATTACACCAGCGAAATCAAATGCATGGTGTGTCAAGGCAACCACATCTGTGCCTGAGAACTATGAAAGTAGAAATTCGAGACCCCTTGCATGATAGAATAGCGGGAGGCTAATAGGAAGAAGTGAGAAAGGCAGAACATGCAACACGAGGCCAAAGAGGCTAAAGTTAGGAAGTCATAAGCAGATCCAAATCGAGGTTGTGGAGCTGGGCACTCAGAACCAGAAGTCAATCCTGGGACAGTTTGTACACCGTGCCAAAAACGAAAATGCTCACTCCTCAAGGGATAGAACCCGAAGAACCAGTCGAAGAGGAGGTCTGGGAACATGGACTTGGCTCATTCGTCATTAGGTGCGGAAGATGGCAGGGTAGTTAACCTAAAGAAAGATTTGAAAGAATGACTATGGAGTCCAATGCCACATGTCAACAGGACGGCTGATTATAGAGAAACACTCAAAGCAAAGAACAAGCATCTTCGATACCGCTTATCTAAGAAGGACAAATAAAGTAAAGAACAATGAATGCACCAAATAAGGTATAAGGGAAGAAAGCCTAAAAGTATTTCCAAACATTTTGCAGGTTATTCAATTCAATTCAGTTTATTTCCGTCAAAGCGGCAGGGGCTCGAACAAAAGTGAAAAACACTTCACTTGACGAGGTTCAAGCCCCTGTGTACAAGGCATACATACAGCGATCGTACAATACAGCATACAGCGGTCGCAAATGTTTAGATAAGCAGTGAATAATCTGAAGGACAAGCTTTTATAGAAAAAAAAATAAATGTGCAAGGACATTGCATAAACTGAAGCGAACAGAATAAAATATAAAAGCTTCATTTGCATGTTCATAAATTGCTCAATCAGTGTAATGAGCACAATACATATATATACAGTATGGACCAAAAAAAAACAAAAAATAAAAAAAAAGATAAAGAAATAGTCATCATTATACAATTCTTAACGAATGTACCATCTCTATTATGATGCAAAAAAAGTCAACGTTGACATACTAACATTTTCTACCATGATATTGTGAGTATGGAGATAATTAAGTAACGATGGAAGTGAAAATTCCAACATTTGACGGCTAAAGGTTGTGCGTAAAAAAGGAACTTTCCAAATTTCTAGTGATCGGGATGTAGACCTACCCTTCCTTAAACTTAAATTTGCAATGAATGTGATAAGGGCCTCATTGCTATGTAGACCTTGCTTGTACCTTCTGGCCAAGGTGAAAGAGTAAAAATTATGTATGGGAAATATTTCCGTGAAAAATCTTCTGGTGTGTGTATTTGGTTCTGCACCTGCAATGAGTCGAACGGCTTTCTTTTGTAGAATGAGAATTTGATTTAAATTTGTGAATGTAGTGTTACCCCAAACAAGAAAACAGTAATTTACATTGGACATAAATAACGAATTAAACAAATGAAGTTTAACAGCAGGCGGTAAGAAATATTTGAATTTAGCTAGTATACCCACGGTCCTTGAAATTCGAGAAATCACGTTATTAACATGGACATCCCAGAACATATGTTTATGGAAATACGCACCAAGTGCTTTAATTGTATCAACCACCTCTATTGTTGAGTGACCAATATATAGATTTATACCCTTTGTCGTTGTAGACTGTCTTGGGGTGAAAATTACTGCCTTAGTTTTTTTGCTGTTTAGTTGCAGGGAATTTGATGTGCTCCATAAATATAAATCGCTGAGAGTTTTGTTTATGTCATTTTCTAGGCAATAGTAACTGTGATTACAACGAATACAATGAAGACAGCAAAGTCTGATAATTTGGTAGAGAAAAAACTTGGCCTACAGCAATTCCAGCACAGGCTTCAACAGGTAGCACGCCAGGTACAAATTTTCGCGCAGCTTAACGCACACAAAACTAAGCTGAACAGGAAGCCACTAGGCTCTTCTGTTTATAGCAGGCATGTGTCAACTGGGAATATGGGTCGGCAAGCGAGAAGGCAAGTAGGCGCGAACAGCCACATAGAAGGATTATCATTTGATTTTGCATTCAACACTCTGTCAATTTGTGAATATTCCAGGGCTAGTCTGTCTCGTCTGTAAACCTCTGTTTGTTTTTTACAGCTCCTGTTTTTGTTCCTGTTTCGTATGCAGTGTAATGTTAAGTTCAAATCAATACTAGAAATACAAGTGGCTTCTGTTAATGTACAGTCGTGAGCAAAAGTGAAGAGACCATGCGCTTTGAGAAAACTACCCGCCAGCTTTTTCTGACAGTGGAACAGCTATTCCTGAGAAGTGCATTAGGTACCATGCATAATATACTTGCCTCCTTGCCCAAGCAATTTTCTCTGGCACATCTTTTTATACATCAAAAAAGCAATCGTAGTGTTAGCGTGGTCTCTCCACTTTTGCTCACGACTGTACGTAATAGTATTCTCGTGGGTGATGTACAGTCGTGAACAAAAGTCGTATACAACACGCAGCCGGCGGCGGAGCTCGTGAAAACTGCATTCCAACTTCATATGGCCACAGCTATCTGGAATTGAGACAATCGTGGCGGTGCCCCATTTTATCCTGATGCATCTGTAGCTGTCGCTGTCTCTGTCGCTGTCGGTAGATGGCATTTAGATGCAGTTTTCCCGAGCTCGGTCACCGGCTCAGTGTTGTATACCACTTTTGCTCACGACTGTACGTTCACTACATTTCTAATTTTTGTTATGTTTGATGATTTAGCTTTTATTATTAGTTTGCTTTCTTGTATTCAATACAATCATATTCTAATGTAATTGACTAACTGTGATGATTGCCACCTTTTGGACCTAGAGCATCAAGCTACTACCTGCGAAACCTTTTTCCCCAGCCACATAACTTCAACTAAGAATCGGAAAAACCACCGTGAAGAAGAGCTGCTAGATTGGAGATCAAATTGCAGGGTGTGTAAGCATACGTAAACCTTCCTTCACCACTTATTGGAAACATCGAGGGAAGGACAGAAATATGCATGGCAGTAAAAGCGACTCATAGGAAACAAACCAGACAGTGTACAGAGCAATACAGAGAAACAAAGGAACCAGTGCGCAAGTAAGCAAAGAATACGTAGCAGTGGAGCATAATATGGGGAAAAGGAGATTGGTCATTTTTACGCAATACAGCTACAGCGTAAACAAAGGCACCTTCGTCATGAGTAATCCGTGACTTCAAGGAAACTCGGCGGTAATTTTAAAAACTAGGCTCTTGAGATACATATACGAAGGTGGCTTCTGCAGAACAGTTGTGCCAGTGTTGGCGTATCTTAAACCAAGGAAGTGATGCTAACCAGTACACCGGCAAAGTGATCTCTATAATTTCAAAATTTTTATAATAGAGTAAGGCGTCTCGTTGGAACTGGGTATTTGTAGGTGGCAATTTGTAATAGTCATACGAGTTTTATAACTTCGAAAGTGCATTACCCCTTCCCCGTGGCTGAACAAATTTTGGCTATCACGTGTCAAAAGACGCGTGCTTTAGTAAACCCCGTGTTCTAGGCATCGCCTTCCAGCGCTGTCAATAAATGGCCCAAGTGCCCCGTCGTCTTCATAGTCCTGAGCACACGGCGGTGCTTGCCGCTGCTTGCTGCTGTAGCTGATGTGAGACAGAGAAGGTCACATGGCACCTGTGTTATTGATTGACGGTCCTGGAGGACGATACTTAGAGCACGCGGTTTACGTAAGCACGCGTCTTTTGGCAGGTATAGCTAAACTGTTTTCAGCCACAGAGCTAGGGGTAACACTTTTTAGAAATTTCAAAAGCTTACATGACTACTACAAATGGTCAGCGACAAATCTTAGTTCCACCAGACGGTTAATCTAATATCCGATAACTTAATTACGAAAAATAATTTATCACCTTAATATTTAGCATCATTTTCTCGTTCTTTAATGTCTGCCAGCACCGACGCAATTCTGTAGTAGAAGCCGTGTTATATCTTTAAAATGTTACTCCTAAGATTTGTGGGCAGGCTTCCTTGAAACAACTGGCATGAAAACGGCGGAGATTTCAGCTAGTTGGTGCGACATTCTAAACAAGACATAGCACAACCGACAAAGGACAAGCGAGTAGACAGAGAAAGCACTGACCTTCACAGCGCTCTCGCTAGGGCCATTGTTTTAACCTACACCAGCTACACTGGCGCAGCAAAATCCGTTGTAAGTATAGGATATTTGTTACACTGGTATCCCTTCATGGATCACTGCCTTGTCGTGGCGGAGGGGCTTGCGAAACTCGATGAAGTCGTGAGCTCTGCTGTGTAGGGCCACCCAAGATAGACAGGTCACGGCAGAGAGTTCTGACAAAATGTGATTCACTGGAGAAGGTAATGGCAACCCACTTCAGTATTTCCTGCCAAGAAAACCCTATGGCCAGTCACAATACCATTAATAATATGGCGCCGGAAGATGAGCCCCCCAGGTTGGAAGGCGTCCCACATGTTACTGGGATTGAACAAAGGGCGATTCCTAGTAGCTCCAGGACGAATGAAGCGGCTGGGCTAAAGCCAAAAGGACGCTCAGTTGTGGATGTGTCGGGAAGCGACCGGAAAGTCCGATGTTGCAAGGAGATGTATCACATAGCAACATGGAATGCAAGATCTATGACGCAAGGTAAACTGAATATCGTCAAGCGAGAAATGGACAGATTGAACATTGATATCTTGGGTATCAGCGAGCTCAAGTGGACCGGAATGGGAGAATTTAACTCCGGCTACCATTATGTCTTTTATTGTGGGCACGAATCCAAAAGAAGGAATGGGGTCGCTCTCATAGTAAACAGAAGAATGGGCAAAGCAGTCCTAGGGTACAACCCCAAAAACGACCGAATGATTTCACTTCAGATCCAAGGTCACCCTTTCAACATAACAGTTATCCAAGCCTATGCACCGACCACTACTGCTGAAGAAGCTAACGTTGAGAGATTTTATGCGGACCTACAATGCCTTTTAGACCGCACCCCATCATCAGACGTCATTTTTCTCATAGGAGACTGGAATGCTAAGGTAGGGAGAGATGAAATATCCGGAATTACAGGCAAGTTCGACCTTGGTGAGCCAAATGAAGCTGGGCAGAGGCTAGTAGAGTTTTGTCAAGAAAACAACCTGACCATAGCGAATACTCATTTTCAACCGCACAAGAGGCGCCTGTACACATGGACTTCACCGGTCGGTCTGTACAGGAATCAGATCGATTATATTATTTGCCGGCAGAGATGGAGAAGCGCTATACAAGCAGTAAAAACAAGGCCTGGGGCCGATTGTGGCACCGATCATCAGCTTCTTGTTGCCAAGACTAAGCTTCGATTGAGGAAAACGCAGAAAACTAGAAGGCCTTTCAGGTATAATCTGGATCAAGTTCCATTAGAATATGCTGTGGAAGTGAGGAATCGATTTCAAGAATTAGACCTAGAAGACAAAGAGCCCGAAGAGATGTGGACTGATGTTCGCGATATAATACAAGAAGTTGCTACTAAGGTAGTTCCAAAGCAAAAGAAGTGCAAGAAAGCAATCTGGTTATCTGAAGAGGCTTTGCAAATAGCTGAGGAAAGGAGGATGGCAAAAGTTATAGGGGAGAGAGAAAGATAGAAGGTTCTCAATGCGGATTTTCAGAAAATAGCAAGGAGAGATAAGAATGCCTTCCTGAACATACAGTGCCAAGCAGTTGAGGACAACAGCCAATTAAGGAACACTAGAGCTCTGTATAAGACAATCAAAGATATCAAAGAAAGCTTCTGTGCTAAGCTGGGCGTGATAAAGGACAAACAAGGCAAGGACCTCACTGAAGCCGCAGAGATAAAGAAGAGGTGGCAGGAATACACAGAAGAACTCTACAAGAAGGACCCGAATGTGCAAACCCAACATAAGACTGTTGTGATCACTGATCTCAAGCCGGGCATCCTGAAGAGTGAAGTTGAATGGGCCTTAGCCAGCCTTGCTAAGAACAAAGCTAGCGGAATTGATGGCATTCCAGCTGAGTTGCTTCAAAACCTCAACCATGACGCTGTTAACATTCTGCATACATTATGTCAGAAGATTTGGACAACCCTGCAGTGGCCACAGGATTGGAGGAGGTCAGTTTACATCCCCATTCCAAAGAAAGGCAGTGCCAAAGATTGTTCCAACTACCGCACGATCGCGCTTATTTCGCATGCTAGCAAGGTGATGTTGAAAATCCTCCAAGGTAGGCTGCAGCAGTATGTGGATCGGGAGCTTCCGGACGTGCAAGCTGGGCTTCGCAAGGGCAGAGGAACTAGAGACCAAGTTACCAACCTTCGCTGGATCATGGAAAAAGCAAGAGTTCCAGAAACCCATCTACTTCTGCTTTATTGATTATGCGAAAGCGTTTGACTGCGTAGATTACAGCAGATTGTGGCAAGCTCTCCAAGAGATGGGAGTTCCAATTCACCTCATCTGTCTCCTCAGGAACCTGTATGAAGGGCAAGAGGCCACGGTCAGAACTGGGCATGGTCTTACTGATTGGTTTTCGATTGAGAAAGGAGTGAGGCAAGGCTGCATACTGTCGCCCTGCCTATTTAACCTATATGCAGAGTACGTCATGAGGAAAGCCGGTCTGGACGAGTCTTCAGCTGGAGTGAAGATTGCTGGAAAATGTATCAACAACCTTAGATATGCGGATGATACCACTTTAATGGCAGAAAGTGAAGCGGAACTCAAGAGACTTCTGATGCGCGTACAAGAAGAGAGTGAGAAGTTTGGGCTTAAACTGAACATTAAAAAGACAAAGATCACAAAGATCATGGCGTCTTGCCCTATCAAGTCCTGGAGCATCAAGGGACAAGAAGTGGAAGCTGTGACAGATTTTCTTTTCTTGGGCTCCAAGATTACCTCGGAAGGAGACTGCAGCCATGAAATTAGGAGACGCCAGCTTCTGGGAAAGAGAGCAACGGTTAGCCTTGACCGCCTAGTAAAGAGCAGAGACATGAGTCTGCCAACCAAGATCCGTATAACTCGTGCTATGGTCTTTCCAGTTGTGATGTATGGATGCGAGAGTTGGACTGTGAAAAAGGCTGACCGCCGAAGAATTGACGCGTTTGAATTGTGGTGCTGGCGAAGACTCGTGAGAGTTCCTTGGACTGCCAGAAGATCAAATCAGTCGATACTGTCGACCATAAACCCTGACTGCTCATTGGAGGGTCAAATTCTAAAGTTAAAGCTCAGCTACTTTGGTCATCTGATGAGAAGAGAGGAGTCGCCGGAGAAAGATTTGATGTTGGGAAAGGTTGAGGGTCGCCGGAGAAGGGGTAGGCAGCGAACGCGATGGTTAGATGGCATCCTCGAGGCACTGCAGATGAAGTTATGTGATGTTAGGAAGATAGTGAGAGACCGGAAAGCGTGGCGTGACATGGTCAATAGGGTCACGAAGAGTCGGACACGACTGAACGACTGAACTGAACTGATAGCTGGTGTAGGTGAAACACATGGCCCTGCTGTCCACTCGCTGGTCCTTTGTCCGTTGCGTTGTCTTGTTTACAACACCAAACTTTTTAAAACACCTGGTATACTGCAGAGCAAGCTTAAGATATGCAAGTTTTCATTGCAGCACTGTACAAGACTTGAAGAGTCCCGATCGTCCTTTTACGAGCCTTTAACGCAGGGAGCCAGGTGCATGATTACACGCATAAAATGCCCAGGAGACATAGACGGGCAAATTAAAACAATAACCAAACGATATCTTCACATATCTGAGCAAACTCACAAGATTCTGCAACAGCGTTAGTAGGGACACGTGCCGTGGCCTCTAAGTCGTGAAAAATGCCAGAGGGATGGCATGAGGGAAAAGAGCAAGGAAAGTCTAAAAGCGATCGATTCCTTCTCGTAATCAAACGGAGGGTAACGAGTGCAAAAAAACAAGTGGAAATGCTAGACTTACAAATATGTTACGTCGAGAAAAACTTGCGCCCAGGGTGAAACCGACCAGGTATTGCATTTTAATGCCTGGGTGGCGTAGCTTACCTGCGAAGAAGAACACAAAGATAGTCAAGAGGTCACAGTATACTCAAGCAGGAGACCCGCACCTCATGAACTTGTTGCAGGAAAGAAGCCTTACGAGGCAACAGTGGAAACAAAAGTCAAATGTGAAACTTAAAGCTGAGCACACTACATGCAAGTGAATGAATATAGTTTGACACAAGGGTGGGCCTAAGTGGCGCCAACTGCGATTACTAAAGATTCTACCTTTAGTAATCGCAGTTGGTGCCGCTTAGGCCCACCCTTGTGTCAAGCCTATTCATTCAAAAAAGATTCTACCTGTCCCGCCGGGGTGGCGCAGTGGTTACGGCGCTCGAGTACTGTTCCCAAGGACGCAGGATTGAATCCCGGCCTCGGCGGCCGCTTTTCGGAGCCGAAAAGCAAGGCGCCCGTGTGCTGTGCGATGTGAGTGCACGTTAAAGAACCCCAGGTGGTCGAAATTTCCGGAGTTCTCTACTACGGCGTCTCTCATAGCCTGAGTCGCTTTGGGACGTTAAAACCCACAAACCAAAATAAACCAAACCTAAAGATTCTACCTAAACATCACTAAAGCATGAAACCGCCTCAGATGCTTCATTGGGTCTAAATACCAGCTTTCTTGAACATCTTTTGTTATTATTTGTGGCAAGCAGATAATATTGTAAGGTACCTTCATTTACATATTGATAGAATAGTTACTTTCGACGCATGCTTAACATCGCTTCTGAAGTTTCTCCTGCCCTTAAAAAAGAGTAATTTATTACGACTTCCAAAGAAAGCGGACAAGGCAATCGAAAATATAGCAGAAAACTGCAAGCCTGCCTCGGTGAATATCACGAGATATTGATTTTTACGGTCCGCTTATAAAATATATGCAAAAATGCATTCAGTATCTCCCGAAGCTCCTTCCAAATCAATGGATACGAATAAGAGCAACAGATGGCACACGCCTGACCGCGGAAGGACACTGTAGGGCTTTCAGGAAGCGGTCCAAGAAGTAACTGAACGGCAAACCCAGGCAGGCCAAAAGGGAACAGAGCTACCGGAGTATGGTCGATCGGAGAGCTGTGAAATGGACAAATATCATGGAATGTCAGCTGAAAGCTGCGACCTTGGCCACGAAAAGAAACTCACGTCGTTATGCTTTGCTACAGCATTGATACATGACTATGTTATCGTCGATGTTAAGGAATTAAGAAATACGTCGTCTTGTATATAGTAAGAAGATTTTAGACAATGACGTAGATTACATTTTTATTGCTATTTCGTTGTGCAAGGCAAGATCTATGCAGGTGTTTCGCTGGATCGACTCATATTCTTTGGGACTTTATAGACCTTTGTGCCACTGAAGCTCCACCTTTAAATGTGTGAACCAACCGTGGTCGCCTTCTGCTGCTCCCCTTGTATACCTGAACCAAAAGCTCCGACTTCCACCCGGCCTACCCCGACGCGAAGGCACTTTGCTGTACCACCTGTGGGTTGGTGCAGCGTCACAAACTCTCATTCTTTTGTGATAGTAATGGCAAATAGCCCTGCATGTGCAACCTGCGGGTGCGACGAGACTATACGCCATATTCTTTGTGTGTGTCCCATATACAGTGCGGAAAGACAGTGCATCTTCCGTGCGCTGGAGCGCCTAGATGGACGACCGCTGACTGCAATCAAAACTCTAAGTCACTGGTCGCGGCGATCGACGGCGGTGAAGGCCTCCCAGCACTGCTCCGCTTCATGAAAACCACGGGCCTGTACGATAGGCTGTGATTTTGCTGTTATGTGACGTGATATGACTGTGACGTGATGTGATGTGATGTCACGTGATATGGTTATGATATGACTATACTCACTTCACCCATCCCTCTCTTACCAATCACTTTTATATCCACTCATCCCCTTTCCCCAGTGCAGTGTAGCAAACAGGTTTATTTTACCGGTTTACCTCCCTGCATTTCCTCCTCCTCATCTTCCTCCTCCTTCCTATCGGTTCGCCTACATGCTACACGCTTAGTCACTGGTACCCTAATTTGTGCTTCTATCATCGCATCCGTACTCATTGGCGTACATTAGTAAGCTACCACATAACGGAAAAGGCCACCCAGCAAATTATATAGAGCCACACTTTAACCGAGTCGTGCAAACATACTTGCTTGGTCTATAGGAGTAGCTCATTTGACTCGTGGTGCTAGAGTCCCGATGTATTCCATTCCCATTGCGCCTTTCCATCAGAAAAGGAAAACCCGACCTGCAGCCCTTACCAAATCGGTCATGTCATGTGGTATCGTAACGCCATAGAATTCTCTGACAGGTCAGTGTTTGGATATGTCACCTTCAAGAGGCTTGTACGGAACTTTTCAGGAGTTAGCTGCTTCGAACTGCTTACGCCGCCGAATCCGCCGGACAATGTTTCTTTGAGGGAGACGGGTACTAACGCTGGTACTAACAGGTGTAAGGAGTGGGACGGAGTTACAGTGAAGATGCTCGCCAGACAGGACAGAATGACCGTCCCTAAGCTCGTAGCCTTTTTCCATCGATGTTGGGGAAATGGGCAAAAATACCACAGCCTTGGAAACTGGCCTACGTTGGCTTCGTACCCGAAGCAGGAAAAACGGTCAGTGTCTTGAACTTCTCTTCGATTTCGCTTATATCCTACTCAGGAAAACTTTTCCTACACATCCTTCTCGCATGCCCCACCTTTCCTCATCCGTCATCACCGAACGTCGCAGAGTCCTACTGGGAGTCTCTTATGAAGAGCACTTCAAGTCAAGACCAACGGAAGATCATTTCCAGTGCTATGAGAAGGATTGCTCTCAAAGGACTTTATTTTGCCTTATAAGAGTGTCTCCCATGTAGCAAGAGAGCACCCTAGTGAGCACCCTAGAGAGCACCCTAGTGCCATGCAGGGGGCTTCGCCCCCACGATTTGTTCCAATGGTAATAAAATATTTCTACCACCACCACCAGGAAAACGTATGGAAAATTCATACACCGCCGACTTCACAAATAAATGGAGAGCGAGAGTATTACCCTCAACACGATGTTCGATTTCAGCACCCCTTATTGGCACATAATGTTATCCTACAACTGAAGGAAGGTATTATTCATCAACTCATAAATGAACAGGCCAGGGCGATGCTTGCTGGTTATCTAAAATGTGTTTGCAGTAGCGTGAAGCCTGTAAACTTTCTGAAAGGTCTTCGAAGAAGCAGTTGCAGTGAGAGAATGCAATTAAGTGCATACCTGACTTCCATTCAAGCCGGAAAGTCGCACTAAATGTAGAAATTTCAGGTTAGAGCCATCGCCATGCAAGTCAGAGACAACGTTGCTCTCACCCCACTTTATACTAGCCAAGAATGTACTACTAAACAGGCTGAAGCCGTCTACCTAGGATGAACCCCCCACTCTCTCCCCCTCCGAAACCGGCACACCGCGCCTCGTAAACTTCATGACTAAATCAGCGACTCGTCTATTAAGCGTTTCCAGAGCTAGTGCCGGCGGGCGTTCGTACCAGCGCTTCTCACAGAATGGCCGTACTGCATTAACAAGTACTAGTTACAGAAGAGTAACAAACCACAGCAAAACCGATGCGACGATTTAGCATAGTAAAGCGCAGTTTGCGCTTTATGTCATGACAACAAGCATTATAGTTGTTCGTACACCGCGGTGCAAACAAATTGCGCAGTTCATCGAAGCATTCCTGGAGAAATAGCGCGTGCTAAGTGCTCAGTGATGTAATATACTCTTCAGTTTCAGGCACTCATTTAGTAAGTGCAAGAGCTACCTGCAATACAAGCGCAGGAAAGAGGCGAGTAGCAGATATCAAAACCAAGAGCTATACAGAGCCAAATTAGAGGCGCGGCGCCTCTGTATGCGGGGCGAAGTGATGGAAACGACTGTTGGCTGGAGGAGACTGCCACGTTTCGAAACAACCTGAAAAAATTCGAATTTCTCTGCGGCGGTCTGAGCGCCCAACCTACTCGAATGTCATCTGTCCCGAATGCCGCTGAAGAACTAAAGCAAGTAAAGAGAATGACATTCGGTTCGACGGCGTTTGAAACGCCAGTGCATCTACGGTACTATTACATGCTCTACTAAATGAACCGAATTGGCCTGACATTTTATACATTGATAACGTCCACACATTAGGGAATAGGAAACATTTTTGCTATCCTGCAGTCGTCTGGCAGTTTTGGTGATTAAAAGAAAACACGGAGTATTGAGACAAAGCATTTGGAGCAGTATTTTGCGTGTATTATTAAAACACGTTCAGCATCTTATCAGGCCTGCTGGCTTTTTACCACAGAGATCCATGCAGGGGCTATACATACCGCTGTCTGTTATGTATACCTCTCTGATATTGGACCCTCGGGTGGTTGCAATATAGGGAACAATGCCAACGTCACTAGTATAAGCCGGCTGAAAAATAGTCATAAACGGTGTTAGCTTTTGGGCTTTACATTGATGTCAGCTCTTGCCGTAGTGCATTGTGGGTCGTAAAGTGTGACCCGATCCCATTCGTTTTATTAGAGGGAGAGTTAGGATGTCTTGCTCTGAAATAGTATTCCCCTGATTTCTTCATTTGGTCCTTAACATTTGTTGTGGCTCTCGGTAATTCTGTTTTACTACAAGGATTTGCACCTTCCCCTTCACGGAACGTCGTAGCCCCTTTAAGATTAAGATCAATTACTTCTCGCGTAATTCATGGATATTTTTTAGGTGGTTGTTGCTTAAGAAATTGGAAATAGCCTTATATGTAGTAAGAAACAATTGCTTTAAAACTCCACCCAAACCAAACAGACGTCCTTGCATATGTCAAACCATTTCGGAAAGCACCCTCAGGTCATGCGTAAAGATGTGTTATTCTAGTATCATTAAATTTAGTAACAATCGTTACGCTACTTTTGTACTTGCGGTTTCTCAATGAGAGATGTAGAATGAAAATTTTTATGGTTTGGCGAGAAATTCTTCCAATTCCATTGGTATTAGCTTGGTATAGATGAGGTTAACGCTTAAATATAAGTTCGGTGATATTTTTTGTTGTTCTCGTTGTTCTTTTTTTCGCGAATGAATATGGAGCCGTTTGGTCAAGGTTAAAATTTTATTTTATACCAGTGAGTGCCTCTAAGTCTGGTTATATATTTATGATGATTATTCTAAATTATCGGTAAAGTTGCAGATTATCGTGGACGACTGTCATAGAACTAGGACGGAAAGAGGGACTTCTACAGATACATCCTGTCATAATCCTAACGTCATCGCACATGATCTTGCACAACGTTCTCTCAGCGCCTAACACGTCGGCGTTTTTTATCAACAAAGCAATGGTAGCAGATATAACCAGTAGTAAAACAAGGATGGAAGTAACTGATAATACACATTGGCAGCGATGAATACTTTTTCCGTTTAATGTTGAATATTTTTCGCTTCTATCAGTGACGGTACCAGAATACAGAAAATGAACAATGCAAGAAAGGAGAACGGACTCTTGGTGAGCCGCACTCTTGTACCACTGCCGTGTGCAATAGTAGCTATAATTGACATTAATAGCAGAGCTAACTTTACCACAGCTCATTCAAGGAACACCGACCTCGATGCGCTAATTGCAGCCAGGATAACCTTCGTCAAGTGATCAAAAAGAGCCCGTCCTCGAAAGTTCCCACTTGCTGGCAGACGTACAGCGATATTTTGCAAGGCCTTTTTTACCGTGTGCCGTGCGTTGTCAATGCAGGTCAAAAAATCCCAGGTGGTCGAAATCTCCGGAGCCCTCCACTACGGCGTTTCTAATAGCCTGAGTCACTTTGGAACGCTAAACCCTATAAACGAAACCATAACAAACCTTTTCCCCCCAATTTGTGCTTTGTTTCGGCCTCCTATTATTGTTAAGTCGGGTACATGACGTCATCAGGTAAGCAAGTAATGTCATTCATTGGCACGATATTTAAAGCGGGGCCGACGAGTATCAAAGAAGCAAAAGTGGGAATCGTAAAGGACCCGCTGCCATAACATGCATGTTGCGATGTTGCGATTGTTGCGTAAAGTATCTTCTGAGAGGCATGCGGCGCCAGCGTAGAATGCTGAGACCGAAAACTGTTTGCATATTGACCAATAAAAATACACCCAAGGGGCATGTATATATATGTATAGACGTATATCTATATACACGTACCCTTGGTGTATTTCTGTTGGCCCACAAGTAAATAGAGATTTTGGTTACAGCGCTCTGCGATGGTGCCGTATGCTTCACAGACGATACTTTCCGCAACATCCACTGTCAAATTTGATCGATTCTGTTTCAACACAAACAGAGCGGTCGAAACATATAGCCTGTATATAGGGCGATTTTTTTTAGCCATTTACAAATTCGTAATTTAAGAGATATGAGAGACACGTCTGTGCCTAGTCTGCAGGTAGGTCTTACAGCAAGCCGGACATTATGTAAGTACATGATAGAGTTTGACTATTAGACCAATGGTTCTCAACTGTTTACCTATTATTTTAGGGGCCGATAGAAAACCGCAAAACTGATGGCTTTAAACACTAAAGGTGAGCCCCGTTTCAATATTCTTTAACCGGCTGTGTGATTTGGAACATCGAACATCGTAAATAGGTATTTGAAATGTCGTTGAATAAGCTTACCGGCATTGCTCGTTAAGAAAATGGCGTCTGTCGCAATTTTCGTGCATCAACTACAGACGCCGTTTATGTATTCAATAATTTAGAATAAGATCAACATCGTATTTTAAGCATTCGCATGCTTAACGACGTATTTTTCTTTTATTATGCAACACGGAAAAACCAATCATCGAGCTTTCAACTGCGAATGTTTGACATTTCGCATTTCGAATCATAATGCCGGTTAAGAAAATTAAGAAACGGGCTCGTATTTGACTTTCACGCTCTTTAATTTCGAAATGTGAGAGCGCATATCAATATTAGTAACTAAAATGTTGATTGGGAAGTTTGTGATAATCATTATTCATCAAGATCTATAACGTAAATAATACCCGCTGCGTTGCAAAACCTCCCTGATCGGACATTACTGACGTCTTGCTAGTCGTTTTTGAAAAACAAGATTGTAAATGCTTAAGAAAGTCATCCACAAAAAAGAAAAAAAAAAAAAAAAAACATCCGCAACAGATCATAAATGAAATCCGGTAGGAAGTAAATGAAGCCGCTAGCGTTAAGCTGTCTGGTCATTTCCATTATTCGACGCATAAAACTCAGGAGTGGGAATGCGAGGCGCGCGGTTAATCCTCTACAGTGGAGAAGTGCGCAGCTTTATGCGTAAGTCTAGAGCTTAACACGTATCTTTTTTTGGCCTGCCGACTTGCAGCTTGCACAATAATATGGTGTGCTCTGAATCCCTTGTGGGTGAGAGGAATTCACATTGTCGCTCTCCGAAACATAGTGCATCGCTGCACGGCTTAGCTACCACCTCCACGCCGATATTGCTTTATCTTCGACAGTGGTTTTATAGTTGGATACAACTGAGAAATCCAGCGGCGACTGCACATCGAAAAAGGTCCTCAAGCCAATGGCGTCAAAAAGCCCTCATAACGGTGCAGTTAATCTCATAGAGTGAAATCACGGGGTGTTGCCTTCGGGAAATGGGATCAACCGTTACGTCGACAATGACAGTCGGTCGATAGCACTGGCTGGGACGCCTCCTTTGAGGGCCACTTTTTGCTGCCTTATTGAACTGTATGCGGTTATGAATACCTCGGAATTCTTTCGAATGATGTAAGCACTCTAGAAGCTTTTATCTTCACGCTTTCTTTCCCCATCAGCCAATCAACAAGGATCAGTCAGTTGCACAAACGCACGTAATCACGTGACTTTGAGGTATAACTTTTTGTTCCTCGAAGACTGCAATTTACGTACGACATAAAAAAAGCAATATACACTCCTGGCATGTGCACTTAAAGAGAAAATAATTTTCACTTAGAATACACAAGACATCTGTGGTTAGAAATAAAAAAAAAAAAAAAAGAAGACTGTTTAGGCAATACAACGTAGGGGCTCTTCGCGTTGCTTTGCAGTACTACGCTTGGAAAGATGAATGAGACCGTTTTCACAAATGATGACTATATGGCTCAATAAAGCCGTCATTTATACAACCCCCTATTACGCGCAAGGGCACGGAGATGCCATAATTGGGATCAGAAATACGTGCAACCTCGAGTGTGAGCGAACCTAATACATGGCAAGAACTTAGCTTAGAAAACGTATCGAGCATGTGAAGACGATGACGCGCCAGCTCATTTAGACATGTGAGGTGGGATTTGGTAAGGATGTGGAAGTTATGTGCGTTTGTGCTCAGTGTCAACTCCACTGTAAGGTTACGCCAAGAGTGCATTAGATTTAAATTCATGACCGTATAAATCCTTGGCATATGCCGCACCAAGTTCTCTTCGTTTTGTGATATTTGCAGAATTTTGCATTGACCGAGACACAAGGCATAAAAATAGCTGCCGTCTTACCTTTACGGCGCAGTTAACATTAAGAAGTATTGAATGTATGTCACGCGCTCCTAGAAATCATCAGCGTGATGAAATTTGCTGCTTTCGAATACGCAGCGTAGTTTTTTCTAAACGCGAAGCCTTCAAGGACTGTGTTTTGCCAGTGAAGATAACACAGAAAGTTCTTTTTGAATACAAATGGAAACGGATGTAGGCCTAATTAGACACCCGCATTGCAATCCTTTCATCTCGTTTTCTGATTATGCTTCATGTTACCGTCCTGTAATCAAAATCTGCACTAACAGCAAGACTCCCGAAACCAGCCAGCGAATCATGCATTTATACTATCTTCGCCTAATGTAGAGGCGTCCTTAGCTCCGTCATTCAATTCTCATTTCCCAGGCTGACCGTACCCTCTCCAGAGTGTTTGCTTTCTTCTCGGCGTCGCATGTTCCCATCCGTGCAATGACCGTCGTCTTTGTGGCACCTACCCAGCTCTCCGAGAAGCCTCGAGGGCCAGCGTGTCAGTTGAAACAACCGGGGTCTGGGTAATCTCCTCGGCGCTTTGGTTCGGCTTCTCTGCTAGCTCTCCGAGCAAGCAGGGCAAAACTTCAGGGCGCTCAGGTTCAAGGGTCCCCCTGTGAGCCTTGACAACGACAAAACAAGCGGAAAATCCCGCGAGACAGGCTAACTGAAGTAGTCGGTCCACCAAGGCGGAAATGGAAACCGTCGAAGCAATTAGGAAGCCTCCTTTCCCTACACTTCTTTCCCTCTTTCTTCTTCTTGTTTTGCCCGACGAAGCCCGGAGACTCGCGCGCCTCTGGAAACTGTCTCTCCAGGAGAGAACTAGGGGGAGAATTGCACTGGCAAGTGCCTTCCCTCACTTGCTGAGGCCGTTTGGCACGCTTGATTCGGCCTTGTTTTGTTTGTCTAGCGGGTAGATGGGGAGGTTTTTTTTTTTTTTTTTTTTGTGAACAGCTTTCGCTTAGAGAGATGCTGCTTGCTCCATCCGCAACCACCCATTGCTCTTGTCCAGAAAACTGTGTGCCCGATGCCTGCTTTCTTCTGTGACTCTTCAAGTGCATGCTCTCATGACGTGGTCAAATATTAGCCGGAATAGTAAGTGCATTTCATATGCCACATTGTTGTGCCTGACACAATGTATAGTACTTAAATAAGCAATGAGAGATCCAGATAACTCACAATATGTATAGGACACCTTAACAAAATCTAGTTGCGAAAATTAGATTGGAGTGATAATTATCGCTTTCATCTATTTCTGTGGCTCCTAGTATTCATTTTGTTATAAATAAAGTCTGCGAAGATTAATAAATGTAGGCTAGTGCAGTAAGCATTACGCCTAGTATACATTGATTGGTCTGTTTCTTTGGTTTGTATTGTTGCCGGAGCGGGCACGCGTTATTTCCGATCTCAGTTTACCTACTTTATTCAATAATGCGCCTAGTTGCTCTCTTAATCAAGCGTCTCACTTTACCTGTGGGTTCAAAAACAGACAGCCATTTTCACCGCTAGTATTAAAAATGTCGCAATGCTTTATGTATTACTCTACAATACAATCACTGCGCTTTGTAAATATCCTTCTTTCCTAGCATTTTATATTATTAGCCCGATGTACCATTCCAGATGAACGCTATGTAAGACAGAAGTCAGTTCCTGTAGTAATTGTGAAAAGTAACGAAGGCACACCGGTGCCGTGTTTTCGGTTGTCAGCTCACTGCAACACATAGATGGTATGTCACACTACCATGCATAGTACGGAAACACAATTTCACATTGTCGAGTACAAAATCAAAGTTATAGATACGGCTTTGGTTGCAGCTCACGCGCCTTAAACATGTCCTCCTATATGTATACAGTGCATTAACTTACTTGCTAAACAGTTCTTCCCAACATACTTATTGAAAGGAAGTCGGAGTATCAGCTACCAGAGGAGCAGGAGGCCTCCCCTCCTGGAAGAGATTTTGTTCTAAAATGCTATCTCTAAGGGCAAATCAACCTAAAGTGTCTGTGGTCGTATTGCACCGACTGACAAGTTATGAGGTAATTTCAAGACGCCCGTTTGAGTATGCGGTGCCGATTGACGTATCTTAGACGTACAATTTTTAATTTTTAGTTAGCCACTACTTGCAGTTTTTAATAAATAAATCAGCGATCCGGGGTTTTGCATTATAGGCATCAATAAAACCTCTTATTCCGGTAATCCATAACATTTATCCGGAAGTGTTAGTTATACGGCATACAAAGGGCGAAGACGCAAATGAAAAGGACTTAATACTAGGAAGAACAAGAATGTACCCAACCAAGGCATTGCTAACCCAGTGCATCACCATTGTTATACCTCGTAGTTACCTACGCATTTTAGTGTACATGGGATTAGACGCATGTCTACAATGAACACCACCAAATCTTGCGGTGCCCTTAGCTGTACAGAGGGCTTCTGTAGTAACTGATCTCACAGTTTTTGAAGTACGTTGTGATGAAATACTGGCTCTCATTCCCTGCTGGTATGTCAAAACGAGAAAAGAAAACATGAAAGGTAACTGCGGCAGTGAAAAAAGGGTAATTGCACTAGAGCAGTCACAGTATCACTTCCACGTTAGTAGCTTGACTGGCCACTAACGTAGAAGGTATCTGCTCTACTACGCACGCGACGCAGTCAATTGCACCACATCTTCTTTGCCGAAGAGGGCGTCCTTGAACTGCCACATCAGACCAAGGCCTCTCCGGGTCTACTGAGTTGAAGGTGCTCGTCTCATGTTTCAAATTATAAGCTTATTGTCAGCAAAATAATACAATGCAAAAAGGAATCTATGAAAGAAACTGGTCCAGAACAGTAAGCTGTAATGGAATCTCTAGTGCAAGAGGGCATGAAATTAGTAAATATTAGCTTTGAAACAAATAAACATTCAATAACCGAAACAACCAATATAAACGGTGTAACAGCAAATAACTTTTAGAACAGTAATATTACCACAGCAAGGAAATACACAAATGAAGTCATTCTGTGTTAAAAAGGGGTATGGGGGACTCGAGGGGTTAGATTTAGGTGCAAATAAAAGAACGTAACGGCCGTTTGAATAAAGTAACAGATGGCATTTAACGGTGAAATTCAAGCTATTTCAATTATTAATAGCTGCAAATCCAACTCTCTGGTTTCCGTAGTTACTGCATAAATTTGGTAGTAGAAAGTTGTGTAGGGAAAACGGGTAGTATTTGGCTACAAAGGCTTGTTTTGCAGACCATATAAGGTAAATTACTGCGAAAAGAAACTGAAACGCGGTGATGCCTAAGCTGAATTTGGTTGGAAAAATATTTGGAAGAATATGCAATTGATTGAAATGTGTAGACACATGAGTATGATAATGACTAGTTGTAATGAATCGGATAGCTTGGCTCCGCGGTGTTGGCGCAGCGGTTAGGGCGCTCGACTCTGTGCCCAAGGATGTGGGATCGAATCCACCCCGCGGCGGCCGCTTTTCGATGGAGGCGAAGAGCAAGGCACCCGTGTACTGTGTGTGTCAGTGCATATTAAAGAACCCCAGATGGCCGAAATTTTCGAAGCCCTCCGCTACGGCGGCTCTCATAGCCTGAGTCGCTTTGGGACGTTAAATCTCATAACCCAAACAACCAATTGATAGCTTGATTCCTTGTGTGTTCAAGAGGTAATAGATGAGTATGGTACGTGAGTCCCCAGGAGTTAATGCAGTAAATGAGAGGACTGATGATGAAGACATAAAAAAGCGTGACTAGTGTTGGGGTGTTGAAGTAGTTACGAGCTTTTAGAAGAATCCGCAAGCAGTATGAATATTTTTGTTTAATTAGCCTAACATGAGCCGTGAACATTAAAGGTGAGTCAAACGCAATACCAAGGAACGTGCCGATAAGGGCGAGCCACCTTCCTGGCCATTGTTTTATAGCTTTTTGAGAGGAGGTAGGCTCCGTCCTATACTATTTCCCACAACCAGATGCACTCTTCGGCGCCGGGCACGAGAGACTTCACCGTCCTATCCGCTCACAGACATGTTTATGCCGCCGCCAGCATAATCGCCGCTCAACCGACAAACTGGTGGCACAAGGATTATAGTGCACGTGCGCCGTCTGTGATCATAGCGCCCAGGTGACCTTACAAGATGATAGTGTCGTTTTCGGGGATAGGGGAGCGGCAGCAATGTATTGCCATCGTATCAGTGGTATAGGCTACCAAAGATTATTAGCACCCCCTTTGTAACGGGGCAGTGAGACGTGTCCTGTTCCGGGCGCCATCTTTGACATAGAAAAACTAAACTGGGAATATGGGGGCCGCGCTGGCTGCACGTTCTTGCACCGCCGCATTCCCGCTCCCTTGCGTGAAGGTGAGCTCTCGCGCCGCATCTGCGGTGCGTCGCAGAGTACCGTCAGAGACGCGGGTTCAAAAAAATATGCTTGCTTTACTTTTATTTTCTATAAATCAAACTTGCATAAGGTTGAAAAGCTCGTTGATAAAGTATACTCTTTGAAGCAGTCGATTTACAACCAAGATACACGACTGGACGCGAACTGCGCTTCGGATGCTAGCGATCACATCCCTGCACCGCGTCCTTTCTTTTTGTTTTATTTATTGAAACTGCGGTCTTGTTTCCAAGATCTTGGCAGGGCGGTTAGAGACAGAAATAAAAAAAGAAATATACAAAATGCAGCGGTACATAACGGAAGACACATGACGTCACTCGCTACGGGCAAACGCAAGCATCAGCTGAAATGCGACGCAACACAAAAGAACAACCATGACAGAAAACAGAAATACAATAATATCAATGGCTACAAAAAGACAAATCTGATTCAAATAATCGCAGTGAACCTTGGGTTTTAATGTCGTTAGTTAGATTATTTAATTCATTGATACTTCTAGGAAAAAACGAAAACTTTAAAGCAATTCATTCTCGTAACTAATAGTGTTGTCAGCGAGTGGCGTTGTCGTGTAACGTAACTAGCCGAAAAAATGAGGATGCGCGAAGTACCAATGTTATTGTGTCCCTTTACAATATGAAAGAAAAAAATTAAGCGGGATATTTTGTTCTCTTGTGGGTCAGGCGGCAACTCACTTCGAGTGAGGAGCTCAAGGGTCGAAGTACGGCCGTAGGAGTCTAAATAAATCTCACTGCTCTTTTATTACAATAGGAATACTGCGCCAGGTTTCGGCCCGCCGCGTCGTCTTGGGAAGGGCCACGTTTCACCTTGAACAGCCGCGAAGAAGAAGAATAGCGCTCGGTCATCGGCAGCTAATGCTTTCGCTCTACATTCGGTTCGGCAGCATTGAACCCTTCTCATTTATATGTGGGCTGGTAGCTTACGATCTCACGTCATACTCTTAAAAGATGAGCTTAAGTGTCCCCAATAATGTAGCACCTTAGACTGATAGGGCGGGATAGGGGAATAATGTAGCAGGCAAAAGAAGCTTCCGCTGTTGCTATCGCAATTCATCTAGGGTTAACCATAGTTAAACCACAACTATTTTTTGGACTTTTTCTAGTTTATTAATATTTCTTTTAGTAAAAGAATCCCATGTGGCTGTCGCATATTCTAACATTGGGAAAAGGATCGCATTGTAGGCGCCAAAACGCACAGCAGGGGTAGCACATATTAGACAGCGTCTTAGGAAGAATAGTTTTCGGAAAAAAAAAAAAAAAAAAAAAAAACGTACCATAGTAATGTTTGGATCTAGTGATTGATAATTGATTGGTGTGTAACAGGCGATGACGAGGTAATGAAATCAATGTAATTAATTGAATAATTGATGAATAAATAAACTAAATGAAAAAGTGTTGAAAGTAGTCAAATTGCTCAGAATTAAAAGGCAATGCTTGATGGTGCCAAGTGTCGGTGCATAAGTTTTAAAAAATAAAGATATAAAAAATTGAAAATAAACAAAGTAGAAATGAAAGTAAAATAGCAAGGAGCCCGTGTACTGCGCGTTGTAATTGCACGTTAATAAATCCCAGAAGGTCGAAATTGCCGGACCTCTCCACAATGGCGTCTCCCATAGCCTGAGTCGCTTTGGGACGTTAAGCCCTACAAACGAAACCAAACAAAAAAATTAAATTAAAAATTATTAAGTATTAAGAAGTGCGAAAAATCACCTGTGCGTGTGTGACACAATATCTCGCCATACCCTTAACGGCAGAACTTAATTGTTTTAATTGTTTGGTATGTGCTCTAAATATCAAAACCTCTATAACCACTACGAATCGAAGCACTGAGTGGCGCACTCGGTGGACGTTCTGCGCTGTTGAATACGGAAAGTACCCTTTATTTGTTTTCATATGACATCCTTGTCTACGTAGCCCGTGTTCTCTCAAGGATGAAAGTTACTGGCGCGCGAGTAACATTTTTCTATGGCAGTGGCATCTATCCATTGAAAAGCCTTGGAAGGTAAGAGACACGCGTTCTCTATCTATTGAAGCATCACCCACTGAATTGTTCGTGAGGCAACTCTTAAGATCTAAAAAGGTAGGCTAGGCTAGAAGCTAAGCTGAAGAAGCTTGCCTCATGTATTTCGGTTCTTACGCCAAGCCTCAACTTGAGTTTTATGAGAATACGGGCTTTAAAGGCGTACAACTGGCTTTGCAAACGCAGTGTTCAGTGCCGGTGGCAGCCGCGCGAGGCGTACGCGTAAATAACTACAGCGCAAACACGTACACAACAGCAGTAATAAACCCTAAAACAAATTTGAGTTTTATTTACGGGCTTTAAAGGCGTACAACTGGCTTTGCAAACGCAGTGTTCAGTGCCGGTGGCAGCCGCGCGAGGCGTACGCGTAAATAACTACATGCTCTGCTCTTGTCATTTGCCTCAGTGTATCCGCCCCTCATTATTGGACAGTGATGCTAATAAGGTTAGCATTTGTTGAACCATGTTTGGGAAGCTAAAAGCACATTTAGGGCAGCGGTAAAAGTCAACGCAAATTCGCGCTTATTTATTTATAGCAGGCATGATATCATTCCATGAAACGTTAGAGCTTATTTTTCAAGACGGAAGATGCTCTTAGAAAGTCGCAACTTACGCTCACTGCAAAAGAAAGCTGCTGTTGCCTCCATTAAAATTAACACGAAGTAAAATCATGCCCCATTGAGGCAATATCCAGTGTTTCGACCTCTTCTCCCGTGAGTTGCAAAAACCTTCATGTTGTATAATGCAGTGTTTCGATAAAATCAGTGGGTCTATTCTGAGCCTTCGAGAAATTCTTTTTTGTCGAACAACACTTCATTTTAACTTAATGGGTTGCTTCCACTTCTTTAATGAAGCGTTAGCTTGTTCACCTCTCATTTCATCCTTCATAACAGGCAAGAAGACCGGCCTTATTGAAGAAAGAACTACTGAATCCAGTCTTTTTATTTTTCATACAATGGTATCCACTGAGAGAGCGCCCGCGACCGGCGCCGCACTCCCCTCCACCTCCCCGCTTGGATGATGAGCGCGTACACGCGCATGCTGCTAGTGCTGCCGCTGCCGACCGGCCGCCAGCGCCCGCCGCGCTTCTCCCCAGTAGCCGCGATGGCTCGCCGCCAGGCAAGGCGTGGCGCTGGCGTCGCATGTAAAAACGTTAAAACTTGAGCTTGGGTTCCCTATAGCGAAATCTGCGTTTCCTTGAGCCAATGACAGTGCCCGAATGGATTGTGCGCTCATCTCTCGTGGCTTACTTTCTGCCTCCCTAAGTTTTCCTTCGTCCGTTTGTAATCCGTCACTATAAAGAAAGAACGACTGTCAGCAAAGCTGCAAAAAGGAGCCACATTATGTAACCTTCGGTATGTGGCGTTACTTTCCGACATTCGTCCTTTGTCGCTATTTCCTTCTAAAGTTAACATTTAAAAATGAACTTTCGTCCAACGAAGCCAAATTATTAACTGTTGTTCATTTTCAGGTTGTCTCTAGGTTCCACTGTTGTGTGTTCCGCGCTTGTTCACTTAATGACAACTTGATGACAAGTTCTCTGCTTTGCGTATCATGCTCTGCTCTTGTCATTTGCCTCATGCGGATTTGCTTTTATTCTATATAGTGACTGCTCTAGTCTTGTGTAATGGCGTGCTATGTATTATTTGAGTAAACGAGAGAAACGACGAAATGGAGATAATATTGTACTGATAGTGAGGTTTAACGCAATCACACATTCATGAAAGTGCAGAGGGAGACATCGAAACAAGTTCTATAAAGAGGCCAAGAATAATGCAGGCCACAGTGTGGCTCTGAGTTATCGTTCATAAATAGGGCGCAAAGATTGTTCCCTACAAGGAAGTGCATATTGTATGAGACAGTACATGGTTTGTTTGTTGTTGAATAGTAATGAAGATGTGTGTCTTTGGGACATTTATTTATTTATTTATCTTTACCCTCAAGGCCATACAGGCATTTCAGAGGGGAGTGGGCAAAAAGAGAATATAAGGGGATTGTAAAACAACCTGCTTTAAACCGATATCCAAACATTGAATGGCGCGAACGTCATGGTCACGCATATTTATTCAGTAAACATACTGATTCTCTTTTCTAGAAATGAAGAATCAGGGGCTTAAAGGAATATTAGATAACATAAGAGTCTAATAGACGGCATAAGTGCCTTAAACAAAAATGATAAAAACCAGGAGCGCTAAAAGAAAATGCTCACAAAAGAGGTTCTTTTAGCAATTGGCAAGTGCAACCAAGAACGACAACACGCTCAGACGTACTGATGCGGCGACCATATTGCGGAGCTTATTTTGACGTTTCAAATTTTCTCGCGCATTCTTTTAGCAACGTGTGAACTTTGTTTTATTTTTATTTTTTTTGTTTTTATTATGAGTGAAATACCTCCCGCACCATACATTTGCGGACCACCGAACCTAGCGTATTTGTCATCGTACCCAATGTGGGTTGGCGACTGACCAATAAGAGGCGCTGTGCAGATTTACCATGGAATCTTTCAAGTGCGCTTCATCAGTCCACATCACGTTATCTAAAAATTCACGGCTCTCCTCGGATTTGATTAAGCATCAGTTACAAAAATCGAGCCATCGCTGAAGATCACACCTTCCCACTGCTTGGTGCACGCATACCTTGCTCTGATACATGTTGTGCTTTTTGCTAACTCGCCAAACAGAAGAAAAATTGCATCCCAATGCATCGACGATTTCTCTCACTCTGGCTTGTGGGTTGATTGACGTTCCCATAAGCCAAGCAAAGCCGTGGCTGAAAACTGAGCCCGTCTTTGACGTTGATGGTGCGCAGACCCTGTTCTCACAGAACAACGGAAGGCTCTTGTGAAAAAACAGCGGGAGGGCACACTACAACCAGAATGCGCATCTTCGTACAAAGGTGCCGCTAAAGAGACATTCTGCTCGCGCACGTAAGGGGTAAAATGTCAACGATTTAAGTGGCTGAAAATGGGCCTCCAACAGTCGCGGCCATGACAGCGCTAAACTGACGCAAAGGCTTACACGGTGACCACTCCAAAACATTTCCTAAGCGGTCTCTGCTGCTTTCATTCTTGTCTTATTTCTAAATACTTTGTTGCCGCTTTATGCTACGTTGTATGTGCTGTCGGCGTTTCTAGGTTATCACTCTCGCCATGCATCCGCAATGCATATGCTCGCCATGGGTGCCGTCGCAGCGCCAGCAGACACGCGCGTTGTCAAGGTGTTCCAGCCTGGCTGGGACAGTGAAGATCACGTCACAGAATGATGCGATTTGATTGACGTCGCTTTTCGCCCTGCCGCCGGCGCGTGGTTTTCTAATCGCCCAAGAAATGGTCCCAAATAGACGAAATGGCCCATGCGGTGAGGCCGCGTTTTAAAAGTTCTATAGGCTGATATGATTATTACTTACGGCCGGTTACAAATCAATAATTGCAAGCAGGCGCCCATCAGCAATGGACAAAAATTTATCAGGAATCAATTAAACTCTTTACTAGTTAATATACTTAGCCTGTTTTTTGACATCCGCCAACAATGATATAAAATGCCGCAAAAAACTTCTCTTTACTGCAGAAACCCTATTTTTAAATATCAGTGATCGTCTTCACTGAAACAGCTGGTATAATTTTCTCAATTGCTAACCTTCAATTAGTTAGTTAGTTAGTTAGTTAGTTAGTTAGTTAGTTAGTTAGTTAGTTAGTTAGTTAGTTAGTTAGTTAGTTAGTTAGTTAGTTAGTTAGTTAGTTAGTTAGTTAGTTAGTTAGTTAGTTAGTTAGTTAGTTAGTTAGTTAGTTAGTTAGTTAGTTAGTTAGTTAGTTAGTTAGTTAGTTAGTTAGTTAGTTAGTTAGTTAGTTAGTTAGTTAGTTAGTTAGTTAGTTAGTTAGTTAGTTAGTTAGTTAGTTAGTTAGTTAGTTAGTTAGTTAGTTAGTTAGTTAGTTAGTTAGTTAGTTAGTTAGTTAGTTAGTTAGTTAGTTAGTTAGTTAGTTAGTTAGTTAGTTAGTTAGTTAGTTAGTTAGTTAGTTAGTTAGTTAGTTAGTTAGTTAGTTAGTTAGTTAGTTAGTTAGTTAGTTAGTTAGTTAGTTAGTTAGTTAGTTAGTTAGTTAGTTAGTTAGTTAGTTAGTTAGTTAGTTAGTTAGTTAGTTAGTTAGTTAGTTAGTTAGTTAGTTATAAGGCGCGTGAAGACTTCAACAATGTCGGTGAAAAGTCGACAAATTGAAGTGCACATCTGGCACGATAGACGGCTACCCACTGTAATACGCTGAAGGAAAAAAAGACGCTTCCAAAGTGGACAAAAAAGGAGAAATTGGCAGTCACGTAAGCAGCTACATGCCTTTGTTTTGCAAGGTGATGCTGCAAGATTACCCTTGCTCTCCCCCAGTCCCCAGAGGTAAGCGACCTACACAACTGTTTTCCGGTTTCAGAAGTGCATTAACGCATTAAGTAACCGCACTATGGTTAGTTTCGTGCTACGTTATTTCTGATGTAAATGAATTAGGCTCTGAACAACTTACACGTACGCCAAGAGAGTTGTCATTTGGTCAGGTGCACACTCGTAAACGGAATGAATTTTTTTTTTTTTTTGCTCACAGGTATACGCATGCCGCCATGTATTAGCTGAGAGCAGGTCCTAGCTCGGGCTGCCAAATAAAGCAACAGAAGCTTCGTGACTGGCGACTCATTTGCCGGATAAATTACTGCTTTGGCACCGCTTGCTTCGACAAAGCGTGCCCAGTTGTTTCGAGTCACCGCAAGGACATTCCTTAGCCAACTGATTTCTAATCATTCCTTGGCGCCAACGCGTCTAGACCGCACGCAAAGGCTTTGAAGGTCGCATTCCAGTAGGGAACATTTTCGCGCCAATTAATGGTTCGCATGTTAGAGGCGTACAGTTCGACTTCATTTCAGCGGTATAGAAAGGAATTACCGGATGAACAGCGGATGAAAAACCTTAGGTGAAAGAAAAAACACGGGAACTTGCCTTAGCCCTCAATCGTGTCATGAGTTAAGGGGAAAGGCGTGAAGAAAAGAAAAGAAAGGGGACACAGACGCGGAGGGGCAATAACGGCTTTTGAACGGGCGTGAGTTCAATTCCTAATTTTATTTTACGCCTGCACTGAAAGAAATAATGTGGATTGAACTCACGTTGGCACAAATTAGGCGCGTGTAGGCTGTAGACTCCGCTGCCTAGTTCTAAGTGCAAAAGGAAGCGGTGCCCGTTTGCGGTGCTCTACATATTGCGTCAAGGTGAGCTATCCCAGATCAGTAGCAAGGCTTCCGTGAATGAGCGGCCGGAAGGTGCTCCTAATGTCCATACCAGAAGAACGTCCGGTGCCAGGGACATTACTGCAGCTTGCGTGGCTTCAACGAAGTGGGTGTACAGCGGCGAGGTCAGCTACCTGCCTCGGGCAGAGGCGGACGCCCAAAATGACAAGGCCACGTTTAGCGGTATGTGTCGCCTTGGAGTTGTGTTTCGCTCGCTTATATAGCAGCCCCAATGCGGGTGCCCGTATAAGACAGTGTTGGGATAATTCCACTGAAACTGTGTGTAGGCGATGAGTAGCTGAGCTAGCCATTAAAATGAAATTTATCGCTCATTAAATAAACCTGCCAACCTCGCAGTCTACTGCATATCTGAGGCTTAGATAACTATATGTAGTTTGGTCGAAAAAATTGCTGATATCACTGGTTTTTCGTGCTCATCTCTGGCTTTTATCTATGCTCGTAATTCGTTAATATAGTTCTTTTTATCCATGTTAAATTTTTCTAATTTCCAGAGCTACATTCTCTCATTATTGTATTTCACTTTCATTTCTTTGCTTTTCGCATTACTATTTAATTGCCGTTCTCACCTATAGTCTCCGTCCGCTACGGAAAGCAGTAGCTCGACCCGTTAAGTACTCCTTACGAAAGTCAGGTTGTTGTTTTTTAAGCCATCATTCTCTTTTTCTCTGCGTCCGTGTCATGGACAGACATGTGAAATAAAAATGCATTACCCCAGCTTTACATTATTTGTTTTGGGGGGCCGCTTTTATACCAGTCTTTAAATTAACCCGCAGAGTGGTGGGAACCTACATGACGTACGTACGACTTATTGACGGCGCAAACACTGTATAAATACGCTTTTGCATCGAGGCACTCGCCTAGCCGTTCTTTTAGTCTAACAGATACGATATACGCAATACAGGGCCAGGTCCTTGAATTGTAACACAGAATAGCGCTTATCGCCAAGCTCTGATTTCCTAGGTAACTTCACCTCAAGTCTATATTGCCTGTAAAGGAACACGTCAGTGCACTAGGAAGCAGTGTGAAATCAATGCTCTCACATGTCAGAAAGAGAGGATGAAAGAAAGATGCCGAGCCATCGAGTGAGTGTGGACGTTAGACGCCACGTAGACTATGCGTGTGGCTCACCAGAGTGAGCTCAGGTGATGTCGTTAAGGGTCGCCGGTGTTGTAATACCCGTCAAAACAAGACAATTCGCTCCTAGAAAGCTGCAGGTTATTTCGATCGCCGTACCTTCGGCGGGGCACGTCCCGGGGCTATTTTGTTCCCTCGTGATAAAAGGGCGACCACGCGGTTCAATCCGTATACCTACATCCAGGATTTTGTGCATTGACCACAATTAGCAAATCACTTAGCTACGGTAGGCAGCGAAGTTTTATCGTAGATATTGTGCAGGGTATAAGCGCAGCCTGCTTCAGAAAATTGTTTATTAACTAGGGTAGGCAGCGAACGCGATGGTTAGATGGCATTCTCGAGGCATTGCAGATGAAGCTATGTGATGTTAAGAAGATAGTGAGAGACCGGAAAGCGTGGCGTGACATGGTCCATAGGGTCACGAAGAGTCGGACACGACTGAACGCCTGAACTGAACTGAACTATTACGTTCCGCAGACACGCGTATGCAGAGAGGAGTAGCAATAAGGCACGCCTTTTCGTATGATAGGAGGCCGAACGGGACCAGCCGCTCTTGTTTGCGTGCAGAAAACCCTAAGTGCGTTGGTGTTTCTCCGGACGACATCTAGATCGCATTGAAATGCAGGCACCGCAGCCAGGAACCAACATTTCGGGCTCAGCGGCCCCTTGATGATTGAATAAAAAAAAAAAAAGGATTGTGTCGTTAGGTGAGAATTGTGATTGTGATTGCGGCGAGAAAGCGAATTATTTCTGTGGTAGGCGAAAATAAGTACCTGAACTCCGCATCACACTCACTTTTCAGACCGTTGCTCGTTGTTGCTTTAGTGACAGCTGGTGGTTGAATGTTAACAGATACACGAAGGTGCGCCCTGACTGATCTCAATACACATTCTGTGGGGCGATGCTGCTATGCGATACACATTCTGTGGGCTGCTATGCAAGTTGAGGCTGTTGTAAATACACTGTAAATACATCGAGTTTCCACGTAACAGTATTTTCAAGGCGACGGCGCATTTGAGTTTGTGAGTGCTTTAACAAATGTTCGGCAGTGTAGGTATTTATAGCTTCGAGGCTCATGTTCTTTTTTTTTTTTTTTTGTTGCTCTCACTGGACAAAATACCATTTTTATATTTCGAGGCTATCTCTATAGTTTGAAAAAAAAAAAAAAAGCTGCAGTTGAAGCTTGCTGGTCTCTCACGAAAAAGGTTATGTCATTTCAATGAGATTCCTTTAGGAAGGATGAGTTTATCTTTAGCTTTTACGTAAGTAATCTAACTATAGAAGCCGTGTCCTGAGACGTTTATTATAGGTGCTCATTATACAAACAATGGCACGTACCACTTTTAGGACTCCGGGGAAGAGAAGCGCTTTGAAAGGTAACATACATTTGCCAAATAACCTTTTGCGGATGGTTGTTTGTGGAGATCCGCCAATCGACAACATCTTACTTCGTCCTCTTGTGACCCTGAAATGTCCCCATACCGCCGTCAATACTCGAAGGCGTAGCATAGTCATGGAATAAATGCTCTCTCAGTCGTGAATGTTTTAGATCTTAGTTCGCTTATTATGCTTGTTTGTTTGCCAAAGTTTGCAGGTTTGAAAGCCTCTTCCCTTCGGTTTTGTTTCTACCTCCTTGCTAAAATAAACATACAGATAGAATTTTAAACAGAAGCACTTTTATAAAGGTTTGGTGTCGCTATCATACACTTTAATAATCGTACGCAGTAACATGTTGAGTTGGGATACGCGAATTGAAGCATGCGAGTTGACGTTCAGTGAGGTAGCATCTTGATGGTTCCGGCAAAGAAATATTTCGATCCGTGTTAATGTGACTTCTAATCCTATATCAACTAAAGCCTCAAAATAGAGCTCTTTGTGTGATTCATGGTACCATTTTGTCGCTAAAACGCTGGTAAATCCGGTATAACTATCCTCGTTAACGCAGTACAAAGACTGTAGAAAAAATATAATTTTGTGTGCATAGCCAGCACGCACTGCACGTAGTCTCCACGCTGGCAATGTCTGTAGAATCTGGAGGTGGACTCGATACGTTACTTTTGGGCGCTTTTTCTATACGCCTGAAGCAAAGGTAAAAACGGATTTTGTTTAACGGGATCTACGCTTTACGACTTTTTATATACTAGCTCATTATGTTTAATATCAGTTCAACTCTTCTAATACCACTTTTCGTTAACAGATGCAAGAAATACAATGCCAGAAATATTTGGCGCTGTTCAAAGTTAGCACAAGCGGGGCAGTACAGATTGTTGTAACATATGACTTTATTTGCGATTTCTGTGATTGACTCAGTGTAACGAGTCCAATACAATAAATGTGGCACGTGGTTCAATATGCGTCTGTGTTAGCTCACTTTTCGCAATTATGGCCGTACCACATCTGGTTGCAATGCTAGCAGCAATGATGACTGTAGTCGATTACGGCCTGCCAACTGGTTGCTTGAACAAATCAAGACTTGCAAGCGATGCGGAAAGAATTAGTTGGCGAGACCGCCGAGTTTCTCACAGAAGACGCATATAAGGTGCTACTCTAAATCATTGAGCTTAAGCAACGGTATTCGTAAAACGCCACACAACTTATGTCATTTGCCTGAGATTCGGCAGAACGTGTGTATTCATGTGACATTTTCAACTCCTGTCCCTTATGTATGCACCTGTGTATAATTAGTAGTGAATGACACACATTGTGAAGCACAGATTTTGGTGCCGTGGCCATCCCTTGCTGACAATGCCAGGTCCACCTGAGACGCTCGGAAACAAACATAACGCATTGTGATAGGGTGAACGCAGCTCAAGATGAATGACAGCATGACAACGTTCTTGGAAGCAGGGAAGAATAGCGCTCACTTCCTCTTGTAAGGTATAATTTCGCTGTCGGCAGCCTTCTTCATGTCTTCCTCGAGGTCCGGCGTGGAGCTCCTGATGATGGATATGATCTCGTCTCTATAGCCGAGCCGAATGCTGTTGAACTTGAATTCTTCGCCGAGATTAACGACCTTCACCTGTGGCACTGAGAGGCGAAGACGCAGTGTGACGTTCATCTCTTTCCATGGCTCGACGGCGATCTTCATGCTTATGTGCGGGTTGGTGAACACGCCGCTGGCGCGGACCCCTCGTGGTGGGTACGTGGAGTGCTTGAGCGTGCCTGTGATGTCCACCCGCAGTTCCTTGGTGGTCAGGTTGCACCGGATGGTGATGCCGGTGGCTAGCGAGTGCTCTTCATGGGCGCAGTTCCCCTCACGCTCCAGCTTGTTGTAGCCGGTGATGAAGATGTCGCCGAAGTAGGCCCATATCTCGGGCCGCCCCGCCACTGTCTTGTTGTAGCTGTCCTTGGGCCTGTACGGCGTCTGTATGTGTTGCGACAGCTCGCTTAGGACGACGTCGACGTAGTCGTTGACCTCGTCCACTGTCGTGGTCTGAGAGGCTGCGTTTTAGAAAAGGCGGATATATAGTAAAACGTTGGATTCGTCCGTGACTCACTTTGTCATCAAAAGGGCCCCTTGTATTGGTGGCTGCTTCTTATCGACTACGCAAATACTAATATAACCGCATGCTTTCCTTGAGTGATTAACAGAAATGATTCCCGGAAGAATGCAAGTATCGCACTTGGAATAAATAAGCTCTTGCTAAATGACACCTACATCTATACAAGGACTTCTAAACTGAAATATTACAATGTGTCAGTTACAGATTTAAAAAAAAGGTAAACAAATAGCATAGCTGTTATCAATTTTACCGCTAGCCGTTCGTTACTTGAAGGACCACGTAAGTGATATAAAAATTTCTGGTACTCTAGTGCAGCTTTATAAATATAATACAATGTACGCACTTACGGATGTACGTATCTACTTCCGAAATTTTCCATACCGGCATACACCTGCCTATTTTTAGTCTTGTATTAACGCTGTAACGTGTGATACGCGAGACCAGATAATAGAGGCAGACAAAAGGTCGAAACACTGTGCTCATACGCCACTTCTTATTTTGTGAACCGGGAAGATCTGAGCAAATTTCATGTTGATACCAGTATCTCGGCATTTCTTTGAACAATGACAGTCATATGTTGCCCCTTTGATCTTACAAGGTCTTCTTTAAGGCATGCTTAATAATGTTACCCAAGAAAAAAATGTTGCTGGTTTGTAATGCGCCTCGTGTTTTAAGCATATTTCTGCTTCTTGAGACGGCTCCACTGGTAAATGGTGCGGCTTGGAAGTGCTCATATATTTCCAAAGGCGTTCATGATACATGTCGTGTTGTTTGCATAAAACTTATTTTTCAGAGCCTGAATAATGCAATTTAGGTGTTTTAGCATATTGTAATGTTGTATGCCCCAATAAATGATTTTAGTGGATATTTGACAATTATGAATTAACTTAGAATTTTTATCTTCTTCATCAGCGCAAAGGGTTAAATATGGTTGAAAATGAAAAACCAGACCAAATGTTTTTGCGTGAAACTGTTCTGTAGAGTCACTTGATAGCTCGAGGAGTTATACTAAGCTTAGAATTTTTATCTTCTTCGGCGCAAAAGATGAAATATGGCTGTAAATGTAAAACCAGATGAATTTTATTTTGCGTCAAAATTTCCTGTAGAGACATTTGATAGCTCCAGCAGTTATACCAAAAATACACGCCCAAATCTGTACAAAATATTTCAAACATGAGCCTGTTTATGGTGCCCATTTCCTTTTATAAGTTGCACAAAAATAAAAAAATGTATTATAAGTCACTCTCTACTCTTAACTAGGGCCTCAAGAGAGCACAGCGCTAAGGCGTTACAAACAAACTTATGTCTCTGGATGTCTCTGTCTCTAGCATATATTTTATGAAAAGAAAAACAGATATGCCGCGTAGACGTTGGTAGACTTTTTAAATGAGGCCCTACATGGTGCACCTTATATTAAATAATGCCCTGATAATTTAACAGCAAAAGTATAAGAGTTTTCAATCTATTGCACAGTAGTTGTCAGCTGGCTTTTCAGATGCTTATATCCTTTTTATATACTCAATAGCTCAAACTGTTCATGTTTTCGGCATAGGATTGAAACGAGATCATTATGCGCAACTCTCGAACTTTTGTTTTCGCTTTTGACGACACAATCACTCACATTGATCAGTATGGATTACATTGCTGGCAGGAAACCGTTGCGCACAACAGAACTCACCGACAACAAACAGTAGAAGGACAAGGAAAGACCGCATTTTCTGAAAAACAAGAAGAATGTGGCTATTAACCATTGATCCAATCTTTTACATGTATGAATCATCTTTTTATTCGTACCTCATAATATACCACTGCATTGACGAAGGAATAAAACAATTGTCTTCTAACACTTTTTTTTTTTGTTTCGCATTCGATTCCAAGCTTCCACGCACATTCTTAATGCGACGTCTGAGAATGTTGGCAATTTCAGTAAGTTCTGTCGCATTTTCTGAGCGTGATGAAGGTTGAGTATTGCTGAACCTTATTTCTGTAGATGTAGTAGAGGTTTTTTTTTAGCACTTCATTACTTTTCCTAAAATCCCTTATGCTGCAAACATATACCTATAATCAAATATGGCCTTAATCGCATTACCAAAAGCCAAATATTGTAATTGAAGAACTCTACAGAAGACATTACATCGTCTAGAAAGAAATAGATTTCACTGAAGGGTAAGAAATGTAGCTTCTCTTTTTAGTATTTAACTAAGTTTCGATTTCTACGACTAACTTACCATTGCTCTAAACCATTGTTGCCTCCGTATGTCCCACGTCCTGGCAGGAACCATCATCGGCAGTGCTAACATCCTTTACGACCCTTCCTGGCACTTTTAGTTTTACGAGTCCTAATGCAAAGAGCACAGACTTCCAAAGAAAGGCTGGAAAGGAGCGCTCACTGCATAACAATTAGCTCCGCTTGGCATTGGCTTCTCAATTTTATGCGAAAAACAGAGAACGAGATTTGTTTAGATACGTCATCTTAACACGCACGCATGCGCAAACGTGGAAGTTGACAGCTATATATGGCCGTGTGCCCCGTGGCACTTTGAAAGGAGTGCTCTGCCGTTCCTTTTGTGATCAATGCGGTTTTCGCTGTCCTTGAATAACGATTAAGGGCGAAGAAGAAATCTAACAAACGGTGGACAGAAAGTGCTCGCCTCTAAACGCATGCACTGACTTCCAATAGGGGTGTGTCTCAAGTCACGTACACAACGAAATAAAGAAATCGCCCTTTCAATTCTAAAGTTTTCATCTGCTACTCGTTTCTTCTCTTCCATCACCCTGAGGCAATCTCTTCTGAAAGATATTTCTAATGAGTTGAAACCGAGAAACCGTCTCATGATTGAAAAGAGAAAAAAAAAAAGGGGGAGGATTTCTTCTTCATCGCTCGAAGAATGCAATGCCGGAAAAAGTATCTGATGAATTTAACATGAAAATAAGCTGATAACCTTGAGTTACTTCTGAGCCTAGAAATGCTTTAGATCTCTTTGCAGTGCGTGCCTTTCCAAATTGGATCACCGTGACTCATACTCGCCGGCTCGCGAGCCTGTGACGCAGTCGGCTGCCGCCTTTCGGAATGTGCTCTGCGCCTCCAGCCATCATGGACAGCTAAAACAAATCCAAATGGTTTCGTCGCCGTCGGCACCACCTCATAAGCGAAAACCTGTCTACTTAATAAGACCTACCTTAATTGACAAACCCTTGTTTAAATCTCGAAACCTTGAGCATCGTATCCGCTAGCTGCAAGAAGATATGAGGTGGTGATTCCGCACACTCGTGGAAGAAAAAACAAGGTTTAGTTCCGGACGTGCCATGGACTGATTAAAGAATGGATATGGAAATCGCGGATTTGATTGGTAAAAATAATGGTTTTGAGAATTGTACTTTTTTTTTTTTCATTTCTCACTCTCTGCTTTTTTTTCTTTACTATTTCGAATAGTGTGAACAATGATAGAGAAGGTCACAGCTGTCCAATTTTCTATAGAACGCCCGTATTAACAGGTATTTTCCTGCCCTAACGAGTATAATTTCAATTCATGGAACGCTAGGAGTTTAATTAAATGAAGTTCCGGCAGCTCCAACTGCGGTTGTTGAATACAGAAGCAGCTGCGATAACAATCACTTGGCCAAAGACAATGTTGCCTTGCTTGTTACATTCATGATCTAAATTGCTGGGTTTGCCCACCTGCCCTCTCATTTCACGCAACCGCATTGGAAATGTCGAAGCTGTCGAGATGGCATTAAAGTGCGTTTGCGAAGGTGGCGAGCGACTGATCGTTTATTTGGAACCACGGAACTACCCAGAGGACTGATTTACCTCATAACTTAGCTTGTACATGCCTAGAAACAGTACAAATACACAAAATATGCATGACAGGACTGTGACGTCATTTTGATGCTAATCGTGCTATGTTGAAAAGCTGATGCAGCCATAAACTAGTTGTTCAAATAACTGACAGTCAATCGCTACGCGTTTACAGGCTGTTAATTGTAATCAGAGATCACTGAGTAAGCACAAAGTGATACAAGGGAATGAATATGATTGTTTTATATCCTTGCTGTAAGCCGTAATCAACGAGTACAATTGGCAATATTTCTAGGACATTGGCGTTATGAGACCACGGTTTAGTATGTTTTGGCCATTTAGCGAGGCATATTTTTCTTCTTCAGACAAAGGAAACGTCTCTGAACTACCTTTGATTCAGTCGCGTTTAGCTAGATGAAAAGGCTCTGAATGATGGAATATATCGCTTGTCTACTACTCAGCTTTTGGGAATAACACTGATGGAACCTCTGAAAGATGCGGTAAGAGCCACGTGTTTGTTATCCTTGTCCGATCGGAACCCATGGTAATTTGACCTATATAATTTGGTCTATCTGCACTGTAATGTGATAGCTTTAGGATTAAAATTTCAGAAGCTGACTTCCCTTTTGAGCACTGCATGCGGTACTTCCTTACTTAGACATGCTCACTGCCTGTTATACTTTTGTCTTTGGCCCCGCCATATGGCAACGTTGAGCCCGATGGCAGCCGGAGTATAGCGAAACTCCTCCCGCTGCCACGGGCCGGTATCGATCGGGGGGATTATGGCAAAACCAGATTATGAAGTTCGATTTGGTGATATGTCGATCCTGGACAGGTCATCAGTACATCTCGATCTCGTGCCATACTAAAGGCAACGTAAATTGGGAATTTTTGGATATTCTGGATTTGTGCCACGGATTTTGTTAGCACCAGTGCAGCTCACAGCGCACCGCCATTATTATTCACTCTGGTTGCTACGCTCTTTCGAAACCAAATCTCGCGTAGTTAGTCCAGTTACTAACAAACGGCCTAACAGAGAAGTAGCTGCCTGCACTTTTGGCTAAAAATCTCAGAGACATGTATGGAAGACATGCACTGTACTCACGGAGGTGGTGTATCCGAACGCCAACGTTCCTGTCGAGGAGCAGATGCTGCCGGTCTTGTCGACCTGCCGTTGGGTTGGCACGTGTGCGGCGCTGGTCGCTGGCGCTTCAAGCAAGCTTCGTCGTCCGATCCGGTGCGCTACGCCAACATCTCGCGTCACTCTCAGCCAATCAGGTTTCACTCTCACAACCGCATTGCGCACCAGTCGAAGGAAAAAGAATTGGAAAAAAAAAAAAGAAATGTCCCCCTCCTCTATTTTTTCTGCTATTCTTCTCCTGCTGTCTGGATGTACTAGATAAACTTTCGCACTCCGCGGAACGTTCTGAGCAGATGGAGTCGCCGCCGCCGCCATGCGGCCAATCTCCGCTTGTGATCAGCGCAGTCCCGTCTTCAAGGCCAGCGACGACGGAGCGACCCCAGCGAGGGTGTCGATCGGCGTTGTCCTTGTGCGGCTGCGCTGGGGATCGCGTCACTCGCAAAACATGTCTCACAATTCCGTTATCGTATGTGGTGAAGTTAACTCAGTGGCCATGTCTGACACAAAAGCAGAGACAAAGGAGCCGAAGCCTTTGTCATGTTCCGATCACGCAAGAGTTGGTGGAAGCGCCAGAGCTTCAAATCTGAAAAGGATGTTCGATAAACAATGAGGAAATCTCAGTTTCTCGGTTCCCGGGTTATCGTAGAACGGTGGACCGGTGCTTACTGTGTAATAGGCCCCGCACGAGTGGCAAGTGGTCCTCGGAAGCGGAGACGGAGAAACGCAGAATATTTCCACATTTCTTGCTCTGTCGAAATGAGGCATGTTTTCTTCAACGTGCCTTTAGAGTCGCACGCGCCTTGCACTTTAAGACCTCCGCAGCCACTCTTTCTCGTATTTTACAACTGTGTGCCGCAACCAAGGTAGTGATAAAGTGGGAGGCCATCCACGTGGAATTTTAAAGAAAAAAAAAAAGAATATTTACTGAAACTTTACGTCGTTTTCTACCTGTCGCGTCGTAACTCTTTCTCTACTGTGCCTATCGTCCACCGTAAGCTGGCTAAGGATGGAATGCGAATGCTAATTTTAAACACTTCTGCGCCGTTCCTAAACGTACTGTGCTACAGTGTAGCCTCTTCCTTCTGTATGCATTTTTTTTCTTCTTGACCACGATTTTTTAACCGCTTGCGTAAACACTGCAGGGCAAAACTTGAGAACCAGTCTGACAAGCACCTTGCAAAGCGGCGAATCTCATATGGTTTTATAATTTCGTCTACAGTTGAGTTTCCATCGATCTAGATAGCATTGTCGCTAAAGATGCTGCATCATCATCCGACTTTAGTTCAAACGTCCAAATTGATCAGAAAACCAAGCTCAAAAAATCAGCGACAGAGCCTCTATTAGTTGCTTGTCTTGTGTAATTTCTTTTAGTTATTGTGCGCGTTGAAAATGGTACTGTCGTTGTCAATAGCGACTGTCTCATTCGCGATATTTCCAGATCAATCGAGAAACTCTATCACCTAAAGCATTGCTTTTTATTAAAAGCATTTGCCATTACATGGATACAGAGTTGATGTTTTCTAAAGTTGCTTTAAAATGCGTTTACTTAATAAAAAATATTAGTGAAATTTTTTTTTTTCATTTATCTAAAAACCTGAATATTCAAACAGAGCTGCATAAAAAAATATGGAACAATAACGAATTTCGTATTTTTGAAAACTGTACATACGGTTACACTTGGTTGCACTGCGTTAAATGTTTGGCCTCATACTTCATGAATCGAAACAATATAGCAAAAAGCACACAATTTCGTCTTTTTTTTTTTTTTCGGTACGGAAAAGAGTGTGCATACACTGTTATGCGCATCAACTGCTGTCCAAGGCGGTTGAGCCATGCCAAAGATTATTGAACCTTGATTCAGGCTCTTGAATTTTGTTGAAAACTGCAGCGCTTTCCGGTGAACACTAAAACTTCGCAGCAAGTTCTTGGATTAGTGAAATTGGGAACGTTGCTACAAAATATTGTGAGTCGTTCTCACTTCCTGTGCTTATGGCTCGAAGCTGCGGCTAGTGGCTTCTCAGGCAGGTTCACTGCATCCCGCCTTGTATCTTGATGCAGCCATTGTATTGCCCGGAATATGTTGAGACATGCACGCCGTGTTGCATGGCTTTTGCTCAGGGGATGTAGAATGCAAGTACGACCTACTGCATTGCATTCTAAATAGTCCACTCCTGGCAAAGGTGCTGCAGGTCGGTAATAAGAATATTATATATACTTTCTCAGACAGAACTATAGATATTTGGTTGCCAAAACATATAACATGTATCCGATAAGAATATAGGCGCTTTGAAATGAGGCGTCGTAGTGTTATCGACTGCATCCTACCAGACGGGTTAATTCTCCTGATGACATAAAGTGCTGCAAGTAAAGTGTAGAAAACAAAATCCCACTTGTAACTGAATAAGCTTTAAATATTTCCATATTCATTGAAATCGAGAGGCTGGAAATATCTCGGAAATTTGGTCGCCATAATTTTCGTCTTCAACTGCATTTGTGCGACCTTAGACAACAAGCCGAAAGCCCTCGCATATTTTTCTGAGATGTTGGCTCTACGCTGCTCTACGAGAGGACTCGAAGCAAATCATATTGTATAGCGTTGTAGGTGGTTCTAGTGTCATTCATTGCATCTCTTTTAACTGCGTCATAAACTCAAATACATAAATCTCATAGCAAAAAGGCAAGATTACGAGGTATGCCTGGGATATAAATACCAAAGATCCCCTTAAGCTATGTGTATGTCTATAGTACACAGCCGAACGAGAGAAAGCAGATGGCTACACGGTATGAAAGGGCACTGGATTAGGGTTGAGGGGAAAACTCAGTGCGTAATTCGAGCCAATATTTCTACAAGTGGACTTTTTTTCGTCTGGGTCAGTGTACACAGTGTAGGATTCCGGCTCTAAACTCCATTTACATAGGTTTCAGCGGAATAACGACGGAATGTACCGGATATTTAAACGTGGTTACGGCTTTCGAAGTATAATTGGTGCCGAATGACTTTCGCGTTCCAAAACGATCCGTTTTTATTAGGCACATGAAGCATTTCAGTGAAACTCGGCGCCAGATATTGATACATTATTTGCTACATTAAATTTTGTTGTCGTAGCCTCTGGACTTCACTGTCTCTTCTTCCCGTGCATTATACAACGCAGACGACTTCATACTTTTTTTCCAGTGCATCTGGTCACATAATCAGCGGTCAAAGCTCCAGTATGACGCGCATCTCCAGTTATTCTGAGAAACACGCCGAGCACACGTGTACCCTTACGGTATTTCCCATTGCGACGCTGCTTTGCTGCTGCCTGCAAGTGTGCAGTATGCGCAGCATGTCCCCGTATACTGTGATTCAGGATGCCTCCGCCTTACTTCTGCTTTTCCTCTCCTGCCACGTCGCAGCAGGGGTTCCGTATTTCTTCTTCTACCTTGCGTGACACTGAGAACATTGGCAGTGCTTTTGCAGGATAGTTCTTTGAAAACACGCTAAAGTGGACGAATACGCGCTGTATTTTGTGTGGTATACGTTTTTCTTACATCGTTCAGACGTGAAGCGGCATCAACAGCGCTTTCTAGTGTACGACCGAAACAGAAACGAAACGAAGTGGTATATTAAAATGCACTGTTGTAAGAAACTTTAGCCGTCGCCACCTGCAACAGAAAGCTTCCTAAAGAGTCCCCTGCATGCCCTGAATTCGCCGAATAACTGAATAAAGAGCGAATTTAGGCCAGAGCACTATGTCGCAGTGGTGATGAAAAGAATACCTATGGCCTCTCTTGCCGCCCGTTCTATATAGAGGCGTTGCCTTTTTAGCGGCTTGTCTTGTAGCCAAATGCCGCAAGTCAAACTGCTCAAAAGGCACAGCTTTAAGACCGTTCGATGCCATCCGCTGCATAACAAAAAAAAAAAAAAAAAAACGAAAAAAAAAAAAAGGCCAAACATCGCACTGGGCGTTGGTGTTCAAATTACAAATTAAGGACTGACACAACAGCGCTATGGCTACCCATTTCTGGCGGCTCGCTGATGATAAGGCAAACTTTTTGCTTACCGTAGTTGTGATGCATTTCAGCTGCAGCAACCTGTTGCTAGAGAAACGGAGGATGGGGCATGTATTTTGCACGTGAAATGTTTTGGAGAACAGAAAGCAGTTCATAGCCGATGCGGGAGACATTAACAAACAAATTGAGTCTCATTTCAAGGAGACGTCCACAACAAATTAGTGACAACTAGAAACATCTCTTATCTCCCAAACACAATTATTATTAGATTCGTACTTAACGCTCGAGAAACGTCGTCATTGGAAACCTAAGAGCTGATGCTATGTCCCATGTATACACCAGCCGGGAAGCAATAGGCGAAGACGAGTCAATTGGCCCTCACATGCGATATGGAAACACTTCGAGAGGCACCTGGCTAGCGAGAGAGGTATACCCTCCCCATCATAAACATCTAAATAAGGAGCTGTCCATTGCCAGGAGAAACTGAAATCCAATACATAGAGCAACCTCAGCGTGCATAGCTAAGTACATCCGAGAGCTTATACCACACTACGAGTCTACAAAGTGGATAATGCTTGGCTCTACACCAAGGGCATGGGATTTCTAAGTGAATAAGGCAGTTGTAAACATCAACAACACTGCTCCGGAGAAGGGGGAGGTCTTGCTTTTTAACTCGGACCCTACAGGCCAGCAAATTCTAATCGAGAGGGTCCATAGAGCGGCGGAGACTTAGACTTAGGGTTCCACTCACACACTTGCTTTAATACTTATCAATAAAATTTTTCAAGCAATCATTCTTCGTGTATCGCAACACAGTGCGTTCATTTGCCTCTCTCACAGCCCTACCTCAGGCGGTCGCTCCTCCTGTGGTCAGAAGCCAGCCGTAGTTCACTAAAGAGCCTCCTTCCTTTCTGTCTCTAGATGCTGTATAATTGATTAAGCTGCGTTTCGTATCCAAAGTGTAGTAGCATGTAAGCGAAAACTTGGTTTCCGCATGATTGGAATGGCACCAAAAACGAATGGTACTGTAAGCATTTCAGGCGCCATTGAAGCGAATATCAACGATCCCCAATGATAGAACCGTTTCCACGTGGACGTAATAATAAAAAAAAAAGCAACTGACGACTTCTGGTCCCATAACTTCAAACGGCTGATAAGAATTAAATGATACAAGCCCCATGTAAAGGAGGTATTCCGCTTCTTAAAGGGAAGCGGAGAAGATAACGGAGTTATCGAAATAGCTTTACTGATACCAGAGTCGTTCACTACATTTACTCAGCGGAAACGGTTTGATAACTATGTCTTTGCAATAAGGAAACCCTTGTTAATGGCACACCCTCCCCCCCCCCCCCTCCTCCCCCAAGAAGAAACAAAAAAGAAAGGTCATTACCTGGCATTTGCGTTATATTATTAATGGTGCATGTGTTGCAAGATGGTAGTAGGATCGACAAATGGCGTGGTGCGTTATCCTTATCATTGATTTTATATTCACAATTGAATTTTTTTATCACTTTGTCCTGAACCAAATCGCATGCAACATGCACAACCTTTAGGCCACGGTCTATCAACAGAACAAAACTTAGTTTCGTTTCCGCGTGGTGAACGAAGCTTTTGAAGTAGTCGAGCGTGTATTTACAAAGCAAGTTTCGTTCACTCCTTACAGTGAATGCTCTATATAGATTAGCATGCATCAGCATTGTGAATAGGGATTCATGTTAGGCCAGTGATGGCGTGTAACTAAAATAAAGAGAAGCGGATTACTGTTAGGAATTCTGACTTATAGGTAAGAGGCCGGGAAAAAATTCATTGCTCCAACGGGTGCCACTGCCACTGCTCGAAATAAGAAGTTTCCCATTTGCAGGCAATATTCACTTAAACAGAAATTTAGAGAATGGTTATGTGCACACATGGGTTTTCATGAGGCCTTCGTCTTTGGTTCACCGTTTATTCTGTTTGCGTTTATGAGTTTCTCAAGCGTAATGGGCAGGGAATTTACCGATTTGCTCCCACCTCTTATCGTAAAATAAAACGGCTGTTACAACTGTGTCCTGTTCTCGCTTTCGCCGTTCCTTGAGGATACTTTATAGATCACTGCACTCTCTCGTAGCACGCAACATGCAAAAAACGAATCCCCCATTCTTGTTTTTGTATTTCTTTGTTATTTTACCAAATCTTGATTTTGCTTTTCTCTCTAGAAATCATAGACTACGGGAACCCTACGAATGGGCCTATTTTTTCGCTCATCCTTGGTTATTCAGCCAATCTAAGAAAAAGGGTGAACGGGTGTGCAAAAGATATGATTCATTTAGCTAGTAAAAGCAAGGGTACTCTCGCGGAGGCTGTTAGCACCTGTTTTTATAGAAAGTGGTACGTATATAAAGTGATTGCATTTTCTTAGCAGTTTCTTCAGATGCAATAGAGATAGGTGAAGGTTAGGAGCAAAAAAAAAAAAAAAGGGGGGGGGCGAAAATAACAGCGCGTGCAGACAGCAAAAAATGATTTCTTCTTGTAATCCAACTCTTCCGTTAAATCTGAACCTCTTATATGGTAAGCTGGGGCGGGGAGCCTGCTGTATGCTAAAAAGGTGCCTGGAATCGCAGTGCAGAATTCTATAAACAGAACGCTGCACATATGTTGCACACGTCCTAAGAATGCAGTATCGGAAAGGTATCACCACAAAAAGGTGCATTTATGAAGGCGACACACGTACCTTGTGCAGTGCAACGTATATTACATGCTATTTGAGGCACTAGGTATATGCGGTCGGAGTTGTAGCACGGTACCCTTTGACAACCGTTGCACGAAGCTGGGACAGCCTATTAAGCAATCCACGTTCGGCGGAAAAGTACGCTGAATTACTAAATAAATGCTCTTTCTTATACACCATATTGTTAAACGAGTGGGACATTGCATTTGTGATTGCGAACAATTAACGCAGTTTTTTGGAAAATTGAAAAAAAAAATTATTTCCAGTAATATACAGGAAATGGGCCTCAGTCGAAAAAGCTACAACGATAGCTTGAGAGATGCCCGAGGCCCAGTAATGGCAGAGCAACAAGACGTGTGACATTAAGGGGAAGATATACATATATAACATGAAAATTATGAAGCACCATAAAGAGCACATATATACAAATGAAACAGTAAATTAAAAACTAGCTCAGAAAATAATGGCCCATAATAATGCAACAGTATGGATGAAACATGGCAAAACGTAATAAAAATGAAGTGGCTATTCTTTAATAATGTTTAAGTCAAGGAACGGAAAGTACAAAGAGACAGTGCGGAATTGATAAAATATAGCTTAAATTTCTTATTTGAGGCGGTAAAGATGTTTGGGTAGTGTATGTTATAATGATTTAATATGCATGGTAAAGTTATGCTAGCCAGTCCGCGGCGCTATACGGTGGACGAGAGGCTGTTCGAAACGGCGAAAAAATGGACTGAGCACTGCTGAGTGCAAAGTGCGAAAACTTAATAGCCATTCATTTTCAAAATGGCGGTGCCCACAGAGAGATGACATGAAAAAAAAAAAAAAGAAATTCGCTTGCACGGCCGCAACATATAATATTTGCTAAGTTAAATCTTTAAGGAGTAAAAAGCACACAATAGAAAAACTTCATCGAATTACATAAGAGAGGATCGCGGCGTGATCAAAATTCCGCAGCAGAGGCATGTTTTCGGCTCAACAGTAGGCAAGACAGATACGAAACATCATCACTCCGTAAATCTGACGGTAGACGAAGGGATCTTAAATAATTCTGTATGGGTTATAGCGCTTCATTTCCCTGCAGGTATTTGGAAGAAATAGTACCGTGTGTCACTATTCCGAGATGAAACAAGATTCCGAACAGGATTGAGCAAGCAGTTAGCCACTCCCACTTTATTCATTCAGCCATCTTAGATGATGTACTCGTTACCGTACCGCAGTTTGAGTGGACAAAGCCTAAAATATTACCTTGAAATTGCACCACGCTGGTCAAGCATTTTCCTTAGCCTTTTATGTCGTTTAGCGTAACAGGACTGTAAAAACTACGTCATCATGAACAAACGGACGTTTGTACCCGGCGTCGACCTTCTAAAGGCGTTAGCCGGACAAAACACATTGCACAGCGATTGCGTGAGTAACGCGTGTTTGACGGTAATTTATTCGCAGTGTAACGCTATAAGCCGGAACCTTATAACGACTAGAAGCGTTGAAATTGGAACGCCTACTCATAACATGGCGAGAGATAACGTGCGGGTTGGCTTTGTAAAGGAGGAGAGGTTGTTTCCAGTGTATAACCATATGACAAAACTGCTGTTATATTTGCATGCGGAGATAGCTGCCCCCCCCCCCCCCCCCCATCGTGAAGAAGAAAATATACAATAAAGGTGAGTAGAGGAAGGCGGTCTCTCTGTGATTCGAATTCTTGGCTACGCGATACCCCACATATTCGCATGTATTCACCCATGCGCAGCCCAGTTCGGCAGCCTTCAATAAAACGAAAACGGTAATACCTCAGTGAATGAACACATTTCACTGTATTCTTTGTTTTCTAGTCGTGAACTGCACATTAATTTCTCGTCCATTCGTCCATAGACGTGGCCGTACAGCCAGGCTGGCTCTCTCATTCTGGTCGCGGCGAAAGCATTGAAATAGGTGCCTGCCTAGGTATCTCATACTAGCGCTATACTGTACCGCTTTACATGATGTGCGCTCGGGCTTCTCTTCGCTTTCGCTTTTTCAGCCAAACACCAAAGTGGCGATGACGACTTGTCCGCGCAGCTCTGATAATGTTTTTTTTTTTTTTTTCTAATTGCACTTCCCCCCCCCCCCCCCCCCCCCCCCGTGTTTCCACTTTCCTTGGTTATCAAAGAGGCAATACGTGCTGCGCCTGCACATATGAAAATAGTTTAGGAGATGTCGCCAGCGCTCATATCTCTTCTCAATGATTTTGCTCGCTTTCTCGGTGTTTTTGCTGTCCAGAGTGGCGCATGAGTAGGCGGCGATTGAACTGTCGTTCCGTGCTACCACTATGCTAAGTACAAAGTGGCCAGCTATGCATGCAGACGTAACCATGCAATTCAAAGTGTTAGTTATGCGATGGCAAGGTGATGCTAATTAGCCTGGGAAAGAATAGACAGTAGTGCGTCGTAATTTGGAAGGAAATGTTCCCAGTAGGTTTGCTTCTAAGTCGTGCAGTGTTTTGAGATGTTTGAACTTCGAATAATCTCTCGAATAACATAGTCGGCTCCAGTAATGAAAGAATGAGAAGTGAGTGGCTGTGTGCACGATTTGCTAGTTCAAATATTGGGGTATTGCTTTAATAAGCTTGGATTTGTGCCAAAGCTACCGGAAAAATAAATGCAAACTACCACGATCACCTTTGGGTATACTAGTGCGATATTGGCTGGTTCTCCCAGGTGTGGCAGGGGAAGAACGCGAATATGCGACCGCTGCAGACTGGACCTCCATCGAACTGATCCTGCTTGACTGAGATAGGTATGCATACGGAGACCTCACCTGTAGGTTTTGTCCGGTGAAGGTAAGCGCGAAATTAACTGCATGAGGAATGCAATAAACAAGTGCACGAGGAATTTTCTACCTCTTCTGATAATGCGAAAAATATTGACCTTGTTAGGAACATCGTTCAAAGGGCTCCATTGTAAAACAACACAATTAGCTAGTCGACCACTGTTTCTTTGTACTGTATGCCAAAAGATTCGGTACAATGTCTGTGATTTTGTTGAAATATCGGTACTATTCCAACCATGAAAATGGCAAATGCAGCTGTTATGTATACGCGCAACGGCAACTATGTTCCATGTTCTGTCGCTCCATCCCTCTGGAGCGGCCTCAGCTAGGAAGGCTTCATAACCAGTGCCCCTTACGTTGCCCAATCCGCCTCATTACTGAACTCAAAACAACCAGCTTCGAATACCTCACATTCGATCCCGCAGGAGAAGCAGCAACTATAACGCTCGCGCTGTGGAACAACACACAAGCCACGAGCATGCCCCGCCTGCAGTCACAACTGTTACGTTTGTGGCGAATTCGGGCATTTTTGCGCTTATGTAAGCAACGCCAGCAAGGCAGCATCTCCTCACGACAGCGCATCGGTTTCCTTAAAGGGCTCCAGTACCAGTATCAGCGACATGAATTATTCCTGGACAGCCTCGACGTCCTCAACGTAAATTGGCACCCCAGAATAGTTTGGAACAGTCAGCGTGAATGGTCACAGCTTTGTACTCAGATTAAACATCGGCTCCGATGTGCGCATTATGCCCACGCATCAAACCATAAATACTCGTGTGCAACCAGAGATGAAGCCGACGCATGCACGAGTGACAACATAAAGCGGATAGAAACTTCCTATCCATGCTGAGTGCGGCAAACTGCAAGGATCACCGAGCGAAAACTCCTGCATCCTGAAGTTCCTTCCCATCATTCAGCCAAGAAAACTAATCCTAGACACGCAAGCATGCATCATTGAATATTATCAAAAGAGTACAGCCGCAGCGAACGACTGTAGTCACAAGCATGGCAACGAGATGATAAAGAACGTATTCAACGGATTTTCTTAAGTATTTCAAGCCACTGGAAAATTGTCTTCGATGTGCCCCATGCAATTGAAAAGAAGCAGCAATTAATATGGTGTCAGTTCCACGCCGAGTACTCAGCGCAATAGACCACAAATGAAGGTCGAACTGTAACGTATGGAAGAAAACGGTATCATAATGAAGGTGGAAGAGCCATCCGAGTGTATGCACCCAGTTGTCATTATCCACAACAAGCATGGTATTGTGCGGTTGTGCTTGGACCCTCGCAATCTGAATGCAGCTGTGAAAAGAGGGCACGAACGAGTTCCAGCTCCTGAAGAGTTGTTCGCAGCGCTTAGTGGTGCAATTACCATCTCTGTTCTCGTTGCTAAAAGTGCATTCTACAAGCTAGTTCTAGACGAGACAAGCCCACGCTTGTGCACTTTCACGACGCCCTGGGGACGCCTTCGTTTCCTTTTTGTTTCATTCGGCCTAGCAGCAGCTCCTGAACTCTTCCAGCAAGCCACAGACAGGAGTTTTGAGCGGTAACTAACCGCCAAGTCGTATTTGGACAACATCTTTGTTTCCTTTCTACTTTTCCTCTCTAAGTCATCAATCATTCTTTGCAGTTCATCCCCTTAGTTACTTAGCAAGGCAATGTCATCAGCAAATCGCTGATTAGTGAGGTATTCTCCATCTACCCTTTTCCCGAATTGCTCCCATTCCAAGTCTCTGAATACTTCTTCTAAGCAAGCTGTGAATCGTACTGGAGAGATCGTGTCTTCGTGCCTAACACCTTTCGTTATAGCAATTTTGTTACTTTCATTATGCAGAACTGTGATTGCTGTGCAGCCACAATATATATATATATATATATATATATATATATATATATATATATATATATATATATATATATATATATATATCCAACGTTCCAGAAAAAGTAGAAAGGCAGGCTTGAAAATCAATATACAGAAGACTAAGGTAATGTTCAACAGCCTCGGGAAGGAACAGCAGTTTACGTTAGGTAGTGAAGCACTGGAAGTAGTAGGTAAATATGTCTACTTAGGAGAAAGAGTAACCGCAGATCCGGACCATGAAAGAAAAATAACAAGAAGAATAAGATTGGGATGGAGCGCATTTACCAAGCACTCGCAGATTATGACTAGCAGCTGAAGAGGAAAGTATACAATAGTTGCATCTTAACTGTACTCACCTTGGGGCTGAAACGTGGAGGCTAGCAAAAGGGTTCTACTTAATTTAGGGTCAACGCAGAGGGCCATGGAACAAAAAATGGTAGGTGCAACATTAAGAGATAGGAAACGTGCGAAGTTGGTGAGAGAAATAACTCAAGTTACTGACGTTCTAGTAAACATCAAGAAGAAATGGGCATGGGCAGGACGTGTAGTACGAAGAGAGGATAACCGATGGTAGCTTAGGGTAACAAACTAGATTCTAAGAGAAGGAAAGCTAAGCAGACGACGGCAGAAATTTATGTGGGTGGATGAGGTTAAGAAGTTCGCAGGGGTCAAGTGGATGCAGCTAGCACAGGACCGGGTTAATCGGAGGAATATGGGAGAGGCCTTCGCTTTGCAGTGGGTATAGACAGACTGATGATGATGACGATTATGTCCTCAAAAAATTTGAAGAGCATGCAAGCGACCTAAAGCTAGTGCTGACAGTCACCAGTGCCTCCAGCAGCAAAAGCACAAACAACAGCACAAGCATGCTGACCTGCAAACAAGAAATCTTTCTCCGCTTGTTTTTGGTCAACCCGTATCGCTCTGAAACAACCGTAACCGGACAAAGGCCACCATAATAAGCGTTCTAGGCTACCTATAAGATACACCGTCAAGACAGACACAGGATGTATATTCGTAAATAATTAGATCCGTCTGCGACCCTGAATGGCAGAATGTTCTGCTGACCAAACTTCGCCAGAAGGCTGCGAGATAATCGACTCCGACGCTTCATAGCAGAATCCAGAGCACTCGGTCGTAAATTCCCAGTTGCATCAAGACTTCCCCGCTAGTACACGATCAGAAAAAAGGATCAAGCCTCCTATGCGTCATGCAATCACAAGCAGTGACTTCAGATAACCTGAACATTCCGCGTGCAACCTTCTCAATTTTCGTTAAAGAAGTACATATTATATATCAACAACGGCAACTCGTCTTCTCTTCCTCTCGCGTCTTCTCTCCGGAGTCGCTTCAGCTAGCATGGATGGATGGAGGAAATATAGGAGCGTTCCCTTTGAAGCGGGGTGGTAGCAATAGCTATCACGCTCATTTTTCTCCCTATATCTTAATTATTGTTTTAGATTGGTTAACTATACCATCTTTCTATTTCTTGAATTTTTGTTTATGGTCACTTCCCAGACTACACTCCCCTTCTTCATCTATTTCCATTTTTGTGACCTTGCTATAAATTCCCTGCGACATTAGACAGTTGTCAATGGTCATCTGCCTGTTGCGGAATTCCCACGTAATTTGTCCTTCGCATTTTGTTTCGCTATTTGTTATAACTAGGTCATGTCACTCACAGAAATCTAGCATTAGCTTCCCGTTACAATCTGTGTATCCATCCAGGTCGTCGAAGTGGCCGTTCATGTCCCCCAGCAGAATAATATCGGCCCCGTCTCCAAACTGGCTTAAATCGTCACTGAGACATTCAACAAGATCCTTGTTTTCTTGCCTGCATTGGGGTCCTGTTCCTAAATAAACTATCTCTAGCCATGTCCTTATGCCAGCAATTGTTCCTGATACCCAGATATGTTCTTTACAAGATTAATTTATTATTTGCCAATTTGTTTTCTGGTGTATCAACATACCTACCCCTCCACCTTTTTTTTTTCGTTCTCGTTCTGTTGCACCCTTCCCAGACGTAGCCTTCTATAAACGGCGGATCTTCTAGATCCCTGAGATGAGTCTCGCATAGAGAGTACACACCTATTTTGTCATCCTTCAACTGCTGTTCTATCTCTAGCCATTTCGCTCTTTTTCTACCTCCTTGCATGTTTATGTAGCTGATCCTAGTGTTAAATCTCTTTTTTGTACTTTTATTTCTCGACTTCCTCCTTGCCATTTTTTTTGAGGCTCAGCCTCCGTTATTACGCTTTCTTCTGCTTCACTTCTAACTACCTCTCTGCGCGGAGCCGTCGCGGACCCCCTAAAAAAGCTACAGCCCTCCCTGTCAGGCGCCAGCCGATCTCTGCTCCCACCCTTCTGTTAAAAAGAATGCCATCTCGCTGAAAAGCCCTGACAAAACTTGCTTTATGCACCTCCCTGTTTACCTCAACCACTTCGAAACGCTTCTCCAGGCTTAACTGTCTTATGTCCTGATTACCTGTCACCACGTCCTTTTCCAGCTTTCGGTTCGATCCTAGCACCTCCGGTACTGTGCATACAACTATCTGCGCTTGCTTTGTTATTTCTCCTGATATCGTCAACTCCCTTAGCTAAACTTTCCACCACTCCTGCAGCGTCACCGTTAGGGCATCGTTCAGCCCCGCGGCTACTATCACCATATTGCGCTCTGCGGAATTTTTCAACAGCCTATTTTTACTATCTTTCAGCACTGCCCTCATTGTCATCCCTGGGAAGGTTCCAACTAACACTCGCTTATCACCCTTTACACGTTCCAAGATATCTCCCTTGCACTTGCTCATGTTAGTATCTCCGGCGATAAGCACCTGGGCTTTCTCCGTCCCTTCCCCAACTCTTGGCTCGTGATTTCGGTTATCTGTGTCCTTCTCTCTGGGATTTTCATTATTCCTTACTTCTTCCTTTTTTTTTCGACTTCTTAGTAGCTGCTTCTAAATAGTCGGTTCGGATCCGCCTGACCTACTTTGCTTACGCCTTCCATGCCAGTGCTGGTCCTAGCCACGTGGCCCGCACTGAAATGTCCGTCCTCGTTGGTTCCAAGGAGAAAGTCGACAATTTTTTTTTTCATTTGAGGAAGCTGTCTTAGCAGTTTCTGATTTTTTTGCCCTTAACAAACCTACTAAACTGCCATTTTCTCGTTCAAATCTATCTAGGCGCTCACTCAGCACGCAACAACGACACAAAAAGTCACTGTCTTCCGCTTCAGCTACAGAGTCAAAACGCTTTTCATTGAGATCAACCTGTGCCTCACACTGAGTACACTTTACCTTCTTTTGATTGCATATCTTAAGCATGTATCAACCGTACTATTTCTACTACGAATTCTCAGAATATAAAGACTACAACGAAAGACAAAAAACGACTAGCATACACGCGTTAAAATAAATTCTGTGAATTCCAATAGCCTAGAAAAAAGAATAATTATATAAAAATTTTGTTAAAGAATGAACGCCGAGAAAACCTAGCTGTCGACACAAAAACCAGGCAGCTAGGAGCCTAGGTCAAAGAGCTAAAATCTATTCTTTAGGCTGCACCTAACCTAACTAGCTGAAAACAAAATAAAGTTAATAAGAGAAATAACTCATCTATTTGACGCTTTCCGAAGCTCCCGCTGTCGCCAGTTTGTCCGTTTCCGATAGCCACGTGCAATCGCAGGAACGCTGGAACACACGTCCGCACCATACGGCTGTCAACTGTCAACTGGCATCAATGGATGGATGGATGGATGGATGGATGGATGGATGGATGGATGGATGGATGGATGGATGGATGGATGGATGGATGGATGGATGGATGGATGGATGGATGGATGGATGGATGGATGGATGGATGGATGGATGGATGGATGGATGGATGGATGGATGGATGGATGGATGGATGGATGGATGGATGGATGGATGGATGGATGGATGGATGGATGGATGGATGGATGGATGGATGGATGGATGGATGGATGGATGGATGGATGGATGGATGGATGGATGGATGGATGGATGGATGGATGGATGGATGGATGGATGGATGGATGGATGGATGGATGGATGGATGGATGGATGGATGGATGGATGGATGGATGGATGGATGGATGGATGGATGGATGGATGGATGGATGGATGGATGGATGGATGGATGGATGGATGGATGGATGGATGGATGGATGGATGGATGGATGGATGGATGGATGGATGGATGGATGGATGGATGGATGGATGGATGGATGGATGGATGGATGGATGGATGGATGGATGGATGGATGGATGGATGGATGGATGGATGGATGGATGGATGGATGGATGGATGGATGGATGGATGGATGGATGGATGGATGGATGGATGGATGGATGGATGGATGGATGGATGGATGGATGGATGGATGGATGGATGGATGGATGGATGGATGGATGGATGGATGGATGGATGGATGGATGGATGGATGGATGGATGGATGGATGGATGGATGGATGGAATATAGGAGCGTCCCCTTTAAAACGGGGTGGTAGCAGTAGCTATCATGCTCATTTTTCTCCCTATATCTTAATTATTGTTTTAGATTGGTTAACTAAACCATCATTCTATTTACTAAATTTTTGTTTCTACTTTACTAACATTATGTCACTTCTCTGCTTTTAAGCCATCAATCTTCCAGTCGTTTTTTGCTAGTTTCCACCGCCGGTTTATTCCCCCGGCTACTGGTATCTCTAAACCCCAGAGCTTCAGAAACAGTGACTGCGCCTGCATCAACTTCCGGATGGATACCATTACATTCGAGTATAATATGGTCAATTTTTTCACTGGAGTTACCACATACAGCACATGCGTCGTCTTCATTGTTAAATTTCTTTTTGTAGCTGCGTGTTCTAAGGCACCCTAATCTAGCTTCAAAAAGTAGGGCACTGCCTCTTGAGTTATCAAAGAAAGCTTCCTTCCTGATCTGCATTTCCCGCTTTCGGTATAATTCCAAACTCTGTTTCTTTTCCATCGAATTTATCCAATTTTTCCTTGTGTGTTTTCACCTGTTGCTTAATGCTCTTTATTTTTCCGTCCTTGTGACTAGCATACTTACTAGTTAGTTTCCTAGTTCTTTTCCTCCATTGTGAGTCAACGCTTTTTAGGTACAGGTATTTAGATACTTTAGCTGCCCATCTGTTGCTGTCCAATTTCCTCAGGTGTTCCCCATATAATATTTTACTCTGAGCTTCCCGTACTTCGAAATATGACCAGCCCATATCTCCCTGTACCGCCTCATTTGTGGTTTTGCCGTGGGCACCTAGTGCTAATCGACGAATGGCTCTCTGATTTATTTCTAATGTCGACTGTACCTCTGACTTTATGCCCAAAACTGCATTTCCGAAAGTAAGTCCGGGCACCATATTTCCTTTCCAAATACCCCTCAAAACCTCATACCTGTTGTATCCCCACAATGCCCTATGCTTCATTATCCCGGCATTTCTTCGCCCTCTGGCCTTAAGTGATTGTTCATGCTTTCCAAAGTATACCAATCCTTCGTTTACCCATACCCCCACAGCGTTCACAGCAGCGCCACCTACCTAACAGCAACTCAAGTTCGATCCTGAATAAACAGTTCCTTTTCTGCTATCAGATGGGCGTGGCCTGTGTGGTTAATCTCTCCGACAACAATGAAACATAAAACAGTAGCGACTGGAAGCGCTTAAAAAATGTGAACAGTTCGGTACCGACGTACCCAGTGGTCTGTACGTCCCGGTGAAAGAGGCCTGAGAATGCTGGGCCCTTATAATTAAGCATTGCAACTCTGTGGAGGAAGCCGTCATATGATCTCTTATCATCGCATACAGTAAAAATAGCCTAGGCTTCGGAATCCGAGTATATAACATCTCTTGTTTACGGTTAGCCAATCGGGTATCATTGTTGGGTAGATAAGGACAGCGGACAGGTGACACTGAGTGAGAACAATGTGCCTCCACGCATGATAGGCAGCGTATTAGTCAAGTTATCCTTAATAATACAGTGTGTTGAGCCGATAGTGATACTCTCCCGTACGAGTCAGATATATAATACACGAAATACAGCTCTTTCATTTGCAGCAGGCATTGTCTTGGCAGTGAAAAATTACCTTTACAAAAAGCCTCGCATGTATATGATTTTTGTGCTCTAAAAAGGCAGCAAAATGCAAAACTCAAATTGTGTCATTTGCGAAAATGCACGCTATGACCGTGATTTTTTCCACCTTGGTTTGATCGAACGAAATCAGCCGCGGCTGAAACTCGGTGACCTCACTGCAGCGGCAGGCCGCTGTATTCGAAATGGCTGCAGCGAGCGCTGCTTGCTCCGTCCGCCAGCCACGCCAGAAGCACTTGCTGAACGCGTCACATGTTATTGGTCAGGCCGAGATGTGCGAAACTCTGTATGATTCACTGTAGTCAACGACATCGATAGGCCATAACATTTGAGAATTCTTGCAAGCTGCGTTCTCAGCTTTCAACGCAAGCAACAATGGCTGTATCGACAATCCCACTAACGCTTCCATACGCTGTCGTGACGCTGGGGCTACGTCGACCCGGCCTTCACTTGGTAGCGTGCAGAGACTCGGGGTTGAAGTAGGATTGAATCTTCGAAGTTGGTGAAATATGTACAAGCAGGTTTAATGGCACTTTGAGAAAACGTATTTACAAGAATATTTACATGAAAAAGAAGGGTACATCAGCAAAATGACAAGCGTTAAGAGTTCATAGCGAGAAGCGACTGGATGAGCCGTTTACCCAGGGCCCAGAGCGACATTTCGTGCTCTGCAGCGTCCTTAAAAACCCCCTATGTCCAGCCCCTCTCTGAAGATGCTGACCAACCAAATCCAGGGCACGCCCCTCAGGTATCGGCATCCAATCGAACACCTCACTGCACTGATGGTCTGAAGCACTGACTGGTCCGGCATTCATTCGTTGGGCGTGATCACTTGTTGGCGGGAAAAGCTTGGGAACGGCGAGGAGAGGAGGTACATTTCTATTCTTCAGCAAAGAAACCACAGGCCGGTTCTGTCAAGGGGTTTTACTTCTCAGAAACCCGAGTGCACGTGGCGCCGCATAGGGCTCCCAACATGGTCCCTTTTCGACAATTGCAAATCTTTCCTGCATTCCCGGGAAATCACTTAATGGCCGTATGAGTCATGCTCCTTTCTTGTCCTGCACGTCAGCGGACATGTCACTCTGTCGTCTCCTTTGGATAGGAGGCATTCATCACTGGAGGATAGCACTTCTCGACTGGAAGGGTGAACAAAAGAAAGAAAGCACTTCCTGCTATTTCCCGCAGGGGGACGTTTCTTTGTGTTTTTCCAGACGTTCTCTTGACAGGGTCAATTTGGCATTTGCAGGTTGTCCACAAAGCAAAACATGCTTACAAAACAGGATTCCTGGAAACAGGCTCACTTAGAGCCATTGGACCATCACCACATATTCACAAGACTTATCCATGCCCACAGGCGAACAATAGAGCGCGCAATTGCGGATGCTTGGTCGTAACAGCCTCCTCCCCCGCCAGAAGAGTCTCGGAGGGCAGCAGTCCCAGCTGCTGCATGAAGAGACGACTTAATGGCCTGCACGTGAACGCTTGAAGCTCGCTGTTGCTTGTCGCGTTGTCTTGATTGTTGTAGGCCAAATTGCTCGAGCTGTCTGAAACTCAACCACATGTCGAAGCAAGCACTCGGCTCCCGTCTGAAGAGACCAGGTCAAAAGAAAACTGCCATTGTTGTTCGAGAAAAGCCCACACTCAAGACGTTAGGACCTACGTATTCCTAGAAAACCAAACGTGCTGCTTTACATAGTCACACATATACAAGCGCACGAAAAAAAAAAAAAAAACCTGATTATCAATTTGGATACATGGTGAGGAACATCTCGGACCGCTTAGAAAGAGCGGCTAAGCGCGTCCGCATTCCCATTTAACTTCCCCTTTTTGTATCTTATTTCAAAATTGTACTGCTGTAAAATCAAGCTCCACCTAAGAAGGCGACTGTTCTTCGATGTCGCAGTTTGCAGCCAAGCCAGGGGACAATGGTCCGTCTCTACGGTGAATTTGGCCCCTCCAAGATAGCACTGCAATTTTTGAATGGCCCATACAATGCAAGCGCACTCTTTCTCTGACGCGCAATAAGCCCTCTCTCTAGAACTCAGTTTTCTGCTCAAGTAGACCACGGGGTGCTCATTACCGTCGTCATCTCTCTGGCAGAGAACAGCACCTAACCCTCGATCACTGGCATCACACTGGACCGTGAATTCTCGGTCATAGTCTGGAGCTCGCAATACCGGACGGCTAATCAGCACAGCCTTCAGGTTTACGAAGGAGGCTTCCTTTTGTTCGTCCCAGACTACCTTTGTCGGTTCTGTCTTGCGGAGAGCGTCGGTCAGAGGGCTAGCCAAAGCTGAATAGTTAGGGATGTAGTGATTGTAGTACCCAGTCAGACCTAGGAATGCTCGAATTTCCGTCTTCGTGCTCGGCCGCGGATAGTCTGCTACCGCAGAAATCTTAATCTCGCTGGGTTTCCTGAAACCTTGACCTACATTGTGACCCAAGTAGTCCACGGTCGCCCTTGCCAGGCAACATTTCTCGGCCTTTACGGTTAGTCCAGCTTGACGCAAAAGGCTCAGTACAGCTCTTAGATGTACCATATGGTCCGCCCATGAGTCGGAAAAAACCGCAATGTCGTCTAAATAAGGCACCGCGAATGTTTCACACCCCTTTAAAATCCTATCCATGAGTCGGGAAAAACAAAATGGAGCATTTTTGAGCCCGAAACTCATCATTGTTGGCTGGTAGCTGCCCGTCGGAGTGACGAAAGCCGCGTATCTGCTGGCGCGTTCAGTGAGCGGTACTTGCCAGTATCCTCGAGTAAGGTCCAGCGTAGTCACATATGCCGCTCTACTGACCTGTTCTACTCTCTCCTCAATATTCGGAATAGGATACACTTGATCCCTGGTGAGAGAATTTAGCTTTCGGTAGTCTACCACAGGCCTAGGGTCTTTACCTGGAGCTTCTACTAAGATCATAGGCGAAGCATAATCGCTTTCCGAGGGCTTTATTACTCCCAATTCCAGCATGCGAGTTACTTCCCTATCCAGAATTTCTCTTTGCCTTGGAGAAAATCGGTAGCACCTTGATCGCACTGGCACGTCTGAAGTCAGCTCAATATCGTGCTCAGTCAAATCAGTTCTGCCTGGCCTGTCCACGAAGCAGGCCTCAAACTCTGTTATTATCTCGCCCAGATCGGACAGCTGGGATTTCTTTAGTTCTCCTCTCTGCTCCGTCTTTTTGAGAAGCTCCTGAGCGTTGCTTCCTTTTCCGCTGAGGCAAATCAAGTTGTCCCCCATCTCCTCGGGAAGGTTTAACGTTAGATTTACCACGGCTTCCCTCTGCACATAAGGCTTCATAAGATTGCAATGATAAATGCGCACTTCTTTACGCCTACCGGGAATTTTCACTGCGTAGTTAGTGTTAGAAAGCTTTGCAACGACTTCAGCCGGTCCTTCCCACTGTACTTCGAGCTTATTCTGCCTTGAACTTCTCAGCAACATCACCTGGTCCCCGATACAAAACGTCCTCTGACGGGCTGTCTTATCATAGTACACCTTGGAACGAGCCTGGGCTGACTTCATGCTGGCCTCAACGAGTTCCTTAGTGTTATGTAAGCGATTCAAGAGGTTCAGAATGAATTCTACTACTGTTGGGTCTTCTCCGCGCCCCTCCCAGGCTTCGCGCACCATTCGCAAAGGTGAGCGCAGTGACCTTCCGTACACCAACTCGGCTGGGCTAAATCCAGTGGATTCGTGCGGCACTGACCGCAAAGCGAAAAGCGCTGCAGGCAGGCAGGTATCCCATTCGCGCTTGTTTTCATAGCACAGTCCCCTCAGGACTCGTTTGAGAACAGAGTGCCATCTTTCTACGCTGTTGCTCTGCGGATGATGGATCGAGCTATGCACTACCTTAATGCCGCATCGCTCGAGAAATGAGGTGGTGAGGACACTCGTGAAAACGCTACCCTGATCACTTTGGACCTCGGAAGGGAATCCAACTCGTGCAAACACTGACAGCAGCGAATCCACTACACTCTCGGACGTCACCTCGCGCAGCGGAACAGCCTCTGGAAACTTTGTGGCTGGGCATAACATAGTGAGGATATAACGGTACCCTGACTCTGTCACAGGAAGTGGCCCAACTATATCTATTACTAACCGGTGAAACGGCTCGGTAATGATTGGTACTAACACCATCGGAGCTTTCCACTTATCTTGCGCCTTTCCAACCCGCTGGCACGTGTCGCATGACCGTACAAAATTTTCCGTGTCCTTAAAACATCCAGGCCAATAGTATTCTTGCAACAGCCTCTGCTTTGTTTTCTTTATTCCAAGGTGACATGACCACGAGCTGCCATGGGAAAGTCGCAGTAAGTCTCCGCGGTACTTTTGGGGAACGACTAATTGGTCCCGCTCTACTCCGCGCTTATCCTTGAATAAGCGATACAGCACTCCCTTTCTCATCTCGAAAGAAATATTGTTTGCTGTCTTAGTGGCGCGGTGGCGCTCCCTTATCTCCTGTATATTGGGATCATTGGCTTGCTCTATAGCTAAGTCCTCTCGGGTTCCACTTAAAAGTCTCGTGAGATTACTAGACACTGGCGGCAAGAGGTTACTCTCAAGAACGTCCTCATTCCGCGTCTCATCAAGCTCACTTTCAAGTTGACATATCTGAGATGCCTCGCTCTCAAAGTTTTCTGACCTGCTATCTTCCGCATTTACCACTGTTTTAACTGCCGTTTCCTCCGCTGTGGATTTTTCTGGAATGAGCAGTGTAGCTAGTTCTCGCGCCTTTGAACGTGTTAAGGCTTGCACAACTCTGTCTCCGAAAAGGATGCCCCTCTTTCGCAGCAGCATGTCCGATTTGTTGGAGAACAAATACGGATAGCACTTAGGAAGCTTTCCTGAAACGGCAGCCTCGGTTGTTAATTCGCCGAAAGGGCCCTCGATGACCACGTTCGCGATCGGCAAGCACACACTCTGTTCCTCAACTACCTGTCGGATCCATGCACACTGTCCTGTATAGTCGGAAGGCGATACATACGCCGGATGGACAACATCCATCGTTGCGGCCGAATCGCGCAGTACCTTGCAAGGCTTCCCGTTGACTACTAGGTCATGCAGGTAGGGTTCTAAAAGCTGCATATTTTCATCGCAGTCCCTGACATACGAGAAAGCAATCCTTTCTTTCCGGCAGTTGACGGCAATGTGACCCTGCTCATTACACCTAAAGCATGTGAGCGGCTTCCTAGCCTCAAGCTTATTCTTTGTGTTCTGCACGTTGGTCACTTCCCCACTTTTCTCACTGCCGTCCTTTCTAGGGAATTTGCCTGAAGAAACCTTCATTTCTTCGTTTCCAACTCTAGCAAAGTGCCTTTCCTGACGGTTTTTCACACTGAACTTGGGATTGCGGGGCCTATCCACTGCTGGGTTGCTGAATTGTCGGCGCGAAGCATACTCCTCAATAAGTTCGGCAGCTTCAGTTGCCGACTTAATTTCGCCTCGGTCCTGTAACCAATTTCTTTCCTTTTCTGGGAGGCAGTTATAAAACTGCTCCAAAAGAATTCGCTCGACTACAGCGTCCCTATCACTGTAGGAATCTGTGCTCTTTAGCCACTCGCCCAAATTAACTCTTAAATTGTACAGGAATTCAGGGTAACTCTCGTCCCTGGACTTAGTAGCTTTCCGAAAACGTTGTCTGAACGCCTCGGCGCTAAGCCTATACTTTCTCAGAAGGCAAGCTTTGACCTTCTCGTAGTTGTCCGCGTCCTCCTTGCTTAGCCGCGCGACAACCTCCGCTGCCTCGCAGGGCAGAACCGTCAATAATCTCTGAGACCAAGTGTCTCGCTGGAAGGACAGTTCTTCGCAAGTTCGCTCAAAGTTACCCAGATACAGACCGATATCCCCTGATATCACATATGGCTGCATGTACTTTGACATCTTGAAATCTGCCTCCTTGTTGAGAAGAGGTACCGCTAGCTGGGGACAATTGCCCGACCTCTTGCTCAACTCTACTTCTAATTTCCGGAGCTCAATTTCTAGCTCCCGCTTTTTTGCTTCTCTCTCAAGCTTCTCACGTTCGTGCTCCCTTTCCTCTTTTTCCCTCTCAAGTTCACGCTCTCTTTCCTCTTTTTCCCTCTGACGTTCGCGCTCCCTTTCCTCTTTTTCCCTCTGACGTTCGCGCTCCCTTTCCTCTTTCTGCTGTCTGAGCTGTTCCTTTTTTTGCCCGATGAGGTTCCATGCTTCACTGAGCTCCTCATCATCGGTTCCCAGATCAGTGATTGCCTTTAAAATCAAGGGTTTTCGTGCCAAACCACTTGTATCAATTCCCAATTCCTCACACAATAGCAACAGGTCCGGTTTCTGCAGCTTTTGTAGGTCCATGATCGCTCCGAGTGTCGGCTACTTCCAAAACAACTGTGCAAACTACCAACCTAAAAGCGTTTCCACACTCTCTTTACCAGTTCTAAAATCTAACCCTGTTCTAGAACCTGGTCCACATCAGAAGAAAAGCCAAGCACTCACCCACACATGCGATCGATGTTCCGAGCTGCCCTCTTGGCCGATTGTTGCTCCTGCTTGTTGCTTGAGATGCCACCTCCGATCACAAGGTGTTGTGGCTTGTAGCTTCAGATCCACCTCCAATCACCAGATGTTGTGGCTTGTAGATTCAGATCCCAACGCTGGGCACCAGTGTTGGGGCTTTATCCCACCGCTGCCACCAGTTGTCGTGACGCTGGGGCTACGTCGACCCGGCCTTCACTTGGTAGCGTGCAGAGACTCGGGGTTGAAGTAGGATTGAATCTTCGAAGTTGGTGAAATATGTACAAGCAGGTTTAATGGCACTTTGAGAAAACGTATTTACAAGAATATTTACATGAAAAAGAAGGGTACATCAGCAAAATGACAAGCGTTAAGAGTTCATAGCGAGAAGCGACTGGATGAGCCGTTTACCCAGGGCCCAGAGCGACATTTCGTGCTCTGCAGCGTCCTTAAAAACCCCCTATGTCCAGCCCCTCTCTGAAGATGCTGACCAACCAAATCCAGGGCACGCCCCTCAGGTATCGGCATCCAATCGAACACCTCACTGCACTGATGGTCTGAAGCACTGACTGGTCCGGCATTCATTCGTTGGGCGTGATCACTTGTTGGCGGGAAAAGCTTGGGAACGGCGAGGAGAGGAGGTACATTTCTATTCTTCAGCAAAGAAACCACAGGCCGGTTCTGTCAAGGGGTTTTACTTCTCAGAAACCCGAGTGCACGTGGCGCCGCATAGGGCTCCCAACATGGTCCCTTTTCGACAATTGCAAATCTTTCCTGCATTCCCGGGAAATCACTTAATGGCCGTATGAGTCATGCTCCTTTCTTGTCCTGCACGTCAGCGGACATGTCACTCTGTCGTCTCCTTTGGATAGGAGGCATTCATCACTGGAGGATAGCACTTCTCGACTGGAAGGGTGAACAAAAGAAAGAAAGCACTTCCTGCTATTTCCCGCAGGGGGACGTTTCTTTGTGTTTTTCCAGACGTTCTCTTGACAGGGTCAATTTGGCATTTGCAGGTTGTCCACAAAGCAAAACATGCTTACAAAACAGGATTCCTGGAAACAGGCTCACTTAGAGCCATTGGACCATCACCACATATTCACAAGACTTATCCATGCCCACAGGCGAACAATAGAGCGCGCAATTGCGGATGCTTGGTCGTAACAACGCCTCATGAGGTAGCCTTGTGTTTCCGTTCTGAGTGCAGCCACTAGCAGACAGCATACGGCGCACTGCGGCATGTTTTCTTTTTATTTTGCTTTGCTTTTCTTTCAGAACAGCATAAACTGAGAACCTTTGGTCTAGATGAAAAATATGGATAATGAAAGAGATTCGAAAATAATGTTGGCGTATCAGTCACAGTCCGAATGACCTCAGTGTTGCATCTGCTGCGCTGTACCGTGCAATCACAGATACTCGATGGGCTGTTCAACATGGCATCTTCTAGATATTCGAAGATAGGGTCATACCTCTATTATCTCTATGTGCATCACTGAAAATTTTCATTCTAAAATCAGCACAATCTCCAGACTGAAATTGACAACGATTGCAAACAAACTGTCAAACCGTTCCTTCGAATCTGTTTGCCGTGCATGTTGGTGGGAGTGATGTTAAGCACTGGTTAGTATATACTGCTTTGCACCTCACACAGGGACTTCCCACGAGGTAGAATAAGTGTAGCTCTTTCTATTCGACAGAAAGAATTTCCAGGAAGATTTTTTATATGATAACATAGCATGCTCCTTGCGCCCGAATGCACCAGGGGTACAGGGCGCTCGTCCCTGCAAAGGAATGTCGCATCGCTGCTAGTTAGGCGATAAGCACCAGCGGCTGATATTTATCTCAGAACCAGTAGCAACGCAAACCTATGGCAGCGCTCAAGACACGATTCTTTAGTAAGTCGCGGACAAGGACGCCCTATAATCCCGGAGAATTCGGCCGCACGGAGCTGGCACGATGACGGTGAAACACGCCATCGAATGCTGATTGTAAATCTCTCGGGCTTTTATTTTTGATAATAAAAAGAATTACGCTGAGCCCACCTTTTTGTGGTGCTCGACAATTTTCCTGCTTAGACGTGAACATTCTCAGGCCTGTTGAGCAAATTATTAGTAACGCCGACTAAATTTTAAGTTGGCAGACCAAAAGCGATGCTAAACGGTTCTTTACATAGCCTACCAGAATACTGAAATGACTTCATTTTGGAAAAACGTTTTTTGTTCCTGTAAGAGTGAGAGAGACCCTGTAATGAAAAGAGGGAATTTTGCCGGCTTTTAGATTTTGCTGGTATGCTACTCTGTGTGGGTAGGGGAATTCGGGAGGCAAAGATTGAAAAAGAATGGTGAGGGAAATAATAGAATTGAAAGGGGAGATAAAACACGGCCATTAAATACGTCGTAATGTGCTTCGTGGAGTAATGGTATAAAATCAAATAATGAAATGTATGATCCGACAAACGTGCTTATAGAGTTCACAGCTTGTAAAATGGCTGAGGGAAACATGCGAGGTGAATACATAGTTGGTTAAGGAGTCCAATGTCTTTCAAATACATAAATAAAAAGTTCATCGCGAGTCTCTGTTGCCTAGGGCAGGCTAAGGGACCTAAAACACTGTTCATTGTTAAAGGCACTGGGGAGAGCTTCTCCATGCTATGTTCATAGTTTGCACGCTCGTCAGCGTACGCAGTGCACTCAAGTAGCATATGTTCCACAGTTTCAATCGAGCCACAGTTGTCACAATACGGGCTGTTCATTTCACCGAAACGGTAGCGCAAGCCATTTGTATATGCACAGTTTAGACGAAGCTGGTGGTAAAGAGTTTCTGGTGGGCGAGGATATTTCGAAGGAAGTCTTAATTTTAGATGTGGGTCAATTTAATAAAGAAATTGGTAGTGATGCGTCGGCAAGCTCCAAAGTCGATACTTTGTTACGGAAGCAAATAGTGTGTCTCTCGTAGCATGATTCGCTTTGGTTCGTTAAACGCCGTAAAATGAAATAAACTAAACCCATCAATTTTGTGCGAAACAACTTCTGCATTTTGTTCGTCAAGAATTCAATAAAATCTACTGCGTCAAAAAGATCTGTCTCAGTACGTCTTTTACTTTCAATATGCTCACTGAACTAGAAATTAATCCACAGTAATGTATGCGCTATGCTGATGGAAGGCATTACACACAACTGGCTCAAAAGGTTGCCGTCCACTATCGATGGTGTCAAGCTGCTCACAGACCGCTGAAGGCACACAGTGACATATTTCAGAAGCATTGAAGACATCAGTCCAAACACTTGGACGAAGACATAAAAGTGACACATACGACTATTTACCTGTATGTTTTTGCGGGGTGGATAATGTTCCAAGTGCTTACTCACTGTTGTTAATGCTCCGGTTTCATTAGCCGCGCGATGATATGCCTGGAAATTGTTCCATAATTTGCTATTGCAGATCTATTGTGAAGATAACTGAACTTTCCATTCTGTTAGTTTATAACATTTTTGTTACGGAAAAGCATTAAAAGCAGCCTACTTTCTTCTTCCCCCCCCCCCCCCCCCAAGGTATACTGCGCACACAGAGAAATGTACACAACAAGCGCAGACTTTCTTGGGCTAACGCGTTTTTGTACGCCAGCATTTAATCGTAGAGCTCGCAGATGAGGGTTAGGTATAAGTAGAGGAGATAAGTATCTTCGTGACGCTTCTCTGTCCTTGACTGAAATTTAGCGCAGTGATTCTCAGCATTAGAGGACTGACAACGAGAAACAGCGACGTAATCGGTCATAAACCCGCACTGCGGAACGCTCCTGCATTCAGTGCAGAAAGAAGGAGTGCTCTTTTTTTTTCGTCTCGTCTTAAATATTGTCATCATGTCAGTAGAATTCGGTGTAAGTTATGTACGGCAGCCATTATTTGTTTTGGGCGTAAAACCTGAAGAGCACATAATGTCCCTGCACTTCCGTTTCACATTTTCACTGAGTTCCGATTTGAACTCTTCAACGCCGCTATGCATGCCGCTACTAACGGCAGGCAAAGGCAGTCAGACAACAAAACAGAGCAAGAAACACTGAACGAAGCAGGTTGCCGATCTACTTACCCGAAGGGGGCCTGGCTCCATTGGGTAAGGCAGTCGAATATAGTGTCAGGGGAGACGGCGTTCGATCCCGACCACAGTAACCGCGTTTTACCAGAGGCGGGATGAGGGCGCCTATATGCTGTGCACTGCCAGTGTATGACAAAGAATTCATGGTGGTTGGAACTGGCGGAGCCCTCCGCTAAGGCGGATCCCACGTCCAATGCGGCGTTGAGATGTTATCTTTATGCTAAGGACTTATGAATGAGTATGGAGGTGGCTGTTCGGCGCTGAGCTCACAGTTGAGGCACACTAGGAAGGGATGTCTTGTCGGATCACCGCAGAACACCACATGTACCTTCTAATTCCTATCCGAATCAGGGCGCTGACAAGAAGCAACAAGGCGAGAAATTTGATGCGATCGGTTAAGAAGGATCAAGCGCAGGCCTGTAATTTAAGAAAGAAATGCAGTAACGAAAAAGGTTCTGCTGCCGTAATTTTGTCGGACGAACACAGAACACAGAAACACAGCTCCGGTTTGCTGGCTGAGCATGTCTAGCCATGAAGTCAGCGTCGCTCCTTGCTCACGCCCGGCCCTCTTCAGGACGTAGTCATGGTGCTGGTACAGAACAGAATACTTAAGCAGAATATTTGACCTTTATTGTTTGGTCTCTTTTCAGAAATCGCATGCAAACATCCGGTATAGGTGGTATAGGCCTAGCAGCAAGGCCAGAGCAACTTGCTGGCGCTCTCACCGACGGCCCAGGAAACAGCCTTCTCGATGGCGACGGCCACCTCGTCGCGGAAGATCTCGTAGTACCCCCAGCGCAGTTTCTGCGTGTCAGGGGTCTCGTCCAGGCCTGTGAAGTTCGTTTCGATTTTCCCAAGCTTAGGGTAGGCTCGGGCCCTGGGTCCCTTCCAGGAACCCACAGACACGTACAGGCGAGCTTTCACTTCTGGGAACGTAGTTTCAGCCAGGACATTAGAGCTGTTGCTGTCGTACTTCAGGTAGCTGGAGGAGTTGACCTGGAAAAGCGTACCACCCAGTTGCAGTTACCCCTACGACAGAAAGGTACGTGGGTCAATGGACAACATATGAATTCCTGCCTGATCGCCCCTGTTCACCTGGTTATTAACTTCACAGAACATTGTCAGTACTTGTGTGCTACAAGAACGGAATTATTTGTATGTCCTGTATGTCCTACATCATTATGCGCTTCGCGGCACCTCATGTTTGTATACAACGAACCATTTCGGTTATGAGGGCTGCGCAAATATCTCAGTACCTTCTTGTCGTTCCCCGTATAGGTATGTGACGCTGTATAAATATATAAGTAGCTGTGGAGGAGCAATGATGAACTACTTGTATAGAGACCTTCCTCTACGCCGCTGCTTTCATCAGGAATTTTCAGCACTGCAATCATTTCAGGGCGAATGCAGCTGCATTCAATGCGACGCGCAGCAATGCTCGATTGTGGTTTATATGGTGACACATTGAAGGAGTGATGTCCAGGAGGCCGATATTATAAATATGCAATGAAAGGTGTAAGTTCACGCACAATGCTTGGAGCACTAAACGTCACAACGCTGCAAAACAGTTGTACGAGGTCTCTGCTTACCCCTGCACGTCTATATCTGCGTAGTAAACGTGGGAAAGGCTAGAAAGCAGTGGACTTATTAAATAACAGATTCGTAAGGGAATTGTGTATTGGCACTGCTCTGTTGATCTCCAATGTGAAAGATGTGCAGAAGAACGGGTGATTTTGGACAAGACGCAGTACCTAAAACCTTTAATTTCCATGCACAAAATCTTTGACAGCGTTGTGAATTTTGTAAGCGGAATAGTTGAATCAAGAGGGTAAATTCAATCTTTGAAGCTGTGACGCAGATCAAACCAGCACGCAAACTTTCATATGAAACACGTTACAGACAGCTGAAAAAATGGTTTTGAAGATCATAGTACACGGTTTACGAGAGCAGAGGTTGTCTTCTGGCGAAGTAACGAGCGTCAGTTCTGCTAGTTATATTGGTCCACCGGGCGATACAGTCCGCATTGACTCAACAGCAGCCGCCAGAAGAGCGACAGCGTCATGAGTACCCTAACCATACCGGTGTGTACATTGAGCTCCTCAAAGTGTTGCACATTATACTCTGGGAGCCATAGCGGTGGAGGAAAGGGAATTACGAATGGCTGACAGCCCACGCCGGTTTTTGCGCTACCTGTCTTCCATTTGTGTCAAATGGTACACCTTACATTGAAGTCGAAGACAAAGCATTGTGTGCGGATAAAAAACAAGCATTCATTCTTCAGCGTTGTTAAGCACTATTGAATGTACCTTGCAACGCAGCAACCCAGCGTCGCGACCGCAGTGAGAGAATTAGAGACGAGGCCTGAGAAGTGTCGAGCAGTGTGGTTCACAAACTTATGTCTGATTTGAGAAACTTTCGCGGCATTTTGTACTGATGTTTAATGCCAGCGCGGTGACACATGACGTCTAAGTACGTAGTATTAGCATCCATTCATAGAACCCAATGAGGTAACACGGCTCTTACCTCCGGTATTTATCACCGTCACTGTCATCCTGCACTTAGCATAGCTTTGCAGTCCCATCGGGTATTCTGTAGAATGCTTTCGAACAGGGATGCAGTGGTATTCGCCGTTGAGCGGTAATTACACAGTTTGTACGTCATCGCGGATGACAACTGTGTGCTTCGTTTCTATTCCTGTTCGCATTAGATGTGTATACGTGTGAGGAAATCTCTCTTCTTTTCGAACGTTTTAAAAAGTATAGTATACTCGTCATTTTCAAAATGTCTCTGATGCTACTGTGGAAAAGCTCGCGAAAGAGACTTTCACTTTCCATCTTTGAATACTGCCTGGTGTGCACGTTGTATAAAGTAGTGTCCTCCACAGCGGGTGAAAGCATTTCTATTCAGGCGGCTGTAGAAAGGTGCGGCCTGGCTCGGCTCGACCTGTTGTCATTATAAAGGACTCATAATCTGCCTTTCAAACGTTAAGGCATGATTTACCTACATATTCTATTTGCCTCTTAGCTCTCTACGCTTCGAGTATAATCCGCACAGCAGACTGTACGATTCCAGTGGGCGCGTTCGTAATAAGGGTCATAGGCAGCGTGGTGGTAGACGGACTCGCCCATAAAGCGCTGTCCGGAATTCATGCAGGAAAGCCCCTAAAAATGACAAGAGGCTCTTCAGAGAAATGGCTCAGCCCTTTTAGTACCCGTTGGCGCTCTCCTGACAAGCCATGTGCGATCCAAAGACTAAAAAAAATCCGAAACCACTTTCCTGCACCGCATTCGCACAGGCTCTGTTTATACTTCTGCGTAGATTATATATATATATATATATATATATATATATATATATATATATATATATATATATATATATATATATATATATATATATAAGGTGGGCCTGACGTCATCTCCAACGTGATGCACACATAGTTTATGCGAAGGCATAGAAACATGCCATGTACGTCCTGTGTATAATGTGGAAAGGTATGTGTTCACTTCCCTGAAAAAAGGCAGGAACCTCTCGCAGCTCACTCCAGGACATTACTCAACCACACGGAAGCTAATCATATAAAAAGGAGGCTTCATGCCGTCTTTTAAAATTTCACCAAAACTCAGATGATAACTCCAGTTGGTGACAGTTGAAGCTGCATATTAACGATGGGTCTCGGATATGTTCCTTATTTGTAGACATTATTTATCATGCAAATGTCGTGGAGCTGTTGCCGCCAGAATCTGCAAGGCTATTCTCACCAGGACATTACAATAAACTCAGCTGTGTAACTGCCATTCCGGTTGGTAGAGAGATCATGGATACGCATTAATTCTGCTCGACCATTCCAAAGCCCAGGCCTAGAACGATGTTCTAACGCCCAGGCCTAGAATGCCCCTGGAGCCCACCTTGATCTCGCCGAAGGTGGCGTTGCAGCCGACGAACACCCGTTTGGGGAACCACTTGGTGTAGGAAATGCAGTCTCCCGACCTCTTGATGTTGCTGAGCCCTCTAAGAACTGCCGGCTGGAACTTCACACTTCCATAGTGGGGGCGGTCTCTGATGTGGATGCTGAAGGCGGGAATTACGATGGGGTCAATCTTCTTCGCTACAGACGGCAGCTGGTCCTGCAGTATCTTGTCCATGTATGCGTTGAGATCTTCAGTGGACTGCTGCTGGCTGAGCCCTGTAATAAAGATGAACTTAGATTGCTCTTTGGTGCGTGTCTATAGCCATGCTTATTTGATAACTTGATAGGAATGATATAGTTCACTCTGTGCACTCTGAAAAGTTAAGGCGCGCATGATCTCTGTTAAAATTTTCGCGACAAAGCTTATTGGAAACGAAAGCTGGCGGTGATGTGAATGCCATGTTCGCGACGTTTTAGAGATAGAAATTTGTATCGACGCTCAGAGAAGGAGGGATCGGCGCCGAAATCTTGGAGCGAAAGCTTGCAAAAATTACTTGTAACAAAGAACCAGTCATTGAACAAGACGAGCAGAGAGAAAAGGAAGAATACTAAACAGACGTCAGGACACAGAACCCACAGCCATGAGCGCTTGCGACCCCTTGTGAGGCAAAAGCAACAACGCAGAAATATATATAAAAGCTGCATGGTAGTGACAACGGAGGTACACGTAATGTCTTCAATACATTAGGCGATGCTTGCCGAGAAGACGCTGATGGCTGCGCTTTCTATTATTTCTTTCAGCCCTTTGTACCTACTTTGCCTCATTTCTTCTCCTTTTTATTTCATTCCATAGATATACAGAGCTTCGTCATAATTAATGCTCAGACATAGAGTGCCTGCTTTTATCTGGTAATAAAGCACTGGCACAGTGAAATACAACCTTCTCTCTGAGCATTCCTCACTCTCAAATGAATCATGGAGATAATGTTATTGAACTCTTGGACGTGTGCTTGATCGCATACTGAAAAGAAAAAAGGAACTCGTAGACGCGTAAGCCCCACGTGAAAAATGAAACGCGATATTGTAAAACCTTTCCTTTGCTTTCCTGCTTGTCGTTCGCTACTACCTGCTTATCATGCAATAGACTCAATGACTTTTTTTCGTCCATACGTTCACTCTTTTATTCATAACTACAGTTGTTTTCAGCGCAAATACCTCTCTGAACGCAAAAACTGACTCCTAATTAGCATACTCTTAATTAGAGTTAATATCAGTACATGGCGTGAAGCCACGCCAGTGAGAACACCGCAAATAATTCACCATAGGAATCCGTAGCATGTGTTGCATGTTCGTCTCGTGACGAGAAGACGTGATTTCAATCCCCAGTACCACCCTTAATTAACCCGTTTCTTCTTCATATTAATGGATTCTCGAATCTTGGTTCCGCTAAATCATTTCCTCCAATTGCTCAGACTAGGTCTTTTTTTAGTGTCCCCGAATCATTCGATCATGAACGGCGCCGGCGTCAACCATGTTGGATGGGGCAGAAAAGCGCAATGCCAATGCTTAACTCCATATCATAACGTCGCGTATGTGAGGAGCTCAACTGTTTAAAATTTATGTAAAAATTTTCACGCTCTTGTATCTCACAGATTAAAAAAAACAGTTTGCAGCAAATCCCCTTCAAAGTGGCATTTTCGGACATTTTATGAGTATTTAGACCTAGCGGCTGGTTGCTAAGCAACTATGACTTTGGGAAACAAAATTATTAAATATCGCGTTTTTTTTTTTCGCTCCGCTTTGCCTGGTTATATTTCCAGTGTTAATAAGCCTGTAATTATTGCGTACTGAACTACTAAGTTATATTTATTTTCTGCTTCTCTATCTCAAATTAATTGTAAAATCCTTAAATTCTTGCCTTTGCAGTATTCCTTAAATGGAATATTCTGTTGGCTTGTGGCGCTACTGTGAAAAATAAAAATATACATTTGAACTCTTTAGAATAATAAACTAAAACACATGCATATTATATTAACTATTAAAATTTAGGTTTTCCGCGATTGATTAATCTATATTTCCGGATTATTTTGGTCGACTGTTATTGTAGGCGCAACGATGGATTAGCAAACTTTTCATTAAAAGTCTGTACGGTAGGGCAAGAAAAAAGCCTGAAAATTTTATTAGAATCCCCTGGGGCGTAATCCGGTTGATGATGATGATGTTGTTCTTTTTTTTTTTTCCTAAACATCAGAAGCTATGGCTATCTCTTTTTTTTTTTTTTTTCTCAATAGTTACACAGGTCCATTGCGGGAATTGTTGTTTATCATACTTTGAATTGCTTTTATTTTTAAAACTTAGATGATTGTTCGCTAAGAGAGTGCATTAAGGAACCTGAATAAACGCAAATTGCTGTGCATATTGTTTCCTAGCTTTGGCCGGGGCTAGGTATATTTTAAGCTTTAGAGGGAGCTTCTAAATCCACTCGCAGTGGGCCTTGGAAAAGGCATGGGCCAGCTAATCCTCAGTTAAAGGAAAATGGAAAGATAATGGCCGTATACTCGGCTGAACCAAGTTAGACGAGCATTAGCTCTGTTTTACATAACTTTTGCGTCTGTTAGCGTTTGGTTTCAGATTCGATTCTTCGAGACCATTTCAACGATATATGACTTGAAGCTGTAGCATAAAGTACAATTTTAATCATGATTACTTATCATTAGAAGTTAGGACCTTAGTTGTGCAATATATTGATTTAGTGAAACCGTACTCAATATAACCTACGCAATGATATATAACATACATTTCAATTTCAGTAGCAATTAAATAATTAGCTGTAATTAATTATAACGCGCAGTTAGTCCAGAGCAATTATACTCGGCATAAGCTATCTAACGATATACGACTTAAGGCTATAACATGAGTTTATATTTATTGACAATTAGCTAATTAGCAGCAATTTAGTATGATTTAGAATTGGCCCAGTGAACATATACTCGGCATAAGCTATCTAACGATACATGACTCGATGATGTAGCATAAACGCCAAAATGAAGTTGCAGTTAATTAATTGAATATATTTAATGGAGAACTACATTATTTCAGTGCTATAATAAGCGAAATAAGCTACACCTATTATAACACTTGCATTGTTATGGCTTCATGATCTCGAGCTGCGACTTTTGCACTGATCTAAAAACATCCCGCTAGTCGAATATCGTCGAGGTTTTTAAATATGCAGATGGTTCAAATCGATTCGGAGACGTACAGTATGGCTCGCTTAGTGTATTGCATCATAACTTAATTCTTTAAACACTTGATATACACTGGCAACAGCGCTCCTAAGCGCTTGGCAAGCTTCTAGCAAGCTCTTGTGTTCTTATCGCAGCCGAAGCAGGTGTGTTGTACGAACTGCGATGACGTTTACGAAATTAAACCTCAACAGATGAAAGTTATTCCAGAGCTCTTCGCTATGCAGCCGCACTCGGCGTCTGTATGTTTTCTTTTTCATTTTGGAACGTGAAACTCCACAGTAAACATTTTCAAAAATCACCCCCTATTTTTTCGCGACTGCTTACAGCACTGCTTGCAGCACTGCTTGCAGCAAGAGATTTCGTTGCATGCTAGAAAGAAAAATGACATATAGTGCGCATTTATTTTCCTAGTGCATTTTGCGAATTTAATAATATTATATTTGGGAAACTTCCGTAAGTACGAAGAACTCTAGCCTCGAAGACAGTAATTTATATATTTCCTTCACGATGTGGAGCCAGCGCACAGTACACAATTTTTCGTGTCATTAATTGGCACATTTTCGAGACTCAGCATCAACATATGCAAATGTGGGAGCATTTGCAACGCATTTGATCCGTTCAACCTTTCCCGGCGAAAATATCCGTTATTAAAGTAGCACTGAAATTCTGCAAAATACGGTGCAGCGAATGTTATGGCGCTTGTCGAGCTGCCGCCACCTGTAAATTATGCGAGTGGTGTCTTCTTGTTTCTACGCATTACAGAAGAACCGACATTCTGTGCGCGGAATATAAACTTACCTGCCAGCAGAAGGAACGTGAATGCGAAGAGAAGCATCTTCCTAAAGAGTAAAGAAAGAAAGAAAATGAGCATGCAGATTGTGGCTGCAGTTTCGCCGAGAAGTCTAATAACATGCGCAGTTTGCTCCAACATTTACCATCTGAGAAGTGGGGAGTTATTCGAGCCACAAGTTCATTCTAATGTAAAGATTAGGTTTAATGAGCATTGGTAGTGAAAAAATCCTGGCGTTTTTCAAGCCTTTGCAGATAGAAGAGTCTGAAAATCTTTTCGCGATCTCGTATCTGACCACTGCAGACTAGACGCCAGCCTGAGTGGTCTTCAATCTTGTCCCCGTCTAAGGCAGGAAGCGCACGGAGAATTTGCCCTAAGTTCGGTTGCAGCGAGTGTAAGTACGGAATGAACTGCGTGAAGAATGTTCTAACCCCTGCTGACACCGCAGCTGAATACGCAGAATTACATATTACATGAAACAGGTACAAGGGGGGTCAAAAGTTCCCAGGCCGCAGGTTTTGCTTCTGGTCAGCATATTCTGACACGTGAGATCCCATTAAAGCTAAAATTATCTCAGAGGTTAGAATAATGCTTCTTCTACCCTCCACATGTATTTTGAGATTTGGGGCCATCATAGCTGCCTGACTATACTGCGCAGAAGCAGACCCTGTGGCCTGGGAACTTTTGAGCACCCCTATACATTTTCAGAAGCCAGATTAGCAATGTTGGAGTACAAAAAGGGAAAATTTGCTACGTGATTACGGTCGTGCTGCGGCAATACCGGCTAGGAGCGAGGTAAGTGCAGTCGTGAAGTTATTTGTCAATTAACATAAGCGCCCAATATCCTTCCGACCAATTTCCGACCAATGCACTTTGAAAAACAAGAGGCAAATAATTTGTTACTTGCGTACCTTGAGTGGTATGTTCGTCCAGAAGCAAGCGACGTACTTGAGTATGTGAGCGGGATGGACCCTTATAAGTGAAGCCGTCGCTCGAGGAAAGCGGTCACGTGATGTCTTATCAGCTCACCGATGAGAAAGCCCACATATAGAACGCGTGCTGTTTGTGCCCAGGCAATGGGCTATCACCTTTCAATAGATAAGGACAACTCGACAGATGACTACACGAAAGGAAATTGTGCATCTCCGCATGATAGAGGGCAGACTAGACAAGCTGTCCGTAATTGTACATTGTGTTGTGCCGATAACGCTGTTTTGTCGCACTGATGTCCGGAAATTTGTTGGTGAAAGCTTGCTCTTTCATTTGTAACTAGGCGATTTATTGTCAGTAAAAAAAGTGCCGCTTCTGGAAGTTTCAAATCGAGAAAAACACGAAGTGAACGGCGTTCGAAATGGATCTTCTACCACAACTGCTTTTCAATTACTGGTGCTATTTCAATCGTATTCTCAATTTATGAGGGCCGGGTGAAAGTGTGGTGTCTCAGGAACCATGACGCAGGCCCCATTGGCCGTGCTAACTGTGCAGCAGCAGTCGTTGTTTTTAGTAGGCAGAGTTTTCAATGCACACTTCAATCACGATTTCAATCAGTTTTCAATCACGTCTGTATTTTTATGCACTTTGTAAATATGCTCAATTTAACAAACGTTCACTTTCACTTAAAAAAAAAGAACAAGTAAAAAGCTACAAACTCGTGCTGAATTCAATTAAATTCAACGCTCGCACACAAGACGCCAAATATGACGAACTCAGCACATAATCTATGTTTGTCATCTGCGGTGTTTATGCTCAACGTTCCATTGTGACTAGGGCTATGATGGACGCCGTAGTGAATGGCTCCGGAAAATCTGACCACCTGGATTCAACGTGCACTGACATCTCGCAGTACACGGATGTCTTGCGTTTCACCTTCATAGAAACGTAGTCGTTGTAGATGGGATCTAGCCTACAAGCTCGGAATAAGCAGATCAGTGCCCTGAGCCACCGTAGTATAGAAAATATGGGATGCGTACACCGTGTTAATAGAATGGCACCAGTATATATTACCTATGTTATACCACTTGTATGCATATCAGTCACCTACATACGAAATACGTATGCAGCGCTCTTTTCCTATAGATGCTTTTTTGAACATGAAATAAGTACTGCGAAATCTTTTTTGTGTGTGTGAATACAGCTAAGAAAATAATAGAACACGGGAATCAAGTGTCCATTGCATTGTGATACAAAATACAGATATTTTCGTTTATCTTCCGATTTATGAAGGCCGGGTGAAAGTTTTGTGTCTCAGAAACCATGACGGAGGCCCCATTTCCCGTGCGAACTGTGCAGCAGGAGTCGTTTCTTTTTTTTTTTTTTTTTTTAGTAGACATTGTCCTCCGATCATGATTATCCTATAGCGGTAGGTGTTCTGTGAAGTACTCGCAGTGAACGGTCTCACAAATTTTGGTATCTGCCTGCATGCGTTCCCACGGATGCCGGTGCATCTGCAACTGGTATTACCAGAGGTGTATGGTCAGCAACACTAAGGTACTTACGAGTGCTTTCCCATGACCTTTAAGGAACTGTTCCAGTGCTACCGTCTGTCGGGCTTTTCTTCGTGCACTTGAGTCTTCCTATTGTGTACAGTTTCGCCTTTAACAGCCCCTACGCCTGTATGAAATTGCTTCACTCCCAGCACCGAGTAACGGAAAAAACTGCGGCACGCTAGTACTAACCCATATTTTCTTATTATAAAGAGAATATCATGTTCATGTTTAACAGGAAATATGTGCGCACTGTGTTAATTCAGTATGTATGATATTTGTACGTTCAGTCCATAGTAATTCAAACTTCGTTTGCTAACAACTCTTTACAGACATCCTGAGCCAGGTAGGCTCATGGAAACGCTCTACGGAACACTTTTCAAACTTTCAGTGTGAAAGAACAAAGGTCGGTCCATGTAGTCGCAGCCCTGAAACCCTCCCATACACGATCTAACGAATCTGTAAGTATAGTGAGCGCGTCAACACGTACTCCGCCGTGTACTCCTGGAAATCTACACGCAAGATGAACTGCGCTCGCAGTACAATACAATGTTTCTAAACCTGCTCTGGACAGTTGTAATGACAACAGTGGAAGCATGCATTGGGCAGTGTAGACATTTTGATGTCTTAGAAGTAACTATAGATATAATCACGTCAGATGTAAATTGAATAACCTCTCCACTACTGTAAAGGTTGTTTTACTTCTACAGCACGTACTTGCGTCATAAATAACATTTCTCTCAACTGGCATCTTGCTTCCGCATACTGATAGTGCACTGCATCCATGCTGCTGGCGCACGTCGTATAGGCCAAAAGGTGGTGTCGAAGACTGTGAAGGTCTGAATGGCTGCGAGGGACACTTTACGCCGCAGTTCTCTGCCCTGGGGAGAGCCTGGCTACAGCGCTTCCATGCGAATGAGGTGCGAAGCATCATAATCTATGCATACTATGCTGAACGCCGCTACCTTGCTGCTCCCTTTCTTATAACGCAGCACCATTAGTTCTCCTACACTTCTTAGAGACGTTGATTAACACTCCTTGTAACTGTAACTTCTACATCCAGAACAACGGTTCATGAAACATCACCCGCAAAGAAATGAATTGGTAACGTTCTGAATTCAGATGGGCCACAGCGAAGATGGGAAACAGCAGTATTGAAGATCTGGTTCAAGTGCACTTGCAAAGAAACATAATGTCCTATCCTCGTCATGCCTCTGCCCATGAAATGAAAGCGATGAAAATATTCTCCAACAGTTATTCTCTACTTCTGCACCATTAGCTCCTCCTCGTCCGGTACATCCCCCTGCAATCTCAGTAACTACGCCGTAAAGCTGTCCTTATTGTAAAATTACAATTAAATGAATTAAATGTTTCGGTCATACTCTTTACAAAGCACGCTCATATGGAAGCATTAGTAGCAAGACTATTATTCTTTCTCAAAACAATGACCTTCTTTTAAATAAACGATACACCTGTTAACATAGCTTTGTAAGTAAATTCAGTCATTCAATCGATATCACTTGATTCATATTCGCAAATTCTCATATACATAGCCACGCGCAACTGTATTTGTCAGATGGAAGGCATCGGAAAGTGAACTGCTGTTCTACGTCACAATTTCTGAACGCGAGTACGTTGTGTGCCTCTGAAGCATCTGTATGTCGCACAGCAGTAGCGAACAAGCAAAGCCTCGCACTGTAGTGCGAACATATATTGAAACTGTCCCAGCCACAACCGCTACAGCGCCCTTCCATTTAAAACCCGTATCGATGTTCTCCTCAACAAACCAACGCCGCCTCGAGCTATTCAACGTGGAAAAGACGGGTCGCTGGTTCAGTGCATCGGAAGAGATCCTCCTTCGAGACCTGCACCAGTGCCCCCGTCTTCTCGCTCATCTCCGAACACGTGCCGCAGCCGAAAACATAGCGCTGAACGGTGACTCAGAAGGACCAAGCCACACAGGCTGAGGCCATTAAGGCTCGGCTAGAGCAACAATTGAAATGGTTTATGTTTGCTGTATACTGCGAGGCTTTGCTTTTTCGCTACTGCCATGCGCCATATAGTTGCTTCAGCAGCATACGCTATCCTCGCCGTCAGCAATGGTAACGCAGAACAGCAGTTTGCTTGCCGGGAAAGATTGTGGAAGTGCACTGAAATACTAACAGGAAACCAGGAGCAAACCCTGAAGTGGCGTCCGTGTGCTGTGCGATGTCAGTGCACGCTAACGAACCCCAGGTGGTCGAAATTTCCGGAGTCCTCTACTACGGCGTCTCTCATAGCCTGAGTCGCTTTGGGACGTTAAACCCAACAAACCAACCAACCAACCAACCCTGTTAAATCCCCCATCCCAACAAAAGAAACATCGGCTACACCTGGCCGCCTTTCGGTGCGAGCTACATGGCTGCAGACTACAGGTGATCCAGCTGGCGGAATAAATTAGAGTTAGCTGCAGAGGTGCACCTCGTGCCGAGAATGGTTGCCCCCCTACAAGGATTTGCAAGAGGTAGGTGTTGAATCTCACAGCAACTAAGCGAGGAATGTCCCGTGCATGTATTACATAACGCCATATCATTTTTGTGTTGTTAATTCATTTACAGCAACCTGAAATCAGGCGTATTTTTTTAATAAGCCTAAATCTACGGCGCACATTGTAACTCGAATCATGGGCCTTCTTACGGGTGCTTTTCGCTTTGATGTAGGCACTGCTTTTGACTTCTGCGTGCATGGAGACATTCTATTTTTAGTGTCTCCTACCACAAAAGATTCTTCTCTCAGGACACAGCTGTACTTCAGTATACTTCAGTAGAGCACAAGAACCTTTCTACTCTAAGATGCGTCAACCTACATGCTGCGCGTGCTGCGCACTATTCATCGCATCGGAACATACCCGTCCAAACTTCTTCCACACTCCTACAAAGGCGCTCTCCTAAACAACCTGCCGGAAAGTGTACAACCTTCCTATAGGCACTATATTGTCCGATGATTGTTACGAACACTTAAGATACCTTTGCGAGCAAACTGGTGCAGAAACATTCAGCTGGAAACGAACGCAGTTAACAGCCACACAGTTATAACAGCCCACAGATTAGCTACACGTTTAACTAACCACACTAAAGTCGAACCAACCAAACCAGAGTTTATGAAATTATGAAAGACGGTAACCGCAAATGCCAATCACACACGCTCAGTTTAAGGTCTTCATTCGGCACAAAGAAACGCCAGACGTTCCTGGCTATCCTACGTATATATTTCCGTTAACTCTGCAATGAGATATTCTCTCCATAAGTACAATTTTCTAATCTCAATAATGTTCATTCCGTTGCTCTACTATAGCCTCTAATTCCATAACGCAACTTCTCACAAGAACCTGCGGACGAATACACCAGTGTACGTGCATGTTCAGGTACGTCCTCATCTTACGGTGCTCACCTGGGTCGTGCAAACTGTATGTTACCAGGTGCAGACCGACCGCACCGGAGCTCGATTTATATGACAGTTATACGCCTGTAAGATAGCAAATGCATGCAAGTCGCAAGCATGTGCCGCTAGCGGCCTTGTGAACTGCCTTTATTATAGACCATTTCATCTAAAGCAAGCAGGAGAGTAGGACTACACTTTCTAACCACATTCACCGCGCCAGCACAGTGTTGCCAGTCCAGAGTGGGCTATGCATCTTCACGCTTTATGAATGAGAGAGAGGCCTTGCTCCTTAGTATTTTGCCGTTAAAAGGGCTTATAGCTCTTCATTAGTAGCATTCCTGGTGGTAACGACATCGGGACAGCAATGTGTGATCGTAGACTGCACAAATAATCAAAGGATTCAACCGGAATTCAAGTACATTACACATTTTAACATGAATTTAAACGTCCCCTAATAAACATTAGTTGACAGCGTTATAATTTACTACGCTCATGTTTCTCCAGGTCATTACTGGGAGCTCGTTAAATCAGTTAATATGCGGGAATTTTGCTATAATTATTTCCAGATGTTTTCATGTTAATAATTTTAACCATAGTTCAATATACTAATGTTTTATATTGCTTGTACAATACTTACCTGTGACTTTTGACTGTTTTTATGCTGCATTTCGTTTTACTTTTCACTTGGATATTCCGTACCCATGGTCCCCTTTCAGTCGCCGGGTATGGGGCCTTCTTTTGCCTATCAATCTTGTAGCACAACTGAAAAATGACTAATAAAACTCTGATTCTGATTTCGACTGCCGAGAGTGTTCCCGGAGCATGCAACTGCAGCCCGAATGCAGCTGTGATCTGTTTCTGCCGCACCATTTTCCAGTAGGTCCTAATTTAAATTGCCAATGAACATTTTCCGTAAACCAGGCAGACTTCGTACCAGCCACGGACTCTCGAATATGATACTCATTTCACCTAAATTCCCCCACCGCTGTAAACTGCGCACGCCACGCCGGAAATACTCGAAGGCTGCATAGCGGTATACATAAAACGCTGTCGGAAGGCGCTCTAGATGCTTCTTGTTTTATGTGCTGTTCTTTAAGAGTGATTTAGCGTGAAAAGTTCGATAAAGCGGGCCAACTGGATCGTACGCTTTTCACACACGGGCGCCCGTGCGCCACATACGCCAATATTCGCCAAGCTCGGTTCGTGATAGCAGCGATTAAAGCCTTAGTAGTCCTTGGCAGTCGCGCCGGGCGTTACTTCTGGTTCCAATTAACAGCTTTCGCGATGCAAAACAAATGGTATTGTTTGCCGGCGCGCTCAAACAAAATACAAAATAGGACCACGGTTCCTGGCACCTTTCACGAGCACCGCGCAGTAGCCATTGTACACTGCCGCTATCGTTGCACCAACGGCGCACGCACAGTCTAAGATGGCGTCGGGTGGCATCAGTGCGGACTCTCCTTGTTTGGCTCAAACGAGGCGTCGCCATCTAATCAAAATGGCAGCACCCAAGCATCGAAATTAAATCGTCTATAGAGATGAACGTAGCGCACTCTTTTCGCGCGCGGTGAAATTCGTTTACTCGGCGGAACGTACTTTCAAGTTTCTCTTGCTTGAAGAAATGCAGCCGCTGCTTGACGCCGAAGCCGCCTTGCCACTTCGACTGGCCGCCCATCCTGCAGTAGACGAAAAAAATTATTAAAACCAACAGTGACTGTCAGCGTACTTCTCGTCGGAAAATGTTATTTGCAACACAATTCATCCCGTGCAACACAATTCATCCCGTGCTCCTGTCCGCAACAACGCACATACATTTTGCTTTGCACCAGGCACCATCAGACTTTCCCTCTTACAGTGAATCGTCTAAAATAACAAAGCTCAGCCGTTCGTGCTACAGCTTTATCTAGCACTCTACTGTTACCTCTTGCATAAGCAGAACCTTAAATTTCTAGCGAACTCCACCGCGGACAGCACATGTGAACGTTTCCTGAACATGCTGTCATCCATGACAACCGCACCTTTGTCTTTATTCGAAGGAGAACGCTACATTGAATTTACTCTTCAGATTTCAAAAACGCCAATATTAATCCACCCGCACTGTCCTGTAGCTCTTCGAAACGAGGCACTAAACCATTGCTGATAGCTTCAACTGACAGCGCCGCGACAGCTGCGGACGCCCTAGTCACGCTTGCCGCATGCCCTCTTCACCGCCCCCCCCCCCCCCCGCCCCTTCGTTTTTTCCCCTCAGGGCATAATTAAAGTCGCAGTCATACTAGCTTTTAAGCCATTACTTGCCAAAGCAAAAGTGCAATGCACGTACAAGCATTCGATTTCAACCGCGATTCACTGCGGAATACGTGACAGAACTGCGACATTACAGCTACTTATTATCCAGCAAAAGCCGGACAAATTTCAGTTAAATGTTGTTTCTGGCCACCATAAGATTTACGCCTAGGCTATAGCTATTGTATGCATGTGACATAAACAACTTCAGTGTCATTATAAGGTTTAAATCGACATTGTCGAAGGCAGCAGCTGCAACGGAAAAAAAGCGGCACGTTTCTTTTCCTGTACATTCTGATGCAGCACTGTGCTCATCCTACAGCATTCCTGCTCGATCTTCATTATTTATATCTCCTCAACTCCTCTCACAGAATTAAAGAAGATTAAATAATTTAAGACATGCTACAGCCGGAGACAATCAGGCTTAGTTGGCCTGTGCGGGAAATGGTATAAGAACGGTAGCTCACGTTTGGCTTCACACTGAGTGTCTATATGCCAAACCCGTTCAGCACATTCCACCATCGCAACACATTTTAGGCCACCGAACGGAAGCACTGAGTATTAAAACGCGCGAACAGAATCGAAAGTTCAAGACATTAAGAAATATTTTATTCTGACAGCGGAAGAGAAATAGCCTTTAAGAAGCCTGTGGGTACACGCTTATATCTCCTACGCTTCATATCAACACAGTCGTCACTCCAACCCGCCTTTGAAAAGGTCACGTGACATGTTTCATACAACGGCAGGTTTCAATCTAATCCGCAGAACTTCAGCACCTTAACGTGTAGCGCTTCTTATGATCGTGGTGGTTTCTTTCTGTGCAGATTAAAGTGCATCCATCTACAGCCGAACAGACATATCAAATGTCAAGGCATATTGTTCCGTTTGCCATAGTTAGATCTGGCAGTTAATTATTCACCTCTCACATAAGCATGTTGTTAAATTGCAATTACGTATTCGAATTGGTACAACTATTCTGCATAGGAACTTCTCTGCAAGCTCGCCAATCGCTTAACGTAAACTTCGGCTGAATCCGTTCCGATCTACTATGGCAGGGTACACGCTTGAACTGCTTAGCGATCCATTATAACTAAACTCTGACTAGTAGGTTATGGTTGCAATAGACACTTTTCGAAGCATAGTCATAGAGTCCTACTGTTGCGTGTATCACGACGGGTGCCAAGCACTGCTCAAAACGAACGCCGTGAGCCTTGAACAAATCCAACACTTTCTCGCTTTGCATAAACCACCAGTAAGCAGCCCGAAAATCAGTACATAGCCCCGCAGTAGGCTGTTCAGAATTCTGTGACATAGGGCTAGACGCTGGAGCCTCGCGCACCACTAGACGACTTACGTACACGCTATAATGTCGCCACCCAAATCTCCAGAAAGCGCCCGCAGGAGCCTTGGCTCTAAGCTCTTCCCGAAAGTAGTGTACACAAGAAGAGAATACGCGTCATAAAAAATAATAAACGAATCTACAAAACTCTTCTACTCGGAGTCGTCCGGCGGAGGCATCAGCTCCTCCGAATCAACATTCGCCAGATCCGTCGTGAATGCGCGAGGCCTAAGGGTATGGTCAGAATCCCTGGGTTATGACCGATAGGCTTCAGCGAGCCGATAATCCTTGCATGGCATCCGGCGACCCCCCTGCGTACGCCCATTATTCACTCCATCTTCGGAGAGAACGATGTCAGCTGTCGCGTGGCCCGTTCACGCATCGACTGCCTACGCCTCCCACCCACGAGCTTCTTGCAGCTTCGTGGCGACCCGGCTTCGATGTTCAGGCAGTCATGTTACTTCTTTTCTTTTTTCTGCCCGTTATTAATGCACCCTCGGCCAGAGCTCTCTTGAGCATTGGGAAAGCATCATCCTTTTTTTTTTTCTTTGGCCTATCGCGTCTCTATACAGCACGAACACCCGTCGTATGCTTGTTTTGAATAAGCGCGATCTGCTCTGCTTGCCTGAGGCCTTCTTTTCTATTGAGACGTAACGTCCTTAATGCAGGTTATATAGTATGCACATGAATTCCAGATCAACGCAGCACTAAATGTATAATATTCTTTTGGTGCCGTACAAAGAGGCATTGTGCAATTATGGAAGCCAGCAGACACCGACCGGAGTCGTGCATAGAGCAATAAGATATGTATTTGTTGAGATGGGCGGCCGCAAGCAATAATAATGAGGAATGCATTTAAAGGCTACATTGTCGCCTCCCTTTTGCGTCCGTACACACCATGAAGAAGTCATTATCGCAATTGCACCGCTACTGATATATGCCGACACAAAAGGATTGCGAAGAAATAGATGCGAAAGAAACTGTAACAAATAAGTAGTGTTGCAGCAGATGCGTCCACCTAAGGCATTGCTGCAGCAAGAGATACTGCTGCCAAATATCCGACGATATGAAAAGAGCAACGAAATAATATGTGCGCCCCAGCAACCATGACAAACAAGTGACTGCAATCTTACGCAAAGGCTTATCATTGGCTCCAGTTTAGTACGGTAGTATAAAAGAATCAGCGTTGCTTACTGGCCCAAAATTGGTGCTCAACGAAGCACAAGGCTGAAAGCAAAAAATTATGAAAGACATAGGGAGAAAAGAAAATTTTCAGAGATTACAAATATGCAAATCCTCACGCAACGGCCTCCAACAGAATTCTTGAAAACTCTGCAGCTCTTTTTTCGAAGCCTTCCGCGACAACGTGTCCTACCCGATGGCAAACAAACGGGCAGCAGGAACGAGGTACAAATAAATTTAAAGCACCCCGTGCTTTAAATTTATTTTGGAGGACCTTTGATTCCGGCACATCACGAACATTGAGACCAATGCTATCGGAGCAGTGCCCGCGAACGAAGTCAAGGCGGAGAGCCATTGTCGGAACGCGACTAACAGTTCGAGAAAAAAAAAAAGCAACTCACAGGTGCTTGTCGCCCACCAGAAGTCCGCATAGTAGCTGAATAAAAAAAAGCAGGCGGAACAAAATTCAAAGGCGTAATTGCATGCAATCACTCTACAAACGCGAAAAGCGAAAGCAACACTGCATGCCAAAGCAGATTTTATGCATCGCGTACACTTTCAGATAGACTCTGGCAGTTTTCGCCTTACAAAAGTGTTCTTTGGGGCTATGGTTGTCACTTTTGTGATCAGGACGCGGTACGCGAGAATCTATCGACACAGAACACTTACCATTTCTTCTCAGTGCATGTCCATTTAATGGCACACATGTGTGCTCGCCTTCGGTATAGGCGCGCGGCTGCAGCAAACTAAGCTCTGAACGCTTCATACTCACGAATCTCATTTTCTTTCCCCTTAGCATCAAAACCATACTTAGTTTTCTTAACATTAAAAAAATTGATGAAGGCTCAACTCAGTTAAGCCTGGATATGCGTAGCGAAAGTTACCAAAGGGATAGTTCACAAAGTTCAAATCGAAAGTTCTCGTCGCCAATGCAGTGGCTGCCAACCACATGGTGTGATCATCAATTCGGCGGTCTTCTTGGCGCCTGTTGTTGTTGTTCTCCCCTAAATTGATGGTGCCTACCGACACCGGGGGTATGTTTCATTTGGCTGTCTTCTGTTTCTTTTAGCGTGTTCCTAATCTTCTTGATGCATTTGAATGGCTTCTTCTCCTCCTCCCTCTTCTCTCTGTTCTTCTTCTGTGGCTCTGAGCAACTGGTTATCATGGTTACAGCGCATACGCAGTAGTGACTAGCGACGCTTGCCCGAAATGCGCCGCTGACTAACATAGTGTAGCTAATTCTGCTTTCGCTTGTGGCGGGTTACACCACAACACTATCAGCACTGCAAGCATCACTGAGATTTAATTAGAACTAATTTTGAAGCGAAAGCTTCACTGGCAAAGAGGCAGCGATCTCGATGGGGCACCAATTTCCACCGTGGTTTCACCGCTCTTAGCGCCGCTGCCTAGCAGCCACCTCCTCGCCATCTAGCGTGTATACAACCAGAGACGTTGTCTAGCAACAGCCGCAGCTAGCGGACGCCGCGCGCTCGCGGCGCCATCTGGCATGACGACACACCGCTGGGCCGGTCTCCTCATGAAAAAAAAAAAAAAAAAAAAAAAAAAAAAAAAAAACTCCACCGGGTATTGAACCTCCATTCCTCGAATCCCCAGCAGAGCGCTTCACCCACTGTACTACGCCCGGACTTTCTTTTTCTTTATTGCATGGAAATATTTCAAGCCCGGTTTAACCAGCTCGCACCCCGCAACCTGTCATACACAGTGGAACCAGCATCGAGCTCTCGCTTTGCCCACACATCAAAACTCCGGGAGACAGATACATGCATCAAGTAAAGGTAACCAGGCAGGAAGTCGATACTGCGCAGCATGTAGCCCCCGCACCACAGCACACTGCTCTCTGATCACAGATTTCGATGAACGTGGTGGCTCTGCGTGGCGATCTGTAATGCGGCTCTTCCACTTCAGAAGCTTCCATTGTAAACAAATATTTTATAGTATAGGGCGTAATATCAATGTCTTTTTTAAGGGTCTGTTGAATGTCCCAAAATAACACTGCGTCACGGCGATACAGATAACAATGATCTATAGTTACTGGCTGCTGACACAGGCGACAGTTGACTGACCATGGCACAAAGGTCCCTTTTGCACGAAGCCACGTTTTGACGGGCAGGTCGACATGTGAAGTATAGAAAAGAAAGTCTTTGCGGCTGATTGTATGTACATCCCTTGCACGTGCTTTAATAGGCTATTGTCTAGAAAGGGGAGGTAAGTCTGCCGATACACCGGTACAGGAAATAACATCTCCATCAGAACTTTTGTCCTTTGTCTTTTGGATAGAATGTATAGGTATTCTAAAAAGAGCCGTACGGTGAGAAAATGGAATGTATCCGCAACTTCCTTAAGAAAGCCCCACAAAGGACACTCGTTCTTATGACCAGTGTGAGCAAACAAATTAGGCAAATGAGCACCCTATCGTGTATTAAACGCCCCTAGGATGAAAGGATGGTTTTAAAAAAGAAAAACCTTGAAACAAGCTGATGAACAAACAAGTGCTGACGACCCGCTCACCAGCCTCCAGAGGGAGAAACAAATTGTATCGGCGCATAGGCTCCCATTGAGAGCGCCATACAAGAGTTGCAAAAATTCTATGCATGAACGGTACATTGTTTCTTGCTCAATGCAACACCTGCATGACATAGATAAGCTTCAAAATCAAGAAGACATTGCGACTTGTGCCCGTGCAAATAGAGACAGCTCCCTCTATACACTCATCCAAGCCTGTATTTGTCGCCTAGCTGATGAGGTCTGAGAATCTCAGTGCGGCCCATTACTGCGATACTGATGCAAGGGAACTTCCAAATACTGTAAGTCTTCGGAGTCCCATCTGATGCCGGTAAAAAAATTCGCTTTTGTACCCAAGTGATCTAGCCAGAACCCCTTTTATTTATCAAGGTGAAGAGACGCACCCGAACTAACACAAAAACGCTCAGTGACGCGCCAAACCTCGATCACACTCTATCTATCAGAACAGAAAAGAGTAATGTAATCAGCATAAGCCAAAATCTTAGTTTCACATTGCTATAGTAAAAAGCCACGAACTGCTTTGTTCTTGATGATACTACGAGATAGGGGCTCCATATATAATGCGAATAAAAAAGTCCATAGCGAACAGCCCTGTCGAACAGAAGATGTAAGTGAAATAGGTTTGATTTGCACTCTCCAATACAGCAAACAAAAAATCATGACGCACCTTATCAAAAACTTATGCCAGGTCAATCTAAATTAGGACAACTTGATTGACCTCATCTGACTCTGTCTCTGTCACCGAACGTGCGATATGGATATGATTTTGGATACTATGACCCTAATAAATCTAATGCGGCAAGCTGCAAACGAGAAGAAAGAACCTTCGCATATACCTTATAATCGGCGTTGCATAAGGATATCGGACGGTACCTTTCAACAGTTTTCAACCGACATGCGTCCGTGGTTTTCGGGATTAGCATGGCGTGACCAGTATAGGACGCGGGAAACAAAAATCCCATTCATAAGCTGCATTGAAAACTTCCAATAAGGCAAGTGCTAAGGTAGGCATAAGCGTTTTATAGAACTCTCTACTAGACCTTCCGGCCTTGAAGATTTCTGGCCCTGTAGTGAAAAAATGGCCAACTTGACCTCATCTAAGGTAATACACATCTCGATGATTGCCCGCTGCTCATCTTCAAGACGAGGAAAATGTTCTTTTAAATGACTAAAATTAGACCCACTAATCGTGTTACTACCGCCACTAAAGAGCCACAAATAACAGTTAAAGAAGGCACCAAGAATACCTGGTGTGTCAGTGTACGTATCACTTCCACAACGAATTTCTACAACCTCCTCGGAAAACGCAGCTTGCCTTTCATCATTCAAAGCGCGGCGAGATGGTTGTTCATTAGCAATCCTCCGTGTTCGCGACCTAATCAAGGCACCCTGATATTTTTTTGCACTAAACTGTTGTATTTGCGCTTTAATATTGTTGATATCATCTAGATACGAGCCCCGAGAAATTATTTCCAATTTATACAGTCAAGGTGCACTTCCATTCACGAATGTGAAGACGTTTCAGTAACATGATCCGTGATGATGCTTCCATTGCAAGACTCTTAATCTCTTGCTTAAAAAGATCCCACTTTTGACAGACTGAGAGATGGGCACGTATCCACGTGTCCTTGAAGCACGCAGCTACAGCGCGCAGAAAATTTTCATCTGAAAGAAGGGAATCATTTAGCTACCATAGCTCCCAATGCGGTTGAAAAAGACGCCTAGTAGCTTTCCTATCTGAACAGACACTATGCAGTGGTCGCTAAAAATATCAATCTCACCCAGTATACATGCCCACTAAGTGCCAGCAGAAACGTATATTCTACCAGGTCGGACATTTCAAGACGATTGAAAGTGCATGAAATATGTACTATCGCTTTTTAGTCAGCCAATGTCAACAAGGTTGTGCTCACAAACTAAGTCAGTGAGAACAGCAGCACTGGGGTCATAACGTTCATGATATGCTGATCTATCCTCATTGTTACATACACAATTGAAATCTCCCAACAGTAAAATTTCCCGATTCGGGCGCAGGAGGTTTGCCAATGACAAGAAAAACACTTTCCTATCTTGCTGCTTAACAGGTGCAAGCATATAAACAATTCGCCAGTGCTGACCCGAAATGGCGACGTCACAACATATGAGTCGCCCCTCACCATCAGTGCAATTTACAAGTCAGTCATATGTAGTGAATCGTTCAGAAACAGCATACACCCTCCAGACAAGCCTTCTGAATAACTGCGATAATATTATGTCGTGATACACTGTTACGACCAAGCATCCGCATTTGCGCGCTCTATTGTTCGCCTGTGGGCATGGAAAAGTTTTGTGAATATGGGGTGATGGTCCATTGGCTCTAAGTGAGCCTGTTTCCAGGAATCCTGTTTTGTAAGCATGTTTTGCTTTGTGGACAACCTGCAAATGCCAAATTGGCCCTGTCAAGAGAACGTCTGGAAAAACACAAAGAAACGTCCCCCTGCGGGAAATAGCAGGAAGTGCTTTCTTTTGTTCACCCTTCCAGTCGAGAAGTGCTATCCTCCAGTGATGAATGCCTCCTATCCAAAGGAGACGACAGAGTGACATGTCCGCTGACGTGCAGGACAAGAGAAGAGCATGACTCATACGGCCATTAAGTGATTTCCCGGGAATGCAGGAAAGATTTGCAATTGTCGAAAAGGGACCATGTTGGGAGCCCTATGCGGCGCCACGTGCACTCGGGTTTCTGAGAAGTAAAACCCCCAGAACCAGCCTGTGGTTTCTTTGCTGAAGAATAGAAATGTACCTCCTCTCCTCGCCGTTCCCAAGCTTTTCCCGCCAACAAGTGATCACGCCCAACGAATGAATGCCGGACCAGTCAGTGCTTCAGACCATCAGTGCAGTGATGTGTTCGATTGGATGCCGATACCTGAGGGGCGTGCCCTGGATTTGGTTGGTCAGCATCTTCAGAGAGGGGCTGGACATAGGGGGTTTTTAAGGACGCTGCAGAGCACGAAATGTCGCTCTGGGCCCTGGGTAAACGGCTCATCCAGTCGCTTCTCGCTATGAACTCTTAACGCTTGTCATTTTGCTGATGTACCCTTCTTCTTCATGTAAATATTCTTGTAAATACGTTTTCTCAAAGTGCCAGTAAACCTGCTTGTACATATTTTACCAACTTCGAAGATTCAGTCCTTCTTCAACCCGGAGTCTCTGCACGCTACCAAGTGAAGGCCGGGTCGCCATAGCCCCAGCGTCACGACAACTGGTGACCAGCGGTGGGATCTGAATCTACAAGCCACAACATCTGGTGATTGGAGGTGGATCTGAAGCTACAAGCCACAACACCTTGTGATCGGAGGTGGCATCTCAAGCAACAAGCAGGAGCAACAATCGGCCAACAAGAGGGCAGCTCGGAACATCGATCGCATGTGTGGGTGAGTGCTTGGCTTTTCTTCTGATGTGGACCAGGTTCTGGAACAGGGTTAGATTTTAGAACTGGTAAAGAGAGTGTGGAAACGCCTTTAGGTTTGGTAGTTTGCACTGTTGTTTTGGAAGTAGCCGACACTCGGAGCGATCATGGACCTACAAAAGCTGCAGAAACCGGAACTGTTGCAATTGTGTGAGGAATTGGGAATTGATACAAGTGGTTTGGCACGAAAACCTTTGATTATAAAGGCAATCACAGATTTGGGAGCCGATGATGAGGAGCTCAGTGAAGCATGGAACCTCATCGGTCAAAAAAAGGAACAGCTCAGACAGCAGAAGGAGCGGGAAAAAGAGCAGAAAGAGCGGGAAAAAGAGGAAAAGAGGCGTGAGCGTGAACTTGAGAGGGAAAAAGAGGAAAGGGAGCGCGAACGTGAGTGGGAAAAAGAGGAAAAGAAGCGTGAAAGAGAAGCAAAAAAGCTGGACCAAGAAATTGAGCTCCGGAAATTAGAACTAGAGTTGAGCAAGAGGTCGGGCAATTGTCCCCAGCTAGCGGTACCTCTTCTCAACAAGGAGGCAGATTTCAAGATGTCAAAGTACATGCAGCCATATGTGATATCAGGGGATATCGGTCTGTATCTGGCTAACTTTGAGCGAACCTGCGAAAAACTGTCCTTCCAGCGAGACACTTGGTCTCAGAGATTATTGACGGTTCTGCCCTGCGAGGCAGCGGAGGTTGTCGCGCGGCTAAGCAAGGAGGACGCGGACAACTACGAGAAGGTCAAAGCTTGCCTTCTGAGAAAGTATAGGCTTAGCGCCGAGGCGTTCAGACAACGTTTTCGGAACGCTACTAAGTCCAGGGACGAGAGTTACCCTGAATTCCTGTACAATTTAAGAGTTAATTTGGGCGAGTGGCTAAAGAGCACTGATTCCTACAGTGATAGGGACGCTGTAGTCGAGCGAATTCTTTTGGAGCAGTTTTTTAGCTGCCTCCCAGAAAAAGAAAGAAATTGGTTACAGGACCGAGGCGAAATTAAGTCGGCAACTGAAGCTGCCGAACTCATTGAGGAGTACGCTTCGCGCCGACAATTCAGCAACCCAGCAGTAGATAGGCTCCGCAATCCCAAGTTCAGTGTAAATAACCGTCAGAAAAGGCACCTTGCTAGATTTGCAAACGAAGAAAGGAAGGCTTCTTCAGGCAAACGCCCTAGAAAGGACGGCAGTGAGAAAAGTGGGGAAGTGACCAACGCGCAGAACACAAAGAAAAAGTTTGAGGCTAGGAAGCCGCTCACATGCTTTAGGTGTAATGAGCAGGGTCACATTGCCGTCAACTGCCGGAAAGAAAAGATTGCTTTCTCGTATGTCAGGGACTGCGATGAAAATATGCAGCTTTTAGAACCCTACCTGCATGACCTAGTAGTCAACGGGAAGCCTTGCAAGGTACTGCGCGATTCGGCCGCAACGATGGATGTTGTCCATCCGGCGTATGTATCGCCTTCCGACTATACAGGACAGTGTGCATGGATCCGACAGGTAGTTGAGGAACAGAGTGTGTGCTTGCCGATCGCGAACGTGGTCATCGAGGGCCCTTTCGGCGAATTAACAACCGAGGCTGCCGTTTCAGGAAAGCTTCCTAAGTGCTATCCGTATTTGTTCTCCAACAAATCGGATATGCTACTGCGAAAGAGGGGCATCCTTTTCGGAGACAGAGTTGTGCCAGCCTTAACACGTTCAAAGGCACGAGAACTAGCTACACTGCTCATTCCAGAAAAATCTACAGCGGAGGAAACGGCAGTTAAAACAGTGGTAAATGCGGAAGATAGCAGGTCAGAAAACTTTGAGAGCGAGGCATCTCAGATATGTCAGCTTGCAAGTGAGCTTGATGAGACGCGGAATGAGGACGTTCTTGAGAGTAACCTCTTGCCGCCGGTGTCTAGTAATCTCACGAGACTTCTAAGTGGAACCCGAGAGGACCTAGCTATGGAGCAAGCCAATGATCCCAAGAATAAGCTCGAAGTACAGTGGGAAGGACCTGCTGAAGTCGTTGCAAAGCTTTCTGACACTAACTACGCAGTGAAAATCCCCGATAGTCGTAAAGCAGTGCGCATTTATCATTGCAATCTTATGAAGCCCTATGAGCAGAGGGAAACCATGGTAAATCTAACGTTAAACCTTCCCGAGGAGATGGGGGACAACTTGATTTGCCTCAGCGGAAAAGGAAGCAACGCTCAGGAGCTTCTCAAAAAGACGGAGCAGAGAGGAGAACTAAAGAAATCCCAGCTGTCCGATCTGGGCGAGATAATAACAGAATTTGAGGCCTGCTTCGTGGACAGGCCAGGCAGGACTGATTTGACTGAGCACGATATTGAGCTGACTTCAGACGTGCCAGTGCGATCAAGGTGCTACCGATTTTCTCCAAGGCAAAGAGAAATTCTGGATAGGGAAGTAACTCGCATGCTGGAATTGGGAGTAATAAAACCCTCGGAAAGCGATTATGCTTCGCCTATGATCTTAGTAGAAGCTCCAGGTAAAGACCCTAGGCCTGTGGTAGACTACCGAAAGCTAAATTCTCTCACCAGGGATCAAGTGTATCCTATTCCGAATATTGAGGAGAGAGTAGAACAGGTCAGTAGAGCGGCATATGTGACTACGCTGGACCTTACTCGAGGATACTGGCAAGTACCGCTCACTGAACGCGCCAGCAGATACGCGGCTTTCGTCACTCCGACGGGCAGCTACCAGCCAACAATGATGAGTTTCGGGCTCAAAAATGCTCCATTTTGTTTTTCCCGACTCATGGATAGGGTTTTAAAGGGGTGTGAAACATTCGCGGTGCCTTATTTAGACGACATTGCGGTTTTTTCCGACTCATGGGCGGACCATATGGTACATCTAAGAGCTGTACTGAGCCTTTTGCGTCAAGCTGGACTAACCGTAAAGGCCGAGAAATGTTGCCTGGCAAGGGCGACCGTGGACTACTTGGGTCACAATGTAGGTCAAGGTTTCAGGAAACCCAGCGAGATTAAGATTTCTGCGGTAGCAGACTATCCGCGGCCGAGCACGAAGACGGAAATTCGAGCATTCCTAGGTCTGACTGGGTACTACAATCACTACATCCCTAACTATTCAGCTTTGGCTAGCCCTCTGACCGACGCTCTCCGCAAGACAGAACCGACAAATGTAGTCTGGGACGAACAAAAGGAAGCCTCCTTCGTAAACCTGAAGGCTGTGCTGATTAGCCGTCCGGTATTGCGAGCTCCAGACTATGACCGAGAATTCACGGTCCAGTGTGATGCCAGTGATCGAGGGCTAGGTGCTGTTCTCTGCCAGAGAGATGACGACGGTAATGAGCACCCCGTGCTCTACTTGAGCAGAAAACTGAGTTCTAGAGAGAGGGCTTATTGCGCGTCAGAGAAGGAATGCGCTTGCATTGTATGGGCCATTCAAAAATTGCAGTGCTATCTTGGAGGGGCCAAATTCACCGTAGAGACGGACCATTGTCCCCTGGCTTGGCTGCAAACTGCGACATCGAAGAACAGTCGCCTTCTTAGGTGGAGCTTGATTTTACAGCAGTACAATTTTGAAATAAGATACAAAAAGGGGAAGTTAAATGGGAATGCGGACGCGCTTAGCCGCTCTTTCTAAGCGGTCCGAGATGTTCCTCACCATGTATCCAAATTGATAATCAGGTTTTTTTTTTTCGTGCGCTTGTATATGTGTGACTATGTAAAGCAGCACGTTTGGTTTTCTAGGAATACGTGGGTCCTGAACGTCTTGAGAGTGGGCTTTTCTCGAACAACAATGGCAGTTTTCTTTTGACCTGGTCTCTTCAGACGGGAGCCGAGTGCTTGTTTAGACATGTGGTTGAGTTTCAGACAGCTCGAGCAATTTGGCCTACAACAATCAAGACAACGCGACATGCAACAGCGAGCTTCAAGCGTTCACGTGCAGGCCATTAAGTCGTCTCTTCATGCAGCAGCTGCGGCTGCTGCCCTCCGAGTCTCTTCTGGCGGGGGAGGAGGCTGTTACGACCAAGCATCCGCATTTGCGCGCTCTATTGTTCGCCTGTGGGCATGGAAAAGTTTTGTGAATATGGGGTGATGGTCCATTGGCTCTAAGTGAGCCTGTTTCCAGGAATCCTGTTTTGTAAGCATGTTTTGCTTTGTGGACAACCTGCAAATGCCAAATTGGCCCTGTCAAGAGAACGTCTGGAAAAACACAAAGAAACGTCCCCCTGCGGGAAATAGCAGGAAGTGCTTTCTTTTGTTCACCCTTCCAGTCGAGAAGTGCTATCCTCCAGTGATGAATGCCTCCTATCCAAAGGAGACGACAGAGTGACATGTCCGCTGACGTGCAGGACAAGAGAAGAGCATGACTCATACGGCCATTAAGTGATTTCCCGGGAATGCAGGAAAGATTTGCAATTGTCGAAAAGGGACCATGTTGGGAGCCCTATGCGGCGCCACGTGCACTCGGGTTTCTGAGAAGTAAAACCCCCAGAACCAGCCTGTGGTTTCTTTGCTGAAGAATAGAAATGTACCTCCTCTCCTCGCCGTTCCCAAGCTTTTCCCGCCAACAAGTGATCACGCCCAACGAATGAATGCCGGACCAGTCAGTGCTTCAGACCATCAGTGCAGTGATGTGTTCGATTGGATGCCGATACCTGAGGGGCGTGCCCTGGATTTGGTTGGTCAGCATCTTCAGAGAGGGGCTGGACATAGGGGGTTTTTAAGGACGCTGCAGAGCACGAAATGTCGCTCTGGGCCCTGGGTAAACGGCTCATCCAGTCGCTTCTCGCTATGAACTCTTAACGCTTGTCATTTTGCTGATGTACCCTTCTTCTTCATGTAAATATTCTTGTAAATACGTTTTCTCAAAGTGCCAGTAAACCTGCTTGTACATATTTTACCAACTTCGAAGATTCAGTCCTTCTTCAACCCGGAGTCTCTGCACGCTACCAAGTGAAGGCCGGGTCGCCATAGCCCCAGCGTCACGACAACACATATCTCAAGAGTAGTTTCTGTATCCACGCCCGCTATCTTGAGTAGCGCATCTTAATTCTCCTTCTCTAGCGTGAGCCCGTACTCAGCATTGGACAAGGTGGATTGGACTAGACTAGATTCGACTGGATTGTATTGGGTTGGATTGGACTCGATCGGACTGGTTTGGATTGAATTGGACAGGATTGGATTGGATTATATTTGACTGGAATGAACTGTACTTGATTGGACTGGATCGCAATGCACTGGATTGGATGGGATTAGATTGGATTGGATTGGATTGGATTGGATTGGAGAATAGTAGGCAGCCCAGCGCCAGGCACACATGCTTTCGCTATGTATATCCTGCCCTATCTGAGCTAAGCCAAGGCCAATATTTTTCTACGCATCGCGCTGCAGCTTGCTATAAAGGGAGAATTGGTCATGCGTTGCGCCGCTCGCGTGACTATCGCGGCCAGGGCCAGTTATATCGAACGAAAATTTAGGTCTGCTACATCTCTCTCAGTAAACATTCTCCTTTAAAGTGGATGGTTTGCGGCGAAATGAGTTGCTGGCAAGGCCACATTCGTTCATACACCCATATACTTGCGCATATGTAGCAATACCCTGACCTTCATTGCTCTAAAATAAAGTGCCCATAGCATGTGATGCCTGAATAGCACGCCAACCCTTTTTTGTTTTAGACAGGTTCTTCATCTCGACTTTCCATTGTGTGGTGCAACGAAACTTGTCCGAGGCTCCTGCCCTATTGTATCCAGAGCGGAGAGATAAAATTCATAGAAATCAGACAGTAAGAGGAGCACTGTGTGGGACGAGTGACGTAATGCTTAAGCAAGTAAGCAAAGTGGGACGTTAGAGACATTATTGCGGGCCATGATAGCTATTTATTCTCGGTGCCTTTAGATTTTATTATGTTGCACTCAACGCAACTTGCAGCAGATGAAGTCGCTGGTCACTTCATGTGCCAGTGCAACCACCTCCCACGCGATCGCCTGCGGCTTGGAAATCTGTTCATGCATATATCTGCAAGTTTAATGATTACTGGTAGTTTAATGCCACATCTCAGTTTATTATTAAAGATTCATCAGCACCAAAATGCAGTACAGTCACTGTAGCACGTCACAGTCCACATTCATTCATCGGTGGGCTTCATAAAATGATAGGGCATCATTCATGATACCCTCTCAAGCCTGCAATACATAAAGTGTGGCGTACAGTAGCAAGTATTTCAACTTTTCTGTCCAAGATGTTCGCTTTGCTTGAGTAGCTAGCGAATGATGCAGATGTTTCACGTATACGTGAATAAATATTCCAAGGGTGATTTCGATACTCCCTATTGCGAAATTTGAACTCAGCAATTTAAATGTTTTTGCTTTATATTGTTGCAAACATTTTGAGAGATGCTTGTCAGTACGTATGTGCGATTACAAGGCATCCAGTTTTTCTCACTAGCCAAAGAAAATTTCTCCAAAGAAGGGGGAGAAGAGCCACAAGCTCTATGCCGCTCACTCGTGGCTCTTGTTTTTGTTATTTTGAGAAATTTTCTTTCGCTAGTGACTCTCTCATGCCTCCTGGCTCGTGGCTCGTGACTCTTTTTCGTTCAAATACACCAGCAACGGCATTAACGTGGCCCAACCGCCGAACGGGCGCATACGAACTGCGGTCTAAAATCGTTGTGAACCTTCATCTAGAGCTCCCCTCTCACGAATGACCGAGTTCTTCTGACCTTAAAATCTAACATAGCTCTCACTGCCACGACGTTCGCTTGAGCTCTGTTTTCCTCTTATTTGAATGGCAGCGACAAAATTATCCATGCTTGAGAAGTTTACAACGCCCAATCTATACGGAAAGCTTTTCAAGGTTACGTTCTCTTCCCTTCACAGGGTGGCGTTTCCGTACAATTCAAATATATATAAAGAATTTAATTCCTTTGTAGACGCCGTACTTGTAACATAGAATACACGCAATCCTGTATATTAAAAACCTTTGACCACCCACTGACTGGATTGTTTTGAAAGATTAAGATGGCTCCTAGCATCGCTGTTCCATCAATGATTTTGAACAGATAGGTTGAGTGTCACACAGCTCATCAGGGAAAGAGACTGCTGGCTTTTTGTGAAACGTTTCTAGCAAAAAACGTTTCCTTGCAAGCGCGGCCACATAGACCTACCAGCTAGATGAACTCCCCAAACGGAGCAATTTAAAAGTGTCAAGTGTTGCTTCACTCCACTCATTTTTGTCCGAAGCCCTCCGATACAGTGGTTTTGGAGCCGAGACACCCACGACAAGCCCTAAACACTGGTTCATGTGACCTGCGAACATTCCTTACAACTTCCTGCCGTAACCACAGCACAACCACTCTTTCTTTCATTCCTTTTTGCAGCTCGTCCACTGCTCCCCCATAAGCTGCGTTGTTGAATGGGTGCGTTCCGGCACTGGTGAAAAGTTCACATCAACAACAAAGTGCGGCATATAGCTACTCGTTCCTCTTTAATACAGCAACTAAAAGGAGTAAAAATATATATAGTCTGGACTTCCATACACGAAGCAGTAGCATTTAAGTTCCATCGGAAAATGACAAGTATGCGACTTGAGAGACTATGGGTTGAAATGCTTAAAACTAGATAAGTTCATGATTCATTATTATTGATATCCACTTACACAAGTAAAGCTACGGCCTCCATTTTCGAAATATATAGCTAAAATAATTGTTACCAAATATTTGCTCAGCTGTTTTTCATATTCTAGAGGCTCGCCTAAATGCAGATCCTAGGCCTGGACACCTACTCATGGGCTCAGGCCAGATAGTTGCACAATCTGATCCAGTATTGCCCGCAAAGCGACAGGACCATGCCTTGTGACATGCGCGGTCAAAGAGCGCTGGCTATGCACTTTGCGAGTGCCGTCAACAAGTTCACTCCCGTTGAACCGTCCTTACATCACAACGACGCCATCACATCGCAACCACAGTGCTTGAGCACCCGTCTGCTTTTGCGTGGACATTGCAGTGCGGATGATCAATGTTGACTAAATGCCGCACTACTGATCGGTCATGCTGCTTGAACCGAATCGCTATTTATTGTCGGAACCCAGAAAATGGGTAATCGTTTCCAAAACTTTTTTCGCCCTAAGGAAAGTAAACGGTGCGCTTTAAAGTGACTGCTTCGGTATTGTGAAGAGTACGCCGTTTTGATCCGACATCCTACCACGCAAAAAATTGTGTAGCCGCAGCGATGGCTACACTGAGGCGTCAGGTCCGCTTGTGGTCATACTTGGCGCTGCACCAGTTTGGACAATCCCTGTTTCTAGGCTAGGGCTAATACTTTAATTTCATCGGCCTAATTGTGTTTAGCAGACTAGGGCATAAAAATAAGGGATTGTTATGAAATATATATATGTTATGATCGCCAGAAGTCACTGTAACAGAGGAAAATATCGCGGAATATATTGTTCTCAATCTGTGAGCGAAATTATAATCTTCATGCGAAGTACATTTTATGCATCACCCTGAAATTAACAATACTGTTCCCGGTCAACAAAAATATGAAACGCTTGCTGCAGCTGACAAAGACCTGTATTCTCACCAGCTATATAAGTGCAACAAATGCCTCTTAAAAACTTTAACCAATACACTCTTCGGTCTTAGCAGGAGTGGGTTTTCACAGACTAAAATGTTCGCGCTTTCGTAACGTTAAATAATGGTACCACAAAACTTACCTACAAAGGCAGACACGACTACGAAACGTAGTAAATAGCAGGCATGTGTAACTCCTGGTTTTATAAGAGGCCGAAGAGTTCCTCAGCATAAACAAGAAGAGCCGCTCTTGTTTGTACATACCGTAACTAAAATTATAGTATCTGTATGGGCGGAAGTGCACATATGATACCACTATATGCGCTTTGTTCTTGTAGCACATGACCCTGGGGAGAAGGCCCCCCAAGGCTTTTTATGCCGTTTGCCCTCCACTTCGAGCATGTATTCATGATTGCAATAAATAACCTTTGAAACTACAACAAAACCCTTGATACCATTTCCCTTGATTCATGGAACGGTCAAAGAAATAAAGTCGATCCTGCATCTTTCAGGTGAATGCGATCAGGTACTGGCCGAAACGAAAAACTACTAATGCTGCACCGAAGAAAGTAGTTGCAAAGAATGCATTGAAAAATGCTCAAGGGTAACTCAATGTCCATAAATACACAGCTTGAAGCAATACTGTAAGAGGGGAAAATTTTAGACACACACACTCCCACGTGCAAATCGCGAACATCAGCTCCACAACAATCAAAGCCTCGCGAACCAGTCGCATTTCACTCAGTCGACTGAACTTAACGTTAATGGTTTGGTTTCGTTTGGTTTCGGTTTAGGGGGTGTACTGTCCCTAAACGACATCGGCTCTGAGGGACGCCGTAGTAGAGGGCTCCGGGAAATTCGACCACCTGTGGGGATCTTTACCATGTACTGACACCGCACAGCACAGGGACGCCTCTCCGTTTGGCCCACATCGATGAGCAGCCGCCGCTTGAGGGATAACGCGAAGCTGAATGTTTTCATAATTTCATAACTGGCCCACAACTATTGGCAATGTCCCATTTTGTGGCTTTAGCGTCGCTGAAAATAAATGATCAATGGATAAAAAGAAGCAATCTTTGAAGGAAGCAAAGCAAGCTGTTTGTTTTCTTCGCAAAATATCAGCCTACGAAAATCAGCTTACATCATTTATAAAGGCACCAGCTGCCGAGAATCAATCTCAGTATACGTAGCAAAGTCACGTGAAGCTGTTTATGTGCTTCCGCGATAGAGAAAAAAAAAGCAATGTGAATTGCATCTTGCAGCCGGTTTTCGATAAAATGCTGCTACCTGTGGTCCCTTTTTTTGATGGCTATTTTATATATGCCCCTTTTCTCTCCTCGTTCTTCATGACACCGGTTTGCATAAAATCTGTTGTATCACTGTGTTATCTCCACTATATGCTGCTTTTTTTTTTTTACAAAAGGTTAAATGTTACTTTTCAATGTGAATATTAGAAGTTCTAAATATAGCCATTAAAACTCCTCTAGGTTTCATAAATGTCATCTGGCATATGGAGTGTTACACAAAGTCGACCTACGAACGAGAATGGTGTAACTTTTTCTGTATGCAGATTTGAAGGTACGATGAGAACCAAACTCGAGGCGGGTAAGGACAACCTTGTTAAAAACGTTAAGCTTGAACTTTCATCTGAGTTGTTGTACTTTCTTGAACTGTTTCTTGTGTTTAGTTATATGCAATCATTTAATTTCCAGGAATCTTCTGCAACATGGTGGATCAAAATATGCACATTTTGGTAGCAGTTTAAATTATTCTCTATAACGGTGAAAATGTGCATAAAACAGGTCTACTATGCTGAATGTTCTCAACTGTTCGTGAAAGATCAATCAGTAGTACCTAATAAGAAATCATTAGTATCACTTTTGCTTTATGCTATAGATGCGGCTGAAAGTTCGCTTTAATAGTATTTTTGCCGCGATTTAATTATGTAAGAGCCCAATCTTCATCCAGAAAAAGTTACACTCGTCTCACTCGTATGTCGACTTTGTGTAACGCTCCATATGTCAGATGACATTTATGGAACCTAGAGAATTTTTAATGGCTATTTTTAGAACTTGTAATATTCACGTTGAAAAGTAAGATCTAATATTTTTTCAACAAAAGGCAGCACATAGTGGAGATAACACAGTGATAGAACAGATGTAATGCAAACCGGTGTCGTGAAGAACGAGGACCGAAAAAGGCCATATATAAAGTAGCAGTCAAAACATGGACCACAGGTAACAGCATTTTATCGAAAACCGGCTGCAAGATGGAATTCACATTGTTTCTTCTCTATCGTGGTTGCACATAAACAGCTTCACTTGACTTTGCTACGGATACTGACATTGATTCTCGGCCTCCGGTGCCTTTATAAATGACAGAAGCCGATTTTTACAGGCTGATATTTTGCGAAGGAAGCAAACAGTTCGCTTTGCTTCCTTCAAAGATTGCTTCTTTTTATCCATTGATCATCGATTTTCGGTGACGCCAAAGTCACAAAATAGGATATTGCCAAGAGTTGTGGGCCAGTTATCAAATTATGAAAACGTTCAGCTTCGTGTTATCCCTCAAGCGGCGGCTGCTCATCGATGTGGGCCGAACGAAGAGGCTTTCTTGTGCTGTGCGGTGTCAGTGCACGGCAAAGAACCCCACAGGGGGTCGAATTTCCCGGCGCGCTCTAATAGGGCGTCCCTCAGAGCCGATGGCATTTAGGGACACCAAACCCTCTGAACCAAAGCCAAACGAAACCAAACCATTAACGTTGTGTTCAGTCGGCTAAGTGAAGTGCGACTCGTTAGCGAGGGCCTTGATTGTTGTGAAGCTGATGCTGGCTTTTTTCACGCGGGAGTGCGCGTATTTAAAATTTTTCCCTTTTACAGTATTGCTCCAAGCTGTGTATTGGTTGACTCTGAATTCCCCTTGAGCATTTTTCACCGCATCCTTTGAAACTCCTTTCTTCGATGCAGCCTTATTAGTTTAACAGAGCTTCGTGTCGACCAGTACCTCATCGCATTCACCGGAAAGATGCAGGACCGACTTTATTTTTTTCACCATTCCATGAATCAAGAAATGGCATCAAGGTTTTTGCTGTAGTTTCAAAGGTTATTTCTTGCAATCATGAATACATGTTCGAAGTAGCAAACGGCATAAAAAGCCTTGGGGGGCCTTCTCCCCTTGATCACGTGATACAAGAACAAAACACATATAGTGCTATCATATGCGCACCTCCGCACATACAGATGTTACAATGTTAAGTTACGGTATCTACAAGCGAGAGCGGCTGTTCTTGTTTGTGCTGCCGAACTATTCGATCCCTTCTAAAAGCAGGAGTTACACATGCCCGCTATTTGCAACGTTTCGTAGTCGTGCCTGCCTTTGTAGGCCATTTTTTGTGGTACCATTATTTAACATTACAAAAACACAAACATCTTATTCTGTGAAAGCCCACTCGCGCTAAGACAGAAGAGTGTATTGGTTAAGTGGTTTGCGAGGCATTTGCTGCACTTATGTAGCTGGAGAGAATACAGGTGTTTGTCAGCTGCAGTGAGCATTTCATATTTTGTTTACCGTGAATACTATTGTTAATTTCTGTGCGATGCTTAAACTGTACTTCGCATGAAGATTATCGTTTCGCTCACAGATTAGAAAGAAATATAATCCGCTATAATTTCCTCGATTTCAGTGACTGCTAACAATCGCGGTATGTATATATTTCATAACAAGCCCTTATTCTATACCCTAGTCTGCTAAATAAAGTTAAGCCGATGAAATTGAAGCATTAGGCCCAGCATAGAATTCAGAGATAGCGCAAGCTGATGCAGCGCCAAGTATGACCACAAGCGGATCTGACGTATCAGTGTAGCCATCGCCACGGCTACACCATTTTTTACATGGTATGGGGTGTCGGATGAAAACGGCGTACTCTCAACAACACCGAAGTAGTCACTTTAAGCGCCCCGTTTTCTTTCCATGGAGCGAAAAAATGTTTGGAAAAGATTACCCGTTTTGTGGGTTCCGATAATAAATAGCGATTCGGTTCAAACACCATGACCGTTCAGAAGTGCAGCATTTAGTCACCATTCATCATACGCCCTGCAATGTCCACGCAAAAGCAGACAGGTGCACAAGCACTGCGGTTGCGATGTGATGGCGTCGTTGTGATGTAAGGGCGGTTCAATGGGAGTGACCTTGTTGACGGCACTCGCAAAGTACATAGCCAGCACTCTTTGGCCGCGCATGTCACAATTGGCATGGTCTTGTCGATTTGCGGGCAATACTAGATCAGATTGTGCAATTATCTTGCTTGAGCCCATGAGTAGGTGTCTGGGGCTAGCATCTGCATGCAGGGGAGTTCCAAAACATGAAAAACAGCTGAGCAAATTTTCGATCACAATCATTAGTCATTTGTTGCAAAAATAGAGGGCGTAGCTATACTTGTATAAGTGGAGATGAATAATGGATCAATGCACTTATCTTGTCCCAAGCAATTCAACTCAGAGACTCTAAAGCTGCAGACTCGTCACTTTCCGATGAAACTTAAATGCTACTTTTTCGTGCATAGAAGTCAAGACTATTTATTTTTCCTCCTCTTCGTTATTCTATTCGAAAAGTATCACAAAAACAGTAATGAATATCTACATGTCGAGCTTTGCTGGGGAGTCGGACTTTTCGCCAGTGCCAGAATGCACTCATTCAACGACGCACCTTATGGGTGAGCAGTGGACGGGCTGCAAAAAGAAATGACAAACGGAGTGGTAGTGCCGTGGTTTCGCTGGAAGTCATAAGCAATGTTCGCAAGCTATGAGAAAATGCTTTTGAGGCTTATTGTGGTTGTCCCGACTCCAAAATCACTGTAGCGGAGGGCTTCAGATAATAATGAGTGGAGTCAGGCAGCTCCTGACAGTTTTAAATTGCTATGTTTGGGGAGTTAATCTAGCATGTAGGGTTATGTGGACGCGCTTGCGCGGAAACATTTGTTACTAGAAACCTTCCACGAAGAGCCAGCAGTTTACCTGCCTGATGAACTGTGCGACACTGAACTTATATGTTCAAAATCTTTGATACAGCAACAACGATGCGAGCAGCCATCTTTCCTTTGCGAATTCATATTATCTGCTGTAGGTTGTGTTCAGTGAAACATAATCAAATAAAGGCCATTGAAAATAAATAGCGAACACGAGCGGAAATAATAACATCACTAGACGTCCGAGTTTGCTCACTTGCTGTCGCATAATCTCACTCGTTTCTAAAAGTGTTACGGTTGCTGTCTGTTAATGCCATAATTCTCTGAAGTTTATCTCTGCGCTCTGGGTACAATAGGACTGCAGTCTCGGAATAAGTTTCGTTGCATCACGCAAGAGAAAGTCGAGATAAAGAGCCTGTCTGAAACGCAGAAGGGTCAACGTGCTATTCAGGCATCACATGCTATGGGCACTTGATTTTATAGCAATGAAGGTCAGGATATTGTTGCACATGCGCAAGTATATGTGTGCATAAACGAATGTGGCCTTTACCAGCAACCCATTTCGCTGCAAACCATTCTCCTTAAAAGAGAAATTTTACTGAGAAAGGTGTCGCAGATATAAATTTTCGTATAGCTGCACTTGCTGTTGTATTTAAATGGCGGACGTAACGCGTGACCTAGCTATGCTTCGTTTATAGCAGGCTACAGCGCAATGCGTAAAAAAAAACAATCCCAGTTAAATTTCAGTGATTCAGATAGAGCTGATACTGCTGTTGTTTAGCACCTCATGACCGAAAGCGGAATTTTTTGATGTCAGTGAATATAAGTTATGATTCTGATGCTAACGGAAAAGAAAGGTGATGCGGGAGTACGAAGCGTTCACACCTTAGTGTGCTGCCGACGCGTGCCGATCGAATGGTGAGTACACATGTGCACCCTTAAAGGGACATGCGCTGAGGGGAAATTATGAGAGATCTGTGTCGATAAATTATCGTGGTTTTCATCCTGATAACAAAACTGACAATTATACCCCACAAGAACCCTTTTGTAAGACGAAAACTGAAAGTCTATCAGATGGTCTACGTGATGCGGAAATTCTGCGTTGGTATGCAGAATGGCGTACGCATTTCTCGTTTGTACAGTGATCGTCTCTCAAGACGCCATTAAACTTCGTTTTGGCGGGGCCTATTTCATTCAGCTCTTACACCGACTTCTGGCGGGCGGCACGCAGCTGAGATTTGCTTTTTGCTAGAGGGTACAACCCACACGTGCACTCGAAATGTGGTGCTAACGCAACATAAAACATCTCAGTATGAAGAGGAGGTGATCTCACCACAGGATGAGTTTACACGAACAATAATATTACTCGACTGTCCGCAGAGGCTGGGCATATCGCCATTCTCCTAGAAACGGTGACCACAGAGTCGTGTGTGCTTCTGTTTTGAAATCGAATGAGTTCTGTTTTGAAGTCGAATGAGAAATATCTACATTGACTAAAGTCAGATAGATGCATTTGTGTTGAGTGCATGGTTTTAAGGCCGAGGCGTCCATTGCAATTGTTGACATTATATGCTCAGTCTTGGGGTATACATGCAATAAAGCGCTAGACTAGGCTGTTTTCCGGAAGAAGGGAAAATTGTAATGAAGATTTTTTTCATTTATGTGTGGCTAGTTTGAGCATATAAACAGTTATACTCGTTAATAACTTTTCCTTGTGTTCTGAGCATTTGCAGTTTCTGGTGAAAATTAAAGTGCGTCCCCTTTCATCGAAATCATAACTTGAAAATTAGGAACTCTGGCTGCATGGAATGTCCACTGCAATGGGATAGGCATGTCCACTGCAATGGGATTTCCTTGCATGAAGAAGAAATTACTATTTCTGAAGAAACCAATTTAGTCGGAAATTTTATTACATTTTTTAATGTAATTTCTTTTATTAACTAATGCATTCTGTTCTACAAGCTTCTGTGTTATGGACTAAATCTTATTCGCAGTTGTTAATTTAGCAGTTTACAGCATACTTGTTCAAACGGGAATCATTCACCACTAAAACAAAAACTTAGAGTAGTTTTGTTCGTTTCAGTCAGTTATATTTATGATGAAATACGCACACCATGAACACTCATATAGGTTTGTACGCCCGTCACACCGGAGTGTTATTTTTTTAGGACGCATCTCTGCAATGTGTAAGATGAGGCTCACATGAATTATTATGACTGAAAGTAGAAAACTCTTATGTACGTCTGATAAGAAAGCAAGCCTATATTATTTCAGACATGTGATAATGGTGAAATGCTGTGTAGTTGTCACATTACTGTCAATTGGGTGAACACACTCGTGAAATAACCCCCCGTTCCTTCTGAACAGCACCTGAGTTGACTCCTGTATAGTACTCAGCGTATTGCATAAAATTAAATGCTTAGTTCCAAACAAATTAAATAGTGAACTTTCGAATCTTAATTTATTCTAATCTCTATTACCATTTATCGGGCTGGAGATCTACGAAACTGATCTAGGAAAGTTAGTGACATAGCAGAGAAAGACTACGATGTATCGAATATCTCCCACAAAGTAGTCTTACATAACCGCTTCTTCAGAACGAGAAATTCATAAAGTGAATCAGGTATTTCAGACAGCGCCGTTCAATCCCACCTCTACCGAATATAAATTTCATTCATCGAAATGCTTTAAGTTGTGTACTATTACTTATTCTCTCTAGTCAGACGTAATAGCCACAAATCCCCATACATGCGAATGGAATATGAAACTCAACAGCAATAACTTTCATCAGCTGTCTCTTAAATAGGCATCAAAAGACTAAATATATTAGTATCTTGGAACTGTTTTAAAAAGAAAAATAAGCCTGCCTGTTTTCGTGCCCTCAGATGAACACACAGGCGCCTATTATCTTCAAGCATAGTGAGATGGGGGTAGGAAGATGTAATACATGACATCAAAAAAAAAAAAAAAAAAAAAAAAAACGAGTTGAGTGGAGAGCGAGTTTCATCACGCTAGTCAACGTTTCTAAGAAACAACTCGTCTTTGTTGTTTCGCGTGCGCCCCCGAAAGGCTCCAGTGTTCAATGAAAGCTGCCAGCACATTCTACCCTATACACTGCATTGTGTATACATGTATAAATAAAATAAGATGCACTCTCTGTGCTAATAAAATCACCAAACGTGATGAAAAATGTGAAGGTAGGATCGATGTTAAACGCTTCGAGCTTTGCAACGTGTAACATATCGCTGATTATTATGCCTAATAATATACATGCTACGAAGACTAAAAAACCAGTGCTGAGAAGAATATCTGCATGAAATTATAGATGCTACGAAGAAAACTGAGCAGCTTGCATCAGAAGATACTTTGTTTTTAACTTCCTAAACTTCGGCCATATATGGGCGAATAGTTTTCGTTTTTGTAAATGTGCAATATGTTGCTCGTGTGCTGTTGCACCATTTTTTTTCCGAGTTTTCAATTTTAGCTCATCGTTAGATTTTTACTGTACTTTCGTAGCATAAGTACGCCTCAATGCTATTTCGACATTGCACAAGTTGTTCTCACCTGTAAGCGATTACTGTTTATAAAAGCTACTGCATGATATATACTATCTCTCTTTGTCGGTCTGTATGGTGTAACCAGTGTATCTGGTACCCGGCAGGCAGAGAGAATCTGCTCCTGTTGTCTGTGCAGGCAAAACCTCCTTGTCTGGAGATATCTTGTCGTGCAGTATGCGATGAGCCTCATGTCATCACGTCTTTCCTGCGGTCCGTTCGGCAAACAGCGTGCGGAGCCAGTCAGATATTACGGATTGTCATATTGCGGGTTTTCAGTTCACTAGTACAGTTTAAACGGTAAGGCCAATTTCACCGGGTTTGTTCAGGCTGAACGTCGGCAACCGCCACCTAGATTCGAGAGCCTAACTTAGCGAGCACCCGTAATCGGGTACGTTCAGCGCATAAGTAAGGCACCGTCCAATCAGCGCGTCAGCCTCACTCATATCGCTGTCAGTCAAGCCTCGAAACCCGTGCTGTATAGAGATGCACCGCTTCCTAAAAGGCCTGTGGTCGACGTGGGAAACGGAACGACACGAGCCCCTTTCCGGTACAGTCTTTTGAAGGCGTGCATTAAACGTGCCGGGATGTCCGCCATGCCTCCTGGTCTTTCAAAAACTTATTTCGGGACTGATAGCACTCAACAACCTGCGTACAGCGTTCGATGGCGAAAACATCTTCAAACAGAGCTCATTGTTTACCGGGCCGAGGCCCAGAGGACCGTTCCGCTCTTATCTCTGAAATTAAATCCTTTCAAGCGAAATGGTCGGAGTGCGTCGGATAACCACGGGTCTTCCCGCTATGTATTCGCTTGCATAACAGAGAGGCGACTGAGCACGTGTCCTTTGAGGGGTGAAAATGCGAAACACAAATTCAAACAAAGACGTTATTCTCAAAGGTTTCCACGGAAACGCAGCACAGGTGACGTCAGCCGTGACCTTCGCACACGCCCTCATACTGTTATACTGTTCATTTCTTTATTGTTCATGCTGTATATCATCGCTTTGAATTTTGGTGAAAAGTTTGCGCACAGCTAAATAAAAGTTGCCCTCGCTTTATGGCCACCATCAGTTAAATGACTACAGGTTTAGGAACAACGACAGATCATCGAACGGCGGAGGGTGGTAATGTGCAACGTGTGGCAAGTATTGCAAAAACCAATCCAGTATATATACAACACACCGCTTGCGCCACAGCTGGTTCAGCTTCTCCCATCATAGAATGAGGAACGATGGCAGTCGTAACTTACTCGATTGTGCAACGAACGAAGCACAACGCTTCGTGTTTGTCCTAGTTCGAGAAAGGGAATCAATAACGAGTTGCCGGCAGGACCGATAGCCATTACTGAATTGACGCATGGTTCTAACATACGTTTGATGCCTAGTATTTTTTCTATTTCCTTCCTTGCTAAGTTAATTCGCGGATCTAGCCCCAAGACGGCCCTGTTATCTACACCCCGCATTAGGAGATTATTTCAGTTCCACAGGGGACCAGTTTGTCCTCCTCTCATTTTCTTTTCTTTGCTAGGCTTGAATAATAGAGGTGATCACTTTGTAATTGTCAGCGTGTGTAGCACATCTCCCTTGCTTGCCGTGCGGCGTGGACAGATGGATCCGTCCCTTCAGTGCCGAGACAAACCTATCGCGCTGAGGCATGCATTTCTCATAAGCCGACGGCGGGCCGATGGTGGGCCGACGTAGGGCCTAGGGAAAAAAGGGTGAGCCAAAGAAGAGGTGCGAGCGCACGGGAGGAGAAGGATCTCTGATGAAACGGTGGCCCCGCGCGTCGAAACTCTCGCGCTTTCCCGATCCGACGTGACGATTCGCCCGCCGGAGCAGCAAGCGCGAGTCACGTCTTTCGCTGTGGTCAATCAGGCGTGTCAAAAGCGAAAAAAGGAAAGCTCTGACGAGAGCGGAGAAGATCTGAAGGCGTATATAACGCGTGCGTCGGCGAGACAAGTCAAAATGAATTATGAACGGCCGACGAAGCGAAATTCCTCTTCGTCCCGCAAAGGTCACGAGCTTTAAGATAGAGATGTTCGAAAATGTTTGCTTTGCTTTAAAAGTGGTGGCAGCGGGAATGGAAAAAGGTAGAGAGGGAGCGGGCAACGGCAGGCCAGCCTCCCCGTCTTCATGGGGCACGTCACCATGATAAAGAGGTACAGTCGACGTATATCCTTGAACACTGAAAGGAGATTTTCGAAATTCTTTTTGACAGCGTGTTGAGAGAGCAGGGGAACTTGCTGCTTAAAGTTTATCTAGTTGCGTTTGCTTCCCGCTCTGCAAAAATCCTCGTTCCACGCTGTCTGTAGTGCGGCGGCAGCTTTGCGTTCCAAACCGCATATTAGAGAGGTTTAGTTTGCCGGAGGTGCCCTAACGCGGATCTATACTGGTTTACCGGACGCCCCGGCCCATGCGCATGCACAGGGGCCACACCTCGTCCCTTCCTTGCCACTGCGCGTGTCTAGGAGACATTCAGTAAACATCTAGTTCACTCTATTCTCGGGAACTATAGAACCTCATTGAGCACCTGCGCCGGTATCCAGACTGTGGTGAAGAGTAAACGATCATGCTTTTGATTTCTCGTACAGGGACGAATACATTCACTCAATATTTCGCGCAAAATCTTCTTTCGTTCCCTTCATTTTTATTATCCGAGGAAATAGAAAGGTGACCGTGTGTGCAATTCGCATCGGCTTCTGTGTCGCATTCATTGCCACAGGAAGCATTATTCGGCTCCGCACTCAGAAGTCCTTCCGCTCTATTGGTACGAAGTTGTAGCGCCTACTGTTATGCCTGCGCCGTAATATCCATCCTCATGGGTACAACTAATACCCTATTAAACCAAATACCTCGCCCATAGACCTCGCTTTGACCCATTAATGTGCCAGTCGTAAGGACCTTCTAACCATGAACTTCCTTATCCAATATATACACTTTTTTACGACCCTCACTAAACCAAATATTCTGGACTGTGGGGTGCCCGCAGAAGAGTTAATCATCGGTACTTTTATGTGCTACAAACACAGGCACGTCTCCAATATGGCAGCGCACTCCTACCTTCTTCTGAAAGGTCCCCAGTTACGCCTTTCGCCACTTTCTGCATTCTCATTCTCAAAACCATACCCGCTTAAGAACTCTCCACTGAACAGCGCACCCTGTAAAAAAATGTGTGTGAAATTACAGGTATTTTTAAAGAAAATTTCTGTCTCCGTACAGAGAATATCTTTTCTACTTCATGTACCCAAATACGTTCATGAAAAAAAAATTGCAATTTTCTGTGTTCCAGCCGGAACCTCAATTGGAAGGCGAATAATTCGATATATTTTTGTCGCCTGTTCTATTTTCTACCGCAAACTCATTTTTACTTGAACAGTAGGCAAATTCTGAATGGAAAGCGAAATGTTATAACAACCCCAAAGGCGTTGTGCAACGAACGGGTGCTTAACGATTCCGATTCGAAAGAACATAAACAGTGGCACCACATTGAGGTAGGTTGTTGGTTCCTGTTAGGCATTTTTCCCTTGCCTCTTTTCGGTGGCTAGGCAACGGCTGTTGCACGGACAACTTTATGGCTGCCATCGGGTATTGCCAGCGCCACGAGATATTTGTGAGAGTTGGCAAGGATTTCGCCTCAAAAATAGTGTTCATTAACTAAATTGGCACTTAACGCAATTTTGTTGTTGTTACAGACAGAAAACGTGAAATGAAAGACGAGTAAAAAAAAAGATATATTTGGATCATACTTTTCACTGCGACAAAAAAAAAATAAAACAAAAACACCGTTAACAGAAAATTTTTGCTAATTTACAAAAATTTACCTTCTGTGGTAAAGAGAAAAAAAACTGCAAAATGACAGAAAAAAAATAAAAACAGAAACATAGCAGAACAGAAAATTTCTGGCAGGACAGCTGCCAGAAAAGTTCTGTATTTTTCAACAAAAATTTTTTACAGAGTTTCATCTTACTAGATGATTTTCCCAGAACCAATATACTAGTGGGCCACCTATGATTTCTTGCGAATTGCGTGGCCTGTTCTTGTTCGTCTTTTTTTATTATTGTTCATTTTTGTTAGGACATCATGCACTCGCGTACGTTCTCTAACCCATTCTTCTCTCTTCCGCTCGCTTAATGATACCCTCTGTCATTATCTCTTATTCTATATCTCGCTGCACTGACCGCGTCGTATTCTCCTGCCTTTTCATCAAACACTGAAATTACTCCACATAGATGAGTACTGGAAGCCATTACGTACGTTTTTACATTGAAAACTCCCACAAGAAACGAACACTTCACTTCTGAACACGGCTATGCAAGCGATAAATTGCAGAAAATACATTTCGTGAGGAACGTTGTGTATCTCCACAAACACCGCTTCTCATGGGCATCTGTTTGGACAAGGTGCTTATAATTTTACCCGCTGTGCGTCAAACGTATTCTGTATTAATTATCGTCCACTTCATGAGTTCATCTTCGAAACTATTTTTGCGGGTAAAAACGCTCCACTGCACAGCGCACACGGTATACCCTAACTTCATCATACAAAAAACTCATTACAGAGTATTTTCGTGCTGTCTCAAGTACGTGCCAGACGTATCGTTAGGATTCAACCTCATAGACTTTTATCAGGCTTTACCGTTGATTTTGCTTTCGAATAGAATTATAAGAGTCACCTGTATTTTTTTTTTTTTTCAAGGAACTTTATTGACAAAACCAAATAAAATGTACAAACACTGTTTGGACCGATAGCTCAGTAGGCTAGTGGCCGGTCCAAATACAAATATTACTCTCAGGTTCAGCCATAGAGGATCAAGGATTGAACGGAACAATAATGATATAAACGCAACATTACTGCTACAATTGCGTACATATGCAAGAATACAGCAAACTGCAAGTAAAATAAAATACCCACATAATTATAACTACCAAATAAAATCGATAAGCATAATAGTACTACAATGAAGAAAAGGAAAATTAGAAAGAATATGGTTACAAAGTACAATAAATTGCAAGCGAAAAAAAAACACCTTTTTAAAACACCTTCCTGGACTTACATACCAATCTTTACCGCGGATCAGTACTTCTACTTGAGCCGTACTTGCAATGCATTATTACGGTGTGCTCATTATCCCAGGCAAAGAACTAAGTTAACGCAAATTATGCATTTCCAAGTCTTCTTTGGCGAGCTGCTCTACAAATAAAAATGCAATGTGGTTTCAGTCAAGACCGTGCTGTTAGGTGGCGCATTCCTTGCATACAATTTATGCAACCTTATTTTATGCAACAGACTACGCCTATCACTATGCAAGCAGCAAGTAATATCAAAGTTCAGGCGAAACTATTGTAGCGAGCAACTGCACAGTCTGAAAAAAAAAATGGTGACATATAACCTCACCCTTCAAGGGTATGACGCATCAATGTTAATGGCTCCCGTTTGCCGCCTTCCCTTGCGCGTTGCCATTCGCGTCCATTTACTATGCTTAATCAGTAATCTGTTTCTTGTGCCATTATTATCCCGCATATATCATACAAATGTAAGTACACTATGTGAAAGACCACCAGACAAGGATAAAAATTTTCGCTTTAACAAAGCGTCCGAACGTTCTTGCGTGGACGATAGGGGCAGTGTAACTCAGGATCCGAATGCTTTGGGATGCTAGATTCGGATTTCAGCTTCTCATCTCAAAGGCGAATCTCGAGTTGACAGCGTTTGCCACTTTGGCCATGTCATGGGGTCTCGTGACTTCACACAACACGACAAACAGTCAGTCCACGACCATGTAACTTACCACATCACCACGCCAACGATATGCTCGTAATTATCGCTCAAAACGATGGCAACCCAGGCGCGGGATTTTCTGATGGACGAGATATTTAAAGCATAGTGTTAAAAGCTCTTCCGCAGGCATATTCCTTAGCTCATTAAGACTTATATGACGTTTGCCTCAGCAAAGAGGGCAAGCATGCTGTTGTGACTTTCTCGCAATGTCGAGGCATAAAATGCTGTTGCCGAGCATGTGTTTCTTCGAGAAATTATACTTTCTTAAAGCACGCCGTTGTTCCGGTGTACGATATTCAATGCTAGCAAGCAAGATTCCTTGCGCATGATAGCATGCATAGTTGCCGCCGACACGCTCCTCCATTTGCTCCGCTTAACAAAGACAAAAATGGCGCTCTGCGAGCATTAGAGCGTACCAGAACGTTTCCCGCACGCCAGCGTCAACTTAGCCAGGTTGGATAACACTACTGCGAGTGCAGACAAACGCCCCCTTAGCGCCTGACGCCTGTACCTGCACATCACCGTCAGCCACTCCCCCCCCCCCCCCCCCCCCACAATATGCAGGAGCCCTTGCCGGTGTCGCTAGCTGGTTGGTTACTTTTTGGCGATTATCTTTGTAGCACCTGGAGTTGTGACGAGCGTCAGAGAGAGAGAGGTACGTGCAGCATCTTAACACTCCGGGTGCGGAATTGTAGAGAGTATTTCGCACTTTGCCTACCGGCTCCTCACTGATTGAAATTAACGAGTCCTCGTGCCTGCAAAGGGTCCCGGGGGACCGCGGTTGCGCATGCGCCTGCTACTAATTATGACCCGCTTGCGACTGCAGCGCCGCCTCTCCTTCGCCGAGGCAGCCGCCAGTGGCGCCACCGCTAAGCGAGGAAATCGGAGGAGCTTGTTGCCGTCTGCCAAAAGGGAACCAAGGTGAACGCAAATGGAGGCTGTAGAGACGGAGGCTTTCGTGCGAGTTTTCTTCCCTATGCAGGAGCGAGTGAAATTAAAACGTCAGGAGAAGTTGCCGTCAACTTTTCCCCAGGGACCTCCGCTCCTTCCCGCCCTCCTTTATCGCCAGGGAAGCTCGTTTTCCTCCGCCACGGCTTCGCAATCTTTCCTGCGCACGGCGTCAAGTGGCTTCGTCCCCAAATGAGCACGAAGCACTAAGAGCATGCGTGAAGCAGACGCAGCAGACGTCGTCTGCATCGTGGCTTATTTTTGTTTTCCTATTCCTTTACGTCTATGGCTTGCCACAGGGTGCACCGGGTAGGCATTCGTCTGCGCGTAAAGTCCTTTTCTTGTCCTTCGGAATCTGCTGCTGCACAGCGACAGTCTTCTTGACATTTTTTTCCCCCGGCATTAAAGTATCTCGATGGGTTGTTGCGCTCTGGCAGGCCCTGATTGGTTTTCGACAGTTACCCGCTATAATTACCTTGCTGCCTGCGCACAAAACGACGAGACCATTACCAGCTGATTCGATTCAACATTCTATGGCAGAGTACTGTTCTAGCGTACTACGCCCCTAACCTTTCATTCTATTATGCGATTTATCGTAAATGAACTGCTGGAAGTAAGACTTTATAGTAGCGGGCGTGATTAGGCATTCCTCATGGCCATAACTTCCTACACCTTTTTCCATGCTACCACTTTCTTTAAAAAAGTTCCTACATGCCAAGCGTAACAATTTAACGATGACAAAAAAAAAACATATATTTGGCCAGAGGAGCTCAAATCGAGCGTTTCCAAAGTACCATGAAATGTGATGATCTTCCTGGTGGTCGTACACGGAACAACTCACTCCATTAGCGATATTCTCACCTCCATTTAATCATCCTTTGAGCACAGCTTCGAAGAATATAAACGCATTCAAATTTTTTGAGGAACTCGAAACGCATTACTAATAAACATAAACAACTCAGTGAACAGTTGTTGCAACATATTCTTACCGCAGCGCAAAATGAATCAGCCATGGCAATCTATTTTATCAAAACCAGCTCCCCCGCAGTGCTTATTTCACAGTAATCGAAGGAAAACTATCGCAAATCACCAATAAATACTAAAACTAGTCCTCCGTTGTGGATAGGAAGCCCGTGGCAATCCTAGAGGCTACCACCCCCATCCACCATCCGCTCATAAATGTATTATTTAACTATTATACTATGTTTTGGAGCCGTCAACACTGTTTGTCGTAGGTGCTGCACCACTTTTTATAAGTTCGAGGTAGCTACGTCAGCAGCATTCGCTGAAGTGAATTCACACACCAATATTTCATTGAGCGTATTAAGACATCTCCTCACAAGCACTGCGTGCTTAGATTGACGAACGTACCTTTATGTGTATTTTTGTTTGGAAATTAATATTGATTGATTGATTGATTGATTGATTGATTGATTGATTGATTGATTGATTGATTGATTGATTGATTGATTGATTGATTGATTGATTGATTGATTTCGCGCCATCATCAGCACAAGCTGCTTCTTTTCACCGTGCCTCTATGGCCTGTGCCTTAGTATATGCATCCCTTGATTTCCTAGGAGAAAATGCAAGGCGACCGCTGGAACAGTCACTACCCTGATAACGGAAAGAACGGTAGAATTCTGCGTCATATCCAAACCAATTGTATCGTTGCTATTCTCACTACTTAATATCAAATGTCTATCTGGCCGAGGAAAACGTCCCAATCCAATGCGCGCTAAACAGAACGACGAAACAGCGCTCATTTCTGAATCGAATTTCACATACTCTTTTACCGTTCCTCGCAAAGCAACTGAACACTTACTTGGCATATAAAACAACGTGCCGAATTCCAGAAGTCAACTGTGCATATGACGTCTAACTTTGCTATCTAAAATTATTCCTTCCCTTCCCCCGGCTCGCCAAATACGTTAAAGGAGTACATTTCATGCACCTTACCTGTTCTTTTTGAAACACTTATGATTCAAAATTAAGAAAATCCGCGATTGTTCGTAACATGCAGTCATATTGTCCAAAGCAGTAATAGAGTAACGATTGAGAACCCCTTGCCATACATTTAGAAGGAAGCAATATGACACCGTAGAGGAATAATTAAACGCTGGGTGTATAATTGAGCACCGCCTCTCCTTCCGATCAGTAATAGTCAATTTTCATGGAAATATAGTAGTTCTAAATTAATACTGTTACGGGCGCTAAGCCGATGAGCAGCGGAAAAGAGAACGGAGAGAAGCTATCTCATGTCTATGAGATGATTTTAATAATTTCCGGCACACACCTCTGGAGCTTTTACGTACACACCCGCCCCTTTTCACTTTTTTTTCTGATTTTTATTGTTTTTTTTCTCTGCATTATAAAATGATATTTTTGCCATCTTTTATTTTATATTGATTTAAGGCCATTGTGCGTTTGGCGGTGCTGGCTGGGCAAAAAAAAGGTTATTTTTATTTATTTCTTCAATTGCCCACGCTAACTTCAGTTGATCGCAATTGATTCATTTGTTTTGTGTTGAAAACGACAGAAATAGAATGCATATCTGGGATCAAAAGACAAAGAGACAAATTTACCTAACTCACTAATTCGCGATGTGGAGTGCCTTTTAACTGCTTTAATTTTGTAGTGCGAAAGCGTACGATGACACATGGACGCAAAACTCGATGTCGCCAAAAACGTGGACGGCCAGAAAACTTTCTTGGTAGAGAAAAGATTTATTCAGATGTAATAGATAACACCTATATTAATTAACGCTGGCTACAGCGGAATAATTACCACCGATAGCAATATTACCAGCATTAATTACCACAAATATATTTAAATTTACAACAACATGCACTCGCAATTACCGCACGTATGTCCCCTACGGATCCCCACAATTTCTTTATCTATATTCTATTCTCAGTAGGCACAATTCAGTGCATTTAGTGGCATATGAGGCATGAATATAGCGGTAGTTCTCCAAGCAGCTGCAGTGTGGTCGTTTTGGTACCACGTTTGCCTATCTCGATTACAGCAGAGAATGACGCACATAGAGGTACACGGAACGCTGAATCGGCACCCTTAGCTCAGGTCCCACAGCTGAAGAGCCCGCTAGCTGTGAACCGAAAAGTCCGATAGTTGAGCTTGAGGGTAATAAAATTACGTTTCATGCCGGTGATGCCACGCCTGAAGCGGGTCTAAGAAAAACATTCGCATTAAAGTAAAAATAAAAAATGAAAATAAGCTCAATATATTTTCCTTTGGGGAAAGTGCCTTGCTTTTAAGAAAAAAGGCGTGTTGTTTTTTTTCGCAAAGAAATCTTTGAGCAGCCATTGCCCCCGGGGACCCCTGGCCTTACGTATATTTTTAATGGAGCACCCGTGCCGCTTGGTACATTAGAAACAACACGCATGCACGCACGCACACACACACACACACACACACACACACACACACACACACACACACACACACACACACACACACACACACACACACACACACACACACACACACACACACACACACACACGCGCGCGCGCGCGCGCGCGCGCACATTCAGAATCCTCAGAATATACGCCTAAAATCAAGAAACCCTGTCGAAGACACCGCTACATTCTTATCTCTCCATCGAATGTTTCAGCTATCCTTGCGCCCAGGGATTTCGAAACGGTTTTTTCTGCTGCACCGGCCGCGACCTGAAGCAGTACTAAAGCTGCCGCCGTAAAATGACGCGCATACAACAAAAGTATTGAAAGGAAATCAAGGGCATGTATTCATCGTGCAGGCTGTTGCTGAAAGGTAGTTTGTCCGTAGAGCACTACTGTATAGATGCCCGACCACTGGGACGCGTGCACAAAGTGCAATCGGCAAGTGGCGGTAAGAGGGGCATTGGGCAACGCCGCTTGCTTAAGCCAAACAGGGGCAGGCAGCATCCCAAATGCATCGCCATACGTGTCGACCAGCGAAAGCTTTCCAAAAGGCCCAGAAAAAAAGAGACCATTCCCCCCTCCAATCTCTCTCTCCCTCCGCATCCCTGTAAGCTTGGGGCTTCGCGTACTTTATCTGCCTGCTTCCCCTTCCACTATTCGCATTGCATGGCCCCCTGAAAGCGTGCCAGGCAGCAAGAGCACAATGGCGTCAGGTTTTGCAATCGTGTAGATACAGCACTTTTGTGTACACATCTTGCACTTGTTGCTGTACACTAAGAGCGGGCACTTCAATTCGTGTTTTCTTTGCAAGGCGCAGAAAGCTATTCAAGCAAGCCCACAAAAAAGCGCAGTCCCCGTGAGGCAAATTTGGTCAATGTCCTTTCACGTATGAAATATCGCGAGGACTGTCAGTTTGCTACAAACCGCACATCGATTCGCTACTAATTGCACGTGGAGGTGAGCACGAAACATGTAGATCGTGTGTCATCAGCTTAAAAAAAAGGAACAAGGAGAAAGAGCAGATTAAAATGCTCACTGCTTTCGAATGCTGCGACAAGATCAAAAAAAAAAGTCTCGATCGGGACCCGTATGCGGCTTCGTTTAAAGGTCAAGGTCAACGGAGATCTGAAATCCAGCAAAAACTGCCAGGCATCCTAAGCTCGATTTCTTTGTTCATGACATCAATTAATGTTTGCCTCTTTACAAGGTTAATAAAGGCTTCTCTGTGTGACTTATTAAAGTGTGCTTACTTCTATAGTAATATGTTCCCATCTGAACTGCGGAAAATCTCTTCTGGTTTAGGTCTTTGTCGGAAAATTCAAAATTACAGAGTTAACATCTTTAACGATTTAGCGTACAGCGCCAGGTACTCTAAGACCCCTGTCACACGGGCAGGTTTAGTCACACATTCACGAAGTGCACTTCCATTGGAGTAATGGCACATTCGGAGCGCGCAGTCACACTGCAAAGAGAGAGAGAGAGAGTGAAAACTTTTAATGAGCATATAATCAGTAAAAATTCGCAGGAGCTGGGTGGTCGGTGCCCCTAGTCCAGGGCTCCGCTAGCAGCAGCTGACTTGCGGACTAGCTGGATAATCAGGCTTGCTGGTCCAGGTTGTCGCTGGTCAGGGCCGCCTCCCACTGCTCGTGTGTCGGGCATGGCACTATTAACGTTGGGTCAGGTTTGTCCTGGCATTCCCAAGAGATGTGATAGAGTGTGGGGCTTGCACCGCACCAAGGACAGTAACTCGTGTATTTTGTTGGGCTTATCTTATTTAAAATTTGAAGATTAGGCACTGTCACCATTTCAAAATGACACTTCTTTTTGCAGTGTTTTTTCTATAGACTGGAGAAAAAACACTGCAAAAAGAAGTGTCATTTTGAAATGGTGGCAGTGCCTATATGGAGGTTGCAGTGCTCTGTGTAAATTATTTTCATCTTCACGTAAATACCTTAAAAATGCAATTTTATTGCAAGCAAACTTACCCCAAGCTAATATTCGGAGTTTATTTTACTATCTCAATACATGTTTTTGACTGCAAAAAGCATTGCGATGTGACATGGGCATACTTGACCGCGCTTTTCGCTAACGGTGTTACAGCTGTCCACGTGCAAACCCTACTGAGTTTACGCTATACGGTCACTCTGCTAATCGAGGTTATCGCGAACCTAACTTTGAGACTTTGGTTTGCATCTGTAACCGAGAAAATAGCAGCCTCCTCGGACGAGACGTGAAGGCAGTCCCCCGTGGTCGGTCGAGTATGAAAGTGCATGAACTGGTCTTACTCAGAGCAGAGTGCATTTTCACACAAAATCACGTTTTAAAAGAACAGTCCGATGGCGCTTCTATGCCTCTGTCCAGAAGTGCAGCAACCACGTACTGCAGCATCGTCACGTCTCCACAACGTTTGCTTGGAGTGTCGCTGGACACAACCTCAAAAAAGATCCATTTCCTGCCGCATCACGAATGTAGAGAGAAGTCCGCAACGTTCACTTCATCCGATGTCACTAGTGTCGTAGTGGGCCACTCTTGAGCCCCCGTGGAAGGCTGAGTTCGCAGGGCCAGTAGCGCTTAGAAGTGCGCTACTCCGGCCGTGGTCGTAGACTAGGCCTAGTTTGTTTTGCATCGACGCATCAGCGTTCATAGTGACCAACTTAATATCGTATGGCTTACTCGTGACACTGACGTTTTGTTAACCTTCCGATCTGATAATACGAGAAAGGTGTGATTAAATTCGACGACTACTTCGCAGCTGAGCTAGCGTACGCATATCTGGCCGGGTGAGCCGCAGCGCACCGGCGGCAGTGGCTATGAAGATGTGAGCAGAAATCTGATTGTATCGCAGCTATCCCCGCTGCTAGCGACTCGGTACGGGTCAATGCTCCTCAAGAATTGATTCGAGACATTGATTTACTCCAGGGAGTGTTAAGGGTTGACTTGGCACGGACGGCTTGCAGGAGGCAAAGAGATGTAGCCCGTGCACTGTGGGCGCTTGAGCGCCTTGTTGCAGTGCCGTCGGACGACCTTCTAGACGCTGAGTTACAAATAACTCCATCTTGAGATTGAGCTTCAATATGCATACGCAAGCCATCGAAGATTCAGCACCCAGGGACGTTATAACGGCAGCGGCAGATGAACGCCTTCGCCTTAACGCTAACACTGAAAGCGAGAGTAGTTTTTCAAGCTTGCGACATCTTAAATATGCGGTCTATTGAAAAGCACACTCAAGAAATTGGGTTAAAAAGGTGAAAACATTGTTTCTCTAAAATATATAAATAACATGTAAATGTCCTGCTGTCTAGACTGCACACTCGCCAGCCAGGAGTGTAGCGATTTCGCCAGAATCACTACCGAGCGAGTGCCTTCTGATGCGAGTGTCTCTTAAGATCGTCGTGTGACACCACGCGAAAGACACTAAAGGCGAATGTCACTCGCTGAAAGTGTCAGTAAACTTTCCCGTGCGACAGAGGTATAAGCGACTTTTAGGGACACACAACTCTCACGTTTCCACTCAACCTCGAGCACGGACAAAACTCCGGAATCAATTTCGCATGCTTAGGTTTTGGTTTTGGTTTGGAGGGTTTAACGTCCCAAAGTAACTCATGCCATGAAAGACGCCGTAGTGGAGAGCTCTGGAAATTTCTAACACCTGGAGTTCTTTAACGTACACTGACATCGCACAGCACACGGGAGCCTAGCTTTTCACCTCCATCGAAAAGCTGCCACCGAGGCCGGAATTCGATCCCGCGTCCTTAGGAACAGTAGTTGAGCGCCCTAACCACTGCACCACCACGGCAGTGCCGCATGCTCAGGATTATGAAGAGAGGCGTGCATGTTGCCTCTGGAAACATTTAATGAGTTACGTACGTATGAGGGCATGCTCCTTCTTCAGAAGAGAAAAACAAAATAAACAAGAGGTCGACATTGTCAGTGCGTGTAAAAAGAGGATAGAGTAGTCAAGCGAGTCCCTTCCTGGGTACGGAAAGAGTTCTAAAACAAACAAAGCTGCGGGGTCGTTGCCGACAAAGGTGATAGATGAGATTAAAACATATTAGGATATCAGTAGACATCATTAGCGGACAAAATTGAATTTATGATATTACATTCTACACGAATTATTGCACGAACTATTTACACGAATCAGCCTATAAGGGAATGAAAGGGGAGCAGCTTGTCCTTTAGTGCACTCCTTATTAAAGTCAGGGCATACTGCCCTGCCCCTGGGGCAGATTTTCATCGCTAGACTTATGGAAGCCAATTCTCTCATGAGAATATTCAAATTTGTAGCAAGTACGAAAATTTTAAATGTTTCGTGTCCTCTAAGTGCTAATGTCGAAACTTCGGGTGCAGTGGTTAAAAACCTCTTTTCATTGCTATTACTATATGAAATAAATATTATTTCAGAAGGCAATATGATTCTGTTGTCAAAGTATAGCATTCAGTATAGTTTGTGGTAAATCTACCTGAGTGCTTGAAGAGAATACCGTGCCAATACAAGAGAGTGCGCTAGAGGATATTATACTCCCTTTTTACTCCTTTATAGGCTCATTCGTGCTTAGAGTGTATTATGGTGATGATGCGATTATTACCCACTGAACGCCGAAAGAGGTTTGTTGGGTGATGGTACTAAGGCTAAGGAAGGGCGGATGACATCGAAGTCAAACACGGACACGGACGGCGTCTTCGGCGTCTTCGGCGTCTTCGGCGAGGAGAGACACATACTTCCCTAACACAGTGCTTCCCTAAGCAAAGCCCGCACTGACATTAAGGCTCCTTAAGTAGCTGGTCCTGTTAAGGTTCAGTTTGGTTTACCGAATTTAACGTCTCAAAGCTATGATGGACGTCATAGTGGTGGGCTTCGAATATTTCGACTGCCAGAACATCTTTAGGACACTGATATTGCGCAGTAAATGGGCTTTCCAGTGATGAAATCTCATCAATGAACGCACTCTTGTGCAGACCGTCCAATTGAAGAAACAAGCGCGTACGATTTGCTTATGAAATGAAAAGCCCTTCCACGTTTAGAAAGACCGTCAAGCATTCTCAAGCACTGAACACCAGGGTACAAATAACTTAGCCATGCATAAGCCCACGAACTAAGCCCTTAAGTGACTGGCGAAACAGGAGCTTCGGGACCGAATAGAGCCACAAATCGATTGCTTTATTTCAGTATTTATGTGAGATACAGATATACGGTGAAGAAATTGTCGCGAGTCTAACTCATGACCATTGTGGCCAGAAGCCAGCAACCTAAACGTCGTACCGGTGCTCATGCGACGCTGTTCAACCTGTTCTGAATGGGCGCTTTTAAAGAGGTTCAACAGCGCGAGCGCTCCCTTTGAAGGTGTCACAACTATCTGCTATCGACACCACAAGGACAATTCTGCCTCGCTCATTTTCCACGGCCGTTATCCGCGAAGAGCAGCTCAAAAAATTGGCGGGAGGGCGCGAGCAGAATGTGCCGGCTCACACGGCTTGCAAATCCACGCACGGCGCACATCAAAAGCGCTGCAGGCGAAGGTTTATAAAGCATTCCCTTTCGCGCCAAGCAGTTGCACCAACGCCAAAATCTGGCGCCGGGATATTTTCTGTCGCGGCGTTGCCCTCGTTCCGCTGCATTCGTGCGCGCACCTATATAATACGTGGTCGTCCGTGCCCGGGGGCACGCATCCCTGCCGAGAAAAACTCCCCCTTACCCCCCCAACCACCCTTCGACCTACCGCAACTTTCCCATTTGCCGGACGCACGACCGACCGTCCGGCCACCGCCGCCGCTGTCCGGCAACGCATCGGCGACCATTCGGAACGGAAAGAATGCTTGCCGCAATCGCGGCGGCTGCGGCGAGCCCACGACGTCCCGTGAGCCGCTAACCGGCCCGGCGGCGGGCACGTTCGTTGGCCCCCTTTCTAGATACCTTGCGTTCCTTTTTGCTGTCGTTCTGCCCACTCGTTTAGTCTCTCGTCTCCTAACCTTCCCTCTCCTCAGCGGCGTTACAAAGGTGCATCGGATGCTCTTTTATTTTACCCCGACTTCACAGCGCGCCTTTTTTTTTTTTTTTTTTTTTTTAGATCGCCGTTGTCCGTACGTCCGTTTTTTTCTTTTTCGTTTTCTTTTTTTTTTTTGTGCTGTTACTTCTTGTCACTGTAAGCGAAGCGGCAAGGCCAGTGGACGCACAGGCACCTCCTTTCCCCGGTCCCCCATTCCAACTCCCCTCTCTCCCCCTTTCTTGGTGTTGCAGCGTCGCCTGCGCGGTGGACCGTGAGGAGACGATACGATAGCGACCGAACCGGACAGGGACGCCGAAGCCGCCGCCGGTCGTCCCCGGAGGTCACGACTTTCGCTGGGATAATACGCGATCACTTTCTGGCTTCCCTTTTTCTTTTTTCCCCAAGAATTCGATAGTTCCTTTTTTCCGTTTTTACTTCTACTTTTCTTTTTTCTTTTTTTTTTGTTTTGCTGCAAGGTCGATTTGTATGCCTTGCCCCAATCGCTTGAAATACCCTGTGGTCCCGTTTTGCGTGCCCCGAATTTAAGCTCGGTCACTATTCTGAAGTCACATTATCCCCCCCCCCCCCTGTTTTTTTTTTTTTTTTGCATCTTTCATCTGCTGTGAATTGCTCGAACGACGTTGTAATATTGAATGCCTGCTACTGTGCACTCTATATCCAGGTGTAATGGATTCGTCACGCCTACCTGAGCGCGGGTCATGAAGATATCACAAATCGATAATGCGCTCGTCCGAGGCGTTGTTGACGAAAGGGTCGGCCTCTCGCGTCGATGCTGGAAACTTTTAAAGGGTTTCTACGACCAGTGCTCAACGCTCTGCAATGCGACTAGGTCAATAGGACGTTCAAGCGTACAGACAATCTCATATTAGAAAACGAAGCTCCTATTTGGATCCGTACTCGTTTGCCTCTTTCTCTCTTGTGCTGCAGTCAGTCTCCCTTGCAATTTCTACGAGGGAGTTCAATCATTATTCCATCGCCTGATTTTTTTACTGCGATAGCAATACTGCGCCAGGCATCGGCCCGTCGCGTCGTCCTGAGAAGGGCCACATTTGACCTTGAACAGCCGCGAAGAAGAAGAAGAGAAAGAACTCTCGGTAGTAGTTGTCAATTACTTTAATGCACTAATTCAGTTTGTGTAGGACATTTGGCAGTCCACACTGAACCCTGGCCAATCCCCCTTCGTGGGTATGTGCAAAATATAAAGAAAAAGAAGAAGAAGAAGAAGAACGGGCAGCGAATGCTTCCGCTCCATATTCGGTTCAGCAGCGTTGAACCCTTGTCATTTTTATGTGGGCTGGTAGCTCACGCTCTCGCGTCATACTCTTAAAGGAAGAGCTTAAGTGTCCCCAATAATGTAGCACCTTACACTGATAGGGCGTGATAGGGGAATAATGTAGCAGGCAAAAGAAGCTTCCTTCGTTGCTACCGCAATTCAACTAGGGTTACCCAGAGTTAAATCACAACTAATTTGTTTTCTTGTCGCAGTTATCATTGCCAAACGCACAACATAGCTATAAATCTCCTCATATCTGCCTCACTTCAGATATAAATATTGGTACATTGCGCAAGATTCACGCGACAGCCTTCCAGACTGGTCAGAGACTGACTCATGAATGCCAATCCCGATCCCTACACTGCATGCGACATCCATAATACGCCGTTGCATCACCGTATCACGGAGCAGCCATAATTTCTATTAGCCTGATTATGCTTGCTGGCGGTCACCGGCGGTCGCGAACGAACCGTTCGACCGTATACAGCCCCCTTCCTTATACGCGCTGTCCCCTTCCACGTTCTTTTCTCTTCATTTTCATTCCTATCCTTGCTTCGCCTCCTGTTCAGCGTCACTTTCTCGCCGGCGTTCTTTTTGTTGACTGGTGCATCTACATTCGAGCACTTTCATTTTCTTCGTTCGTTCCTTTCTTTTCTTCCCTTCGCTGAACGCAGCGGACGCTGGCTCCATGAATATTGCATCGACGCTATTCGGCGAGCTTTTCCCTTCAGAGTCGCGCTGTCCCCCCCATCTCCTTCCCTCCTTTACCTCGCAGCAAGCACGCAGGGCGACAGAGGAAGAAAAAACGCGCGAGCGCGAAATGAATCCAACACGGACCGCATGATTTATGTGCCACAGCGGCGACTGAAGTGTACGAGGGCGACCATAGATCACCATCGCGCGCACCTGATTCAAAATACGGCACGCCGCCCGCCGGACCGGGGGTTCCGCTGGCAACCTCTCTCCCCGAACTCTCGTCATGCTGCACAGCAAAGGTAGAAAGAGCACGGAGTGCCGTCGCTGCGTCCGTTGAATAAAAGCTGCCCCGGGCTAGTGGTGAGCATCTCTGCGGTGCGGCAGCTGCCGGAATTCGAAATAAATGTCCGCATCACTCGTTGCGGCACCTGCAAAGCGTGTTCAGGAGGGGGGGCGTGCGATCGTAAACAGTCTTGTCTTTGCTGGCGCCTGTTAAAGCTGCAGATCGGTGTCTGACCACCGTGGCACACGGCGCGTGAGTGTGCCGGAGCGGATGAATTATGGCGTCGCATTTTAGTCCGCTCCCTACTGCCTTCTGACTGTCGCTCTTCTTTCTTTTTTTTTTTTTCTAATAAATGTGAGTTATGCGCACTCAGACTAACTCTCGACGTCGAAGATTTAAGGTTCCGAGTTATCTTTTTGTTGTTGTTGTTGCGATCGCGCAGTAAAAGGCAGAATAATATGAAAAACGGTTCTCTGCTCGACCGCGGTCAAACACTCGAACCAACTGCTGCGTGCTACGAGTGAGAAGTTTGCCTTTACGCCATCTAGAGTCTTCAGAGCAACAAGTGCGGCAATGAAGTAAAGAGAACTCTTTTTCTCGTAAATGCAGCCTGAGCTTGAAACCCTTAATAGGTATATTAGTTAAAAAAGCACAGAACATTTTACTGTCAAAAGCCGAAAAGTTTGCATCACTATGTATAAAGGTCACTTCGAGTAACTCTCACTCCGGCTTGTTAAGTGTAATGACGTGGATATCAGAACCGAAAGCGCTGAGCCCCATGGAGGCCTGCCTTGCGATGTGTTCCATCACACCCGCGAATGCGACGCCATAGCAGATGGGTGACGTTAACACTACTGAGGCCTTGAACAGGCGAACACGTGTCCTGATAATGATTAAATGTTTTCTTACGCCAGGTTCAGCTGAAAAGAAAATGGGCAGGTCAAAGAAATTGCGATTACTCCGCACAACTTTTCCTGTACAAACCGTGTAGCCCTACCTTGCCACTGTACTAATAATTCATGGCCTTTCACGAGGCAACGCAACACAGAACACAGTGCGATATGAAAAACGGCTTAGGGAAGAGCACCAAATTAATTTCGAGCAAATGGGGCTCCTTACCGTGCTACGACGTTTCACCATGCAGAAAGTTTTGGCACTAACTGCAGTTGCAGTTTGGCAGAAGGCAGTTGTGTTTGAATGCCATTCTTTAATTGCGCATTATTATATGCATGTGCACTTATAAGATCCAATCGATTGTTCACAGCGCCCTTACACTCTCCTGGCCCCATCCTGTCACAGAAAGCTTTGCGCATGTTTTAAGCTACATCTACTGATCTTTGGTCACGTGATCCGCTTTAGCGAGGCTCTGTGGATAATGATGATGTCCAGATTTGAGCATGGAAAAATCACTGCATTCCCCCTAACCCAAAGTAGAGGTAAGCATGAGAGTATTACGGTATAGCAGGGTTGTCGGCAGCGTCGAACGGTCTTCAGCTGTGGCGTATAACTCGCAAAGCAATCGCTTGCCTCAATACACTTCCTACTCTCCCTTCATGCGGCATGATCGTTTCGTTTAAGCAATTGCGACAGTAACGACATTGAAATACATTAAGATGCAGAAGCGTAGGCGGCCACGATGCGACACAGGTCTGCCAAGGATGTAGGAGAAGCATTGCGTTCGAGTATTCCCCGAGCGTGTATACATAAGCCTGCTAAAAGGGGAAACGCCATGAGCTAACCTGCATCAAAGGGATTGGCATGGTTCCAAATGCCCGACCGCTAACCTGCATCAAAGAGATTGGCATGGTTACAAATGCCCAAACGCGCTTCAAATGACAGCCGCCTCGACTGCTGGTGTCGGGCGGTGTTCTACGCACGTGAGTGTGTGGCACCGTGGCGCCATCTTCGAGGAAGGCGCGATAGCCCTAGAGAGCGTAGAGCTCGTCTTAAATCTAGTTTGGTGCCCGTATGTTTCCGTTTCAGCTCCCGGATGAGGAAAAATCAGTTCCCGGATGAGAGAAAATTTGTGGATGCCCGGATGGTGGTTCTCCGTTGTTGGCTCGATGTGACCTCAAGGTCACATCGAGGCTATGGGCTATGGAACGAAAAATGGTAGGGGTAACATTAAGAGATAGAAAGCGTGCAGAGTGGGTCAGAGAAATAACTCAAGTTAATGACATTCTAGTGGAAATTAAGAAGAAGAAATGGACATGGGCAGGACATGTAGTGCGAAGAGAGGATAACCGATGGTCGCTGAGGGTAACAAACTGGATTCCAAGGGAAGGAAAGCGTAGCAGGGGGAGGCAGAAAGTTAGGTGGGCGGATGAGATTAAGAAGTTCGCAGGGGTCAAGTGGATGCAGCTAGCACAGAACCGGGTTAAGTGGAGAAATATGGGAGAGGCCTTCGCCCTGCAGTGGGTATAATCAGGCTGATGATGATGACCTCAAGGTCACAGAAAACTGCGGCTAAAAGCATTTCACACAAAAATCCCATATCATCTCCTACTCGACTATAAGCCCTGGTAGCAAAGTAGCAGAGCTCTACCATATATAGGCAACATCTTAGTATACGCCTGACCAGCTAAGCCAATGCAGTGCATGCGCAGCTGCTTTTTCGCAGTACAGCCTACGCCCAAACGATTTGATTCTAAGACGTTAAGTGGTGCTATCTAGCACCCCTGAAAGTACTGAGCTTCGGGGGGTAAGTTCGAGAGCTCTTATAAAAGTACAAAAGTTGTGAAAGAGCAAAAAAAGTACACCCAGGATAGTTAAGCAGCAGTCCCGCTACACTTCTAAAAAGAGTTGCTCGTATACATAGCACATCTACGCTACGCTTAATCTCTTCATTGACAGGAAACGGTTGCGTTTGTTCTCGCTTACAGTTCAACCCGTTCGACAAATTCCGCCTGATCTGTGCCAACCTTTTTCCTCAAATGGCCGCACCTGGAGATCATCCCATCGCCACCGCTGCTGTGACCTCACAGAACCGGGCCAGCACGCGCTACACCGCTTACAGGCAGTTTCCCTATTAGTGGCGCTTATCTGCGCCCTCGGCCTCGGACTCGCGCGCGCTGCAGACCGGCGTGACTTCCGCGGCACATCGCCGGGCGGCAGCGGCCGCGTCTGTTGTCAAATTAATCGGGGGGTAATCACGTTACCGCATGGTGCGTGACGACGCCTCGCTCACGCAGCAGCAGCAGCGACTGCGGCCAGCGCCGGTGGCAGCATGACAGCGCGGCGGCGCCGCATGAATAAAGAATGCCTCCAGCTCTTCTAGCTTCGGCGCTCCATAAGCAAAAAGCACAGTGCCCGCGGAAGACTAACCATGAAACGGTCTGCATATACGTGTGCGAGCGTAGTACGTGTCTGTCTGTATACGCCAGTTTCGGCTTTTTATTGCGGAGACTCGGGGCAGCAGCCGCAGGCTACGCTCTGCTTGGCTTGGCTGCTGCCGACGATTCGAGGCGGCGCGCGCCCGACTGAAGCGAAACAGTGCGCGGATGCAGCGGTATGTGCGGCACTGCTGGCTGGCTTGTGAGCGCGGCGCTACCGTGTGGTCGATGGTGCTGCTGCTGCTGCTGCTGCTGCTGCTTCGTTTTCGCTGCCGCGCGGATGAAGCCCAAGGTGTGCTCAAAGCCGGACACGCTTTGCTGAAACTCGTCGGTCACGGAGTGCGTGCCCGCTCGCGCGAGAATGTACGGGAAGAGGCGCACTGTCATGAGTGGCCGGCCGAAGATGAAGAAGACAAGTACGAAAAAAAAAAAACAACGAAAAGGCGTACAGCCAGCAAAAAAAGAAACTTTCTCACTTTTCTTGCCATATATCAGATATCTTTTTTTTTTCTCTCTCTCTGCTTTCTCTTCCGTACTGGTCGCTGTTGCGAGTAGTTTTATTTTCTTTCTTTCCTTCAACGTATACCACACGTGCGCGCGCTTTTGCCTGGCTAGCAGCGTGGCCTCGAACTACTACACTAAGTAGATTTTATGCAATTCGTGGCCAATATGTGAGCCCCACCGAAAGCACGCGGAGGGCACGTTTCTGGAAGATTTGCGGCGTGACTCTCTTGCCATCGTAGAGTCGACACACACGTAACCTACTCGGCTACTACTTTTTGAAGGTATTAAATACAAAACAGACAGATCACCGGAGTTATTTATTGCGGGAAGAGAACGGCCGTCCCTGTCGCAGAGCTGCTTCTGCATATCGCTATGATTTCGAGCTCCAACTTCGCTCACCGTCCCAGCACGCTGCTTGGGTACAGCTGTGGAAACGGAGTTACAGATACGTGTATCATTTGTGCATCAGCAGTAAACCTTTTTTTTTTTTTTTTTTGACATGCAGAAAGCCTTATAATTTCTTTCGGGTCAGTTGCCTGGCAGCCCTAGATGAACCGCACCACAAATCGTACGTTTTAATATTATTCGAGAATAGAGTGCGGCAGAGCTGTCGTGTAATGTGAAGACGCTCTTTTTGTATTCTACATAAATTGCACCGTGGGTCTACTGTTATTCGCTTAACTTCCAATCAAAAACGGCATTTCTGAATGAACAAATTAAATCAGATTTTATTGATGCGGCAATATAAACCAGAAACTATTCCCGGCTTCAGCGGCAAAAGAATTAACAAGGAGAATACTAACTCAACTCGCATGCCCAGTCATTTGAACACACGCCAAGAAACGAGAAACGAACTTCGGATGTCAGCCTAACGAATACAAACGGGGGCTCCCAAGGATCAGTGGTACTGGGGGTTTCGAGAGTTGCGGTGACCGGCTGTACATTCTTACAAATGATAGCAGACAGGCCAGCTGGTGCTAAGAAGGCACCCACTGCTGGCTCTGTTCAAGAAGTCTGTATACGCAGAGTGGGCGCGCGACATCCGTTAACTAGCCAACACACTCTGGTTAAGCAGACTGTTACTAACAGAGGTGAGCACAGAACGTGCTTCAGGTGCATCTGGCTTTCTTGCACTTCATTTAGCGCTCTCCTTGTGGAATTCTGGCCAGTTTGCGAACTGCCGCTTAAAATTCCTGGACCTTGAACTGAAGCTCCGCCTTCCACCTGGCCTACCCGACGCGAACAAACTTTGCTGTGCCGCCTGTGGGTTGGTGTAGCATTCACAAACTCGTATTCTTTTATGATAGGCATGGAAAACAGCCCTGCATGTACAAACTGTGGATGCGACGAGTCTATAGGCCACATTCTTTGTGAGCGCCCCATATACAGTGAGGAAAGACAGTGTCTGTGCTGTACGCTGGGGCATCCAGATGTACGCCCATTGAGTGAAACTAAGATTTTAGCTCCATGGCCACGGCGATCGTCTGCGGTGAAGGCCTCCCAGGCACTGCTCCGCTTTATGAAAAGCACAGGCCTAATCGAAAGACTATGAGTTTGCTATGACATCTCTGTAACGTGATGTGATGTGGCATGTCTCTTCTGTGACTGTACTAACTTCAACTATCCCTCTCTCACAACTTTTATATCCACTCATCCCCTTCCCCCAGTGCAGGGTAGCAAACCGGTTGCTTTTACTGGTTAACCTCCCTGCCTTTTCTCCTCGTCTTCCTCCTCCTCCTCAGTTAGCGCTCCAGATGCAGCTTCCCCGTTAAATATGCGTGCCGCGCGATAGACAGCACGATGCCCTTAAACGGCCTATTTAATGACATTCGTACAGTAACCATTTACGGTTTAGGGGTGATCAAAATAAAATCGAGCTCCGTGTGGTTCACCGCATATGTCGGCTCGCCAGTAAGATCTTGAATTTTTATTCTCACTGCAATGACACGTGAACAGGAGGGTGAGCTAATGTGACCGGAGGTTATTTTAGCAGCGTGTCCTAGCGGAAGTTTCTCTCTACAGTTTCGAGCAGCGCAGTGGCTGTGTCCTGTTGTCAGCACGGCCGCTGTCGCAGTGGTGAGAGCTACATGGGCGGGAAGCATGTAACAATCGGCTTAACGACGCGGTCCTGGGCATTCTCACCTCTTCGAAGACGTCTTCTGTTTCTATTTCTTCCAGCTATCGAAGAGCGAAAGTTGTCCCCATCCGGATACATCCGTGCGACCCATGACTTTAAGAAAGAAATAGCAGGGTTTCAACTAAGGTTAAACCGAGTTATACGTGAGAAATTACGGTTTAATTTGGTTTTGCTGTTAGTCGGTATATGTTTTTTTTTTTTGCTCTAAGTTTCGATTTAATTACTCTCTAAGATATACGCACATTAGGTAATGTGCTCATGTTTACGGCGTCTTCTCTCCCGTTCTAATTGAGCCCACCGGACACGGCGCGCTTCTTCGGCCGAGACAGTAGAAGGACCCGGCTCACTCGCCATCCTATAGCGTGTTCTGGCGTTGAAATGTTTCGTTTTCTTTTTATTTTCATTTTCCTTTTGATTTTTCTCTCTTCAATTTTATTTTGTTATTTTATTTATTTTTCTTGTTATTTTTAGTTTCTATTTTTATTTTATCCCGGAAATTATCATGAATTAATATTCTATCTGTCATCATCATCATCATCAGCCTGACTATACCCACTGCAGGGCGAAGGCCTCTCCAATATTTCTCCACTTAACCCGGTTCTGTGCTAGCTGCATCCACTTGACCCCTGCGAACTTCTTAATCTCATCCGCCCACCTAACTTTCTGCCTCCCCCTGCTACGCTTTCCTTCCCTTGGAATCCAGTTTGTTACCCTAAGCGACCATCGGTTATCCTCTCTTCGCACTACATGTCCTGCCCATGTCCATTTCTTCTTCCTAATTTCCACTAGAATATCGGTAACTTTAGTTATTTCTCTGACCCACTCTGCACGCTTGCTATCACCTAATGTTACCCCTACCATTTTTCGTTCCATAGCCCTCTGGGTTGTCTTCAACTTAAGTAGAACTCTCTTGGCTAGCCTCCACGTTTCAGCGCCATAGGTGAGTACAGGTAAGATGCAACTGTTATATAATTTCCTCTTGAGCGATACCGGTAAGCTGCTAGTCATAATCTGCGAGTGCTTGCCAAATGCGCTCCATCCTAATCTTATTCTTCTTGTTATTTCCTTTTCATGGTCCGGATCTGCGGTTACTACCTGTCCTAAGTAGATATATTCGCCTACTACTTCCAGTACTTCGCTACCTAACGTAAACTGCTGTTCCTTCCCGAGGCTGTTGAACATTACCATACTGTAATAACTATCTGTATTTGTTATTAGTTACAATCATCATCATTTATCATTTTTTACATAGCCTAGTAATGCTTTCATTAGTAATTGGTTTACCGGGAAGGAAAAGCGCAGTATCCTCACGCATATCCTGAAGGCTCGGTTAGATCGCCTGACAAAGTGCATTCGAACTGAAAATTTCTCAGAAAGTTTTAGCTACTGCTGCCTGCATAGCTTATATTCCCACAATCTAGTTCAGTAGTTAACTTAATGCGAAGGCACTCATGCACTCATCACCATCAACCAAGAATCTTGTCCGATCAGGTTTGTGTAGTCGCTCTGATTGACTAAGCTGTTTTATGAGGTCACAACCACGGGACTTCGCGCGGTTAATTGAAACTAAACAGATATGGCGACTCCGGCAGGCGAGTCTCACCGACGGGTCTTTCAAGGTCGCAAGACAACAGAGAGTGATGGAGCATATAGGATTGACCTAACATCGCCGCGCATCATGACCTTCTCCTTTTCCCTTACCTTGTGCAGAGTAGCAGGCGACATGCTCAACCTTCCAGATGACCTACATACATACATACATACATACATACATACATACATACATACATACATACATACATACATACATACATACATACATACATACATACATACATACATACATACATACATACATACATACATACATACATACATACATACATACATACATACATACATAAATGCATACATACATACATACATACATACATACATACATACATACATACATACATACATACATACATACATACATACATACATACATACATACATACATACATACATACATACATGCATGCATGCATGCATGCATACATACATACATACATACATACATACATACATACATACATACATACATACATACATACATACATACATACATACATACATACATACATACATACATACATACATACATACATACATACATACATACATACATACATACATACATACATACACAGATCCACCCATTGCTTACGTAACGTCATCACAGAAAAGATTATGAATAACCGGTTTTCGACTGTCTTGTAGAAATATTAAACAATCAGTATGTGCCGTGTAAGACCGGCAAGTACATTATGTTAAAGCCAGACTAAAGAGCCCGGTTATTTTCCGTTATGATTGGTTTCAGAGAAAGTTAACCCCTGCCAAATTTTTCTTAGTAACGAAAAAATGAAATCTAGCCATGATTATTGTGTTCTAGCTGTGTATAATATTATTTTTGCCACTCCTGCTAGGGCCCACCAAAGGGCTTGTAGTATATTGTAAATAAAATAAATAAAATATGTCAAACATTTGTAGAGGTGAGTTCGCAGTGAATAAAATTTTAATTGCATGCACGCAACTGGAATAACTAAGGAATGAATATTTTGCTGCAGTTTACAGTGAAAACATGGCATTTCTTCTAGGATTGCTTTAGGGTTGCTTTAAGGTCGCACCCCTAGGGTTTGTCTTTTTTTTTTTTTTTTCTAATATTGTTTTCCGACCTTATAGCGGGAAAAGGGGCTGCGAGATGTGTATTCAGGATTTTAGTGCCTGCTTCCTGTGAGTGGGCAGAATACCCGAGTCTCATGGCACACAGAAAAGCTAGATGAGGTCGACCGCCAAGGATCTTCCGGTAGATTTTGTGCTGGGTTGAATTCATAAGCGGGGTTTGGAGTATCGCTGTATCCCTCCGGGCTCTTGAAGCGAGATGAAAACCACGCCGGGCGCCAATTTTCCATCGAAGAAGTAGAAGAAATGCATGCCTCAAACGAAACCTTCCTCTTTTGGTGTTTTGATCATGCATAGCAGACAGTTTTTAAGCGCCAGAAACAGCCACTATAACTTCAAGCTGCTCGGAAATTTAAGAGGCGTAGTGACGGCCGCTTTAAAATTGCATATTGATTATCTACGCTTCAGTAATACAATGAGGCCACAGGCTAGCTGCATCTGAAACTCGCCAAGAAGAAAAATAAGGGGGAGGGGGAGGGGGTGGAGAAATAGCTGCAATTTAGTCAGTACAACCACAACAGCACATAATAGCGTATACTCTTTACTGCTTAAAAAAAAGAATAAAACTAATATTTAAGTCTTCTTTCCTCGCCTACACCGCGAATACGTTTAGGAAGCCGTACTTTGTCAATGTGCCACCTACATACAACTTTATACTTGGCTGTCTATACAACCTCGGAATCAGCAAGGACAACACACTAACACGATTAGCAGCGCTTGAAGACAACATAACAACATACAATACTCGCAGCCCTGTTGTACCTTGGTGACTGCCGTAAAGCGACAATAGAGAGATGCCACCATTCAACTTTTCTTACCTCGACGGATTAACAACGGCTGACGGCGGAGACCTAGCTCGTGCTTCTTTAAAACTGCTGCGTGAGATTTTCTTTAAAAGTACCTTTAACTTTTCTCCATTCCTTGCCCTCGTAACACGCCAGGAGCGTACCCATATCGTTTAAGTATTGGAAATAAATAGAGGTGAACAGCAAGATATTTTACAATATTTGGTCACAGTCTATAATGATGCTTTATGCCTACATGAAAACTCTTTTTATGTCTCGATATATGCGTTTCGTTCTTTGCGTGCTGTAGTATTTTGTCTGAGCAACCAATGATGTTACTTTTGGAGTAATGTTCAATTTAAGCCTAGCGTAATGGACTCGCGGCGCTGAAAAGCCGTCGCCGTACCCGGGTTAGTGAGGGAGCTTTCAAGGAGGAATCAAATTCCTGCTGGCGTCAACATTTGATCGGCGCCGTCATGCGAGGCGGCAGCGAGCTGAACAAAACATCCGATGGGCGTTCGACAAATTAGAGGGCGCCTCGGTGTCTTACACCATCATCATCATCAGCAGCAGCAGCAAACTGCTGCTGATGATGACTGCAGATGCAGCAGCAGTCGAAAGAGATGCTGGGAAAATGATAGCTGTCTTGTAAGGAGTGGATATATGATGCACGTAGAATTGATTGATTGATTGATTGATTGATTGATTGATTGATTGATTGATTGATTGATTGATTGATTGATTGATTGATTGATTGATTGATTGATTGATTGATTGATTGATTGATTGATTGATTGATTGAAGGTGGTTGATAGTGTGATTGCGTGATTAGTGAGTAGAGATCGGTGATTAGTGAATTAGAACAGCATGGTGTAGAAAAATGATGTGTGTGTGTGTCGTTGAATTTGAACACGCGCGATGACCTGTGGCTGGTACTATATATAGTGCGGCGATGCTTTCTAAAATTGGGCTAGATGGGTGTAACAGTTGGGGGGCTTCGTTTAGGACGCGTCTTACCATGATGGTTTGGTTTGGTTTGTGGAATTTAACGTCCCAAAACAGCTCAGACAATGAGAGACGCCGTATTGGAGGACTCCGGAAATTTCGACCACCTGGGGTTCAATAACGTGCGCTGACATAGTAGCACAGCCCACGGGCGCCTGACTTTTTGCTTCGACCGAAAAGCGACCGCTGAGGCCGGGATTCGATCCCGCATTATTGAGAACAATAGTCGAGTGCCCTAACCACTGCGCCACCCCGGCGGGGTTTCATGATGGTTAAACTCGATGACCAAGCTTGAAGTCGTACGACGGATGCCGAGAAAAAGAACGCTCGGCATGAGGCAGAAACGGGTTGACGCGAAACGGGATGCCGAGGTACGAACGTCAAAAACGGAAGCGAAGCGTTGTTAGTGTTCAGAGGAAGCCGAGCTTTGCGTCAGCAAGCTGCCAACAATCGTCAATGGTCATTAAAGGCAAATACGACGAGCTGAAACGTCAACGTCACTCAATAATAGGCAAAGAAATGGGTGTGATCAGAACAGCATCAGGGTACGAACAAATGAGGCAATGAGCGCGCACGCTATCCCCTCTAATCTTAAGGCGAAGCTTAAGCGTCCTCCTAATATTTGTCTTTTTATTTGCCGGTGTTTCATGATGGTAATCCTGCTATCCACTGCTGACAGCGAGAGGCCAGCCGCCCCATTATTCTGCTCACCGAAGCAGCCTTTTTGTTTCTGTTCCTTTCTATTTCATTATTAATGCGTAAGCATTGTATGGCTATGTAGGCGGATTTTCAGATGCTTATCCCTATCGTAGAGGCAGCTGCACCTCTCTAGCCTACAGCAATATCAAAGGAGATAAAAACTCAATGGGCTCAGCTAGAATCCAGAGAGCACGAATACTGCGAAGTCATGAGCATTGATCGATAACAGTGCAAACTTTGTGCCCGCTCTTCAAGCCCTTCTATTTTCCTGTTTTTGGGGCGTTCGTCGTTTTACTATAAAAGGTCCCAAATGTGACAATGCGAAACTTTTCCCGTCTGCTGCATTTATTGACCAGAGTTGGGATACCTAATTTACATGAGCATAGGCAACGAAGACAAACATGTCAGTCTGTTTCCATGTCAATATTCAATTCAATTCAATTCAATTATTTTTTCGGAGCAGTTACAAAACAACTTTGAATGGCCCCTGGGCTAAAGGTTGCACTCAGCAACTTGACGACGGCCCAGGGGCCAAAGTACAAGACAGGAGTCGACGCAGTTTTCAGTGTATATAAACAATAATAAATGCGATCCATTCATCAAAACCACAACATTACGTACAAGCCTAATTACTTGCAAACGCACATGCATATAAAATAGAAACTGTTATAATACAGAAGCACATCAAAAACCAAAACTAACAACCCATCGTCTTACCTAGACAAGGCACACAAAAGAAAGTTCGAGAAGATAAAGGTGACGCGTATTATTTTAGCACGGATTACAAAAGCATATTTTTAGTTCTTTCTTAGATGAAAACGCCTGTTTAGGGTATTTGTTGAGAAGGGATGGTAGATTTTGTTTTAATGACTGAGGTTTGTATTGGTGCGGAATTCGGAAACTAACCAGAGAGGAAGTTTCTAATGCATACATCCGTTATTCGGTGTTGTAATTATCAACAAGCCTAATAAAATTTACAGATTCTGCGTAAGAGAAGTAGAGTTGGTTTTAAAATTTATATTCTCAACTGTGTGTGATTCGAATAATGTCATACTTTCGAAATAGGTCTTTTTTAGTTGTATCGATGCCAACGTTCGCAACATAGCGCAAGGCTTTCTTCTGGAGCACGTTGATTTTATTAATATTCTGTTTGGTTGCTGTGCTCCAATCAAGAGTAGAGTAGTTTACGTGAGGTGCAAATAGCGCATGATATAACTGTTGTTTAACTTGTTCTGGAAGTGTATTTCTGCAGCAGGACAGAGTGCCTGCTACCACTGAGAGCGTTTTGCACATATTGTTAATGTGGTGATCCCAGCTTAAATGACAGTTTAGCGTAGTGCCCAGAGCCTTGTGCTCGTCTATTATTGTGATGCGATCATCCATAAAACTGATTGAATTTTGGAGCGTGAATGTTTTATTGCGGTGCCTAAACAGTAAGCATTTCGTCTTTGTAGAATTAATTACAATGCGGTTAGACTGGGACCAGCATGCGAGTTAATTAAGAGTTTCGTTGCACTGATTAACCAAGTCATTTGGATCTTTACCGGCAAATAGGAGGCTAACTTCCGCATATATAAACCATTTAGGGTAATGTGTACTATATCAATTATTTATAAGTTGAATAATAGCAGGCTGAGGATACTGCTCTGTGGTACTCCACAATGCAGAGTCAATAAAGATGACTCAATATTATTTATGCGAACGCATCTGATTCTGTCTTTCAAATATGACGTAATTAAATTGAAGGGCTGTCCCCTTGTTCCATACTGTGATAGCTTACCTGTCAAAATAATATGGTTAACGGAGACAAATGCTTTGCTGAAATCAATGAACAGACCTAGAGTAAAAAGACCAGCATCTATATTTTTAACTATCTGTTCTTTTAGCGAGAGCAGGGCTATTTCCGTCGATCGCCCCTTCCTAAACCCATACTGGCAGTGACTTATTACATTATTTTTCTCGAGGATTCTAGTAAATCTATGATAAATAACCTTTTCCAGTCCTTTTGCATAGATATTGGCTGATAATTATTCACAGCATTTACGTCACCCCCTTTGTGCACCACAGTCATTCTAGCCGTTTTCATCGTATTTGGAAAGATGCTCAATCCAAGAGCTAAGCTAAATATGTGGGCTAAAACAGGCGCAATGCATTTTATAACAAATTTAACTGGTCTTAACTGTATGTTTTTAGTATCTAGAGCTTTAGAATTTTTCATGTTAAAGAAAGTGTGGTAGACCTCCTCGGTGTCAGTCGGTTCAAGAAACAAACTGTGAGAGACTGTAGCTCAGGGTATTCATGCTTGGGGGGCCTAAATTACTTGCTGAGACAATGTTAGCAAAGTGCCGGTTGAAATCATCTCCAAGTTGCACAACAGACAGCTCTTCGCCATCATTAATTACTGTTTTTGGTGATGCGGTCTTCCTTCTTCGGCCAAGAATATCATTGACAATATTCCATACGGCAGGTGGGTTATTAGCTATAGTTTCAGCGAAGAGATTTTTGTAGTACGAACATTTTGCCTTTTTTAGTGTTGAATTAAGTTTATTCCGCACATTCTTAAATTCCTTGAGCTATTTCCTCGCATCGCGAACGAAGAAAATCGGGATAAAGGCTGTTCTTTTCTTTGATGCGCTTGACATGTTCTGAGGTCACCCAAGGTTTCCTAGTTTTCCGCGATCGTCTTGTTTTCTTAAAAGCGAAATTTTTATTGTAGATAACAAGAAAATTTTCAAGAAATGCCGAGTAGGCAGAGTTAGCATCACTGAGTTCCAATCTAGATCTCCAGTCATGCGCAATAATTTCGTGTTTGAAAGATTCTAGAGCCCTTTCGGAAATCGGCTGGTAAGTGAATTCCTGGGTCAAGTGTTTTTTGCTAGGGCCTGGAAAAGTCATGAAGACAGGGCAGTGATTGCTTATGTCGGATGAAATTGTGCCTGCACTGAGGATATCTGTATTTAGATTTGTGATAAGAAGATCAAGCGTAGATGAGATGAAAGCAGTAACACGTGTTGAAGTAGTAATAACATTTTTGTAACCGGCTGAAAGCAACCTAGCATCAAAATCATAAATGTTAATTTTGTCCATGATGTCAATATTAAAATCACCACCACAAGTGAAAACAAAACTGTTTTGAGAAACATAACTCATTAGGCTCTCAGAAAACGTGAAAAAGTCTTCAACATTGCCATTTGGAGGTCGGTACACAGCCCTGATGATTTCCTTATTAGTTTTTATAGTGAGCACTTCAAAGTTAGCCGTTATTGTGGACAATTCTGCCATTTGTTCGCAGTGCAATTCTGTAGCAATGAAAATACCAAGCCACCACCTCGTCTACAGGGGCGATTCAGAAAGAAGTGTTGGTAACCTTCAATTGGAGGGATGTCTGATGCGTGATTACACCAAATTTCAGATATCGTTAGGACTCTAAATTCGAAGGAGAATCCATGCAATATTTCATCGAACTCTTCACGCTTGTTGCGCATGGAACGAGCGTTGAAGCGTAAAACGGACGTGTCACATCTGGAGGCTAATTTAAGATCAGCCGGCGACAAAACTTCAAAGTATTCCATCCTCAGAGCACCAAGATAATCGACGTTGCAAGCTAGACAATCTTATCTAAATCCGTTTCATTCTCAATCTTAATGACCGGCGCATCATTTGACTTTCTTGTGAAAATTTTGCCATTTAGCGTCCAAACTGACTTCCAGCCTTGCTTGTGCTTCCTACCAATAGCTGCGCCCAGAAGTTTTTTCAGGAACGGGCAAAAAATAAATAAGAAGCGTAGATCTCGCGAAGAAGTATGTTTCAACTTGCCCAATCCCAGACACGTCTGTGTGTAGCCTTCGAGAGTGAAGTCTCCGTCCTGAAGAAGTACCAGCCACCAGCTCACCTAGCTGTAGGGGTGGGCAAATAGATGGGTCCAAGACAGAAGCTAGCTGGGCTGCTCACCCACCGCAACTTTCATCCGCATCCCTACGCAAATGCGCTTTGACGCTCCAGAACGCCATTTATCACTGAGTCATCAACTCTGCCCTCCGCAGTCGCCACCCACCTCTAATCCCCTTACCTTCAGCCTTTATTAGAAGTTCGCCTACGCATCAGCAGAGTGAAAAAAAAAAAAATACAAGGATTCAACGCTACTGAACGAAATATTGAGCGAAAGCATTAGCTGCGGGTGATCGAGCGTTCTTCTTCTCTTTTTCTTCTTCCTCAGCCCATGCACATATAAAGCCCCGCTTTAACCAACCCATATGAACGTGCCTTAGTGGCCTATAGGGGTAACGAGAATGCCAGGGTCCTAGCAGGCTGATTCTGACATAACCGTCCCATGTGTAGCGAGAGACTCAAGTTGGCAGCTCCTGCTAGCCCGTGTGTCACGTGGGGTGCGATGTCATAGCGTCACGTGGGTAAGACGTGGGTACCGCCGCGCTACGCTGAAGGCTCAAAACCTAGAGTAGTATTTCTTTCGCAATAAAAGCGACGGTGAAATGACAACAGCATGCACGCAACCCCCCCCCCCCCTCCCTTTCCTCGAACTCCGCCTCACCCCAGTGCTCCTAGCTAGCGGGATGCCCTCCACGAGGGCAGCTCATCGCTAGAGGACATTCCGCCATTCGTCATCGCACAGTTGCACTGTCCATAAAAATTATGCAACTCGTGTGAAGACTCGGGGAGTAAAAGATGCATTAGAGTGAGAGCTTCAAGTATTAATCGACGGTAAAACTATTGCGCCGAATAGTCAATTCAGGTGTCTGATCTCGTCATTGTGGAACAGGGGAACAAATTTAATTTGATTTGATCGTCCAGTGTATTCTTCTTTATGTCTCTTGGAAACGCGCGAGCGGGCGGTACCTACCCATTGACATGCATTAAAAAGGATAAATGGTGCTATACCTACAACAAGCAAATGTTGGTGACCCTTTTCTTGACCTTCCCAAAGGAAATGTAATGTTAGCTGCATTCAAGGCAGGCGCAATAACCATGTTATCTTTGCTACCATTTTCGCCCTCCCCCATTGCGAATAGAAAGTCAGGATCATTTTACCGCCAGCCGACCTCTCCCCTTTTCCTTTCGTTAAATGCCTTTCTATATTTCGTTTCTACGTTCCGCGCAAAGGAAGTTCATTCAGCCACCGCCACGTATCTGGCCTCACCGGGAGAGTGTAAGGTCGTACGACTTTTATCTTCGAAATGGACCATATCTGTCTATGCTCAACATGCGTTTACCCTTGTGTTCCAAACTCCTACGCAAGACATAACACTTTCTCTCTGTCATTTCTCCTCGTGTTACATGATTACGCACGCTCATCTCGAAAAAATTAATGTCACATGCGACGTGCAGAACAGCAAGCGACACACTAGCAATTCCTCCCGCACACCGAGCAACCACAACTGTTATTTGTATGCTTTTCGTCCGCTTTTCGTCCGCTTTTCTTCTTCGGCCAGCCAACATACATCGTACAGACGGTGGCGTGCAGGCGGCTTGCTTCATCAACGTCGTTAGGAGCACTGGCCGCTGCCGTGGAGATAACAGAGTGAGACGACGAGCTTTGACGCCCCCTGCGATTGCACGTCCCTCTATCGGTTTGCGCGGCCACCGCCTTACGGATGTCGGTGGTTTCTCATTGTCTTCCGGTTAAGCCTTTCTGTGTACCCGTTATCTCCGTGCTTTCTTGTTCTTTCTCCGAACCTGTGTGCACACCACCAAAACCAACCCTGTCTGCTTGTTATCACTCCTAGGGCGCGTTTTTCTCTCATCATTTTGTTTCCCTCCTGTCTCCGGGCTTCTTTCCACGTTACATAGCTGCCGCGAGATGGGGGCAGAGGAGGGGGCGATCAGGGAGAGTGGTAGAGGGGGCGCGATATTTCTCGGACGTCTCTCACCGACCGGGCCGCAACGCAAGTGGACACCGTCCGAACAAATTGCGGGGCATCCTTTTGTTCTCCATTGCGGCCGCTGTGTGCGTCGTTTCCGTTTATCTCTGATGGCCGCCGGTGGGCGCCTGCTCAATAGGGGGCGCTCTCGAGAAAGATATCGCCGTAAAGCGGAAAACAATGGCCACCCCCTATCAAGCCCATCCACCCACCCAACTGCCCTTCAACCCGCTCGCCTATAGAAGCCCTTTTCTTTTCGGATGGCGTAATTCCAGTCACCAACTGCTTACTGGGCCTGACCGCGTTTTTATTTTTCTATTCTCTTGGCGAGGCCTATATATGCATGCTATTTTCGTGCTTCCGCCGTGGTTCACCTCACCTTCTACCTCTTGGTTTTCTTTTTTATTTTTTTTTTTAGAGTGGTTTCGTTCTGCCTGAGCGAAATAAGCAGCGAACAGCGGTGTGTATGAGTCGCAAGAAATTTGTGTTCTTGGCAAAATGGGTCACAAACTTTTTCGTCAAAAGCTGCACCAAGAATTGCCTTTGTACATGATTTGTGTTCTCGCGCTCTATTATTATACGCTTTTTCTTCGTTCCTCGCAAGTCTCTATTGTTTACGCTTATCTCTATTCTGCTGTCGAGTCCGCGTTTCCGAAAATTGGCTGCTGTATTTTCAGGAGGAAAACTCCAACTTTTCCAACTAAGATTTCATCTTCTTCAAGGTGACTTCAAACACCCGTCTTCGTAGAACCAAATTATACCGTCCTTTTGCTACTCGCTTCGTTTATTCAAACCCTCAACGCTGAGGTGAAAACAAGCTTCGAACCTTGTATTCGCAGTGCGTCCGCCCAGCGCCACAGCGTTTCCCTCAATGATAAGACCCCCCCTCCCCCCCCCCCCCCCCCCGATATCGCTGCATCGTGTCATCTACACACATGGCGCGGTCCCGTTTATTTTAACCTTGAGCGCAACCAAGAAGCGAAACACATGAGGGAAATGGCGCGCCAAATGGAAAGAGTGGTACGTCACGACGTGATGTGTCAAACGGCTGCTTAGTATTGCCTTTAGAAGCGCCTGCATCGTTCTTCGGTTGACTGCGCTTTAGGTGTCAGCAGGGTGATGGCGTCGCTAAAGTACTGCAAGCTAATTGCCGATCTTACAAGGTGCACTGGCTGTAGCCAATGCATTACAAATTCTGCTTGCATACTATGCAACACGCAGGTTGCACAGTCACACTCCTCACACATCCAGTCATGCTCTGACACAGCACTTAAAATTTTCAATTCCACAGCACACATAATATGCGCACACGAACTAAAGTGTGTCGCATAAATTATGTTAAGGGACACTACAGAAACACTTCCCGGACACCAAGGTCAGTGACGAACGACTGACCGTGGCAGTTTTCCGTTTACGCCGGCATTAAGCAGATTAAAAATGCTGTACCAAATCATTCACGGGGAAATTAATATTAATAAAGTGATATATATTTTCAGCCTCAAGGTAGATTGAGATCCTGTCTTAATCATCACAAAGCAATTCGTCAATACTTGAACCGTATTAACATCCTTCGCGGCTCATTCTTTTTCTGGCGCTAGAGAGCAATGGAATAAACTCTCAAAATAACGGCTTGAGGGGCTAGTTGGTGCATCATCGTATTCAGATATGTGGCGCGAACAAACACAAACAGAGGAGAAGATACACACCACACGCGCACACTACCAGCTGTAAGAAGAACCGGAAAACACTTCCTCTTCTACACTCCGCTCATGTTGCTGAGTCTTAAGTGTAATTGGTGACTCCATCTAGAAACGAAATTCATGTGGATGTGTGCGTAACTGACTGTGGGATAGTTCTTTTTGCATTATATATATATATATATATATATAAACGTGTGCGCGTGCGTGTGCGTGTGCGTGTGCGTGTGCGTGTGCGTGTGCGTGTGCGTGTGCGTGTGCGTGTGCGTGTGCGCGTGCGCGTGCGCGTGTGCGTGTGCGCGTGTGCGTGTGCGTGTGTGCGTGTGCGTGTGCGTGTGTGTGTGTGTGTGTGTGTGTGTGTGTGTGTGTGTGTGTGTGTGTGTGTGTGTGTGTGTGTGTGTGTGTGTGTGTGTGTGTGTGTGTGTGTGTGTGTGTGTGTGTGTGTGTGTGTGTGTGTGTGTGTGTGTGTGTGTGTGTGTGTGAGATCATTTTTCCTCTCTGAAGTGACTATCAAATAAGGGTTTACAGTATGCGTATATAAATAAATAACATTACAGAGCTTTCTATCAGCTCGCTTTTTGCTTCAGTCTCGTTGACTCGCACTCTCACCCCTTCTAGAGCTGCCGCTCTCTGCTGACATTGCCATTTTGTTGTACTCGGAAGCCGCTGACTTGATTTTGCGGGCGACCTCTTGTTCCATCTTCTAAGTAAATGTTAGTTCCCACGCTGGGTATCAGTCTTGTTTTTTTTTTTTTTAACGGATTTTGTAACGTGTATGCAAAACGTTTAAGCTATCCTGTACAACCGACTAGGCCAGGCTTTCGCTCTTTGAGGCGCTATCAAAACAAAACCAAAAATTTCTTCCACGATGACAGGTCCTGGCAAACTTCTGCCTCTATATATCGTTTGGAAAAAGAATCAATACTGGCAAATACAACAATGTGGCTATAGACTTGGCATCAATGTCAATGCTCTAAATAACCTGCTCGTAGGAGTCAGGAGCAGTGAACCCACTCTAGCTGAGCGTAGCCAGATTAGTTCGTTTAGCTTGAGGATTTTGCGTACTTTTTCCGGCTTCAGAAAACGCTAAGAATCCACGTCAACCATTTCATCCGATTTCCAGCCAATATTTATGCTTCCAACTTGCACAGCCCTACTCAGGGGCGATAAACATTGCACGAAAATGAAAGCGCTCTTATATATGCGTATTCGAGAAAGAGCGAGGGAAAATTATGAAGAAAACGCTTTTGTGTAAGCTGGGTTTACGAGCCGCGGTTCGCCGCGAAGTGGCGCAACGCCAAGCAGGGATATATAAAAACGGTCGTTTATTCGGCCCAAGGAAACGGCGTAAATAAAGTTAAAGTCGCCGGCGCAGAGCATCGCTGGCGCTAAAGATAAAAACAGCTTGGCCACTGACAGTGCACGCACACGGCCTTATGCAACCGGGAGGTGGTTAGAACCTTTCGGACATGCTCGTCAGTCACTACCAGTGCCGACTAGGGTAACGCAGTCTCAAAGCAGCTCAGGCGCGTAGCTGCTATATTGTTACTGCAGGCTTCAAGTCCACATGCAAGAATTGAACTGAAAAACGTCGTTAGCATAATCCCTTCTTAACTTCTCTCTTCATGACATCTGCCATTGTAGCGTCGCAAGGAATCAAGGCACTTCAGCCACTCTACATGAGGCGCGATTGGCATGCGGGGTAGATTTCGAGCAATTTATAGGTGTTTTGTAATAACCTGTCTAACTTCTACCGGTTACTTAAAATGTATGACCCAATTTTTTTGCCTCATCTAGTTGCCACTATTCAGCTAGGGCGTTGAAGACCTTCGCGAAAATATTCCCGTTGGAAGCGCTGATATGAGTATGTAGCCTGCAGACAACACATGCACCTCTGAAACAGGTGCATAGTAAGCCCTAGTGCAGATATCACCCGCATACTTGACGCAGGTGCATAGCGAATCTTGAACAAATCAGTCAAACAACGACAGACAACAAAGAGACGAGGTGAACGCAACGACCTCTTCTCTTATTTGTCCGCCTTGACTGGTTTATTTATTCAAATCTATGTAAAAACTGACCCTGATTTCAACTTTCCTGCAATACATAGTGAGCACTGCTGTAGATATTACAGTGTACTGTAGTTATAGATACCGCACTGCTGAGTCACTGAAAAGTGGGAGCTGGTCCAGGCATCCCAGTGTAAAGTAAATGTGCAGATGTCACATGCACCATTGAGATAGGTGCGCTACGAGTACTGGTGCAGATACCACATGCACTCCTGAAACAGGTGAGTAGTGAGAATCGGTTCAGACATCACAGTGCGCGATAGTGTGCGGACGTCACGTGCTTCCCTGATACAGGTACATAGTGGAAAGTCATTGTCGATAATAAGTAGATCTCGAAATCATTAGAGTGCATTGTGAAGTGGTGTCATTTCGATTATGTTTATTAGAAATCCCCGAGTCGTCTGAGCTGTTAATGCATGAAGTTTATCAATGGAAACTGTAGTCCAGGCTCAGGTTCAATTTATGCAACCCGGTACACTGCAACCTGAAAAGTCATCGCAACAGCACACAGGTGTTCTTACTTTTCGCCTCCTTCTAAGTGCAGCCGCTGCGGTCGGGGCTCATTCTCGCCACCTTCGGCTCCGCAACCGAGCGAAAACATCAGCTGGGCCATGAGGGCGGTGTCTCTGCGCAAAGCCAGAAATGCTGAGGAATTTTGAACATTACGCGAATCTAATTGATTTGGCTCTGCACATTGCCGTCGCTTCCAATACTATAGCAACGTTTTCGGTGTAATTTTGCGTCAAATTTACACCAATCATTCTCCATCCTCTTCGCCGTACATCTCTCAAATATTTGCGTCACTCCTTTCGTCCCAGTTTAGGAAAAGAAAATAGACCGTGTAAGGCCTAGTCTCTTGGTATTCGTTACCTCCCCTTCTGAGCACTAATGACTGCGGTTGTGTTATGTATTCTGCGAAACTGATGCATCACTCTCGCACTAATCACACGGCTCACAACTTGTTCTTCTTTAGTTCGATGTAGTCAAAATGAAACTGCAGAAGTGTAATATGGAAGTGAGGATCGAGGATGTAGTTTGCATGCGCTGTAACCCAGAGACCCCATTTTTCTTAATCCGGCCCTGCCGGCTGAGTGTTGTATACTACTTTTGCTCACGACTGGACATTTTATCAAATATTATATCAGTAGCTACACTAGAACTAGATGAAGAAGATGGCTACGCAATGTCAAATATAACCAAACAAGGGCTGAAACGTAAAGTTTAAGCCCGAAACCAACATTTAAACACGTGGGCTTGTCGTCAGAACCAAGGGAAGTCCCCATGTCGGAACGTCAGTAAAGAGTATTCAAAGTTACTTAATTATTCAAGTTATAGTTTCCGATCGTAAAAAGGAACAAACTGTTCTTGCAAAGTGCTTTGGCATACTCCGCAGTCCAATGACAATGTCACTCCCAGTCCGCAGTGAAGAAAACTCAATCTTCCGCACTGCTGGTAACATGGGATTGTTCATAACATGTTCGCTATACCTATAGAGAGGCTCGGACAGCAACTAATCTTCTCTGCAACGACGAGCTGAGCGGAGCAGTCTGAGCTAAAATCAGACGAACATATAAGCTCTCTCTCTAAAGAAAGAATGCAGCCGTGCCAAACAGTCTGCCGAGGCCATCGAACAGCGAAAAGCTCACCAAGCGTGGAAGCGAGCCAAGATAGAAGCGGAAGCTGCGATAGCGTTTGCGGCCAATGGATAACGTTTGTGAAACTTGATTCAAGGATATTTGAACCACTACAATTTTGCAGCGTTAGCTCCACTCCAACCATTCTTGAAGGTCAAATGACGCCGGGATTGGCCTCTAACGAAGGAATGCAGTTGCTGGTCACGTATGCCGTCACAGGGGTTCCTGCTAGAAGGCGTCATCATGTGAACAAAATGTCATGTCCAGCCTGATTCGCTGTGGTTAACACGATGGTGATTTCCAGAAATAGCCCGGGCTTTCCCAATTCAACTTCGCTGATTTAGACAAAATTTAATGTCCAGCCTATTTCGACTGTGGCAAACACGATAGTCACCTCCTAATTCGGTCTGGGTTATCAGCCAAATTCCGCTAAGGTGAACACGATGTTGGTCACTAAATTTGGCGCGGGCCGTCCCCAAATTTGTCATCGGCTGATTTAAATTATTACAGTACTACATTATGTCTAAAATTGTCATTAATGAACAATCTATGCAACCATGCAACCCACACTTCCTCCGGAATTGGTAACTCAGACCTAATGCTCGATATTCAGGTTCGGCAGCGTATAACCACTACTGATGTTTTAATGCGAAAGCATTACATGCAGACTAAACGTCTGAGTCCTAGTTTGTCATTGCGATCCCTTCAAGGTCATCGTGTCCTCACTCAGAGGCTTAAGCAGAGGACGACGAGGTGGGAACACGTAAAGCGCTAAAGGTTATTTGCCGACCCCCGACGAACTGGGGAATTGCAGCTCGGATAGTAAAGCTTCCGTTTTAGAAAGCGAACAAACCTTACAGTTCGTTCAACCAGGACAACCGGGGAAATTTAACACAGAACACGAAACAACATACACGTTCGCATCATGAATCATGTGGTAGAAAGGTGTCCAGATGCACGCTCTCCCTTACACAGTAATAATGGATGGTTGGTTGGTTTGTGGGGTTTAACGTCCCAAAGCGACTCAGGTTATGAGAGACGCCGTAGTGGAGGACTCCGGAAATTTAGACCACCTGGGGTTCTTTAACGTGCACTGACATCGCAATGGAGTAATATTAATTATTAGCATTCGTCCAAATCGCAGGCACATCATTGCCTACGACAGCTGCACAGGTTTCGCGGGAACTTCGTCGTTAGGAAAAATCGGTGAAGCCAATGCTTCAACTGGTGACGGTACCATGTTCTAAACCGGCGAGAAAGACGCTTTTGTTACTACGATGCTTCAGTGAAAGCTGCAGGTTTCATTGGTAGCCGCATGGCTGCGCTTGTGCGTATATCGTTGTGAGTTATCACACCTTTAAGAATAGGATAGGATAGGATAGGATAGGAAATACGTTAGTTTCTCTAGGAGGGTCTTGTGCTAGTAGCAGAAGAGTTCCATCTTCCGCCTTCTCACAGGGTCGGTGCCCCTATTCCAGGGCTCCGCTGAGCTTCGCTGCTCGCTGGGCGTGCTGGATTAGGCTTAGTTGACAATCCAAATCGCCGCTGGAGAGCTGGCTCTCCCACTGTCCCGCACTCGGGTCTTTACAAAAGCTGTCGTTATTTCTGCATTGCCACGTGATGTGGTATAACGAAGGTGTGCTACCACACCATGGGCAGGTGTCCCGATATTGTGACGGGTAAATTTTGCTTAGGATATGCAGGTTAGGGAATGTTCCTGTCTGCAGTCTTCGCCAGTACACTGTCTCTTGTTGTTTTCGATCCCGATGAGGCGGCGGATAGCGGATCCGTACCCCCTTATAGTAATTCAGAATATCTGAGTACGTAGGGCCGACTCGCTCGGGTAGATCGTCCGATTGGGAGGAAGCTCGGCTCGACCTTTAAGAATGTGCTCCACTCTGGTGGATTCCCTCAAAATTGTGTCCTGCGCAGCTTTCATTGACAACCGAACTAAATATTGTAGGCTAGCACCTCGTCGAGACTATGACACCATGAAATGCATCGCACGAAGGACGCAGTCCATCTAGGACGGCTCAAAGGTGTTGAAACCCACCCATGCGCATTAGATTGATCCCATGGCCGCTTTCACGACTCAAGAAATGCTACATCCCTTCGTAGCTGGACAGTGCCCTCTGGCCTCCTTACCCACTTTTGATACTTAACGCGGCGCCACAGGCAGCTGATTTTTTTAATTTAGTTTTTCTTACTACACAGCGCTGAGTTTTGACACGAGTCCGGCTTCTGTCTAGCCTCGCAAACACTCAAAGCGTAAATCATCGAACTGCGGGAACTCAGTAGTCTTCACTGTCTGTCTCCCTCTGATTGATACGCAATCATTAACGCATGTGAAGTTTCCTCGAGACGCCGTACCACGTTTACTTTCGTAACTGTTGCAAACGCCAGCGGCCGGCGTTCGCCTGCCAACGGGTCGGCGGCGGCGAACCCGTTAGAGCCCAACGAGACTGATGGCTGGGGCAGAAAGAACTGGGTTTATTGTGTGGCTTGGGTTTTTATACCAAGCCAAAGAAAAAGAAGAACGAAAGGAAAGCTGCAAGCAGAGGCTGCCGTGACGCTTGGTGATGACGAGCAGAGCGGAGGCGGGCACACGTGGCGCTGACGACGCATTTAGCAGTTCGCAGCATCCCCCTTTTCTTGGAATCCATATCTTACTACGGGCCTCCTGACACGTGTTGACCGCCGCAGCACCGGACCCTCGATGTCGCTGGCTGTGAGACCCTCCGTTCTCTCCAGCTCCACGTCTGAGTGATCCGCAGGTACTCCAGGGCAAGCAGGGGGAGTTGAAGCAGCAATGGGTGCATCGGTGCTTCTTCTGCGGAGCTGGTCCATGTGACGGTGAACAACCCCGTTGTCTGTCTCCACTTTCACGACACGCGAGCCCGTGGTTTCCTTGACCTTGCCCGGCGTCCATTTCTCGCCGCTGCTATAGTTGCGGATGTATACCGGATCTCCTGGGGCAAAGCTCCAGCCGGCGTCTTCCCGTGACTGGGCCTGGTCGACTGTCTTGCACCTGGGCGGGAAGCACATATCTAGTCTCGTGCGCAATCTGTACCCGAGCAACATTTCGGATGGCGAGCGCCCTGAGGGTAGCGGCGTGCTTCTATAGCTGCACAATATTCTTGCCAGGGCCTTCGTTATATCCCCTTCTGAGCACCTTTTAAGTCCATCTTTAATGGTTCGTACAGCGCGTTCAGCCAAACCATTGCTTCGTGGGTGATACGGCGGTGTTCGAATGCGAGTCACCGCCGGCGGGAATAAAAGGCGTCCCATTGTCAGAGACAACTGTGCGGGGTAGACCAAACTGACTGAAAATTGTCCGGAGGGCCTTGACTGTGGTGCAGGAAGTGGCGTTGGATAGGGGTATGGCCTCAATCCACTTGCTATGCGAGTCTACGATGACCAGGATCATCTTGTTTTGAATAGGTCCCGCAAAATTAATGTGCAACCGCGACCATCTTTCCTGCGTCTCTGGCCAGCTAACAGGTGCGTGGGTAGGTGGCATTGGAAGCGCTTGAACGCAGGTTTGACACCCAGCAGCCACCCGTTTAATATCTGTGTCGAGACTGGGCCACCAGAAAGTAGACCGCGCAACGGTCTTCATGGAAGAAGCCCCTTGGTGTGCTGCGTGTAATAACTTCAAAAATCTTCCTCTGGCTGCTACCGGAATCACAACACGGTGGCCCCAGTAGAGCAGGTTCTGACTAACGGACAGCTCGTGTCGCCTTTTCGAGTATTCCGCCATCTCCCTCCCTTCCATAACCAAGTGCCTCGGCCAACCCTCCAAGACACACCTACAGACCTTCGAGAGCACTGCGTCTGCTTGCGTGAGCACTTCCAACTCCTTTAGGGGCACGGCAGGCTGGTCCCAGGCGTCCAAGGTCAACACGTACTCTGCCTCGTCCTCCGAATCCTCGGGAACCTGCTGAGATGGTAGCGGTAGGCGGCTTAAGGCATCCGCGACGAACATGTGCTTACCAGGCTTGTACTGTAACTTATACTTGTATGCGCCAAGCAGAATGGCCCATCTCTGTATTCGAGCAGCTGCCATGACGGACGTTTGCCTGTCATGCTTTAAGAGACCCAACAAGGGCTTATGGTCTGTAATGAGCGTGAACTCCCGCCCGAGTAGATAGTCTCGAAAACGCTGCACACCGAAAACTAAAGCCAGGGCCTCCCGCTCAATGTGAGAATAATTCCTTTCAGCGGCGTTTAACGAGCGCGAGCGAAATCCGATCGGACGATGTTCGCCATCTATGCGATGGGAAAGCGTGGCCCCAACACCATAGGGTGATGCATCGCATTCTAAAAATAGCTCTTGTTTCGGGTCGAAGTGCGTGAGCACCGGGGCCGTGGACAGCACCTCCTTCGCTAAGGAAAATGCATCTTCTTCCTTAGAACTCCACACCCACTTAACACCCTTTTCGAGCAACCGGTACAGGGGGGCTAGCAACGTAGCCATGTCAGGCAAAAACTTGTTGTAGAACGTTACCATGCCCAGAAACGAGCGCAGCTCGCTCACATTTTGGGGGGAGGGGGCTGATTTGATGGCATGAACAGCTTTTTCAGTCGGATGCAGTCCGTCCGCATCAATACGGTGACCGAGATAAGTGACAGACGTCTCGTGAAATCGACACTTGTCAGCACGCAGCTTGATGCGATGCTCACGAAAGCGCTGAAGAACCGCCCTGAGGTGATTGCTTTCGCCATCGTGGTTTTCCGCAATCAGAACGCCATCGAGGTATGCTTGTACCCCGGGCAAGCCTTGCAGAACAGTTTCGATACGCCTCTGGAATATGGCCGGTGCAGAAGCAATTCCAAAAGACAAGCGATTGAAACAAAACAACCCTTTGTGGGTGTTGATTACGGCCAACTGGCGGGATTCTTCGTCTAGCTCAATCTGATTGTAGGCATCCCTCAAGTCCAATACGCTGAATCGCTGCCCTCCTCCCAACTGAGCAAAAATATCTATAACTGGCAGCGGGTACTGTTCCATTTCACACACTAAGTTCAGCGCAACCTTAAAATCTCCACATATGCGCACTCGCCCATCTTTCTTGAGAACTGGTACAATAGGTGCCCATTCTGCGTGAGTGACCGGTGATATTATGCCAGCTGCCACAAGCCTGTCCAATTCCTCTGAAACTTTATCGCGTAGAGCGTAAGGTACTTTTCTTGCCTTGCAGAACTTCGGCTGTGCTTGTGGCTTGACCTGCAGGTGCACTGGTGGACCTGTCATGCTTCCCAGGGCCTCCGTGAATAAATCTGCGTAGTCCTCCAGAACGGCAGTCTGTACAGCAGGGGTCAAGCTGCGGTCCTGTGGCGAACGCAGAACATGTAGCACAGCTGCTTCTTTGGTTTCGAGTTTCTGCAGCAAATCCCGGCCACAAAGTAGGGGTCCTTCGCAATCTAAGACGATGAGGTTGCAATCGACAGCTGCAGTCTTATAGCGCACCCGCATAGGCAACACTCCGAGTACCGGCAGTCTCCCCCGATAGCAAGACAATTTAATCGTCGGTTTCTGCAACTCTGGCCATTGATTACTGTGTGCTTCGTAGGTTGTCCTAGGAATGACGCACACTGGTGATCCGGTATCTACATCCATTAACAGCTTGATGCCATTCCAGCTGAAAGTTTTTCTAATTGGTGGCACCAACAGTTCGTTTGTAGTCACTGACCATAGCTGGGCTGCACTAGTTTCGCTATCGCTCTCTGTATGCGCTGTGACGTTCACCGAATGGTTTCTTTCCTTTCGGCACATTCGAGCCAAGTGGCCTTGTGTGCCACAACTGTAACAGCGTCGGTGACGCATCGAGCAAGCGGCATTATCATGACCGCTGTTTCCACAACGCTCGCACTGCTTGTCACTCGCGTTCCGCTTCGCGCGCCAACGCCGCGGCATCTTTAATGCTAGCAAGTCAGAGGAGGTTTCTTCGTGGCTTATCTTCTGCGAATCAAGCTCTGCATGCTCGGATGCTATCGCAAGTGCTGTCGCTTCAGCTAAGGTAAGATCTTATTTTGCTAGCAATTGTTTTTGCAAGTTCTTCGAACGGACGCCACATACGATGCGGTCTCTCAACATCCTGTCGAGCATTGTTGCAAAGTTGCAGTTCTGAGCAATTCGTCGTATTTCGACAATAAAATCTTGTACTGACTCCCCTTCGTGCTGTTGCCGGTGAAAGAACTTGAAGCTTTCGGAAATCTCGTTCGGCGTAGGGTCGTAGTACTTGCTTAACTCGTCTACTACTGACTGATAGCTCAAATAGTTTGGCTTCTGTGGGGCGACTTGTCCGCAAAGAATATCAATGGTTCTTGACCCAAGCGCGGCGACTAGCAAGGCTCTTTTCTTGGCATCGTCAGTTACTTGGTTAGCTTCGAAATAGGCTTCAACTTTGACGAGGTACGATTGCCACTTATCTTTCACGTCGTCGAACTCAGGCAGGTGGTGGCCCATGGCTGCAGGAAGGTCCGAGGCCTGGATACTATCGACAGACCCTTGTGTTATGGGAATCCTCGTCGCCACTGTTGCAAACGCCAGCGGCCGGCGTTCGCCTGCCAACGGGTCGGCGGCGGCGAACCCGTTAGAGCCCAACGAGACTGATGGCTGGGGCAGAAAGAACTGGGTTTATTGTGTGGCTTGGGTTTTTATACCAAGCCAAAGAAAAAGAAGAACGAAAGGAAAGCTGCAAGCAGAGGCTGCCGTGACGCTTGGTGATGACGAGCAGAGCGGAGGCGGGCACACGTGGCGCTGACGAAGCATTTAGCAGTTCGCAGCAGTAACATCACTTGTGACCATGCCGCGATGGCGTAGCTTACACGACATGTTTCCTCAAACACACCACAATTTTGACGCCGGCAGTTGATTCGGTTTTTCTTAGTGTCAAGCTCGTGCTGACACCCTGTGTTGACAAGCTTTGCAATCGTCCCTCGTGAGACAAGAAATGCTTTCGCACTAATAAACATGACCCACCTCGACACGCCGCAGTTTGCTTGTATCGCATTTGTCGACGCCTGTTTTCATTTTTGGGCGTTCTCTACGTGAAGCACCGTTCTTTTTCGATTAAAATAGACTTGTAATAAGAACGCAGTAATCTATCTATACAGGGCAACTTTGATATATGCTCAGCGTACCTTTAATGGGTCTATATACTGTAATTAGTGGGGAAAGGTAAACACTGAAATCGTCAAACGCGTATTTACACACGGCGAGTGAATATTGACGTTATTACCTAGGCGTTTCCAATGTGGGGTAGCTTTTCTCACAGTAAGTGCTTCTCTTAACATTACTTCTTCGCTCAGATTGCTTGCAGATGATTGTGTTTTTTATCGCTCCATGACTGACCTCAACGAATGTTTACAAGTATAAAATGACCTACAACGCCTAACCAAATGGTCCTCTGAATGGCAGATGACTATTAATATTATAGAAACTAAACTTGTTTGTTTTACAACACACATTCAAGCAATTTACTATACATATATACGATCAATAATCTAGCGACTGAGAGCACACCCAGTCACATACTTAGGAGTATACCTGTCAGCCAACCTTTCTTAGAACATGCACATTGACTACATATTAGGGATCACTTAAAAGACCCTGGGTTTTATGCGACGGTCATTACGTCATTGCAACAAAGACACTAAACTTCTTGTTTATAACAAAATCATACGGCCGAAACTCGAATATGCCTCGATTATCTGGAATCCTCATCAATCATACCTAATAACTAAACTTGAATCTCTGTAAAACAAAGCTGCGCGTTTTATTGCATGCAACTATTCGTCGTATTCTATTATTTTCCTAATTAAACGAGAGTTAGGTCTCGAACTTTTAGAGACCAGGGGAAAATTTATCGCCTAATATTTTCCCACAAGCCTTGCTATAATCCTTCAAATTACAGCACACAGAAAATAAAACCGGCCACTCAAATATTTCCTCGCCGCGGCCATGATCACAAAATGGAACTTTCTTTCGGGCGAACAAATTTGTTACAGTTTTCATTCCTTCATCTAGCAGGTAGTGAATGGAACGATCTAAATAAAGGAATTGTTTGCATCACGAACCATGAAAAATTTAGAGAAGCTTTGAAAACGCTATTGCCTGCTTAGTCAAAAATGCAGAGCAAAATGAGAGCTGCGCCTGTTTCAACTTTTTACGCGCGGTTTACTTTTCTTCTTTTCTGACTTGTTCTCGTGTTGCTATCGACCTGCATACGTAATATTGTTTGTTGATTGTTTGTTAATTTTGTATATCCCGTTTTCTCTTATTTTCCTTGTATTGTTAACATGTGATGACACTATGTAATGTTTTGACAATGTTTTGATGACTCCTCCCTCCCCCCCCCCCCCCCCCTCTGTAATGCCCACTTGAGCCTTTAGGATAATAAAATGAAAATGAAATGAAATGAAATTTACTTACACGTCACTAATAGCAGAGAGGGTGGTGATAATTCTCATATTCTATTGAAAATGCGCAGGAAGGAAGCGCAGGTATCGCGTAAACGATCTCGCCCCCAACTTAAGAGCAGGTGCGTGTCACTTTCAGATGCAGCCTTGCGTATGCAAATTTGAAGAGCTGCCACTAAAATCAGCTGAGCTGTTTTATGCGTCTGTTAGTCTTCGGAACATGAGCGCAATCAAAGTGAAGAAGCCAAGATGTAGCGTCCAACCCTACGCAGCAAATATCCATTACCGCTCTACAAGCCCATTGCCGAGGTAGTATTTCGATCGGTTAGTCCTGGCATATACAACTCAGTGCTCAAAAATACGGCTTTTAACCTAACCTGCGCGTCAAGGTTTTAATGAGAACCACATCCACGAACTGATTACAAAGCCTCGACAAACTTCGCAAACCATCCTTCAACAGCACGACACGCGCACGTTACTTTTTCCTGTCTTAATGGCCAAGTAAAGTGATCGATTATCAGCTTTAACTCACTGCGCAGACTTTAAGAGATAAACTAGTTACTACGCGGCGAAACTAAGTTTGTTTCACATTATGTTTCCTTGCATACTGTCGTGCACTGCCGAAAGACGAGATAGGTATACTCTTAGACCGTCACCGTTCATCGTTTACTTGTTAATCAGATTGATATTTTCGCCGCTATACGACTGGACGGACAACGCTGGTTATGGGTACTCTCCATTAGGCATTACCATTAGCGACGGAAGCGGTAAGCACAGGAACGGGTTCGGCGCTTATCACAGCGGTGCTCACATATTCGATTAGCACGATCCGAAAGCAAACCAGACTAACCTATATACACAAGCGTTCGACGTCGTACAAACCTTGCTCCAGATCCATCGAAAGCGACAGTGAAAAGAAGCTCCTCTATACTGCTATAGTGCTTCCTCTTCGTCACGCAAGGCGCTGCTGCTGCTACCAGTTTGCCTCTTATAATATTTTTTTATATATATACCGAGGAAGCTAACACGCATTAAGCCACGATCGGAGCATTATCGTGAAAAATAGTCGCTCTCCAAGACAGCCGCGCCGCCCCGTGGTCTGGCGGTTCCTGCTCCATTGTCGGTGAAGCTGCGGGAAGTCTGCAAAGGCGAATGGACGAACAGCTTTGATGAGCGAAGTGCCGTCGCGTGAGAGAAAAAAATTAAAAACGGGAAGTTCGACACGCTTGCATTAGACCGAAACATTGAAGCAGTTCGGCACTCTGGGAACGAAGCAAATGTAAAAACGAGGAAAAGGAAAAGCAAGAGCTGATGAATACGGGCTGGATATGCCCGTGAGCACACACACATACATATATATATAGGCACAAGCGACGACCTAAACAAGGAGAAACGTTGTGCTACGACATAAGCGTGCGTTAATGAACCTCAGCGTCCAATATCGTATCCGGTTACTCACTGGCGAAACATTTGCAGGATCGTGCCAGTCCACGCTGCCACGGGGTGGTTTTAGAAAATTTTGAAGTTCTTTTTTTTTTTTTAATGAAGAAAGAAGGGAAACGAGAACGAGGGAGATGGTGGCAAAAAAAAGTTTATAGTATGTGCCAGTGGGAACCACAGCCAAAGTCAGAAACGCTCTCGCGCGGTCTCCCACCCACCCACCGATCCGCGTTCGCGATAGAATCGCTCCAACATCGGTGGTGGCGGCTTTGAACAACGCGGCAGGAACTAAGGAAGATGGGGGAGGTTTTTTTGGCAATCAAGGCTGATGGACTCAATCCATTATGCATCCCTTCATTGGCGGAAACAAAGGACGACTGGGCGCCGCGTCCATTGAAAACCAGAAGCGAACGCTTTGAACTTGGAGCCGCCGCAGAGCTGCCTTCATTCCGAAATGAGTTCCGAACGGGAATGTGAGATCGGCGATGGCTTCTTGTTATGCTTAAGCAAAAGAAAGAAGCTGAAAGCCGAGCAAGCACAAAAATGGCGTATGGGAATAGGAACACGTTATTGTACGTACGCAGTGAGTGCCCGCTGAACTGCTATGGCTTGTCGCGTAATGTTTATTCTTTTTTTCTGTTTATTAGCTTTATTACAACAGTAGAACGGCTCGCTGCGTGTGCGGTGGGGTGTTTGTGTGTGTGTGCGGGGGGGGGGGGGGGGATAAGCACTGAAGTGCACGCTCGCCATAAGCCGTAATGAGCAAAAGTCAAAAGTACTAAATAACAAAAACAAATGTGCAGATCAAGTCGTTGGAGGTTTTGTCTTTGTTTTCCATGCCAGCTGTTTAGCACGACAGGCACAACTTCGTGCCACAGTGTTAACTTGGTCATCCAAGTTCTGAAATAAATAAAAAGAAAAGCTATTTTTCCCCGGATTTCCAGCCTAGCAGCCCTGAATCCGGCGAAACAAATAACAAAATTGCTAGCATGTTTGGCATGCATTTATTTTGAACGCGCTTGATTAGAAACTCCGACTGTGGCTTCAATGAACTGTACGCGCGTGTCTAATGAACCTTAAAGCCACATAATCGCTCGGGCCTACGAGTACTCAGAGGAGTGAAACAAAACGGTCTGATGATTCAGTGAATACGGCTGCAGCCTCTTCTCGTAGAACAACTGCAGACATGACGCGGGACCTCATCTAAATATGCTGCTTTGTTCTCTTCTCGCACACGCGTTTAATCAGAACTTAAAACGTACAAGCGTTTATTTCAGTCACTTCTCATATCATAACGCTGATGGGAACAACCGGTGCGGAATTGTTCCCAGATATAATCCCCGTATTGTCAATGTTTATTGTGAAAGCAATACTGCGACAGCCAAAGCGAGACCTCGGGTGGCCGGAGCTACGCCGTGAAGAGGCTTAGCTACGCCATGAAGAGCCGTAGCTACGGTCTCCTCATAAAAAAAAAAAAAAAAAAAAAAATCAGCCTGCCATTACATTTGAATTCACGTTACCACTATGCCACGAGAAGGAGCTGCCAACTCGAGTCGCTCATTTCATTTGGGAGAGTGATATCAGAATCAGCCTGCCAGAACCGTCTGCATTCTCGTCACCCCTACGACACGCAGGTACGTCCATGCGGCTTGGCTGAAGCGTGACTTTATATGTGGGCTGGTAGCTTACGCTCTCTCGTCATACCCTTAAAGAATGAGCTTAAGTGTCCCCAATAATGTAGCACCTACACTGATAGGGCGTGATAGGGGAATAATTTAGCAGGCAAAAGAAGCTTCCGCCGTTGCTTTCGCAATTCAACTAGGGTTAACCAGAGCTAAACCACCACTAATTTTTTGTTGCATCAATGTTCGTACATTCAAACGGAAACTAAATATTAGAATGCATTTTGTCTCCGTTTTAGAAGGCCTTCATATATAGAAAAGGCCCTGAGCGCTCTTAAGGAGGACGGAATGCAACCGTTATATCAGTGCGAAATCTAATCAAAATGAAAGCAATTCCCATTTCGCCTATGCATTCCGGCCACCAGCCTCGCAATCGAAAGAACAGCTGTGTCCAGTTTTCCTTTTTGTCTTTTTTTTTTTGTCCCTGTAGCAAAGACATGCAAAGTTCAATTTAGGAACAGAGTGAATTGCGAGTCCATGTAGCCTATTTTTCCTTATCTCAGCATAAACACACCCCACAGTGATTTGCTGATATCGTCGAAGATGTCTTTCTCGCGTGAATGCTTGGGGAACCGTTGTGCCTATGACATCCCACACAGCAATGCACAGTATCGCATCGCAAAACGTGCTCCCCGAAAAAGTCATTTCTTAATGTATTTCTCTTTGTAACATTGCTCTGTCTGTCCATGCTGTTCCTTTCCCTGGCAGCGCCCAAGGCGCCAAGGTAACCGATTCCTCGTTTCGGAGCCAAAGTGTCTCTGTCACTTTGACTCGAAAGCATCTCCGATTCATTTGCTAATGCACAGCATAGCCGTGTGCAATGGAGATGGCATGCTTTTAGTCGTACCACATACGTGAATGAAACGATTCTGCACTCACATATTGACGGTAATACTCGTCGCCCATTATCGGTCCAACCTGCGTTTAATACAGCTCATATTTCGACTGCTTCCTTACCCATCTGTTAAGCTATTCCTGGTTTTCGAATATCATAGCGTGCGCAATGCAAGGTTCTTGTCCCTCTTATCTCTCCCTCTCTCTTATTCATCTCACATATACGAAGCCTCATTACTTGCGACTAAGGGACCACTCCCACTCGACATCGTAAGCTTAGCCGTGGTAAGCATTCAGTGTCCAGCTGCTCGCAGCTCGCAAGTTGTAAAGCCAGCCCAGCAAAAAGCGAACATGAGCCACTACCACGTGTCCGGATCTATTTCGGGTAGGGGAGATCAAAGTATCCGTCTTCGCCCACGTTGCTCATTACATCAGCGGACGGTCGACGACTTGCAGTTGTACGGCCGGTTTCCAGTGGACGCCGCAGCAATTCGTAGGACAACATTGCTCAACGGAAAGGGAGTACGCGCATATTTACATTCTACGTCGAATGCTAGCAAAGACACCTGTAGCAGTGTGTTTGTCTTAATAATACAGTGGCACTGGTGACCTGGGTGTAATTGTCGGATTAAAATATATATAGACGCTGATTAAAGAGTAAAACCGCCATAAAAACGCGTTTTAGCTGTAAATGGACTGGTCACGTCGCGTTCGTATTCTCGCGTGTTCTCTGCAATATGCAAGCTTCCGCCTCCTCCTCCTCCTCTTCCTACCTAATTATATCGGAAAAAAAGCTCATTGCAAAAGCCTCAGCGCTGTTTGGTGCGCCTCATGAGATACTGCGCTGGACAGGGAATGCAACACATTGAATGCATGAAAACCACGCTGTTATTGCTTCTAGCCACCACTGAGGCTGAGTTTACAACGCTAGAGTATTTAGCGCTGACTATGTGCCACATGACTGTGGCTAAGGAGACCTGGAACTCACGCTGAGGTCAACGCTGCATGACAGGCTTTAATAGTCCTGTTTTCTCTTTTTGTTATTTATCGCGAGGGGCACGATCTGCCATATGAGCAGATTTCTGCGGAGCATATTCCGCAGTGGGCAAAATCTGTACCCTGCATCTGCGTAGCATTAGAGGACGAGAGAAACGTCTGGCATGTTTTCACAGCAATTACGTCCCTACTCCCTGTATACTTTTATGCGAAAATGCGGCAGCTTGGATGCTAACCACACAACGTAAATGTAGTGGGTGTACGGGGGTTGTCTCTCTCACTCTCTTTGTTGCAGTGCGGTAGAGTCTGAAACACAACTACACGCGGATGTAAGCACTCCCTTTACCTGTACATGAACCGGTAAATGGCATCACATTAAGCGCGTCCCCGAATTATCGACTTGTTTAGTAATCTGCGTGGTCGAAACCTCTAAAAGTCACCGCAAGAATAAGTAGACGCCGAAGGGTAGGCTTCTAAAAGCCCCGGAATGTGTATCTACGTAGATTCCAACAGCAGCAGGTAGAGATTAACAGGTGTTGTTATGAGGTTCTTTAAAAAGTACCGCACGATTAACAGCCTCGGTAGAGTCGAGGACGATGTTATAACGGACCGCAAGAGGCAATAAAGGACTCCGCGTCAGGTCGAACTGCGTGTAAGCATAAATAAATGTGATGAAGATGCGCCTGTGATAAGTTTTTGTAAGTTCTTAATAATTTAGAAGTTTCTCTGTAGCCAAATGTTTTGCCCATAACATTTGGAATTTCTAGCTTAGTACTGGTGCTTTGAACCTAAGCACCATCCTCCATTGCTCTATTTTGATTACCACTAAAGAAGGGATGCAGAGTTTAGAGAAAATAGGTCAAGTACATGGAACAACCAGTTAAGCAAAATGGCTTAGATTAGTGAATCGCGAAAGTGAGCCTCTAGAGGTAGGTATATACCATTTCTTATGAGTCAAGTATTTGCTCATTACCTTTTCCAAATTCTTGTTTTCACGTATGGACAAAGTTCTGTTTTTCCTGGGCCACAAGTATCTCAGAATAGATCTTACTGAGAAAACAGATGTTCCCTGATTTTACATTTCGTCCTATGAACAATGGGGCTACACTGTAAAAACAAAAACACCTTTTTGGGAATTTGTTTCATTCAAAACACCCTTACACTCTCAGTCTAGGGTGTTCGTGCCATTGCGCCTTTTCTCGCGCTTTATGCTACACCCCCAACCACTACGCAAACGTGCCGCCGCTCTTTTGCGGCATATAACTGCAGGCGAAACCCGCGACTGGCGTTTCCCCTCTGTTCACCTCCCTTCCCCCCTCCCTCCACCCCTCCCTGCACCTCTCGATACATGCGACCACATCCACAAGGAAGAGAACTAGCGGCTCCAGTAAACAGAAAAAAGCAGCTCGCTTTCTCCACTCGGCACGATGCTTTTAGTAACGCTATACGCTACAGCGGGCTAGAGATATCGCAATGCTCAGCCAGTCCTGTTTTTTGCTAGCTCCGACCGAATGTCTCCGCCTAGGCGCACATGACTACATGCTTCTCCTGCTTCTGGAACAATGGAGCATTTGCAGCCCCAAACTGGGTATAGCTCGTGTTTCCCCACTGATTTAAGTGCTTTCTCGGGCGACCTGGTATCAGCTATACAGTCGATCTCTTTCGTTCCCTTTCAACTCACTGTTGCCTTGGTGCGGTTAGCGTCTACAGAAGTAGCTGTATGATGAGAGTTTCCCTCGCCACTGGCAAGAAGCTCGTAGCTCAGCTTTTGATCATCTTATGCGTTATTGCGTTGCCCATTTACCTGCGTCTTGTACGCAGGGCTGGGCAAGATACTTCGAAAAAGTATCTTCGATACCGATACTCGATACCCTGAAAAGCTGTATTTCCGATGCCGATACAATATGCAGGATCTAAATTGAGTTTCGATACAGATACTCGGTACTGTATCGTCTATACTTCGATACATCACTGAATCCTAACATAATAAAGGTGGTAATACGATTAGCGGCATTAGGAAATTATACCGTGCTTTCCGAAATCTTTAGAGCATTTTTATAGAGTAGTTTTTCTGAAAGGGCTTAACGAATACGACAGCACGGAGTTATTGTTTGGGCAGCTGTCCTTGTCAGAACTTTACATTCAATTGAAGCCATGGTTACAGCTAAGTGATTGCTTCCACAAGCAGCCTAGCGAAATATTTCTTTAAACTAATTCTCTTCATGCGAACCGATCTGTGAGCACTTGGGTATACATATAAATACAAAGGTGTAACCTGCGTGCGTTTGGAGAACTAAGCAGTAATATTGTCATTAATGCGATAACAAACTTTTGAAGCTCTGTATAAACTGTTAAAAGCTAGAAGGAAAAATAGAAAAATAAAATGGCTGAACCTTATTTAGTCCGGAAAGAGCGCGATGTGGGCGTGCTAAAAGTGACGCAAATGAGAAAATCCTCTCTACATACGCACACGAACACAGCGCAGTGCTGTATTAGATGAAGATGCCTTTTATTAACGTGAATGAACCACAGCCGCGTTGACTCGAGCATCATGGAGGTATAGTCATGAAACTCGAGGTTCACTAGCGTCGCTAGAGAACTACTGCTGGTTTTAGCTAAAAGATAGAAGTATCTTTTTTTTAACAGAAAGTGCCCAATATTGTGTCAATCAAATCACATATTTCAAAAATCATTTTTTTTTAAGTTTTGTTCAAGGTTTGCTCAAATGTTTTCCGCAAAATAATTTTTTAACAACGTATAATTTGTTTTTCTAACTGTGCTGAAAAATTGCGTTCACAACTTTCATATCGTGCATTTCATAAAATTTTGGGTGTAATTTTTTTTTTTTTCAGAAAAAAAAAAAGTCTAGTGGAAGCCTCTTCCCTTTGCAGTTACAAAGAAGGGATTGGTTTTCCGTCAAACGCCGTAACTACAAGAATGTGGTTAGCCGACTGCATTGTAGTGGACTGAAGCTTGTGTTCTTGCCGCCAAGCAGAGCCGGCATGCGAAGCCCGGTTTTGGGCTGTTCATAATGTTGTCGACAGAGACGCCACGCACTTTCGGCCCACGGACGGAATGCGCGCAGACCCTTTCCGGGGTCCCGCCTCGGACTCTACGGGGGGTGCTCTGCTCCGCGCTGCGAAGTAGCTCTCGGGTTACTCGGCCTTTCCGACCCTGGACATCTGGTGGGAGAGGGCGTGCTGAGAGGGACCGAGTGGACCGTGCCGCCACCGAAACGGACCCTTTTCGGGCAGTGTGTGTTCTCTACGCCGTGCGAGCGAGTGTTGTAAACGAAGGGACAATAAATCTGTTCCGTTGTTTTGTTTTGACAACTGTGTCGACTACAATAAGTTACTGCGTCCAAGAGCACACTGAGGACACTGCTTGACGAGGATCAAACGCCGCAGTGACCAGGAGGGGGGGGGGGGGGGGAATGGCAAAGGGTGGGAAGAGCGGGTACAGCCCTCAAGGCCGTTGCATCACCTTCTCTCCCATCAGAGAACGTCACGACGAGCGGATGAACGGTAAAGAATAAGCGAATGAATCTGATCGTACGGGCTTGGGTAAAGTGGCGAGAGGACACCACGTGACTCGACTAAGATCCGCGCTCGCACCTTCATTTGTTGGCACTTTACCGCCCATCCGTTCTCGTGACGTAGGCTGCTGGGGTGCGCAGGCCTTGTCAAGATCTCGATGGGAACGGTACAGCAGTGTACGTGGATCCCTAGTGCGGGTTCGCCTTGCGTTTCCGCTTTGTTCATAATTATCTGTGTGTCTGTTTAAGGCTTTAGCAGCTTCGTGGTACGCACTCGGTACTCAAAAGTAAAGCACCTCGTGAGCCCTTACTTACCATTGCCCTTCAGTTTTAGAGAAAGTGAATCTGGAAATGTGGTTGACGATGAAAGGCCGGGGCATTTGTAGGGAACTCAGTCGGTATTACAAGCCGAGCTGTCTTAGACCCTGTACTGTATACCGTCTGGGCGAGCGCCGTCAACCCAGTCTCACAGCGGTTTCAATATCTGAAGTTTTCTTTAGTATCGAGTATCTTCAAAATACATGATACTTTGAACATGTATTTTCGATACCGATACTCCTATACTTTAATTTTCAGCACACGATACATAATACCGATACACAAAATGTATCTTAAGATAATATCGAAGATACATGTATCTACGATACTGCCCATGACATGCTTCTACAAAGAGAATCTGGCAGTGATTATTGTTTTCAAGGTATATTTGGTTCCTGTCGGGGCGGTTTGCACATCAATATTGCAAACCACTCGGGCGGAAACATTTTTCTCAACCCCAGCAGGCGAGCCCAGACTTCGCTATGCCCATTTTGCAGCACGGCGCGATTACGCTATAAAGAGTAGTATGACTTGGTTAAAGTGCACATAAGCATGCGCAGTGTTCGCAGGGTCGGCAGCTTCGGTATACGTGTCGCAAGTTCTGTACAAATAGCTTCGCTTCCGTGTTTATATAGCCGCGGAGTTTTGTCGAAAACAAAGCACCGGGAAACAGGATAGCGCCGAACCGGAACGCGAACACGGGTTCTACTGGGCGCAGGCCGAACAGATACAAGATCATTCTACGGACTTCCGCACCGTGGAATGTGAGAGACATAAAAACCCATCTTCCTACATTGGAGGCAGCAGCGAAGGGGCAACAGTCGTCCTCGGCTTCCGCCATATCACGTACTCCGCGCGTCTCCCCTTTCCAGATACAAAATCGTTGAACTCGAGTTGCGTCCTTTCTACGTCGTCGTAAAACGCGTTCTCTCCCTTCTGAAGTAGTGCCCGCTTCAACGCGGCCCCCGTGGCGACGATGGGAGGAGAGAGGCATTGACGGTCGTAAAAATGACCCTTCGCTGAGAAAAAGAAACCTTTATCGAACAAAACAATGCAGGGCAATACGAACGTTTTTCCTGCATGCAGATCGGAGACGAAACTCAAGTCCGTATTTGCTTGCGGAAGCTGCCCCATTTTGTCATGTTTTCTTTATTTTTTCTTCCAGGTGGACGATTAAGCTCTGAGTCAGGCTATACTTCCGACGATTGTAAAAGGTGCTCATAAAATATTCACTCGGGTGCGAACTTGGGCCGTCTGTCTACACGTGGTCTACTTCCGCTGTTGCAAAGGGTTTCGGGAAGTATAGGGTGTCTTGGGCTTCCGGCATTCTTTTCTGCGCGTGTATGACGATGCGTGAGAGCCTGCGTGCTCGATGAAGATGGCGACCTTTCATTTGTGCATGATTCAATGATGCACATTCCGCGAGCGATTACCAAGCTGCAACGTAAATGGCCGTTTTCGTGCGCTAAAACGATTGTTGTTTCCTCCGCAATCTACGAGCTGGGCTCAGCCGAGGGTATATGCTCCTTAATTTCTTTTTTTTTTTCTCCAACAATAACTATTCGTACTGAAATATGGTCGCAGCTGCTCTGCACGGAAAATTGTGACCAGTCCGAACGACCTACAATGCACACGAATGTTTCGTTCTAAGCTTCAAAAAATTACCAACAGAACCAAAACATCTTAAGAGAATGTTTTCACAACCGCTGCCTGGATGCGACAAGTGCGGGAGCCTGCCTTTCACTGTATGCAAATGAATCGCAGTAGCACAGTATCACGCATTCTAACCACTGAAGCTGTCTGTCGTTTAATTTACGACCAGCCGTAGTTTACAGCGACCAGTTACGATAACTGCAGATACGCGCTTAGTTTAAGTACACTTACTAAAGCCCGTGACCAGAGAATAAAACTGGGCGCACCTATTTGGTATATAATTTAAGGGTTACATATTGAGGAAATTCAGAATCAAGTCTTATACACGCGTCCGCGAGGAAAGGAATGGAAGTTAAATACGAGTACATTTATTCTTAACAACAATAGTTCTTCTCGCCGAACATTATTTCCTGTTTTCTTTTGTTCTTCAGCCACGCGTTTGCATTGCCCCGCAATGATTAATTTTGCCTCTTGCTCAACATTTACGCCCTTTATAGTTATAAGCTACCATCCTTACGATTACCATGGATGTTTCCAAAGCTCGCTGGCTGGTGTGCGAACGTTTTTTCTTTTTTGTTTGTTCTGCATTTTTCTTTTTTTTTGTAGCGGGATCTACACTACACTAGTAGAAGCGAGTCTCGCCATGGCCACAAATTCGCCGTAGCCATGGCAACCAGCTGCGCCGTTCCACAGGTGTAACGCCGCCGCGCTGCGCCGCGCAGGTCTGCAAAGCTAGAAATTTGAGGCATTCAAACTTAATTACGGTCGCCAGTACGATATTTGGTACAGCATTGCTAAATATCTCTAAAGTTTTTCTGTGACATTCCTTGGTACACAGGTTAAGAAGAACTCCTAATCTCGAGGGGTGCTTATAATATAAACACGTGCCCTGCATGTAAACCGAAACATTAAATAAGCTACAGCGTTATCATCTTCCTTCCCAACCCTCGTGCCCCGCTTCTTGGCAGAAATAAGCATTTAAGCATCGGAAGCGGAATTTCTTGCACTGCACAAAAGTTATTAATTTGCAAGGTCGCGTAGCCCAAACTAAATTTCCCACAACTAACTTCCAACATTACGGAAGCTAGAAGACCTCTGAAAAAGATTGCAAGTACACGCTATCAATGCATGGCGCCCAAAAAAGAACATTTTAAATCTTTAGAGCAGAATTTTGCTTGATATTACGCTGTTAGTCACAGATGAATTTTTTTCATGTTCGGGCTATAAAAATGAGGCCGTGCTGAAATAGATGGATGGTTGGATGGGTGCATAGATCATACTATCATACTTTCGGTAACAATGCAGAACATTAACGCTACCTGGACGAAGATAACGGCCAGAACAAGGAAGACATTTCCCGATGAGCGGAGAACGCTTCATGGGAGAGGATCAAGGACCAAATAAAAGAAGCAAGCGGCAAAGGCGCTGCTGCAATCTGTAAACTCGAAGCCATAGAGTTGTACCAAGTGGCCCTCTTGAGCCTAACACTACAAATGCTCCCAACACTTTTTTTTTTTTTTTTTTGCTTATGCCGGCTTCCACGGTGCAATGCGAGAAGATCGAACGGGCAGTTTCAGAAGGGCACAGCAGCGCAGGAAGGCCATTTTAAACCAGCCTTATCGCATTTTCGTAGGTTGTGTAAAAAATAATAATAACAGACGAAAATAGCTGCAACTCAGAAGTTGAGCTTGTAGATATCGGGCAAGCTCCTTGCGTCTAGGATCTCACAGTCGCCCTTTATTTTTATTTCTATATTTTTAAACTGTATTTTTACGTGAAGCATTGCAGAAATATATGTTGCTTACGCTTTTCCTTTCGGAGGAGGGCCATGATAACAACGCGTCGGAGTACACGAGACGCGCTTGTTCTCTTTTCCGCGCAGCCATTTTTTTTTTCTTCCGAGAACATAAAAATTTAATGGTGGTTTCGCTTTCCAACTGGCACTCCTCTATCGACAAGACGCAACATACACATTGTGAACAAAGAGTCGCGGCTCTCTGCGTTTCCTCGGTTGTTGGTGCCGGGATCAGAACTCGACGGCATAGGCATAAACAAAGAAGTTCGTCTCACCCAAGTCCCTCATTTACATACACACAGACTGACTCGCTCACATAACAGAGGTGAGTGAGCGAGCGTACAGTACGCACCGGAGTGCTGATCTCAGCATTCAGTGGCAGTGTACCGCTATGTCTAAAGTGGACGCCAGCAGAGGCGCCAGAGTAGTCCGTATCATTTTCGTCATGCCAATATATATATATGCAGCGCTTCCAAGGAGTACGGCGGCATCGGGAGCTTTGCGTAATGGTTTATGGAAGAGCGGTGCTCTGGCGCCCGCGCCCTCACACGCCTTCCCTCCCCGGCCAATGTTCTGGCAGTGGCTTCCGCGTTTCTTCGGGCAGACCATGAATATTTGACGTGAGGACGTTTCAGCTCGACCGGCAGAGGACCCTCACTTCTACATCAAATAAGCGTCCGAAAGAGAGCATCTTTCTTCGGGGCGCCCCGATCTCCCAGCCGCCACTCCGCATCGCCTCCCCCTTTCCCGGTCCGTTATCCGCCTCACTCAGCTCTCCGGCAGCATAAGAGGAATCGTAAAGGATCCTGAGAAGCCCACTCTCCGGTTGCGTGTGCTTAGGGTGAGATGCGGTACCCCGTTTGTCCTCCCAAGTTCGCGGTGTCCGGGGTTGTAACACGGTTACAGTTTCCAGCGCAAGCCTAATCAAATAGGCGAACGGAAGTGGCCTGTGCCAGTGACTTGTTTGTTTCTTACAATTCAACCGCTTTATTATGCTGCTGTTTCCTTTCGCGCCCGAGACTTTTCAAATACGCCTGCTCTTCGCGGTCAAAGAAAATGATTCGAGCCCGTAGCTAGAGAGGCACCTTGGAGAATAAAGGAATCAGTGGCGGAAATTACAAAATTTGAGCTCTCAATCCCTGACTTATAGCTCGTTATCGTTCAACAAGTAAAATGGTTCGTAATTTCTTAGCGTGTCAGCGTGATTTTGAAGTGGGAATTCATATTAAAATACTGCGCACTCATGCTGCAACTCGTAGGAAACGTGATTATTAACTGTGACCATTTCTTCTATCTATACATATGCTTTGTCTGCACACACACACACACACACACACACACACACACACACACACACACACACACACACACTGTGCTGTGCGATGTCAGTGCACGTTAAAGAACCCCAGGTGGTCGAAATTTCCGGAGTCCTCCACTACGGCGTCTCTCATAGCCTGAGTTGCTTTGGGACGTTAAACCCCACAAACCAACCAACCAACCAACCAACCAACCAACCAACCAACCAACCAACCGACCAACCGACCAACCGACCAACCGACCGACCGACCGACCGACCGACCGACCGACCGACCGACCGACCGACCGACCGACCGACCGACCGACCGACCGACCGACCGACCGACCGACCGACCGACCGACCAACACACACACACACACACACACACACACACACACACACACACACACACACACACACACACACACACACACACACACACACACACACACACACACACACACACACACACACACACACACACACACACACACACACGCACACACACACACACACACACAGCGGTAACTTCAAATAACCACACTGTGGAGAAACGCGCATCTATTTAGACACACAGCACTGCCGTATTATCATAAGACATAAGTGCCATCATCGGGTATGAAAGTCAGCAAATTCTTTCTGGACATACTTTCCTAATCGATCTATCTCTTGAACCCGCTTGTTTTGACTTACGACCCGCCATCTAACAATAGGCTTATTTTTCTGAACATTAGCTTGGCCTTTCAACCATGTCATACCTGCTGGACATATGAATCGCGCAGCAACAAGCCTTTGCTATCCTTCAATCCAGCACATTCCAAACTGGTGAAACGAGCCATTGCCAACCTTTGCTTTCAAAATGCCATCCGAAAGTCTTGTCCTCACTGACATTCAGTAGTTTCCAGCAACAGTGCCACAGGTTGTCGGGTTATCTGCAGATATCTTTTGCCGAATCACTGTTAAGATAGTTAACGAGAAAAAGCAAGCTGCTACTCGTGCTGTCGGTGAAGAAATAAAAATAAAGCTTAGTTTTTCCATAAATTACACTCTATCCCATAATTTGAAGCTTATTACGAAGCGCGCAGATGTATGCGTTGCTTTTTCAGATAATGAAAAGATAGTCAAGACACGCATGGTTAATAACCCACAAGTTCAAGTGCTCAGGATGTGTACGAAGGAAAACAAAGTTCCCTTTGTGGAGTTTAAAGAAGGTGTATTGCAGCAGATCCTGCTTTCTTGTGGTAAACAGTATGCAGAGGAAACCTGTCGGTGTGACTCAGATCGCCTTCGAGCGCTCAAGCGCAAGACAGTTCTAATCGGTAAAATCAAGGATAAGCTCGCGCGAAAAGTAATTGAAGCAGAAAAGATATATAGATTAGGAAGTGCCTGTGTTAGCACACCTTTCTGTCCAGACCTGTTCAAAACAAAGAAAAAGAATTTGCTTACCTTCGGACCCGATAATATCACGTATGGCTGGTGATATCACGGCAGTGCTGCATGTATATATAGACAGACGTGTTTCTTCACAATCAAGTTGTTGGCAGTTAGCGCCGTGTGTTTGTCCTCTCCTTCTCTGTCCCTGTCGTGTGTTCCGCTACAACGATGCTTAAATATCAGAACTAAGAAGCCCTAAGTTTCCACCTTATTGAACGAATACGAATTTGGTGCGATTCCGGACGAAAATTCCGGTTCTTCTATGGTTCCTATTTCAGTTCAGGCTCCGCGTTTCAACACTTTGCATGACCGTGGGGCGGGTAGCCACGTAATTATGGCATCATAACTGTGGCTTATACACTTAGTGCGTGATATTGCGGCTGTCACAATGGGCTTTTCATGTATACGATTAATCAGTGAGATATTATGGTGTCACCGCCGTATAGTAACATATGCTAACAGTTATTTAGCAACAAAGAAACAAAACAAAAAAACATGGCAACACAGCAAACAGGCGCTGACAAAAATACGACCGTGGGAGCGGTGACAACAGCGGCCGCTGCTCTCCAGTAAGCACGCTTAGCTCGTTCCATTGTTGTAAATTAATAAATAATTGAAAATAATTGCCAATAATTAGTTATTATTATGTGCTATTTTATCATTACAACTATATAATTATTATATTATATTTAATAATTAGTGAAATTTAGTAATAACAATTAGTCATAAGTAATACCGCAGAAGATAAGGCTGAGGCAGAGCATTGTGACAGATGCATCGTATATACTATGCAACAATGTGCAGCGCTGTTAATTTTATCCACACAACACAATCGCTGCCGTCTTTATTCAGTTTTCCGACTGTAAACGTACAGTGGAAGCAGTATGAAATCGCACACCAGAGACTGCGGGCGCCATGCCTATGGCTGTCCTAAAATGCGAAAGCCCGCCCCGCCTTTCCTGGACAGGACGTGATCCAAATATTTATAGCAGCATATATTGCGAAAACAGTGGCTCTGATTTAGAAAACGGAATACGTACTTAAGGATCATTTTAGCTTACACAGCTGCCACACAACTCTAAAAAGCAAGCTGCATGAAAGTCAACAGGGAGTGTCTCCGCGATGTTAAGAACAGTCACATGATCGCGATTGGCCCATGTCACCACGGTCTCATCTGCTTTCTTTCATAAAGGTTGTACGCGTACACTGATCCGCAAACCCCGCTAATTGCTACATGATGTCTAAACACGTTAAAATCAAAGCACCTAATAAACAGACATCCTTATCATTCACAAGTTTTCCATAACGCTCCACGAATTCTGCTCTCGACCATCGCTCTTTGTTTCAGAGTAGTTTTAAGGTTATAAAAAGAAACTTTAATTAAAACATAAGCTGCAGCATATGCTTTATAGCGATATATTTTCGCTATTCTGGGACTTCAGCTGTCGTGCCGGCTTTCAGTGCGGACTGACAAAATCCAGGCCCTTTTCTTTCTTTTTTAATTCATTTTCATCATATCCTCGTGATATGAAGCAAGTAGGCAGCACAGCGTGAATAGCGCGATAAGTTGTTTTTTTATTCGCACCGTTTTGAACTGTTCAGTATGAACGCTTGTTTTGTTTTCCGTAACGTTCGCTACACAGGCGACCTAATTAGAAAACGCTGAAATGAGATTAAGCTGGCAATTACGTATCTCTGGACTACTCATCGTTCCAAGGATGGTAATGGGATTTTAAAAATCACCCCCCCCCCCCCCCCCAAAAAAAAAAAAAAAAAAAAGCCGTGACTTTAATATTGTCCACTGCTGAGTTCTTTTTCTGTCTAGTCCCATGTTGCAGGTCGAGAGTGATTATGACAGGTCTACACGAACGCAGTTGCTAGCAGAGCTTCAAAATTAGTCCTTCCTGGGTGATATATTGTACACCGCACATTTTTGTTTTTCAAAACGAACTAACAAGGGATTAGCGGATTATCTTTGCGCATAGGCTTAGAAGCCCCTGTGGAAAAATGAACAGAGTATCTGTGATGATTTCAGCTTGTGTGAATATTTTTCCCTTTTTTATTTTGTTGCGAAAAAACGAACAGTACCTTACTTTTTGTTTTGGGGTATCTCTAGTGATCCGCAGTAAATATTTTTTTTTTTTTTTTTTTACTGCTGTTACCTCTTGATCAAATACTTTAACGAGTATCGTTACCGTACGCCAATGTTAGCACGGGACACCACACTGCAAGCCAAGTGGGTCGAGAATTCGAGCGAAATACAGAAGACGGTTCTTTAGTGCCTAACAAACTCCGAAAATCCCCTGAAGTAAATGCATACTAAGCAGAGACACTGCAGGGCTGCATTGTAAGCCCAACAGGTTTGGTGAGAAAAATTATCTGACTTCATCTTTTGTATATTGCCAGGTGCTACTATGGACGCTATATTCGCTCTACTAAGGTGGAGTTTGTTAACTCGCTCGCTTTTCCTTTTTCGCTTTTCCGTGGAAGGTTTTTATCATACCAGTTGGGAAATTCTGCTTCAAAAAGTGAAGTTTTAGTGTGCACTTCTCGTATGATTCAATAAAAGCTATCTGCTATTTCCGTTGTTGCTCTCTGAAAATCGCTCCTCTTTTTTTTCCCCTCCTTCTTATCTATATGGCTGTTACGGCTAACATTTTTTGCTACTGCGTCTCTTCAACTGATTTTATTTGCTATACGGTTCGGAATTTATGAACAATCTGGAAGTTAGAAAATTGGACAGCATGGTTTAATGACCACGGGCGTCGCCAGTGTCCGTAAGCAGCGAATTTCGGCCAATCAGAATCACCGCCTTCTCGTACATGGGGTGCATGGGAAGTTGCGCAACTGGTAATATCGAAGAGCTTTGTCTTTCTGATCGCGTGTCACGAGGCAAAGAATGTAGAACGTGGATAAGAATTCGGTGGATGACGTGGGAGGGAATACGCAACTGCTCTCTTAGCGCACGTGGCTTAGGTCACCTAGTGTTTTGCACTGAGCCAATACATGGTTCGTATATATCCTTGCATGCATTATTACTTTGTGCAACTGGCTAGATTTAAAGATACCGATTGCGAAACCCTCAGCAGGCGCAAAATTTAATACTGTACTTGACTAATACGCTCCTAATAAAGATGCTACTTCTTTATTAGGACCCAGAGGCTTGCAATCTCTTCAACGTACCTCTGAGTCAAAATCACCTAATCTGGCAATGCCCCGATTCTCCGGGAGCTAAAGAAACTGATCCCCTTGACCAAATTACCTGGGAGTCCTACATCCGCAGCCCAAATGTGGATGAGCAAAAGATCGTCCTACGCCTGGCGGAGGACCTTCTCTGCTGCCACGGCGCAGGAGAGCCGGCAAGGAGACCCTCCCCCTGGCTGAGCCCCTGGCCCGAGGTCTATGTCAGTGTAAATAAAGTCTTCTCACTCACTCACTCACTCACTCACTCACTCACTCACTCACTCACTCACTCACTCACTCACTCACTCACTCACTCACTCACTCACTCACTCACTCACTCACTCCTAATAAAGATGTCTCCTGAACTTTGCGACCCATGTATGGCATTTACTGCCTGAACGCGACTTGAAAATTATTGAGTACCAATATTAGCTGATAGCTGAGATCACGTCTGGCACTTGCCTTCAGTAAAGTTTGAATTGGTGAAGGAAGAGTCCCGAAAAAAATAAAGCTTTCGCGTTTTACTTACCAGATCGGTGACATCTGTATCTATAGGCCGCCCCTATGGGTAGCCTCCCCTTCATGGATTACTGCCTTGTCGTGGCGGAGGGGCTTGCGAAACTCGATGAAGTCGTGAGCTCTGCTGTGTAGGGCCACCCAAGAGAGACAGGTCACGGCAGAGAGTTCTGACAAAATGTGATTCACTAGAGAAGGTAACGGCAACCCACTCCAGTATTTCATGCCAAGAACCCTATGGCCAGTCACAATAGTATTATTCGACTGTACTAAGGTAGTTCCAAAGCAAAAGAAATGCAAGAAAGCAAACTGGTTATCTGAAGAGGCTTTGCAAATAGCTGAGGAAAGGAGGATGGCAAAAGTTATGGGAGAAAGAGAAAGATACAAGGTTCTCAATGCGGATTTTCAAAAAATAGCAAGGAGAGATAAGGATGCCTTCCTGAACACACAGTGCCAAGCAGTTGAGGACAACAGCCAATTCAGGAACACAAGAGCTCTGTATAAGACAATCAAAGATATCAACGGAAGCTTCTGTGCTAAGCTGGGTGTGATAAAGGACAAACGAGGCAAGGACCTCACTGAAGCCTCAGAGATAAAGAATAGGTGGCAGGAATACACAGAAGAGCTGTACAAGAAGGGCCCGAATGTGCAAACCCAACATAAGACGGTTGTGATTCCTGATCTCGAGCCGGGCATACTGAAGAGTGAAGTTCAATGGGCCTTAGCCAGCCTTGCTAAGAACAACGCTAGCGGAATTGATGGCATTCAAGCTGAGTTGCTTCAAAACCTCAACCATGATGCTGTTAACGTTCTGTATACATTATGTCAGCAAATTTGGACAACCCTGCAGTGGCCACAGGATTAGAGGAGGTCAGTTTACATCCCCATTCCAAAGAAAGGCCGTGCCAAAGATTGTTCCAACTACCGCACGATCGAGCTTATTTCGCATGCTAGCAAGGTCCAAAGTACGATGCAGCAATAGGTGGATCGGGAGCTTCCGGATGTGCAAGCTGGGTTTCACAAGGGCAAAGGAACTAAAGACCAGATTGTCACCTTCGCTGGATCATGGAAAAAGCAAGAGTGTTCCAGACACCCATCTACTTCTGCTTTATTGATTATGCGAAAGCGTTGGACTGCGTAGATCACAGCAGATTGTGGCAAGCTCTCCAAGAGATGGGAGTTCCAATTCACCTATCTGTCTCCTCAGGAACCTGTATGAAGGGCAAGAAGCCACAGTCAGAACTGGGCATGGTCTTACTGATTGGTTTCCGATTGAGAAAGAAGTGAGACAAGGCTGCACACTGTCGCCCAGCCTATTTAACCTACATGCTGAGAGCATCATGAGGAAGGCCGGTCTGGATGAGTCTTCAGCTGGAGTGAAGATTGCTGGAAAACGTATCAACAACCTTAGATATGCGGATGATACCGCTTTAATGACAGAAAGTGAAGAGGAACTCAATAGACTTCTGATGCGCGTACAAGAAGAGAGTGATAAGTTTGGGCTTAAACTGAACATTAAAAAGACAAAGATCATGGCGTCTTGCCCTATCAAGTCCTGGATCATCAAGGGGCAAGTAGTGGAAGCTGTGACAGATTTTCTCTTCTTGGGCTCAAAGAGTACCCCGAAAGGAGACTGCAGCCACGAAATTAGGAGATGCCTGCTTCTGGGAAAGAGAGCCATGGCTAGCCTTGACCGCCTAGTAAAGAGCAGACATTAGTCTGCCAACCAAGATCCGTATAACTCGTGCTATGCTCTTTCCAGTTGTGATCTATGGATGCGAGAGTTGGACTGTGAAGAAGGCTGACCGCCGAAGAATTGACGAGTTTGAATTGTGTAGCTGGCGGAGACTTTTGAGAGTTCCTTGGACTGCCAGAAGATGAAATCAGTCGATATTGTCGACCATAAACCCTGAATGCTCATTGGAAGGTCCAATTATAAAGTTAAAGCTCAGCTACTTTGGTCATCTGATGAGAAGAGAGGAGTCGCTGGAGAAAGAATTGATGTTGGGAAAGGTTGAGGGTCACCGGAGAAGGGATAGGCAGCGAACGCGATGGTTAGATGGCATTCTCGAGGCGCTGCAGATGAAGTTATGTGATGTTAGCAAGATAGTGAGAGACCGGAAAGCGTGGCGTGATATGGTCCATAGGGTCACGAAGAGTCGGACACGACTGAACGACTGAACTGAACTGATGGGTAGCCTAGTCATGTACCTCCCAAAGCTAACCACTGAAGGCGTCCATTTTTTTTTTTTTTTTTGGTTTGGTTTGTGGCGTTGAACGTCCCAGAGCGACTCAGATGTCCCAGACCACCCAAGGTTCTTTAAAGTGCACTGACATCGCACAGCACACGGGCGCGTAGCTTTTCGCCTCCATAGAAAAGCGGCCACCTTGACCGGGATTCGATCTCGCCCAATTCTGTTAACTAGATGTTGGCTGTAGCATGGGCAGGCTATATGCCATGGTTTATTGGTCTGCCACCTCTTCTGTCCATTGCCGTATCTTCGGTCGAAAATTGACTTCCAACCTGACTTGCAGATGCGGTGGCGCATAGAATAGGGCACTCGACTACTGTGCCTACGGATGCGGGATCGAATCCCGGCCTCGGCGCCCGCTTTTCGATGGAGGCAAAAAGCAAAGCGCCCGTGTGCTGTGCGATGTCAGTGCACGTTAAATAACCCCCAGGTGATCGAAATTTCCGGAGTCCTCCACTACGGCGTCTCTCATAGCTTGAGTCGCTTTGGGAAGTTAAACTCCACAAACCAAACTAAACCAAACCGAATGTTAAATGTGAAGCGAAATGGCATAACACAACCTTGAACGCTCAACAATGAACGGTTGAGCTCATTGTTGAGCCGAAAATCCGCCTTTTGCGCGAGTTTTCTGCGCATGCGCGAAGCCCCAGCGGCGACTAATGAAAACACACTGAGAGGCGTCGACGGCGCTTCTCGTCGCCGCACTCATAGCCAACGCACGGAGGCTGGAGGCGCGGTCACGTTAACAGCCTCGGTAAAACGATGCCAACCACCTGTGCCGCTTACGGCTGCCACTCTCGAGGCGTGCCGGGATGCAAGATGCGTTTTGTTAGGTTTCCTTCGGCGAGCCGCGACCTGCAACGGCGTGAAGCTTGGATTAGGGCAACCAAGCGTCAAGACGTGAATGGGCGACCTTGGCAGCCGACTGCGTGCTCTCGACTGTGCGAAAAACACTTCGTTACAGGTATGTATGCATCTAAAGGAAATGTGCATGATGAAAAGTATCTACCGGAGTTTGCACCAAGCCTGTAACCCACCAGTGATAGCCGCAATGAGCATTTGTTCGGGGCGTCTGATGGCGATGTATTTTGTCGTTTGTTTTATTTATGTGCGAAGGGGCCGGGTAGCGCAGATATCACAGGTGGCTGTGTGCGCTAGACCGTAATATTTAGCATGTTTTATCGCGACTGCCGCCTGACTAAAAAGAAGAAAAAAAGGGTGTTTGTTGTGATGCACCGCCGTTAGCGAGCCGAGTGGTTGAGCTGGTCATGACGCTCGCGAACGGCAGTGCATTAAAACGCCGTATTTTTTTTTTCTTGTTAGTGAGGTGGCCGTCACGATAAAACATGCTAAATATTGCGGCCTAGCGCACACAGCCGCCTGTGATATCTAAGCTACCTAGCTCTTTCGCACATAAAGATAAGAAGGGACAAAATACATCGCCTTCAGGCCCCGGTGCAACTAAAGCAATCACGCACCGAAGAAATCCTCATTGCAGCTATCACTGGTGCGCTACAGCCTGGGTGAAAACTCCAGTAGGTACTTTTCATCATGCCTATTTCGCTTAGATGCATACATACCTGTAGTATCTGTGTTTTTGCCGCTCGGAGCATATGACGCACTTGACACTTGCACGACGCAGTATTTTTTTTTTTTTAATTAAAGGCTCGCCTTCGTGCACGCCAAAGCATCCGGAGTTTGTTCCTTTAATGTACGCAATCATATGCACTTCGTTAGGGAGGTTGATAATCGTCGTCTTCGTCCAACCGTTTGCAATGGCAAGGAAGCCGCCCGGCACAATAAATGAGTCTCCTGGAGGGTTCATGCTCGTTCACTTGCAGAGTGGATCGCTCTGGACGTAGAACACGGTTGGTTCCCGACCGAGATGCGCATCCGATATGTAGGAGATTCACATGTGTCACCAAGTTGTTGATTCCGCAGAAATCGCGGCGGAGGCAGAAATGAACGTTGCAGATCCTTTCACAACAGAATGACCATTCTCTGCGCACCGAGAGCCTTTACACCACTGCGACCACATCCGTTCCGACTCCTGAGGCCAGAAACCGGCTACAGCTCTGAATCATCCATTGCCAGAAAAATGCAGCTCGTTTCCTGCAGGTGTGCATTCCGGCCGGGACAATGCCCTTTTCACGGGGTGTGTATATGTGACTCTCTGCCGATCTTCGTGGATGAAATCCTATAGCTGCACAGTTGTAGATGACGCGAGGAGGAAGCTATGCCCATTGCACCATGCCGGCGCCGCGGTGACCGCATTGTGCTCGGTAACTCAAGACACCCCGCGCATATGCGCCGCTCAAAGTCACAGGAGACGATTCCACATAGCTATGCAGCATCAACAAACCCCTGGCTGCTTTGCCCTTTGAGGTCCCTCTCTCTCTCTCTCTGCCCCCCCTCCCTTCCGCTCTCCTGCACGCTGAGAGCGTCTAATTCTGTCACGTCGAACACGGCCCGCGCTACACGCTCTTACAATACGAAGATAGTATATGCGTACGTGCGTTATGAGTGGATTGTGAAAACGCTCTACCTTCCCCCATACTGCATGCGTGAACTTGATATGCTGCAATCACTGTCACTACTTCCCGCTCCGAGGCCAAAAAAGGGGGGAAGCTTTCGCTTTCTACCAGCGTTGGCGTGGCCATTTCGTATGGTGCGCTTTCGCGTCGTCTGCTACACTGCCGCTCAATGTGTTTCCCGCCCGCTCCCGCATGATGGCGCCACATCCTCGCGCAAAAGGCGGAATATTTTTTCCAACATGTTTTTCTGTATTTTGGGCTACGGCGACGGCTACGCCTTTTCGATCGAACGACGTCTAGTGCGTAAATTAAGCTCTCGTCTAGGTCCCGACTCTCAACATCCTTCAGCTGGCCTCACTCACCCAGGAAAAACCATACTTTTTGTTTAAATTTGGCTACGTTTACCTGATACATCGGGCATACTGCTAGCTTGTATTTCGATATTGATTCTTGAAACTTAAGTTTCCCAGAATTATATGTTTATAATATGTAGCATACGGTTATTTCCTCTTCCAGATTATTTTTCCACTACCGTGGCGCATAATAGGTACCTTTCTCGACCTGAAAAACATGACTTTTACCCTGATTTTTGAGCAGTATGTGATACGTTTTTACTTATTGCATAGTGTGCATTTCGAAATTGAGATGCACGGAATAGTTAACTGATCAAATCACTGAAGTTGCTACTTCTTTTTTACCTCTCATACGTTCCTTCGTTAAGATGAACATGTAATGCACGACGAAGGCCCTCGGATACAAACTGCAATATGATGCGCTTCCACTTCTGCTTCTATATTTATTGCTTTAATAATTGTTCACTATTGTTCTTGGCGTCTGTTTGTGCAGTGGCTTTGTAATAATGCATTCGCAAAACCCTACTCCGCTGCATAAGAGAGAGATTTCGTTATGCAAGTATTCTGTACTCAAATGGAAAATTTATTGGTCCCTTCATTGTGCTCTTTGGAACCTTATGCAACGTCTTGGTGATGACCACTGGTTGACCATATTTATTCACTGCATCCCTTCAAACGTCCGCTTTTCAATTAGAGATGTAAATTTATATGCAATTTCGACAAAAAAAAATTTGATTCATTCTTTCTTCTTCAGAAAAAAGAACACTTCAAAAACGATTGTCCACAGAACTAGTCTATACGATATAATAATTCCGTTAACACTAAAATGAAAATAAGCCTTAGATTATCATTAAGCTCCCAGCACATCATCAGCAGAGCCATCAAGCATGCATATTATACATATATATATATATATATATATATATATATATATATATATATATATATATATATATATATATATATATATATATATATATATACCTGCTTGCGTGTGCGCGCGCGCGCGCGTGTGTGTGTGTGTGTGTGTGTGTGTGTGTGTGTGTGTGTGTGTGTGTGTGTGTGTGTGTGTGTGTGTGTGTGTGTGTGTGTGTGTGTGTGTGTGTGTGTGTGTGTGTGTGTGTGTGTGTGTGTGTGTGTGTGTGTGTGTGTGTGTGTGTGTGTGTGTGTGTGTGTGTGTGTGTGTGTGTGTGTGTGTGTGTGTGTGTGTGTGTGTGAGAGAGTGAGAGAGAGAGAGCAGTTGGTGCAGTCGGTGCAGTTTTTTGCGTCAAGGTGTTCAGATGGACGCATTTGCATCAGTCTACCCGATTCACTGCATGGCCCACGATTCGCTGCGCTGGGAACGCAAGCACGCGTTCTCCTGCTAGTCGGTTGAGTGGATTCATCATCATCATCATCAGCCTCACTATACACACTCCAATTAATCCGGTTCTGTGCTAGCTGCATCCACTTGACCCCTGCGAACTTCTTAATCTCATCTGCCCACCTAACTTTCTGCCGCCCCTTGCTACGCTTTCCTTCCCTTGGAATCCAGTTTGTTACCCTAAGCGATCATCGGTTATCCTCTCTTCACACTACATGTCCTGCCCATGTCCATTCCTTCTTCTTAATTTCCGCTAGAATGTCGGTAACTTGAGTTATTTCTCTGACCCACTCTGCACGCTTCCTATCTCTTAATGTTACCTCTACCATTTTTCGTTCAATAGCCCTCTGGGTTGTCCTCAACTTAAGTAGAACCCTCTTGGTTAGCCTCCACGTTTCAGCCCCATAGGTGAGTACAAGTAAGATGCAACTGTTGTATACTTTCCTCTTGAGCGATACTGGTAAGCTGCTGTTCATAATCTGCGAGTGCTTGCCAAATGCGCTCCATCACAATCTTATTCTCCTTGTTATTTCCTTTTCATGGCCCGGATCTGCGGTTACTACTTCTCCTAAGTAGACATATTCGCCTACTACTTCCAGTACTTCGCTACCTAATGTAAACTGCTGTTCCTTGGAGTGGATTAGTGTGCACATTTCCGAACAGAGCAAATTCGTTCACAGGTGACAGAACATACCTGGAGCAGTCGATAAAGGGGCGAACTCAAAAGGTAAAGGAAACGTCTTTTTTTTTTTTTTACACACGTTAGAAGGTTTCCAAATGTGACAAAGCATAGCCATAATGAAAAACCGGACTAATCACAAAAGGGTGAAATATATAGAAGCCAATAGCCGAACTAGAAGCTCTGAGATATGGAGAAACGTTAAAAACACGGTTCGTCATTTGAGAGTTATAATTGCGAACATTCATTTCAATCAATCAATCATTTATTTCAGTAAAATGCTTAAATTTACATAATGTTGAGACAATAGTCGAAGCTAGTTTAGGCGCGCGCACACACACACACACATACATACATACATACATACATACATACATACATACATACATACATACATACATACATACATACATACATACACACGCGCACACACACGTACACACACGCGCACACATACATACATACATACGTACGTACGTACGTACGTACATACATACATACATACATACATACATACATACATACATACATACATACATACATACATACATACATACATACATACATACATACATACATACATACATACATACATACATACATACATACATACATACATACATACATACATACATACATACATACATACATACATACATACATACATACATACATACATACATACATACATATGTGCGACGTTAGCGCACGTTAAAGAACCCCAGGTGGTCGAAATTTCTGGAGTCCTCCACTACGGCGTCTCTCATAGCCTGAGTCGCTTTGGGACGTTAAACCCCACAAACTACAAACCACACAGCAGTGGAAACACGCTAAAGGACATGTAACGAAAGTTTTCAGGGTTATTGTACACACGGCAAAGCATAACAATCAATTAGCATAAAAAGGAAAAATCCTAATAGCGTAGAAATGGAAAGCAGGCATGCACATACAAAACTTGTTAATTTATGCTACTTGGATAAGTAAGAGAGCGCAAAAATACAATTCCCAATCTGAAGAAAGGAATAAAGCGAAAACATACACATTTGGAAGCTTCACCTGCTACGTGCGATCGGAGGTATGTTACCGTGACGTGAGTGCGAAACCAAAACTCGCTGTCAAGAAGGGGCCTCAGAGGAAAAAAAGTATGAGTATTTCAGGAAAATTTCGCTTCCTTAATTTTAGTGTAAATGTAAAAAAAATACGCGGAAAAGCTTTCGTCGTTATTTTTGGTGCTTTTTTTTTACTGATTGCACCAGTTCTCTATATGTACAAACCCACTGTCACGCACTGTCACAGAATTCTGCAGCACGGTTCCTTCTGGAAGCTGTCAGGAGAACTATAAACAGAAAAAAAATAGAATAAAAAGCAGGTAAAAATAAAGAATGAGGGAAAGGGGATGTGAAGTGAGCCTCGGTAGAGTTTCGCACAGTGCACCGATTGGAATAAGGTCGGCCCTAGACATTAGAAAACAGGCGAATCATGTCATATAGCAATAGGGGTAACCGGCTTGTATGCTACTGTACTGTACAATATAAACAATTGGCAGTTTGCTGCAATATGCCCTATTCTCGGAGCCTTGTGCTACACCGTTTCTTGTTTAGATAACAAAATCAGCTTTGACGCGGTCGCCTTTATTTATTTATTTATTTTTATTTTTTTGTCACGGAGGAATGAATTCTTCGCGGCGATAGTGAATGTGGCCCTTGCTTCACAGCCTACTTAAGCTGCAATCACTTATAATTTTAATCAAATCAAAAATTAAAGTTTTACGGCATCTCGTCGGGACAAGTAATATTTAGCTCATGACAAAAGGGAAAATCAAACGCGAATCAAATATTTTGTTAACTGTTAGCGCAAATAGGCTCGTGAAAGGTTCACCTTTTTTGAAAACAGCCTTTCATCGATATTTCTTGTTTGTTTTTCTCTCTCGCAATTTTATAACTATTAAAAATATGTGCATGTATCTACAAATAGAGATTTCTGACATGGCTGTTAGAATTGAGAATTTCGAAAATGCAATTACCATTAGAGTATGGCGATGCTTGTCAGAACGCATCGGTTCGCGTATATTCAAATGCTGCCAACGCATTTTCCCACTTCAACGTAAGTCTACGCGTCGTGAGTGAGAAAGGAAATTTTATTATGCGTCTCGTGTTTGTCGCCTGCGAGCAACCGCAGTTGTAATTGTACACTGAGGAACGACGCAAACACGCCGGCCACCTTTCATAAAAGTTGACGAGGAAACGAAATCAGCCTTCAAGCCTGCTTTCTAACTTTGGAACTTCCGCGCAAGCAACCCATATATAGCCAACTCGACGGCCCATTTTCAAAGAAAGGTCTTTGGAGATCATGTGATTCTACTCCCTACAGCTTGGGCTCATACGTTGCTGACTACATTGTCATTCAATACCATGCCGGGCGTGCATGAAAATCATTCATTCGCTATTATGCCTACGCTGAATTTCTATAATAGAAAACGGTGAGCGTTACCGGGTATACGTCAATTCGCGCGGAATGCCGTCAACATAATACACCTCCAACGCACCTACGTGCATGCATATTAGTTGCTTGCCATGTAGCAGTCGGTGCATGGTCGTATCGACTTTAAGCGTAGGCGGTTCACCGCGTCCTAGGAGCATAAAGAACTGATAACAATTGCACGCCCAACGCCACCGCCCTCTTCCGGGACGGGCTACCGTGTAATCCGAGACGAAATTACAAGCTTTAACTTATTAAGCGCTTAACCGCGACAAGGTATGAAAACAAATGTAGAAAGAAGCCAGAACTCTACTTCGTTTAATGAGTAACTTGAACTGCTGCCATGCCAGTGACGCCCGCGTGCAGGCCCTCGGTAATGACCGTATGCTCTACAGTATGTGCAACTTTTGAAAACCTTATCTGTTCTTCGTGTGCGTCTAAAAATGTAAATTGCACGGACTCAACAGCTCGGCATCGTACGGGGGACGCTTCTAGACTAGTTTATGCCGCAAGAACGTAATGTTTCCAAAGTTAGTGCCTACCACGAAACTCGTTATGAATTCGACAGAGGCACACTGCCTCCACTGTAGTGCGCAGGAAGTAGCGTCGGATATAACACAAGTAGGACGTCCCTATGTTCTTCAGCCGAGAGTAAGAAACACTCGCATGCCGTGGCTCGTCCTTCCTCCTGTTCTCCAGGGCCTCCGACCCGCTTAAAGATCTCGGAGGCCCTGCACTCGCTACGCACGCATTATTAGTAATTTCTTACGAATGATGCCGAACGGGTGGTAACGAATGACGCCGACGCATGCTAACGGAATGTTGCTATTACGGCGTTAAGGGTTTCTCAGGTACCACGGTTTTATGCTTGCCAGTTTCTAAGCATACATTGTACTATGGGCACATTGCAGAGCTTCGACTACGCACGGGTCGTCAGCTGGTAGCTGCATCAGTGCAGCGCACATTACAGCTGCTAATAGACCTAACGTTTCTTTAAAATATCCCCAGTTGAGGTACTTCGTCTCTTGTTTCTATTTGTTAAAGCTTGCAATTTGCCATTGTTCTAGTAGCGTTGAACACGACAGCGTCGACAGCGCCTCTCCTGATTCACGATGGGATTGCACCACTCTCCACTGTCAGTGTCCACGATTGCACGAGGCCGAGAACTCTTGTCAGGCTCGTCTCAGCGGAATGTACGGCACTGCTTGAGTGACGGTCACCCGAACGTGCTGCAGCGCATGCGCTGAAAAATATACGAGTGCCGTCATCCGAAGGCAGGTGCGGCTTTGCAGCTTTAAAGCTGCAAAGCCAGCTTGAAGTGCGGAATTAGAAGATGGACACAACGTTTTCATATCGTGCTGTTTGTACAGGTAAAATGTGCACGTCGTTAAGCCAAAACCCCATATGTAGGATGTACATCGCGCATGCACACAATCACAAAAAGTAATGAAAAAGAAATAATAGAGCTACGACTCAGAGGCGTGGAACTCCTCGAAGTCGTATAGATACTTCTCTCGGCCTTGCGCTCTTCAAGTGCGTGGTCCAATTAGTCACCAGTTCGCTAAGGCAATTAGGACTAAGTGAGCTCGCCGCTACGGTGCTAATTAGAAGCGTTCTGTCCACGCACTACACTCCTCGCCCACTCCGCTTCACCGACAGGTTTATCTCGAAAGTCTTGGCATACGCTCCATGCCCAGTCCCATCGTCATCTCGGAACACGAGATAACACCCCGAGAGCCCCTCAAGAAAGTTTCCTTTTGACGCGCTATGTGCCACCATACTTCTGGCACGCTCGACACTTACAAGGACGCTGTGTCCGAGAAAGTTCAGAAAACGGTGTTCTATGCACGCCAGTGCTTTCATCATGAACTGTAACCAGATCGTTCCGAACGGCGAGTCAGTCGCGTGGAGAGCACTTCACTTGGAGACTATAGCGTTCTAGTTAAGCAAGCCAGTGTTTCGCGGCCCGTTCACTTTTATAAATAGGCGGTCTCTTTCCGGCCGAAAACCACTCTGTTTGTATTCCTGTGACTCTGTGAGAAACGCTATAGCTGCGCATGTTCGTCATTTTGTCTCAACAAACATATAGAGAAAGCTCACGAACCATGACATATTTAAGTGAAATTCGTGAGAGGATCGTTGTTATACTTCATTTTAGTGTACTCAGTTCGTTATATAGCAGTATCGTGACAGACAAAGTATGCAGCAAATGTATAGCTCACTGGGGCTTGACCGAAGTTGCAATTCTTCGACGCACGATTTTCTGAGCATGAGCATCGTCTTGCGCCGTCGAAACAATGAAAATCTTAGTCTCAAGTATTATCGCCCATTAATTCTCAGCTTTGGCATCATCTTGGCATCGCAATTCATCGCCGTAGTACTACGAAGTCACGCAACTGGACTGGGCGTGCGTAAATCAGATCACTGTATCCGACCCACCTGCTCCCACCTGTTAAAACTAATTGTTTTAATTAGTGTTGTTCAGTTCTCATTTTTGGCTTATTCGGCGCCTATATATGAGGCGTAGGGTACATAACTAATTCTATTATTATTATTATTATTATTATTATTATTATTATTATTATTATTATTATTATTATTATTATTATTATTATTATTATTATTATTATTATTATTATTATTATTATTATTATTATTATTATTATTATTATTTAATACTGCGCAGTCGCTTGACTCCAAGCAGGGGTGGGCACAAAATGACACAATAAAATGCATACACAAACATATGGTACATTATACACATGCATATTGTACGATACATTGCAAAGATCACACACTCGAGGCCTTTAAGGTTAGCAAGAAAGGTTTCCACATTTTGGCTATCCACCTTCGGCAGTTTGCGGTGTGTTGACAAAAAAAGCTAGTACTTAAACGTAATACTATGAGCTCAATATTCTTGAATCATTTTTACATTATTAAAACGCGTATTTGCGCGGGAAACATGGATAATATACTCATGACGATTTTGAGTAGAAGTAGTAGTAGTAGTATTGGTAGTAGTAGTGATGTTAGTAGTGGTGGTAGTAGTGGTGGTAGTAGTGGGGGTAGTAGTAGTGGTGGTGGTGGTGATGGTGGGGGTAGTAGTAGTAGTTGTTGTAATTGTAGTAGTAGTAGTAGTAGCAGTAGTAGCAGTGGCAGTAGCAGTAGTAGTAGTAGTAGTAGTAGTAGTAGTAGTAGTAGTGGTAGTAGTAGTAGTGGTAGTAGTAGTAGTAGTAGTAGTAGTAGTAGTAGTAGTAGTAGTAGTAGTAGTGGTAGTAGTAGTAGTAGTAGTCGCAGCAGCAGCATCCTTTATTAAAGCGAAGCACTTGAGCGCCTATTACATCGATGACCTGCCAGACGGCGCTGTTCTTCAACCTTAGCACCAAGCCAGTCCACCTAGGTCCAGATAGTAGGCGAGGGGTGGGAAAGAAACCCGATTGTAGGGCAACCGGGCAGAAAAATAGGCAGTGGGAAAAGTTGGCATAAGGGGAATGGCAGTTGGTTCATGAAGGATCTCGGCGGAATTTGTACAGATATAGCCATGCAGGGGTTATGGAGCGATTCTAAGCTAAGAAAATGTATCATTTGAGTTTCACTGTCAGTCCTTCTGTATCTATTGCAAACAAATCTAGCTACGATCCTTGCAGAAAGGTTTCATTTTTACATATTCATTACCAAGCACTTCTCAGGGTTAAGATGGAAAGATTTCGTCTGTGGTGCAGAGGCAGTCGACTGCATTCCATGTTTAGTCGTCCGATTGGTTCGTTTCCGAGTGTTCTTTCATGTCATATGACCCTTTCATCATGAGCTTATCTCGTCCGATAAAACTTGCTCAAATGCGCGTATTTCAGCATTCCCGCAATGCCATTCGATGAAAAGCAAACGTTTATGCCTCGGATATCACATGTCGCCTCTGCCAGTTCACCCGTGTTGTTCAATTCGTTGCGCACAATACATATAAAGTTGAGCGGAGAGAACTTCGGTCACTTGAACATAATAACAACAGTGTGTTCGATAAGCGCCAGTTTAATTTCTTTCAGTAACATCCAAACTGCCAAAATCATCAATGCAAAGAGCACTCGCGCTCACTAAGTGTTGCACTTTTTTATATAGTAGCAACTTGCAAGTTACTTTTATTCTATCAGCTTAAAGGTCTATTCACACTTGCGACCAGAGGAGAGGAGCTCGCCACTACCGATGTTCACACTTGCGACAGTCGCCTTCTCATTCCGAACGAGTTGGGAGTAGGGGAGCTGCTGGGCGATGACAGCGAACGTCGGTAGCAGCCGCTTGCCAGACGCTTCAGCTTTTTCAGGCGAGCCGGTGCGCATGCCGCACTCTCGTGTTTCCAGGAGAACGCCGACGATGAATGGACGGTGTCAATCACCGTGGTGTCAATATAAAATGTTGCGCCTGCGTGAAAAACCCATTTCTCAAAAGTTCATGGTACTTACCGGATAGTCTGAATATCTTTCCAATCTCCGCCCAGGCCATATATTCCTTCTCCCTGCCTTTGAATTCCGGGTGCCGTTTGTTGAAAAGGAAGGGGTATCTTTAATTGCATTGAGAAGGTGCTCGATCGAGTACTCCGGGACCTCGCTGATTGGTGAAATGGTTTGCGACTAGTAGTCGCGCGACTGGAAATGGTTTGCGACTAGTAGTGCCCGATCGGCCCGCGGCAGTCGCTTTTCGACCGATGCGACCATTTGCGACTGTCGCTTTTCGACCAAAACGGTCGCGCGACCGCTGCTAGTCGCAAGTGTGAACGGGCCTTAAAGGAACATGCCCGTAGAGTGACGATTAAGAATCATGTTTTGTGAAGACGCCAGAGCTATGGCAGCAGACAAATCTGGCCGACGAAAAAAAAAATAACCTTGCCCGGCTGGGCTTAATGCAGACGACGCAATTCTCGCAAGGACTCAGTTTTTTTTTTTTTTTTTCGAATCGCACTGACGTGTCGAGCAAAAGAAGTTATCACAAATCAGCTTTGTCTTCGATTTGAAACAAGTACAAAGTGCACGAGGTGAATTCTTTTCACCAAAGGAATGCGCCATCTTTCTAGAAACAACTCCCTTCTCATCTCGTGGGTGGTGCACCATGTATCACGGGTCATGCACTTAACTGCATTTGCAACACCAGAACGCTGCAAAATGTCTCGGGGAAGAGCGCAAAACTAAGGAGCCTCTTCCGCCTACGGCGCGAGATTTAGGCATCGCGAAGTATTTGTTAAGTGCGATTTTAATCGAACTTACGAAATATTGCGCTCACGAAATATTGGTAAGTTAGGGCATTTATCATTGCTTGAAATGCCAAATTAATTAAAGAATATAATTAGGACATGTCTGTTGTCTTGCCGCTTCTGTTTCTCATAAGTTAAACATTAACAACGTAGTTACCATGAATTATATGGGCTCCGGTCGCACGCAGCACAGGCCGGTGATAATCAAATCCTTAAATCAACAACGACCCTATATAAACGTACCTCCCAGCGTTATCAAAGTCTGTTCTCAACTGTTACTGTAGCCTTGTGTAAACGCAGAAAAGAACCAATCGCTTCTAATGTTCGACTAAGGAGCAAATTACAAAATTAATTAATTAATTAATGTTCGACTAAGGAGCAAGTTACAAAAATGTATCATCATGCATTTTCGTCCTTACACCAGGCATCCATCAGTCCCGTCCGGCGTAGTTCGCTGAAGCAGTCTTTTATTTATTTATTTTTTGGCACTAGGACCCTTGTCAATCAATAGGGCCAATCTGACCGGAACGGTCTTGCAGTAGCCAACACGCTCACTTGACCATAGCTGGTCCCTAACGCACCACACCACTGGCACCCTGCCGGAGTGGTGGAGTGATATATGGTACTCGACTACTGTGCTCAAGGACGCGGGATCGAATCCCGGCCTCAACGGCCGCTGTTCGATGGAGGCGAAAAGCAAGGCACCCGTGTGCTGTGCAGTGACAGTGCACGTTAAAGAACCCCAGGTGGTCGAAATTTCCGGATCCCCGGAGACCTCCACTACGGCGTCTCTGATAGCCTTAGTCGCTATGGTGCATTAAACCCCACAACAAACTAAACCAAACCACACCACTTGATCACGCGCGAACTTCTAGGACGCCTTACCGACGTCGATCGATGTCCACCGGATAGCCCTACCTTGGCGAACGCCCGGCCGAGGCAACCCTTTGTGCGCTGCTGTCGCTTTTTCTCCCTCGCCATTGTGTTTGTGCTCCATTACTGTTCGAAAGCTGGACGAGCCTTCCTACAGTTGATCGTGTTCTTGGATCCGTGGCTGAGCATCAGGTTGCAGTATCCGGCGACTCTAAGCTAAGCAGCGCTCTCAACATGGATATAGTGCCTTATAACCTAGGCGTGTCTGCTACATTTTAAACCGCTTCCATTTTTATTTTTTCGCTTTCGTGATCGGCACGCGCAAGGTTGTCGATCGATAACCGGTGGTTCGTACACATACATCGGCGCTCGCAAGTCAACTCTGTATATCCACTTAATGGCGACTCACCTTGCAGGCAAAGCCCTCGAACTTCCATTGCAGCGGTTCGTCTGAAGACGCTAACTTTACACTGAAAGCTGATACGCGCACACAGCTGCCATTTTTCTTATCGAGTACCACTGACCATACTGTCCGTCTCCGTCTTTGCACGACGTGAACGAGTGAAAGTGGTGCATCAAGTGCACGCGCACCTGCTCTTCGCGCAGCTCTTTCTCCATTTACGCAAGCGTAGATGCAGATATAATTTTCTTTGTTTTGTTTATGTGCATTTGTCTCACGCACGGCCGGACGCAAGCTAAGGCTGCACATCGAAGGCAGCAAGCAGCAGTAACTGTACGAGACAAGAGAGCCCAACATGACGCAGTGCCTGGGCACTTTGGCGCTTAAGCGATAGCAGGTTGATTTCAAGCACAACACCATTTCACGCGAAGCGTATACTGTGCTAGTTGCGCCGAAAAGCCGTCGCCGTACCTTAGTTTGAGAGGGAGCTTTCAAGGCCAAGTGAAAATTATGGCGGGAAAAGCATTTGGGTGACGCCGATGCGTATGCCACCGGAACTCCGACCTGACGTGGCTCTGCCAACATAGACGCCATTTCATTCTAGTGCGAACTGCGCCTCTACTTCTCGGACGAGGCGAACAATGCGCCAGGAAATTATGGATGTCTTGTATGGAGTGTATATCACATGCGCAGTGTTGGTTGATTAACTGAGGTTGGTTGATAGTGTGAGTGATTGATTAGTGAGTGGGTAATGATTGGTGATTAGTGAATGAAACCAGCGTTGTGTAGGCGAATAATCTTGTGTCTTTGTCGTCGAGTTTGAACATGATGATGGAACCTGTGGCTGGTACAGTTACAACATCGCCTGGAATTGTTCTAGGTGCGTGTAATAGCGTGGGGGCTTCGTTTCAGGATGGGTCTTCTCGTGGTAGACTAAGACGGATGCTGAGAAGGCGTAAAACGCTCGGTATGAGACAGATGGCGAAAAGGGCCCACAGGAGAAGAGATGTATAGTCAAGTAAAGCTGACTGCTCAGCGCCTGTCCTGTGTCGCCCATTTATGAATCAGATGGTTGCAGCGAATATAGGATGTCGAGGCGGCCAACGGTGCAGACATTAGAAGTGAGGCAATTAGTGCGCTCACTATCACGTCCACTCTTAAGGAGAAGTTTAAACGTCCTTCTGAAATTTCTTCATGCCTCAGATTTGATGACAACGGCATTTCTGTGACATCAGCGCACTCAATAGCGATGACCTCAGGTGGCTAAACTCCAGTGTTCCAGAAAGTTTTGCAGAACAGGAGAACGCATCACCACTACCGTCTAGGGCTGGTTGACTACAAGAATGAAAAGAAGAAATTAACTTGCACGCCACTCAAATTGTAGGTCATTAAGCTGAAAATGTAGGGCGGTGTTCCTTAGATCAAAACTGTGAGAAGCTGCTTGAGTATGAACAAAAAATCTTGCACTCGCACCAAAAAAAAAAAAAAAGAAAAAGAAACATCGCTCCTTTGTTTTTAAGCTCAAGTACCCAACGTTTACAATAATGTTTTCAGGAATCTAACTAAGCGTGAAGTGCTTTTCTTGCCATGCGCCGCGCCTCGTCCAGATGATTTCAGAGCAATAATTCTTAAATAGTTCCGGTTGAGAATATGTCTTGTGTTAGTATACAGGAGGCTTTAAAGGTAAATTAAAAAAAATGTTAAAACAATAAAAGACAACGTAAAATTGCGTGTTATATGACACAAAGTTATACCTTAAAAATATACGGCAAAACCGAAGAAAACAGAATATAACTATAAACTTGCAAATAAAAATTTAGCATCGACATAAAAGAAACCTGATGACTGAGCTGCTCTAAAGGATTGTAGCAAATACTCTACCCCTACTTGCGACAATGCACACCAAACATTATTGAGCGGTTACCCCCCCCCCCCCCCCCCCCCCCCCCCCCCAATGCAGCCAACAAATACCCTTCACCGCGCGCAAAACCACTGCGTTTCTGCGAAGTCCACTATCGCCGTTACCTTTTCGCCCGATAATTTCAAGGTCTATTCTCGAGAAACAAATCACTCCTTGCGGCGGATCTGTGAGAATGCTCTCTCAGCGCTGCAATCACCAGCGGCCAGTTTATAAAATGGAACGGCCATCGAAAAGACGGGGCTAATCAACAATGACCTCCGAAGACTTCGGCCAAAGCTCTCCAAGATTTGAACGTTTCCATCGGGAGCAGGTCGGCCACGCCGTTTCTCCGGGGGGCAATTAACTTCCCCTAAGATCCGGTCTAATGAGTTTCCTCGCGAAGCTTGCTGCGCGGCCCGCCTTACCTGGCTCTAACCCCACGCACTTGGCTTCTTTAGGGATCAGCAAGTCGAGGCTGACGACTCCATCAAACCTGAATCCGCTTAAACGCTTTGAGGCCAATCGCCCGCGCGTACCCGAGATGCATCGCGCATGTCTCGCTTCGCGGGCTGTGTAATTACAAAGGATTCAAGCCGACTTACAGCTGGGTCTTCCTAAAACTTCTGGATATTTGAAAGTCTAGCGTGTAATTTTCCGGAGAGGCCCAGAAGTGCACTTTGCGCGTAAGGCCAGTGTCGTGGTTCAGAGCAGTTGGCTTCCCGAATCGAGTAGAACCGTCTCTAAAGAATTCGTTCCGTCCATGACGTTGCAAGCTAAGGACTTTTGTGCATAAATCCCGCCATTTGAGCCAGATACACTACCTAATAACCACAGGGACAAAAGGTACGACATTTAATGGAAGATGACCGTCTTCCTGAGTTCGAGTACATCTGAAAATGCCATTTTGTCTCTCTCTCTCTCTCTCTCTCTCTATATATATATATATATATATATATATATATATATATATATATATATATATATCCTTGAGAGTCGTATACCGATATACTAGCAAGGTCACGCAGAACCATCGCAAGCAGCACTCGTTTCAAGGCAGGTATCCAAACCTTTTTGTCACCTTTAGCACTGTAAATTTCCTTCAGTCCCCGCACTAAAACCCTGTGCTGGCTGCCTGTTTTTCTTTTTTTTTTTTTTTGTATGTGTACCAAGTGCGCTTTCCTGCAATTTTTGTGCGCTGTAGTCATGCCCGCAGTTCAGAGTGCGTGAAAAAATTGCCACAGTTGCTCGCACCACTTGAGGTAACAGGATAAAAAAGCTAGAAAGTACATGGAGCGCCTAGTACACAAGCTGCTTTGTCAGCCAATGCCTCCTTATAATTTCATACTGTTATACAAACCGAGAGTTTATATACATTCTTACCTGCCCAGCCACTAGAGCGGCGTTGAAAGGGACATGCAATGCAATGGAACTCGGCATGACTAACCGCTCAAGCCGATGCGAAAAAAGCTGAGCAAGTGAATAAGCATTTACTATGACGTAGCATGAAGCCTTCTTTGAAACAAAAAGCCGGCGTGAACCACCGCGCACTAATATGTGCTAAATAAAAGTTTTCATGAGGTCATTGGCGCTGTCGCACACTATTGTGATGTATAACACAGCTTACGTCGGTTCTTGGCTCCAATGCTCTTAGCTCTTTGCTGCCTCATTATAAAAGCTTCACTTTACACCCACTATCTGCCACTTACAAGACACGCCTGTCACCGGCCAAGGATGTTACATGGAAGAACCAGTTGCGACGAGCCGCGGTTGGCAGGTAACAAAATGGAGAGGAGGAAATTTCCGCTCCTGCAGTTCTAGGGAAAAGGAGGAAGAGACCGGGAGGTAGCTGCTGCGCGTAGATAGTTTCCGGTCAGTTTAACCGATGTGTTCGGTTTATCGGGTTTAACGCCCGCCATTCAGCCCGTTGGGACGCCGTGCTGGGGGAAATTTCGGCCACCTCGTGTTTTTAACGTCTACTGACACCGCGCAGTACACGGGTGCCTTGCTTTTCGCCTCCATCGAAAAGCGGCCGCCGCGGCCGGGATTTGAATCCGCGTCCTTGGTTTCAGCCGCCGAGCGCGAGGTGCGTATGTGCAGTGCATATCCAGTGACGCATTGTGTGTGTAAATGTGTGGTGTGTGTGTTATATTATGTGCGGTCATGCATGGTAGCTCACAACGAGGTTCTTAATTATACTATTGCACTGTCACGGCTACAGACCTTATACAAAAACTGGCTCCCCCTTGTGCTGACCGCGGGCGTTTCCGCGATGTTGGAGGATTCTGGATACCGCCGCAATATATGGCAGTACAGTAATAGCGACGCGCAAGTTGGCCTTTATCGTCGCCTAAGGTACCGAACTATTGCTGTGTACCTTGATGTGCACAAAACGAGGCTAAGGATAACCAGGAAAACAAAGTGAGGGTGCCAGCTTCGTACACCTTTTTATTAATGCCCACCATTACTTGGCTCATGTATACGCCATGTATGGAATATGTGTACAGAATGTGTCTGCAGGTGCTGTGCAGCTTATGCTCAGTATAATAGCCACAAGTGTTATATATTTGCTTAGCTTATGTCGAGTATAATTGGAATTTACTAAATTTAGGTCACAATTAACTGCCGTTAAATAGTAATTGGGATTAACTCGAAATTTATGCTACATCATTAAGTCTTATATCGTCGCATAGCTTATGTCGAGTACAGTTGCACTGAACTGATTGTATATCTAAATTAGTGACTTAATAAGTAATTGTATCTAAATTGAGCTTCGCCTTACAACATCAAGTCATATATCGCTGGATAGCTTATATAGAGTACAACTGCACTACACTAATTGTAGTTCTACGTTCGTAACTGGTAATTAGTTAAATGTGATTATCTTTAGTCAAAAACGTGAAGCTATAGTTTGTTGAAAAGGCATCGACGAGTAGAAGCCAATGTTCAACGCTAAACTACGTAAAAACCATTTCAAACTGATAAATATGTGCGTTAACCGAGCTATCGTTTATCTAACTGTCACAGGCGAACGGTGTTGCAGATTCACACTGGAATCTTCAATCAGAACGAGGAGAAGGAAGAGGAGGGAACTGGGGGTGCGCCAAGGAGTCTCGGAGTCATGTTGCCACATTGAGAATCGAGTGAACAGCCGGGTATTAAGGACAGCTACAGGCGGTCTGATGCTATCCCTGCTTCTATAAACTGATCCGGAACATGACCTTCAGCTAGGCCGGCGCACGCAGTAGGCTGCGTAAATCCGTCTTTCACCGTTCGCGGTCGGCTGTTCGGGCTTCCCGCGTATTTTACAAGGATCGAATCATCCAAACAGAACTCTCCAAGCTGCAGCGCAGCATCGGCAGTATGGTTAGGCCGTCACTCAGCCGATCACCTGTTATCGTGGCGCCGAAATGCACGCAGCAGTGCAAGTTATCAGGACATTCCCTTCTTTAACGCGTGCATGCTACACCTGGGCTACAGTGCGAAGCATGAAGTAGTAGAGGGTTGCGGATTAATTTCTAGCACATTTTAACGTGAACTGAAATCTCGACACACAGGAGTGTTTTTTCACTTCCATAAAAAAAAAAAAAAAAAAAAAGACTCCTGTGCTAGGATCGAGCACGCACCTTCTTGCTCAGCAGCACAAGCTCTTGGTCAGCCTTAAACACACTAGCAATTAGCAAGCTTCAGCAAGGTGTACCCGTAATCGAATGTGTGATAATAATATGGCGTTGTAACAGCGCTCCCTCAGCGACATGATCGTCGACGCAAACAAACAAAAAAATACAAAAGAAACAAACAGAGGCCAACGATTGAAGGACAGTGTGAGTCCGACATTTCAAAACGAAAAGATGTTCTTGCCCAGTGCAATTCCTCGTCTTAGGGCACCGTTGTGAATTTCGCTTGCTGCCGCGGTGCCTCTCCGATTGCGTTTTCGACGCATATAGGTACCTGCATAGCCTCTGAGAAATGTGGAAAGCACAGAAAAGTCCACGGATCATTAGTTAGTCATTATTTCTCTCTTAAGCTTTAAAATAAAATGATAGCCAAGCCGAGAAACCAGGTCATACGTTCCGCACCAGGCGATCCCCCGACCGCAATCCTCCAACATGGCGCCGCTTTCGTTTCGGTTTTCCTCCGGTAGATGGCAGCACTTTTGCATACGGTCTATTCGTATCTAAATATCCTCGACGTTTTACAGCGTAGCTCTTACATGCGTCCCTAAGCCGGTTGAGCCGCGTCGCCGTGTAACCGAGTGAAAGAGAGTCACGAGCCAAAGAAAATTTCTCAAAAGAAAGAAGAACCACGAGCTCTGCACCGCTCGCTCATTTGCAGCCAGAGTTTCTTAATCTTACCTTTATGTCGGTGTGAGCTCAGTTCATTGCAGAGGGTTGATGACTTGCAGGCAACAGTGGAATTTAATTATGATCACATTTTTCCTTGTCATGCGAAGCATATGCCCGCAAACTTTTTAAATGGTCCTTCCGAACACTTACAGCAATAATGGCAGCGTTTGGGCGAGTTGGTTAGACATGTTAAACTTGGAAAGCGCATAAAAAACACACGGACAACAGCAATAGACAGACACACACGGACAACAGCAAGAGACAGACACACGAGCGCTTGTGTCTGTCTCTTGCTGTTGTCCGTGTGTTTTTTATGCGTTTTCCAGGTTTAACAATAAAATTTAACTTACAGCAATAACCTCATCATTTGTTCGTTCAAAAGATGCTTCGTCAGCTGCGAAAAAGCGGCAGTTAGCATCTTTTCGGAGGATTCGGCTTGGAGCTATTCTGTCCGCATTCCGGATTACATTCCTATATTCTTTGCGGAATTTCTGGATCTTGGATTGGCTCTGCACAAAATCCCATGTCACGTATCGCACGTAATCATCCTCGCTGATCGTTAGTTTAAGTTCCGCTCGAAACTTCACAAATATATCATTGAGCCGTTTCCTTCAAATTTTTATCTCGCAATTTGGAAGAGGTCAGTTTTATCTGGATCTCCGGTCATGCAAGTATTAATTTAATTAAGTAAGGTGGCTGATTTATTAGCAAGATCGGCTCTTAATGCGTCAGTGAAATATCCCGTCCCTAACTTCCGTCTTTTGGCGATTTCCAGGTTTCAGCTGTTCTAGCACGTATATCAGCCAGCCTACGTGATTACTTAGTAAATACCGCCGATCATCGACACTTAGGATATAATTGGAACGTCCGGGCATGCAAAACCAGGATGTGCGAGGTTTCAATTTCGCTGCTGCGGTGCAGAATTCCCAGATCGAACGTATACCTATGCAGATGTGGGTGGACACAAACAAACCTTCTTCTTCTTCTAGGTGCTGTGGAGTATTCGTGAGGAGGGGATACCGGACGCGGGTTATGCCAGCCTAATGTCGTGGCGGCACTCTTGGCGTCCGGGGGATGGGGAGATGGGATGTAGGGAGGGGGGGGGGGGGGGTAGTTCATCATGGCCCGCACCAAGCAAAGAGCTCGGAGAACATCGGCAGGTCGGCAGTCCGGCGTGGAGGCTCCGGTGCAACAGCGCTCCTGGGTAGGTCCAGGCGAAGCCTGGTACTGCGCCTCTGCGAGGCACAGCGAAGACTGCTGATGTCAGCAGGACGCCACGGCGGTTGAGACAACCGAGGCAGCAGGTGGGGACCGCAATTGACTGCTGCCAAGGCAGCAGCGCACATGCGGGCAGTTGAATCTATAGAACATTTCCTCCTTTCCTACCAGAAGTTCACACTTCAGAGAGAGAGAGAGAGAGAAGAAACCTTTATTTAGGCGGATAGTTATATAGGGCCGGGCCGAGTTATATTGCTCTACTAGATGGCCGGCAGGTCAAGCCTGTTAGCGACCTCGTAGGCGCGCTTGAGGATCCGGTCTTGTATGCACGGGTCCGAGCTGCGCAGCAGGGTCTCCCAGTCATCTGGATGCAGGATTTCTCCTAATTCTGGAGGTGGGGGGTCCTCCTTGCATCCCCAGAGTATATGGTTGAGGGTAGCTCTTTCACCGCACAGTGTGCAGTCGGGAGAAAATTGGCTGGGGAAAATATGTGAGAGAACTACCGGGTTTGGAAAGGAGTTTGTTTGGAGTCTCCTCCAGGTAATTTCGTGTTCTTTGCTTAGACGCTTGTGCGGGGGCGGAAACCTCCTTCGTTCAAGGCGGAAGTGGTGGGTTAAATCATGAAATGATATAAGATTATCCTTGGCTGTCCCAAGAGCGGAGGTGGTCACCGCCCGGCCGACTAAACCTCGGGCTGTCTGGTGAGCCGCCTCGTTTCCAGGGTTGCCAGAATGTGCCGGTACCCAAATCAATTCAATGTCCCTATCTGGGAAGGGAATCTTATTAAGAATATTTACAGTAGATTGTGCAATTCTACCTCACGCGAAACTGTGTATGGCAGTCTTGGAGTCGCTGATGATAATATCTGCCTCTGAATTTGTAATGGCTAAAGCGATGGCTGCCTCCTCAGCCATTGCGGATGTGCGTACACGGAGGGAGGCCGAGAAGGATGTGGCGTGTGTTCCCGTAACCCCTGCCACTGATAAACTTACCTGGAGGGCCTCCCCCTCTCTCTACCAGTATTATTTGTAGTGTTCGCGGCACCCCTCAGGCGCCTGTCCCATGAGGCCACTCGACGCCGTACATCCGGTACTCCGCAGAGCGGTCAGAAATACGTCTTCTCACGGCGAGCGAGGAAAGAATACTCCTCCGTTAATTCGATCCTCTCAGGACACATGGCACGAAGAGTAAATACATGCTACTCCTGCTGGCTGCTGTACGCAGCACGCATGGAGACGCTCCCAGCATATTAATATCGTTTAGTGCGAGCGCCAAATAATTTGCATTGGGTGCAATATGCGGGATTCCTCGTGGTTATATAATTGCAACTGGTAAGTTAAATTACTAGCTGTTTTCAATCAGTTTCTACAACTTCGTTATGATGAATCCACATATTCTGTTCGTTATTTAATTTTACGTGCTCTTCTGTCGCTTTTCATCAATATATTGTTCAAAGTTCCAGATTATTGCCGTTAGTATTTTCTCGTAATCGCCTGTAGATATTTTCATGTATATACCACTACACTTTGGTAAATCCCACCATGCGGCTATGTGCCATGTTTAAAGAAGAATAATAAGAACTTGTTGGCGTGAAGCAGAAAATTCAGACGAAAAGATGATGACTGCGCAACAAGCACAACGGCCACTTCTAATTGATGCTTTAGGGCAGCGGGGTAGTGCAGTGTGTTCAGGCTAATTAATGTGAAATCCTTTTGCCAATGTTCGAACAAAGATAAATCAGGAGACGGGTGGCACGTCGTGAGCTAAAATTATTTCAGAGTGCAATGAAGACCCAATGAATATGCAAACAGCAAGCGCGTACACAAGCACCAGACAGTGGGAATAAACTATTTCATTTTGATAGAAACCAAATACGGGACGCTGAGCGTATCCATGAGAAATGACAGCGCGTTGATACCACCCGTGAGCCACTGGCCATGTTCAGAGTGATTCTATAAGAATATTGTGACCGGTACCCATCCATAGAGGGTGAAGGCTGCAGAGTGAAGATGGGACAGGTCGATAATATATCACATACGACTTTTTACAGTCTATAATAGACAATACGTACGCCATACAATGGTTTCCCAACGTACGCGTTTGGGTCACGAGAGCACAAGGGCAGCACACTTCCGGCAGTCCATCGTATTTGCAGCAGCTACGAGCTCCTAACTTCCACTGCACCGTAGCACTGAAGTCCATGACTATAGGCTCGTTTTTGCCTTCAGGGGAAGAATGCAGTATTTTGCAGCGGAAGTCGATGTGCCTTCCGGACTAGCCGAAGGGGACTAGCTTTTCCAAGTAGCTTTTGCGGAATATGCACCTTGGTGCGCGAAATTCGTCCACACGCCGTTGGTTTCATTACCTAATCATCCCTAATCACCAATCATTACTCGCTAATAAATCACTCACACTATCAACCAACCTCAATCAATCAACGCTGCGTATATCATATACACTCCTTACAAGACATCTATAATTTCCTGGCAATTTGTTCGACTCGTCCTAGAAGTAGATGCGCAGTTCGCACTAGAATGAAATGGCTTCATCTGCGTTATTTATCAGAATCCTCCAAGGTGGATGAGATTTGTATATACGAAAGTAATTACTCATAGGAATCCATCCAAGCGCAGTCATAAGGCTACGAAGGAAAGCTATACAGCTTTCTCAGAAATTCCTAGTTGAAGAAAAATTCGTCCTGGTGTAGGGATCGAACCCAGAACCACCGCCTTTCATATGCAGTCACTTTACCAGCTGAGCTAAACAAGACTCCCCCCCCCCTTTATTACTCTGAACTAACTAGGACGCTCAGCGGATCAGATATAGGGCGAGAGCGAAATAATCAGTGACTCGAAGTGGAAACGGTGTTGATCGAATATTTGGGGAATATCCAAAGGTGGGGTAGATTCCTTTCCTTTGTAGCCATATGACTGCGCTTGGGTGGGTGTCAATGACTAATTACTCCCTTATTATACAAGACAAATACGACTGGTTACATGAAAGTATTTCGAGGGCGCAACAGCCTACCCGACTGGTAAATCTCAGATGATTTCGCAGCCCGCCGTTGCGGCACGCCGTGTCACTAAGCTGTTAAGCTTTGTAAACAATATAAATGGGAAGTCACTTAGCAGCAACGAAGGTGATTATGCGCGAATCCTCAATACGACAGCAGGACTTGTCGCGATGCATCCTCTCTGGCATATACCGACACGCCAGAGACCATTTCAGGCAGCAGCTGCTTCCCATGCTAACCGAAAAACTGTGTCCTGGAAGGGAAAAACGAAAAACTGCACCCCGAAGAAAAGGCAAGATCACTGAAGATCGACGCAAACAACTCCCATTTTCTTCCCCCCTTCCCCTCACTTCCGATGAGTAGTTGTCACTCCGGCAGCTCCGGGCCATAACACGGCCCGAGCTCGGCCACCACCGCCGGGCTGACGCTCGGTTATTTGTGGAAGCGGTTTACACACGTCGAGCGCTCCGAGCTGTTGCGGCGACGAAGCAACATCAGCAGCAGCAGAACGAACCATGAAGCACGGCCTCAGCAGCCGGCGAATACCTAGCTGCACAGCGGCCGTATTCTGGTTTGTAAACATTAAAGGCTACAGATACATGTGCGCGAGCGTTCCCGCCGTTCTTCTGGCGCTAGATTCAATTTCCTGCAACAATGCGCACTCGTCTATTTCTCTCCTCCATAGCCCGTCCCATGCTCACAACTCCTGCTGCGCCGCGAAGGAATCGGGAACTACGCATCCCCCCCCCCCCCCCCCGCCCTTTCCCTACTAAAATGACAATTCCTGAAAGGCACGCGCGCGCGTTCTTCGTGTCGGCCTGCCTCTGTTGCGGGCGTGCGTAGATGCGTAGAGAGATGAGAGAGGGAGAGTAGAGAGTATGAGAAAAGTGTAATAGATTTGAGAAAGGGTCTTTTATAACGTTTAACCTCAACGGCCTTTCTCTACATCCACTGTATTTTGTTCCGTGTATTAATGCGGCATTCTATGCCACACCGCCTCGTGCTCTTTCCTAAACGGGTTTTGCGGAGTAAAGTTTACGCACACCGGAACCAACGTATTATTATTGTATTTCTCAATTCTTCGCCTTCCTCCTCCGCCGACATCCTCGCGAACTGCTATAGCTTATAGCTTTTTTTTTTCTTTCTTTTTTACTTTGCAGCGCGCGCGCGTGTGTTAGCGTCCATGCGTCCTCTCAGCGTTGTCCGAGCAAAACCAATATCGCGTCGCTTCTTCGCGAACTTATTTCTTTCGCCATTTCCAATCGAACTACTCGCGCCATACATCGCGGCTTCGAGACGGTGTGTGTGTGTGTGTGTGTGTGCGTGTGTGTGTGTGTGTGTGTGTGTGTGTGTGTGTGTGTGTGTGTGTGTGTGTGTGTGTGTGTGTGTGTGTGTGTGTGTGTGTGTGTGTGTGTGTGTGTGTGTGTGTGTGTGTGTGTGTGTGTGTGTGTGTGTGTGTGTGTGTGTGTGTGTGTGTGTGTGTGTGTGTGTGTGTGTGTGTGTGTGTGTGTGTGTGTGCACGCGCGCGCGCGTGGCTGCCATCGAAGCAACGGCTGCGCGACAGACAGAGAGAGGGGGAGGCAAAATAAATAAAGCCCATGTAAAGAGAAAACGACACAATGAAAAAATACTGGGGCAGTGTGGTGGGGAAGCGTTACTGCGCGCGCGCGCATGTCTGTGTGTACGAAAAATAAGCGGTCGTGCGCGTACACACACACGAACACAGACATTTCAGAAGTCAGTCGCAGGTGGCGTGGTGGTCAGGACGGAACATGTTCGTCCAATATATATGCGTCCGCAAAGAAATAATGTCGAAGAGCGCGCCGCGCAGCAACCAGCTAGAGAGAATCACGGAAGATGAGGGTGGAGGGGGTGAAGGAAAGCCGTCGGCCCGCAAACCACGGCGGAGACGGTTCCTCAAACGCGCACCGCCCTAGCCGCTGCTGCTTTTGGGGACGTCGTGCAACAACCTCTTTCCTCCGGGTGCAGCCGGTCACCCCAGTGTCGCCCCCAGCTTTTTTTTGTTGTTGTTTTTGTTCTTTAATTTCTCGCTCCTTTTCGCCCAGATCTTATGTTTCCTTTTACTTGCATGTTTGCGGAGACCTGTCGCAGCAGCGCGGCGCCCGCCTTTTCTTTCTTGCTTGCATTTTTTTACCCCTCTCTCTTTTATATAAAAACGCGGCGGTGATCGCGGCCGTCATTGCTAAAAGTAATCTCCGCGACGCCGTTTTTTCAAGATGTTTTCGCCGACACCGCGCCTTTTGCACCGCATGCTTGTCAACCCTTCAAGACCCCTGCCACTGATGAATCGAGCAAGATATGGGTAAAAAATAAACAGAAAAGAAAAATCAGTAAAAATAAACCTACTGCATGTGTCGCCGAAGAGTGTTGTTGTTCCTTCAACTCGGTCACGAATCCGGCACGCGCTGGCCCTTTTCTGAACTCCCGGTTTTCCGACACCCCGCAGGGCTAGGCGAAATAACTTTGCCCACTAGTTCGGAGATTTTTTTGGAGTTTGACACACCCACTTCATCGCAAGCTTGACAGGCTGTTTAACGGCGGGACATCACACGTTACCATTTGCGTCGACAGTTTGCTCTTGCCCTTTCAGGAATAATTGAAAACATCGCTGAGGTCTTTGAAAAAACATCTGATCGTCTCCGAAAAAAAACATATCTAAGTTTTTGAAGAAACGTCTTAAGATGGACGTGGTAGAGAAGTTTTTCAGGAAACTTCTTTCCGACGACGTCTGTGAGATGTTTTGTTCTAGCACAAGATGTTTGTAGCCTTCCAGAGCTGTCTAAAGAAGTTTGTTAGACGTTATGTGTTTCGTGGGACTGACTGAACTATGGCATCATGCGAGATTGCATACGAATGCGCAAAACCTATAAGGGCCGGCAGCGTATACGCCGAACTTTTATATGGTATACACATACCCAAATAATGCATGCGTGGTTTCGCTGCGGAGAGTACAGCAACGCTACGAGTGAGGAGAGAACTAGTAATTAAGCAAGCTAAGGTTAGCTGGGGAAGGGGCGGACGAATGCGGTGAGGCGGGAGGAAAAGGGAGTGAAACAAATCACAGGCTAGGGGAAAAGCATAGCCAAATTAACCTCCTTCGGGAGGTGATGGCCGCGGTAAAAAACTATGCAGTATTGAGAGACCTACGATGGGTAAATCCTAATGCTAAAGCCCAGTCCACCAGCCGTTTTTGAATGACCAGGCCAGAGCAGGACACCGCAGCCTCCCATCGCTCGAGGTCGGAGAGTAGTCAAAAGGCTGGAATTCCGAGCATCGAAACGTGTGATTAAAATTAGCTTCACATGCTCTCCATAGGGTTCCCTGTGGCAAGAACAGTCCTCGATTATCTAAAGCTAGTAAGGCAGGGGATGGAACTTACGGGTCTGAAGCTGGCGCCACGCCACGTGTTGTAGTTTAGTCAGAGATTTGTGAAAAATGTATATTGATTCACTCATCGCGATAATAGAGAGAGATTTCGTGATAAGAGACCATGCACTCGCGAGCATCCCCAAATATGATGGCAGTCCCTGCTCGGCTGACGTATATCCTCGAGCAAGCGTGGGCTGCTTCGCCCGTGTGAGCGGGTGGTCGAATGAGGTGAGGGAGGCGAAGTTGGGCCACAGATCCGACCGCAGGCGAAGTTCCGGTTGCGAATCTAGAGTCACTAAAGATGGTGGTGGCACGGTAGTCGTCGATGGCGACCGCCGCCTCGAGGGAAGCGGAGGCAAAAAGTAGTGCCGACCGCGACCAGCTGGAGAACAGCGCTGAGCGCGAATGCTGGCCGGAGGGGTATGAGGCAGTATCTACAAGACGGTCTCTGACCCGAAGCCGTAGTGTTTGTGAAGAGCTTCCGCGCGTGCCTTGCGGCGAACGACGTGGTGTTCTGGGTACATACATATAGGGGATGCACAGTAAGGACGCGATGTATCGCAGGGAGAAGGGCATGCTCTGTAGAGCGCAGTAACCGGCAGCGGGGGATATACGCGGTTCTGACCGGGAGGTGAGAGTTGGATTCGAGCTAGGGTATTGCTGCCGGTGAGCATGGAAGACATGTCGCTCCTACTGGGCTGAGCGGTTGGCTTCCTTGAACTCCGCTAGGGTGTATGGACGCCTATATGCGAAGAAGGCGTTCATTGGATTTGTAACGGGGTAAGTTAATATGTCTGTCGGATGAGGGCATTGACGTTGTCTTCCTCCGCCCGCGTGAGGAAAAGAGATTCCAAATTGCGTCTGAGGTCAAGTTCGCGCATGCCACGATGGTGGTTGGCAATGCGGTGAGCAGATCGATGAAAAGCCACCGTCAGCTTATGACGGTGACATCATTGCTGTTGTTTTGTATCAAGATACCGATAATGCGGCCCTTGCCCACTTCTGGTATCCAGGTGCCATCAAAGGACACCAATATGTGGAGGAGGGCCGCTGTATGTGCGGCATTTAGGAGGTCGGAATACGAGAAGCTCCACGACTTGATAGAACAGGCCAAGCCGATGTTTGCGGCAGAGATGCTAAAATGTCTGCTCCGGCCTGTAATGTTTATACTATGGCGCAATGTTGCCGGCACTGGGCAGGAATTTGGTTGAGGGCATGTGCCATCGGGATAAAGACAATGTTAAAGAACAGTACAGAGAGGATAGAGCCTTCAGAGGTGCCTCTGCTAGCGAGCTTGAAAGTATGGGATGAAAGGGAGTCAAAGATGATCTAGTTGTATACGGTTACGAAGAAAGGCAGGTATGCAAAGTGGACGCGCGAGCCGACCTGAAAAGAAGTGGGTATCTAAAATGGCCGCGTGATAGATATTATCAAAGGCCTTGCGCTTTGTGTGGCGGGGTTGAAAGACCTCTTCAGGCAGCTGCAGCAAAACATTCTGTGTGGAGAGATGTGGCTGGAGGAGGAGGAGGACAAAACATTTATTGACGCAAGAGTATTCGGGTCCCCCTGGCCCCCTGGGTCCCCACACGGCTCCACAGCACTCAAACGTTCATGTTCAATCTGTCCATGACGTCGGCAGCCCGGCGAACTGCTATCTTTTGATTCGCCGGGTCTTTGGAGCGTAGTGTGGTCTCCCCGTCTTCCCAACTCCAGAGTGGCATCGATCCGCCGGACAGGTTAGTAGGATATGGTTCAGTGTCGCTTTAGGGGCTTGGCAGAGGGGGTAGGTTGGCGGGATTGATTGATGGTGAGATAAAGGGAGGGAGTGTGGAGGGTCCTCATTTGCAATCGTCACCAGAGATGCTATTCCCTGGTGGTAATTGGGAGAAGTGTGGTGGTGGGTATTGCCGTTCGGTGCGGAAGTGTGCGGTGAGCTCAACGAAGGCATGCATGCGCGCCTTCGAGAAATCCCCCCCCCCCCCTTGAGTCCCACCTGTGCCCGGTTTCTTGACCCTCGGGCTAAGGAGTCAGCGGCCTAGCTCATTGCCAGGATTTCCTGAGTGCGCAGACACCCAGATGAGCTCAACGCGTCGGGGGTAGTTAGGTGTGCCTAGCAGACATTTCGAAGAGAGGTGTACCCTGCCTCTAATTTAATTTAAGATTGCAGTTTTGGAGTCGCTGATGATGTAGTTGGCACGTCTGTCAGGGCCATGACGATGGTGGTCTCTTCAGCCTCTTCTGCTGTGATGCTTGGTGGCAGTTCGAGAAGAGGGGGTCGATATAAGACGATTTTAGTTTCGATGCTTGGGCGCAGCCATCTTAGTTTGATGGTGGCGACCCATATGAGCCAAACTGGGAAAGTCCGCTCCGGCTCCTCTTGACGCCATCTTGGGCTGTGCTGTGCGTTTTGATGCTGCGATGCAGCAGTGTAAAAGTGCTGCCTCGCGGTGCTCGTGAAAGCTGTCAGACACCTTGGTGCTATTTTGTGCTTTGTTTGAGTGCGCCAGCGAACCATATACCATGTGTTCGGCATGGCGGCAGCTATTGGAAACAGCCCTATAGCGGCCATGGCGACTGCGAAGGACTGCGCTCCGCTTCCCCAGGCCAAATTCATCAGTTAACTGTGAGGATGTATCTGTTCTATCTTTCACGATACATGTATTTTAATTATATTTTATAATCGCAATGGTAACTGTACACATAAATACACAAAGAATGAGCCGTACGGGCAGCTACTGAATGAGGAATACAGATACTATACGAAAGATGCTTTTCAGTCATGCCGCATTTATTTAACGTGAAGTGCGACCCATTTCGATATACGATTGAGCTGTCCTGCTTCAACAACGTATACTTTCAAGTTAAACCACGGTTCAAGAACAGCACAGGAAATAAGTAGTGTCTAAAGTACCATCCGTCGATGTTTTTATGCAGCATTGGTGTTCGTCCTGCGGCGCAACAACATCGCATCCCCGTCCCATACGTCGTAGCAGCATCGTTTGCACGACGTATTGTTGAGCAAAACTTGGAAAGACGTGCGCTCTCAGCTGCACCATGAACGAAGACGACAAATTCGCGGCGCATACAAGCAGCGCTTACGAAAGCGGCGCCGCGGTGACGACGGCACCCTCGCCGATTTCTACTCCCTAGTCGTCGATAGGCCTAAATTTTTCGCATCGAAGGCAGATCCAAATGCGCTTTGTAATTGCAGCGCTAGAGTAAATGATCTCTCATAAAACTGCCCTGCTGCCGATCCCATTGTATCAGTAAAAGAAAGATGTAAATTTCGGCGACGCCTTAGCAGCGGAGCCAGCGTGCAAATAATGAGCCGCACGTCGTACCAGCGGCTTAATGTGTTGCGAAACTTGTTTGTATTGCAATTATAAGCAAACAGTATGGGTCAGAGGTCCGCAAGAAAGATTTTTTTTTCTTGCTGTCAGCTTATTGCTTAAGTGAAGAACAGATTTTCGCACGCTCCTCTGGCGCTGGCGGAAGAGGTTTACCGCGCGTATCGTTGGCGCGGAGGCCCGTTTCCATCTGGTGAAATTCGCCACCAGATTTCGGAAATCTGGAGAATTGTTAGAGCTTCTGGTGTCCAAGTCCACGAACTACTACACCAGACAAAATCTGGTGTTACCTGGGGAAAACCACTCACCGGCGCTGCTGATCCAAACGTTTAGCACTAGGTGGCACAAGCGGCCGCTCAATCTCAAGAGAAGAAAACTGGACCTATATTGAAGTGCAATACAGGAAAATTGTCAAGCATCTTTGGAGTGAGGAGGCCATCTTCGATGGCAAACTTCCAGAGGACTCTGCAACATTGTAAGTCGAAGTTTTCAAGTACGAAAACGCCATAGGTGAAAAGCCCTACAAGGAACTGGTATTGTATGCACTGACATGTCTTTCGTGCCCAGTGTAAAATATGCAGCAGTGGAGCGGGTCTTCAGTGAAGTTACATTTGTGAAGACCAAGTACCGAAACAAGATTTCGCTGAAAACTTTGAATGCAATTATACGGATTCGCTCAACATTGGCCCTTTCTCTATGATTGGCCTCCGTGGCAGATGTGCCAAATTCAATGTATGCGCTGCGTGAAGTTCGTTATCACCGATGATATGCTACGCAGGTTCCGCTCAGACATATATATGACGCCCAAAGTGATGATTAGGGGCTGCATGACATAAGTTTAGCACAGAATCGGGTTAATTGGAGAAATATGGGAGAGGCCTTCGCCCTGCACTGGGTATAGTCAGGCTGCTGCTGATGATGACGACATACTTTTATTAAGGGGAAAGCCTTTAATGCCTCGTCGTTGTCAGCAGGAGCTGTCGGCAGGGATGTCACACTTTCGAGGGAGATAGTTAAAAATAAATAAATTAACCTACTCTCCACCAAGAACCGAACCTCCATCCCTTGGATTCCCGGCCGAGCACTTTACCCAACGCGAAGCCCCGGATCGTGAAGCGTTCATCATAATTCCCCTTGCCTACCGTGATAGCGGGAATCCGCGAGTGACAGATGCTGCGCCTTTAATTTCCTGTAAACGGATTATAGAACGCCGGTGAACTTTGATGCGTCAATGGAATGCTGGTTGTGTTCAACAAGGGGCGCGCCATATGTGCCGTCACGACTGATCATGACGTCACCAGGCCTGCACGCCGGGGGCCGTATTGACAAACCATATCCCGTAGGAGCACTCGAGCAGACGACGCTCTGACGCGCAAGCACGTGACACGACGTCACTTCCTTTAAGTTGTTTTTTGCTTGTTTCTATTTTTTTTACGTCAAAGAAAGATGGCGGCGCACGCACGCGCGCCGTTACGCCGACGCTGGCGTTGGGGCGTTGGTTAGCCAGACAAGCGCGTATCCTTCTACCATGGCTTAGTGGTAGTGCCTGTGGCTTAAGGGGTGTTGCGGCCGCATTTTGAGGCTTTATAAACGCAGTGGCCCAAGCCGTGCCATTTAGATGCTGGATACTGTGATGCTTGCAGTTCGAAACAAGTGTTCTGGCCGTCATGTTTGACTCTGACAGCAAGCGATTTTGTGAAGCCACGACTGCTGAACTTTTGCTGCCTAAGCATGCTGGATGCCGACTGTGCTGGTGCTGGATGTGCAAGTGCGTCGATTCCAAGCAAGCTGCGCAGCGCCGTTGGATGCTCGCCTTGGAGCCACTAGTCGCTGAAAGTGCTACCTTGGTTAGTAGCACTGCAATGTTTGGATAAACACCGCTGGAATAAGGGGGTTAAAAAGGGGGGTAAGAGAGAAAAAGACGTGGTTACGTGGTGTATTTGTGAAACATTTGCTGTGATGCTGCATCGCTGCTCGAGGGGGTCTTCGCTAGGGATGCTAAAGCTACTGGCCTACCCAAGGGCGTATGTAGACTACTACCGATGCTAAATTACATCTCAAAGGCCGTCTCTCATTTTATGCTACCTTGTGAGCAGCTGTCTGCACTCAGGATTTTTTTTTTTTTTTTCAATTTCCGACATTTAAATACGGAAATGTTTCTATATGGCAACATGCTGGGACAGCGGAGCCAGTTTTCTGAAATTAGCGGTAATAATCCTTGAAATGAAAGCATGATCTCGTTTTGTGAACGCACGCATGATTACTGCACCCTGTTCATAGCGGCAACCGCCCTTTTCTGAAGCCCATAATCTGGCGACGTCAAACTATTGATTCTGAAAGTAGTGGGATATTAGGTGAATTCGATAACCAAGTACTCACGCGCTTCTGTGGCTAAAAACAGCGCTGACAAGAGACGAAGCAGAGGGGACACGTCTGCTTCGTCTCGTGTTAGCGCTGTTTTTAGCCACAGATCATGCACAAACCAGCCAGAATGTCCACCCTCTTAAAGTACTCACGCTTGTTTGAGAGCACTGCGTTGAATAGGCATTTGTTGAGCGCTGTAGCTAACTTAACTGCACCTGTTAAGCAGAGGCAGTGGCATAGCATGCTGTGTAATTTGTTTTTTGTAACTTTATGTATGTGATCCGTATTCTGCTCAAGTGTCATGGCAAGAAGAAACAAGAGTGTTTATTTTTGCAGTCGTGGGCACCTCATAACATGCTTACGCAGGATGGTGCAGCTCAATATTGAGTCAAATGAATAAGTGCTGGCTTTCACAACAACTGTTTATTCCTTGTATACATCTCAAAGTGACCTTGGCTTCCAAACTATCTTACAGCCGCTTCAAAAGCTTCTGAATTAAATGACATGTTGTACTTGCACCATTATGCCTACCAATTTTTTTGAAGAGGGAAGCATTGCTACAAAATTAAAAGATTAAGCTCACAAATTATAGCAACACTTGAAGAGGGGAGAACCAGAGTATTTTGACATCACTCCCTTATGGTTTGCACACTGATCAGCTAGCAATCCAACTTTTCAAGAAACGCTTGTTAATGTCATCAGCATGTGCAACAAGTGTGTTTATAGTAAATTAGGTACTACAAGGCTGCCCTGATGAAAGTCGTCTAGGAAATAGTATGAAACAACCAGTTTTAGGCATTTAAATTTGAGGAACCCGAGTTCGATTACAGCCATAGCGACCATGTTTTAATAGAGGAAAATGTAAGGCACCCATTTACTGTGTGATGTCAGTGCATGTTAAAAAATATCATTGGTCAAAAATGAGCCGGAGACCTACACTACAGAATCCTGCAGAGCCTAAGACAAATTGGGACACTAAACAAACCTGAAATGCACTGCTTCTAAATTGAGATGAAACAATGCCTTTGCTGTCAGTAAATGCACGGCAAGCAATGCATTGTAAACCATTTATGCAGAAGCAGTTTGTTTTACTGGCAAATTCCTTCAACTTTTTGGCAGGAAAAAGTGGCAGATGTGACTTCAGTTCTACAAATGACACTGGGCAGCCATGCAGCCATCAAAGAAACTACTTTGAATTGCAAATAGCCACATTTGTGTTTGCAAGGAGGCCCAAAGCACAGTGTATAAGCAAGATAGCGATGGAAATAATTCAATGAAAAGAAAGGTGGAGAGTTCGGCCAGCAGCAATATGACCCTAGCGTGCTGCTCAACACTAGATAAGGGAGAAAAGGGAAATAAAAGGAGAATGATGATACAAATGGTTGATGACAAAGTTGTAGTGCAGTGAATTGGTTCGAGTTATAGAGGAGACCACGCACACAGTGGATTGCACTCGTCTCGCATAGTCGACGTATAACACATGAAGTGCATGTTCTCCACATGGACCAGTTGTCATTGCACACATACACCACGCAGCTACACACTTTCACTCTCATATTCTGGTCCAAATGCATACACAGGCTCGCCATGCACTGATTCTGAAAAATCTCAAACTAGACAGAGACATGATTGATTGCACTGTAAGCAGCTGTGTAGGCATGCGAAGCACAGCACTAACAATTTGTGGTGTTTGACTGTTAAAGTAGTGTGGTGTTGCTAGCATGTTTTTCTGAAAAAATCTTTCTGTGCAGCTAACTTCAATGCAACATCTGATTGAAGCTGGAACACCTGCAGCAGTACCAGACAGCAAGACAAAAGTGTCCATGCAGATTGCAGAACTTTTGTAGACATGGAAAATAATAAAGTATGATTCATACTTATGAAACCTTTGTCCTTGTCTTCTTTTTGATAGTGTGGCCCTAGGCAGCTGCTGCACCAAGATTTTCATAGGTCAACAGGCCCACCAGAACCAATGCACCAAACCGACCTTCTGCAGGGAGGCCCAGCCGCTACAGATTCCAGTGGCTATGGGAAATGTGTTAATAAACCAGTACTACTGGAACTAGTAGGATCCTAGCAAGAAACCAGCAGGAAATGTTTACCTTGGATAAACAATTATCTTCTTTGGCATTTTTCAGCAATTGCTCTGATTGCTCTTATAAAGTGCTGTACTCTTACTACACAGCTCACAACCCCTAAAAAGATGTTGGCTACATATCTACAGAATATCATTTAATATCTCATCAAGAGATGTGTGGGCATATGTGGGTATTCGGTACATGTCCACTTTCTACTCTCTTTAACGTGGACATTATAATGTATACTATAATGATATATTATTAACATGTGCGGCAGATACTCACTGGATGTTCACTGAGTATAAGTTCATTGGCTAAGATTTTTTTTTTTTTTTGTAAACTGATTTTACGAACGTTTACAAGGGAAAGTTATCAGATTGATGGCATGTAACTAGCACTTTGTGCCATCATTTCTGCAATTAGTCATTTAGCTTCGAGGTTGTGACTTCCTTCAAAAGTCTCTTCTCTCGAGCTTGCCAGCTAACTGCATAGGTCTGCATGGAAACTATCGCCTAATATATTGCGTTCGTGTACTTTCGACTCCAGTATTAGCGAGAAGTGTAGCTCCGCTTTTTATTAAATTGACTAAAATCCAACCCACATATAGCACTAGCCGAGTATAAATTATTTGACAATGATTGAAATATACTGCTAAGAGCAATACGGGCTGATCGGCAATGTACGTACCTTTCTCCATCCTTTTGAACCTTTTGCACGATCCAAGACTTGTTGGTTTCGACGCTGTAGGCTTCCAGCCATTCGTTGACGGCTGCCTCGTTTGTCAGGTTCGCGCGATTACACTGATCCGTGCCCTTTTGACGCGAGCTCATCTTTTACGAGCTCGAGCGGCTCTGGGAGCTCGTCCATCACCTCTAGTTATCCGCAATTGACACACAAGTTCGCCAAGCACAAAATCACCCAGGCTAGCGCAGCGCGCAACGGATGAGCCATGTGCACGTGCGTACAACCCAAAAGCACCGGACGAACAGCGCGGAGCTATGCGAATGAAGAGAAGTGCAAACTTCGGGGTGTAGCCGAGCCGAGCGACGATTCCAGAACATACCAGAACAAGAACAGCCACGCAAGTGACCACTGGACTGAAATTTACGTGACCGGTAACCGACCGACGTTTACAGAACACCAGAGGAAAACCCCGCATAGTGGTCACTGGACCGAAATTAACGTGATCGCGTGACCGAACTTTTAGCCGACGGCAATTTGCGTGACTTTTACGTGAACTTCAGCTGACAGCCGTGCGGAAATACGAGCCCTGCGCGAAAACGACACCGAAACATGCGTACCTTTGACAAACACCAGTGGGAAAAAAAAAAACGCAAATGCGAGCCCTGCGCGAAACGAAACAGAAACCATGAGGAGTCTCGTCACAAGGCGCTAGGGAGAAACAGCGTCGCTGCTACTCGCGGAAGTGACGTTTGTCACGTGCTTGCGCGTCAGAGCGTCGTCTGCTCGAGTGCTCCTACGGGATATGGTTTGTCAATACGCTGCCGGCGGTTAGGGTGCCTCGATACCAGCACGGCGGCGCGCTACATCGAGGCACCCTAGCCGGGGGTGGGGAGTAAGGGGCCTCTATTTAAGGTGGACAATAAAATTTGTCATCCGTCCGTCCGTCCGTCCGTCCGTCCGTCCGTCCGTCCGTCCGTCCGTCCGTCCGTCCGTCCATCCATCCATCCATCCATCCATCCATCCATCCATCCATCCATCCATTTATCCATGCATAGATGAGGCTGATCCCGCCGGGCGTCCGTGCGGCGCCTTTCATTTGGCGCTTCCTCGAACGCCGCACCACACAGCAAACAGAAGCAGAACCAGATGTCCAGGAGGTATGGTGGCTAGAACCACCATACAGGAGGCGTTAGTACAACAGGCATCGGCAGCATTTCAGATTGATTTACAGGATATAAAAGGCGCAATATCTGTCACAATTCTCCGCGGACACATGTACCACGCCGTAAAGGAAGGGATGAGAGGTGTCTTAGTGGAGGGCTACGATCCACAGCGCGTTCGCCTCATCACACTTTAGTGGTCGAAAGTGCCCTCTAGATTTTTTTTTTTTAATAAAATGAGTGATGACAGCTGATTCTTGGTCATTTTAAGCATTTTATAGCAATTTTGAATTTTCGCAAAATCCGGGGAAATTTCGCCGAGATTCTAGTGTCGCGGCCACTTTCCAATCTGGAAACGCTGTCCGGAGGTTTAGCGGGAGGCACGGCCTGTCGGCTACAGTGCTCTAGTCCGGCATGCATGTTTACTACGGCGGAGGAAGTAAAATGGGCATCATATTCGTGAGTCCGTCGTACTAGTCTATCTGGCTTACACAAAACGTTCATAGACGAATTAATTCAGGATAGACTAAAATTGCCCATGCGGCTTACACGCCACGCATTATGGCCCGCTGGCGTCAGTATACAGAGAAAATGATTACTGTACGACTGTACTCGCGGCGGCATATCTCATCTACTCTGGGATTGCCCTGCTTTTTCTACTGGACGCTCCGAGATCAAACCCTACCGCCTGAACTACCGTTCCCTTCTAGAAACTGATGCTAACACACAGATGATATTTGCCAAGTATGGCTCGCTTAGTGGCCTGGTTAGAGCAGTGTGATTTGAGTGACGACCTAAACAATGAAGATTCTGTCTACTCCCCTTTATCCCCATCCATGGCCATGGGCCTTCCCATTCAATAAAGGACCTTCAATCAATCAAAAGCGGTGAAACAGAAACATATTATACAGCCGCACTTGGACTAGTTGCATGCTTCCCGCGTACGCTCTCGGCAATAATTTTGCGATTTCTTTGATTGTGCAGCCCACGATCACGCACTGCTGTCCCGATGACATTGCCACTAAAAGGGGCACTAAAAAGGTACTCAAGTCTCTCGAACGACAATATACGGAGGTGCAAGGCCGCTCGCGGCTATGCATGAAGTGTGCGAATGCACAGCCCACTCGGTACTGGCAACAATGGGCCGGCGCAAGGAATCTGGTTAGAGAGTATTTTCCTCCTCTCCTGCTCACTCTCGGTAAAACTGGCCGTAGCTCCCCGGTCGTCTACAGGGAGGTGAAGGGTGACTGTTCCTGGCCCTACGGGGCTGGGACGGTGGGTCAACGCCGCTTGCGGCGGGGGCTAGCCAGCCACCGAATTTTTATGTTGTAGGCCGTCATTGCACCCGCCACCACTTAGGTGGTAGACGACCGCTGTTGCGGCGCACGTCTTTCTCTCCCTTTTCTTTTTCTTCTTTGCTGTTATTGCGAAAGCAATACTGCTAGCACTTCGAGCCTTTGGCGTGTCGTGGCGCCTCCATACATGACCTTTCACGTGACCGTGTGACGTCACGCCAGACCGAGAGACGGGGCCCTAGCTCGCGCCATCAGATGGTGGCGGTGAGTCCTTACAGGAGCCGCAGCGGTGACGTCACGCCATTTTTACGTGACCGTGTGACGTCACGCCAGACCGAGAGACGGGGCCCCAGCTCGCGCCATCGGATGGTGGCGGCGAGTCCATACACGGCGTTGTGTCGCAGCCGAGAGAGGGCGCTCACTGTTTGTGACGTCACGCTAGGAGAATAAATGGGGCTGTGGCTCGGCTGCTCGCAGTAGTCGGGGCGCAGCCTTACGGTATTTCGGATGCGTATAAGGCCCATTTAAATGGGCAAACAAGAAGTGAATTAAGCTACTAGAAGCAACCAACAGCAGCATCCGTGCTTTCGCATTACTCCAATGTAGATTCTGCAGTGCTCTATTTTTTTTTCTCTGCCCGCACGAGGCAGCGGAGGTGGCTCAGCTACAGAGCCAGTAGCAGGCCCGTGCATTTTCTTTTTCTTCTTCCCACAGCCAGAACAACAACAGTCTTCTACAGCTGCATCTACCCAGACCGAATCAGGGGTGTCCCTGTACCACTTGCGCAGTGCTTCCGCCCGTGCAATCCTGTAGCCTTGATCCCGCAAAAAGTGCGGTAGCGGTTTGATGTAGATATTCCCTGATGTGGGATGGAAGTGTGCTTAGTTTTGGGCCATTGGCAGGGATCCCGACGTGAAGTTTGTGCAATATTTCTCTACCTGTGGGTGTGGCAGCAAGGCGTATGTATTGGACTTGAAGGTGTGCTTCACTTAATTGGCATATTGTATTGTGCAGCCCCTAGGACAAGCAGTTTCTCGTTTCTTGTGTTCCCTGGTAGATTCAGAGCCATTCTTGTCACTTGCCGAATCATGGCGTCTAGCTGTTGAGTTTCGCCTGCAGTAATTAAGTCTAAGACAAGGGGTCGCATAGAGGATATGACTAACTGTGTAGCCGACTATTGTGCTGGAGTTGAAGGACATCTTCATACAGCTGCAGCATAACATTATGTGGAGAGATGACTGGAAGCCTACCGTTGTGTCAGGGAAGAAGTTCTGGAGGCATACATGAGCACAATATGTTCACAGAGTTTGCCAATTGGCAAGGAGCGAGAGAGATGGGCCGGAGATTCTCGATGTCCAGTGGTTTGACGGCCATTTTAACCTCAGTGACGTGCCCAGCAACATCTTCCTGCATGGGAAATAAGTGCTTATCGTCCACTGCTTCCAAAAACAATGAACAAAAAATGTTGACAATAAGAAAACATTTAGAGGGAGGCTTCCACTCTACCTTGTGGCTGCTCCTATGTCCAACCAAAACCACCGCTAAACAAGCTCCCCAGATGCTTAGAAATAAGGTACGGTATGTAGGGTTCAATTGTCCTGAAACGGGCTAGACAATTGTGGCACAGTGAAATGCTCGATAAGAACTTCAACCACCTTGGGTTCGTAGTGCATTTTGCTTTGGAATTACAATTAGGACAATAGTAAACATGATTTAAAGGGTGAAATTCACCCAGGCTCAGTAAATAATTTATAACTGAATTTACCCTGACACAGTGTCATAAGTCAGTACACGGGATCACGCGAAATCCACAGCAACTTCAAAAGAATAGTTATTTGTTCAACCACTGTCATTTCGACTTCTGGAGCAGCTTAGATTTTTTTAAGAGTTCATGTGAAAATTATAAAGAAGGATATACTTAACATATAGTAACTTTTGTATGTGTCACGTGACCTCATCACTCATAGGCCAATTTGAAGAAATCTGTGAAAGTGTCTCAGCAAGGTGTTTTCCAACCGCCCCCCCCCCCCCCAAAAAAAAACAAAGGCCTCGTTCCTAGATATTTCCTTGGGTCGTTTTAAAATTTAAAAGGCAAAAGTGGGCACTCAGGGCACATTCAATTCACACGAGTGTCGATTGCAGACGTCGCATGCTGGATATCCGTTGATTTGGTTGCTTTCAGAACACTCACAAAGCAGGGAGAGAGCACAGAAAATCGGCAAAACAAGACACACGGGAAGCGAACAGCAAGATAATCCTCCATCCCCTTCACTTTGTATGCATGGTGTTAAACCATTGTACTCTTTTGATACCTCGCCAAGCCGTCTTTGTCAACTGTCAACATTTTCGAGTTTACAAAGAAGGGGGAAATTGGCCCTTTTCATTTCCAAAAAGAAGGCGAGACTTCTAAGAACGCTGTCATGCGGTTGGAAAACAGGTCTTGCAGAAATGCATCCAAGGGAATCTGCAAAGTTTCACACTTGAGCCTCGTCTATTTGGCGCTTCGCCTATTATTGCGGCTGCCCATGATACAATGCTACTTAGTACCTCTGTTTTGAATCTGCGGAAGCGTTTTTGTATCGCCAAGTAACCGCCAGGGGCAACTCGATCACCACATGTGCACAGAAAGCTAGCAGAGCGTTTGCTCCGGCGGCGTCCAGTCGTTTCCCATTTCGCCACCACGCCAGGAATGCGGCGCTGTCATCGCGCAGCAAAACTTAAGCTTGGGTTCTCTATATCTAGAAACATTCTGAAAAACTGCAAACAGTCTTCAGATTCCCATTAGAAACCTGCTAACATAACGTGGAATTGTTCCCAGCCCACTCGGATTAAGAAGATAACCTTTTCCAGTTCTGAAAGCAAAGCACATTAAAAGGAACATGACTGGCGAGAGGACTACTACTGCTAAGACATGAGAAGGTCCTATATGTATTTTTAATGCATACAATAACTTATGCCACAAAAGGCTGTCACTTCCTCATAACACATAAAAATCACATGCTAAAGATGCTAAAATATCAATGCGCCCAAAGTAATTCTTCACCGTGTGCATATCCGGCACTAAATCGGAATACAACGCTGTTTTGATGATATGAAACTGATGGGGCTGTTAGGCAATTTGTAACATCTGTTTACAGCAGATAGGATTTACACCACTTGCAGTGCATATAGCTCAACTGGTGATTGCAATGTTGGTGATATGCGGACCGTGTGCCTTCACTTACAGCTTGGGATTTACCATGCGATTAGCGATATCGGCGTCGCGGATGTGTGAGCAGTGCCTAGTTCTCAGGGGTGTCGGTTGCGGCTTGCAGTTCAAACATTCACATTGTTGGTAGCAGTGTGGGAGGGTGTTTGGAACACCTGAAATTCTGCATTCTGTATGCGATGCACTGTGGTTGGGAAATCTTATGAATCCGAATCACTGATATTCTTGTGCATTGGTTCTGTTAAGGGAATACTAAATGCTTTAAAGGCACACAGACAATTTTATCGAGTCATCTTTATCAGTAAAAATTGATTCGAGTCTTTATGGAACATTTGTCCGACAGCAAAGGGTTGATTTATCTGCATTTTTATCTGTACAAGATCTGCACTTCATCTTTTTGCCTTTCGTAGCTTATGGAATCCCAGCTCTTGGCAAGAGTGGTCTTTTATTAGATGAAAGCTGTAGTCTAGCAATAAAAAGTCATGCAATCTGTCCTCAGTGTGCTTTCAAGTGGCAATTAAACGTGCCCAAGTGGCATGGTTTAACACTGAATTTACGCTTGGCATAGAGATCAGGCAAGCATCGATCAGTGAAGAAAGATGTCTGTCTCAAGACTCAGCTTAGCTATGACACACTCCAGCATAACAAAAAATAGCCTACAAATAAGGCCTCCAGTGCAATGATGAAGAAAAAGTAAGACGGCAAGCAGGGTTGTACATTCAAGCATAGCTCGTTTTATAAACATGTATTGCACTACAGATTTCTTGACTGCTCTTCTATACACAATGCATGTCAAGTAGGTTCGATCAAATTACAACAATACAGACAATAATGTCGCAGCACGTCACACTCTCAATGGGACTGTCATGATTCAATAAGAGATGGGTGCAGGTCACTATTTATAGAATTTACATGGGCACCATAAGAAAACAAAATGGGAGAGAAGACAGACAGAAAACAACATGGCCAGCAGTCCATTAGACATAATTAATTATCAATGGTCACATGCAACGCATTTAGCATCAACATAAGTGTAAATACACGGACAGCCTATGTGTTCAACCAGAGCAATAACAATAACAAAAAAGAGGACTGTACATAAAATGTGAACATATACAATGTTCAATGCCCATAGGAATGGCAACGAACAGCCATGCAGAGAAATGAAAATAATAAAAAAAAACAACAACAAAAACACACACACAGCTGTCTGCACCTCTAGTAAAAAGTTTTTTCAGTGTCTCTCCACAAACTAAGCCGCACAATTAGTTCATCCACTTTCGACAGTTTGCAGCACCGCAGAGGCATGGTATCTTGTGTTGGTCATCTTCTACATCGAACTTGTAATCATAGGTCAACTGGAAAAGTAAGGATAACTCATCAACATTCCATACATTGACATGTCACTTCATTCACTTGCCTCCATCGCACAAAAATAGAGGTACAGTCAAACTTCAGCACATCGAACACAAATACAGTTAAACATCGTCAATTCAAACTAGCATACCTGCCAACCTGAAGATTTCAAAATTCTTAAAACCTCCGCGACCGGGGGGGGGGGGGGGGGGGGGGGGGGGGTTGTTTTTTTTTTACTTTCCAAGAATTTATCTTTAGCGACACCCTTGCTCACTCACCCACAAGCAAAATCCGTGTCCCGTAGAGTAATGAGCGAAACCTCCATTGTGTCACGGTTTGTTTTTGCAACGCTTTTGCAGTTGCTCACTTCGCCTGCTTCAAAAACTTCTCTGTGTAGGCTTGCTCAAAGCAAGTGCCACTCTGGTGTCCTTTCACCATCAGTAGACTTTCTAAAGTTTTCTCTGAAACAGATGAGCCAAACGTCGTTCGAGTTCTGTTGACAGCTGAATATTCTCTCGTTCAGCGTTACTGTGGGGAATGGAGAGTATGCCCAGCATAACCATTGAGATTCTGCGGAATCTGGGCGATCCGTCGACATCTCGAATGCTTCCCAATGGCGACCAGTGCATGTCGCACCTTGGCTCATTCAGTACGTCTGCTGGAATCTGGTAAGCTTTTATGTTAGCAAAGTCCACTTCGAGTGCATCAATTGTTTCTTCTCTTGTTTCCCCACTCTGCTGGGGCAGAATAGCAGGAAACACCATAATGAAATGAAGTACACTGCTGAATGAAGCAGTTTCTAGAGCCTGCACTTGGGCAACTTCAGCCATCTTCAGGCTGACGTCTTCCAACGGGAACTTGTGGCGAACATAATAACATGCTGCAGTGAAGTAGAGACGTACAGCCGAGAAGAACTGCTCCTTCTCATTTGAGGTCAGCGTCTCAACTACAGAGGAGGTTGTCATGCCAATGTTGTGTTCAACTAAAAACGCCGTGAAATGGCATTCTGTACGAATCACACCGAGGTCGCTGTCACAGCGAACAAAACTTGTCAGGCTCGGCTGGCTGTGCGCGGCTCGCACGTATCCTTGGTACTTTTTCGAAGCCATGTGGATCTTTGTCGGACTTGCCACCATGTGAAATGTTAACATCACAGGCACACGTGGTGCAAAATCCGAATTTCTCTCCTTTCTTAGACGGCACGCAGCACGGAAATTCTGCCGCGTACGACTTCAAAAATACTTGGAAGTACTCTCGCGGCTTTGAGCCCGCCATTGCACTGCGAAACCGCTACTACTCAAACTTCAGAGTCACACTGAGTCGGACGCGGCTGCAGATCACGCAAAAACAGAGGCCAACACCAAAGTTGTCCAAACACGTGAACAAAGGAACAGCAGCCTGGCGGAGGCGGTATCGAGTTATGGATATTGATTCGTGTTCCCCCGAGTAGAAGATAGAAGTCACTACAACGTTTGCAGCTGCTGATGATGATATCACAAATATGTGTTGCCCTCTCGTGGCCGTCAAAGGTACCATAACAGTGTTAACATGGCCTACGAGATTACCCTTCCGCGCGTGTGACGTTATCTCGGAGGCCATGATGTTAATTGATGTCCGCACTTTTTTTTCCCGAAAGTAAAACACTTTCCGTAAACTTTCCCGCAAGATACGTAAAATCGTAAGGCCGGTCAAAATTCGTACATTTTACGGAAAATACGGCAGAGTTGGCAGGTATGAACTAGGCTTATTTGAAATCCCGCGCAATTCGAAGGTTTTCAGTGGTCCCAACACAAAATTTTTCCAGACAAATTGAACAGTCAGCCGCCTTCAACTCGATCGATTCATGGGATTTGACTGCGGCCACTGTGATCTGTGTTGTGGGGTACAGGCCTCTAAGGCTAGAATCAGTTTCTAGGGACACTGCTCGGCGCCACTAGGTCCCAATGTTGCTTCCGCTGTTCCTTTGTCTCTGATTTGCGTTCTGGTCGTTGCAGTCATCTTCGCCGCATTTCACCCCGTTCTGTGCCGTAATAGAATGTGCTATGTGCTCTGCTCTTTGTTTCCGACCAGGTGTGCTCAGTTTCTGAGTAGGAAATGCCCAAATATAAAGCCTCGACTCTGTGCTAAAGGGTGTGCCCGACTGAGGAGATTGAAGAACCAACGATGTCAGAAACGCAGCTGACAAAAAAGCACAACATGCCTCTATCAACTCTTTCGACTATCCTGAGGAACAAAGCGAAGATTCTTGCAGCTTATGAAAATACACATTCATCGAGTGGACAAGAATTTGTTCTCCAACCTATCCGGACGTTGAAGACGGTCTATTGAAGTGGCTGCAGCACGTAAATGCAGCGCATCTGCCTATTAATGGCACGCTACTACACTAGAAGTCCAATGAGCTTTGCCTGCGGATAGGTCATAAGGAATTTAATTGCAGCAACAGCTGGTTGTGCCGATTTAACCCTTTCGCTGTCACGAACATACCGGTACATTCTCTATCATGCGTTCGAAATTCCACGCCTGAGCGCGAAGCTGGCACAGTTAGACAGGCTGCGCCAACTGTCAAATCTTTCTACATGTTCATATTTTCACCCCGCATTGTGTTGATACGTATATACTGAAGAGTATGGAGCGACTGCGCCCACGCTCGCCACCTTCTCTGCTGGAGGGCACGGTCGCTAAGCGATCATGCGGCGCGTGAGTGCAGTTATGGGTTTAAGGGCTATTCTGCCATTCTGCGCATGTTTGCTGGTTTTTATTTTTATTCTGTTAGCGTGTCTGCTAAGTTCAGGGGTTCGCGTCATTGCCTCTCCAATATAATATGTCTACACATGACTCGATCCCTGCTTTCACTCTCTCTCTCAGGCGAAAGGAAGAGGCATCCGTGAAAGATCCCCAGGTGGACAAAATTACTCCGCAGCCCTCCACTACAGCTCCTCTTTCTCTCTATCCACTTTCACTCCCACCTTCCTCCCTTCCCTTACTGTGTGGTTCAGGTGTCCACAGAAACAAGTGTGACAGATACTGTGCCTTTGCTTGCGGATAACAGCAGCAAAGGAAGTTGTTTTAGCCTCTTTCCATCCCCCTGTCATTTTGATTTCACAATGTGCCGTTTCTCTCCGTTGTGCGGACAACCGAAAGTGCGCCCTCCGTGCGTGCGGTTACTTCTGGATGGCTGACCGCGTGGGACCTTCGTCTGCGGACTAGAGTGATGGTTCTTTTGATTATAAATACGAGCCAGGCTCGGATTTGGACTCTCAAGAAGTATCGAGCAATTATCTTCTTATATTATCCTCATTTATAATCAGGCTGGTAATGATGAGGATGTCAATTAACAACACCTGCAGAACACTGAAATATGCATATTCCATTGACTACCATATAATGCGGAGTATAGGTCGAGGCGGAATATACGTCAACCCCCTTACCTTGAAGCAAAAAACTCAACATAAAAAACATAAGCACAAAACTTGACGTTTTATTCATGTGCCACCAGACTCCTCGCCTGCTCATTCTTCAGAGCAGTCCGAACTCTCGTCCGAAGATGACTGTTTCTCGCTGGCTGCATCCCACAACATGTCATCCTCGGTGCCGTCCAGCGGTACTGTCATGATTCAGGTATGTGGCCACAGTGGCGAGAGGCGGCCTGCGCAGCTGACCGGTTGGCGTTTTTGGGTTGTCACCAGCCATCCACTGATTGTAAAGTTCACGGACGCGGTCTTTAAACGGCTTGTTCAGGACGACGTCCAGTGGGCATTGATGTCATGCCCCCCTGGAATGACAGCGAGGTCCGTTTTCCCATCGCAGAGCGCCTGCTTTACGCCTGCGGTCAAGTGCCCGTGAAAAGCCTCCAGTACCAGCATGCTGGAACACCGCAGGAGTGCGTCGGGTCGCTGTTTCCACACAGTAATCCAACATTAAGGCCTCGTCCATATAGCCCTTTTCGTTCACGCGAACGACAGCGTCCCGTGGGAAAGACTCTTTCGGAAGCGTCTTCCTCTTAAAGATGATATATGGAGGCAGCTTTCTGCCGTCCGCAGTGCATGCGAGCATCCCTGTGAAGCGCGAATGCTCGCTGCCCATTGAAAGAAGCTTGATTTCCTTAGCGCCGCGTTCGCACACTTTGGTGGACGACGGCATGTCAAACCACACTGGGGTTTCATCAGCGCTGCTGATCTGTCCCAGCATGCAGCCATGCTGCTGCCGGAGACTGATAATATAGGGCTGGAATTTCACCAGCTTGTCCTTGTATGCCTTTGGCAGCTTCTGGCAGATTGACGTGTGCCGACGAAGCGTGAATCTCTTGTGTCACATGAAGCGACGAACCCAGTAAATGGAGCCCTTGAACTGCTCCCTGTACAGCCCGGATTCACAGGCGAGCTCGACAGCTTTGATGCGGATGAGTTCCGCTGTTACTGGCAAGGATCTCGCACGGTGTTCGCGGAAATCTGCCACCTTGTTTTCCAGTTCAGGATGCACCGCGCGGCGCCTGCGGAAGGACGTCTTTCGTGCGTTGCAGGCCAACAGCTTGACTTTCTGCGCTCGCCAATATCGGACGCATTTCTCCGAGACGCCAAACTGTCCCTGGGCAGACATGTTTCCGTGCAGTTCACTATATTCTATAACTTTTTTTTTTTAAACGCTGCGGTGAACTGACATCGGGTACCAGTACTTATTTTGCTTGCTGTCGCGAAACACAAAAAGGGAAGATGGCGTCGGTCCAACTGCGGTAAAAAAGGTAAAATAACTGCGGCGTCAACGCATCGAGTCGGTCAGCATGGAGGCGATAACGATGCGGATGCCAAAAGGTTCGCGCTCTCAGATTTTGCCAGACTATACAGGTTATGCTAAGGGCCGGTATATAAGTCGAGGGGTGGCCTTTTAGAAATATTAAAAAAAAAAAAAATCTCAACCTATATTCTGCACTAAACGGTACTTTATTTGTATAGCAACCATAATCAAAAATAAATTACTATGCTTCTTCCCTGAAACCAAGCAGACACTGGGGGTGCATTACGGCCAAAAACGCCTGACAGCGAAAGGGTTAAAGACCGCCAATGACCTCACATTCGTAACAGAGTGTGGTGGGTGCGGAAGCGTTGACAGAAACGTCGACCAGTGGAAGACACATACACTGGCTCCGCTGCTTCAAGAGCGCGCAGAGGATGATGTCTATAATTTAGAAAAAGCGGCATTGTTTTACAAAATGCTTCCCACAAAGACGTTTGCTCCAAAAGAAGCGGTTGTCATTAGAAGAAACCAACCGAAGGAAAGGATAGCCATATTGTTTGGAGCGAATATGTAAGGCAATCATAAGCTCCCACTGCTAATCATTGGGAAAGCAGCGAAGCCTCGATGGTTCAAATGACTCCCTTCCAAGGATGACGTGCTGTACACAAGCAACCGAAAGGACTGGATGACAGCAGCGCTTTTCAAGGAGTGTATGCGCCACCTTGTTCGTAAGTTTGTTGTATCGGAGTGGAAAGCTTTTTCACTGTGTTCCACTTGAAAGAGATTAAGCTTATCTTTCTGCCACCGAATGTGACCGCAATACCTCAGCCCATGAATCAAGAAATAATCCCGCATGCAAGAAAGATTTATCGCTACCATCTGTTAAAAAGAATCCTCCTCTGCTATGGCAACAGCAAAGAATATTCTGTGGATGTTTAGGTGCCATTTGCCTAATTACGCGCGCATGGAAGCAGGTGAAGGGTGATTTGATTCAGCGCTGTTTAAGCCCGCTGGGTTTTCTAAGTGGGAAGATGCTGGTTTGCCCAATGAAAAGAGTGACAGTTGCAATGGATTGTCTCATGCTCCTAGTATGCTAGACGATGAAGTGGAAGCATTCCGTGCGCGCATGAATGAAATCGGTGAAGACGACGGTTACAGTATCATAGACTCCCTGAATGCTGAATATAATGTGCTAATGTCGTATGCGGACTTGGAAGGTGAGATCTCTGACAGAGGACGTTCTGACGATGGTGACTGTGATGCTGAACTCGCCCGCAGCGGCTTTGGCTTAGGTTGTAGAGTCACTAAACGTTGTGCGCAGTTTTGTTGTATACAACAGCGGTAGCAGCAATATGCTGCACACTGTTAGTCAACTGGATACGCTGCTGCGAACTACACCGCCAAGCAGTCATGTACCAATGACTACTGCAAATGAGTATTTACATAAAAGGGCCGTATTGATGCACCATCCATCGTATTGTGCAATTACAGTGAAAGCTCGTTAATTTGACCCCCATTAGTTCGGAAATTCGGATAATTCGACGTGCACGCGAGGTCCCTACAATTATGCATAGGAGTTTACGGGGACTTCAAAATAACGATGCTTTACTGCATATAAATCTGTTGGCTAACTGACCTCCTTTGCGTGATTAATGGCTGCTGCCATGTCAAGGGCTTCCTGAAGAATATATCACAGATATTTTTTTCAAGATTGCTTGAACTAAGAATTTTCACCATAGATTAGAAATAAGGGACTCCTTAATTATAGGTTACTTTTGCCTTTTTTTTATACACCAGTTAATTTCTTTACAGTAGCCGGCAATGTTCTTGAACTTCAATAATTCGGACCTGCGCAATATTTCGGACTTCACTCAGGAACCGCCGCACGCCTCATAAGAGTACATTTTCACGACCGATGCTTTAACTCTATTGTGTCCAAAAGTTTCATTTTTCCGGACCAAATTTAGCACCAGCAATACTTTGGAGATTGTTTTTTGGCAGAAGGCTTGATTTAAGGCGTGACTTAGATGCAAGCGGTCATCGATGCCATTCAGCCGGCAATCTCTTGGCCGGACTAGCCTAGCTCTTTGTTCATCACTGCCATTGGAAAGGGTAGTAATAAGGGAACGCTCGTCGCATCATGGTAACCTATAAAGAGAGAGCAATCGAACTGAAAATGGAACATGAGCACCATCCGTCACTGTCGCAAGTGGGGAAAAAGGAGGGGGGGGGGGGGGGGGGGGGGGCGGAGGGGATGCATTCACAGAGGCTCTCAATCTGTTCGCTTTTTTTTTCCCCCCCCGAGTTCTATGTCATGTTAACCATGGAAACTGACATGTTATTGCTTCGTGCGGCGCGTGCATTAGTTGGCAGCATGAGCATGAACTGCAGCTGCATTGCAGTATGTCGTGAAGTGGCATGGTCATGAAGAAAGCCTGACTGGCTGAGATATTCTATCAACTGGACAGTTATATGGCTACAGCTTAAGGGGGGACACCCCTCTAAAAACCATTTTTTTATTTCTTGATAGATATTTATGAAACTTTCCTAGCTTATGTATTTAAATGTGCTGATTTCAAATATGCTTTTACTTTTTCTGTGAAACAAGTGGTTTTCAAAATATTACATAATTACTGTTTAAAAAATGCAGGTAATTTAATTAAGTAGTAACAGAAACCGCAGCAAAGTTTTGCACATAGAAATTATCTAGAATTCCAACGGAATGCATTAAGACATAAATGAACGTTTTAGGCCCATTTGAGCAGAAGTTACAGCATGTTAAACTTCACCAGAAAAAAATTCAATATGGAGGCTCGAACAAATTGTATTGTTTTAAAATTGTACTAAGTTGTGATTGGTCTTGTTTTAGTCTTAATGCACACACCAAAAGTTTATCTTTCTAACAAAAAAAAAAGAACTATGAAGCTAGCCAATCTAGAACCCGAGATATTTTCCCTGCACTACTGCAAATGTGTCAAAACTGTGGTTTTGAGAAAACGAGAAAAAACATTTCAAATCATTTTTATGCACACTGAGTAACTTCACACTCATAGATATGCACCAGGGGCATAATCTGGGTGCATTGCACCTCTGTGCCGCCTTTTGGCTATCTTGGCGATGCCGAGTGATGACTCCCGCTTCTTGGTGGAATGGAGCTGCGACGCAAGTCTTTCTCTTTAGCCCTTTTTGAGGCAGTGCTGCAGGTGTTCATGTCCAGCTCATCCAAGATTGCGGTTGTGGTGAACTTGTTGCCAGTGTTGAATCTGAGCACTGCTTCAGCAACAGCTGCTTGCACTGCAAACAGTGAAGAATGCTTTTCCTTGGACACAAGGCTCCAGATTACCGAGTGCAAGCTTTCATTGGAGTTTTGTGTTTTGCACCGTTGGCACCTCTGAAGCAGGTTCTTCTCGGCCAGGCGTTGATAGATAGGCAGCAGAGCTTCTCCAACATCCTTGGGCAAGTTGTACTGGTGCTTAGGCTGAACTTCACCTTTTGCCTTGGCAGCATTGTGGCGGCACCAAGAACTCTCACCGGTCGGACAGAGGTTGTGGTTTGGGCAGCTATCAGTAGAAGTTATGTGATAGTATGTTGCCATCACTGCCTGTTGCATGGCATCTACATCCCCCTCATGCGACTTCAAGGCACGGCCATAGTATGTGCTGAGGCGGGTGATGAGTTCCGCAGTCAATCTGCCTTTTCCACCAAGGCCTCATTTTCCATCTACCTTGTGTTTCTGGACTAAATTGCGGAGCGCTGTCCCCATTCTTTTTTGAATGTGATTAACACAGTCCTCCTTCTCCACCTCAACAAAGCCATAAACTCTTGCTTCCTGAATAGCATTAAATGTACGGCTGTCGCCGTCACACAGAATGGTGGTGTAGCGCATGTTATGCTGTTGGAGTGACCTTTCAAAGAGAATCAGGCCAGCTTCAACTTCCATTTGTCCAGCTTTAGATTCGCTGTTTTTCTGGCACTGATGGTTGTTTTTCCACTGCGCATAGCCCTCACAGTCAGGTTTCGGGCCATTTTTGCATCCCAAGCAAAAGTTCGACAGAACAATGTAGTTGAGCACGTATCCCGTGAACAGCTCCACGACGGCCCCGACGCCTATATGGGAAGAGTGGCCTCGGGTCATCCATGTGCCATCGTAGCACAGGGCAATATTGCCTTTGTGCCCAAAGCACAAGTCCTCATATAGTGCCTCCACTTTCCGCGCGAACTGGCTCATGGCAGCTTCAGCTGCCCGTGTTGCTGCAGGCTTTAGTGTCTGCTTCAGATGGCGTTGAATGTCTTGTGCATTCCACGGTGCGAGAGTCCCATACCCGCAAATATGTCATTTAATGCAGTCTGACCGTTTCCAGTAGAAAGCATCGCGCGACAGGCCAGCATGTTGATTTCGAAGGGGTTGCACCTCTTGGAGCCTTCCACCCGTCTCGAACTCCAGCTTTCCGCGATCTCATCGCAGGTATCACACACGACTGTCAACTTCGTCGCGAGGCCGTAATTGCGATCACCACGGAGCAAATGCACTGGGCCGCTACATGTTTTGCACTGAACGGCGCTCAACAGCGAATTCAATACATGTAGGTCAACAATCACGTACGCCGCCGCAGGTTCTGTTGCCGACGCCGCAGAGAGAGACGCGGCGAAAGGCTCAGTCCTCCGCGTTGTCGCTGGCGTCGATTTGAGACGATGAAGTGTCGCACGTTCACGGGCAGTAGCTTCGTTGACATCACTATCCGTGACAGCTCCAACGCCGATGCGTATGCGGTTGATGTCGACACGACGTGCGCGTTCGTCGTTCGGGAGCAGAGCCGACAAAGGCCCCAGCAATGCGTCGTCGTTCACGGCGCGGGCGTCGGACGGCAGCAACGCGGCACCAGAACTTTGACCTTCGCTTTGCGAAGGCTGCGCAGGTCCAGACTCCTTGCGCCGTTTGTTTTTCCTCCGTTTCCGGGCGCCGAACCGATGCACAGAGTGGTATTTCGTCCATCCTCCTGGCATTGCGAACGTCGCGCTGATGGCGTGGATGGCAGACTCTTTCAAAATGGCGCAGCACTTCAGGGGAGACAAGCCTTGTCTAAAACTTAGCCAATCACAAAACGCCATTTTGGTCACGTGCCCTTTTCAGCCAATGACAACGCGACGCGCACGTTTTCTTTGTGGTGGTTTTGTGTGCGAACGGAAGGAGCACAGTGTTGCCGACCGATTTTTAAAAAAAGCTGGAGGCGCGGGCTTTCCAACGAGACCAAAACGGCGTCGGTGGAGCGCGTAGACGGCGTAGATGCCGTGCAACGGGAAGGGCACGATTTGACCTCAATCTAAAGGGCAGCGCTCATGCCTTGGTAATTTCAGGTGCTTATTACAAAGCAAATACTGATTATTTCTTTCTAAAAATTTGTTGGCAGGTGCAAAATGACCTCGTGAATCCGAATATGGTAGAATTGAAAAGCTGATTTTTTCGCGATTTTTCGGTCCGAAAGAGCCGTGTCCCCCCTTAACACGATCCGCTTCTGCATCCGTCGTATCGAATCATACTAGCACGTGTGCATTGGCGGTGTGCGGAAGAAGATCACCGTAGCAGATCACGCTATGCTATAACTCGCTATTATTGACATATACAGTCGAACCCGGATATATCGAACTCGAAGGGGATCGCGACATAGTTCGATATATCGATAATTCGATATACAGGAATCGGCTTGAGACGCCACTTGCGATCGTGAAAAACGATACAGTATTTGTCGCGTAGTCAACCCACTCGCATAATGAGTCTACTCCCCATTTTTGCCCTAGAGAATTTGAAAAAAAGAAGAAAAAGCGTTCGGTGGCGCATTCCTCTGTTTTGACAACCGCATCCACAGCTCATTTATTGGCAGCGTGCTAAGATGCTGCACAGCGATAACGCCATGACGTGTTTATTGTTTAACTACACTTTTCATACATCCTGTGGTGGCAGGGAGTGAACTTGGCAGAGTGCCCGCGTGATGGCTTGATTGCACAAGCCTGGTTCGATTTATCGTGCCGCGCTTAGGGTAGGGAAGGCATAGTCCACTGCTACAAAATCATTGGCAAGCGTGATAGCTGCAAATTCCGTTTGGAGCGAACAATGCTAAAAGCCGGTGGCATGACCGCAGTCAACCGCGTGCTTTCGTTGATTCATAGATGCAAGAATGAACGACTCTCGCAAAAAAAGAAAAAAAAAGATCTGCCATTTTTTAGCATCTGCGGCTGCCGTAGCTTATAAGCGCAGAGCGCTCACAACACACACAGGAGAAGCGTCTGCCACGGGCTGAGTGCGTATTTCTGCGAACGAGACCGGGAAAGAGAGAGGAAGGGGAGAGATAAAGCTCAGCAGAAGAGTGGGCACAACCTTGCGCTTCGCTCTATCGCGTTTTTCCCCTCTCCTGACCACCAAGGCTGCATTGGTTCCCTCTTGTTCCTTCACACACGTGACTTGCAAACGTCACGTTCTAGCGCGGCAGCGATCACCGCTGATGCGCGCGCCTTTGGAGGAAGGGCGCGGCGCTGCACTAGACCAGCCATTGCCGAGCTATGTCCTCTCATTTCCTCCTCACGTGGCTTGAAAACATCACGCGGCAAACGGCCGAGGTGATGCGATCGTCTTTGGTGGAGGTGCACCGTCCAATGCTTGGTGCGGAGTTCGATATATCGAACGACCGATGAAATTGAGTTCAATATATGACGCAGCTTTCCTATACTTTTACATGGGATTTTCAAGGGGATATTCCGCGAGTTCGATATAACCAGAATTCGAAATATCCGGGTTCGACTGAAAATGAAACATGTGGAGCGGTGAAGTTTGTAATTTATAAAGCCGATTTTTCGCACTTCGATTATTTGGACCACCTCCCTGCTCTAGCGGAGTCAAAAAAATCAGTCGGAGACTGTATTTGCCACACAAGTTTTCAACTACGCACAGCTTAAAGAAATCTTGTAGTTTCTGCCACAATAATTAAAATTGAAGGAAAAAAAAGAAAACGCTAGAAAGAAAATCAAGTGCTAATTTCATGCAACACTTCCTTCTGCAAGAAAGGTTGCACAATACACAGCATTGGTAAAGTATTAACCGAGCGTGCCAGCTCATCTAATTTTCGCTGCACGTCCGCTAGAGCGACTGGTCACTTCAGCAAGCGCTCAAAAGTAAGCAAGCACTTTTATGCTGCAAAGACAGAGCACAGCACTCAGCTCCACCAATGAAACAGACACTATAAGTTAAAGGTGCCAAAACAACATGCACACACACAAGAAAAGAAGAACGGGACAGAGCGCGCGAGACACCAACTACCCCAACAAGAAGTTCTCTTAAGAAACAGACACTGCTCACAGCGCCACTCACCTCCTCTCCTCGTGTGATGCGGCGGTTGGCAATGATCAGGATTTTGTTCTCACGGTCAATCTGCACGACCTCAGCAACGCAGTTGGGATTGCATGAGTGGTTCATGTAGCGCGCGAGGCCACCACACAGTGTCGCATCGATCACACGGTTTTCCTCGAGACGAAACATGTACACGCCACGATTCTGCAAGGAATAAAAAAAAAAAAAAAAAAAAAAAAAAAAAAAAAAAAAAAAAACGCAAGGGTGTTCTCAGACGAATGCTTTAGGGTAGGAGACAACAGCAAAATGGCTCGAAACAAAATGGCTCGCTCACCTGTGCTTCGTAGATGCCCTCGTTGCGCTCAGCAATCTCGTTGCGAATGAGCTGCCCGATGTACTCGATGACCATGGTGTGACGCTCGATGTCGCGGGCAGCGTACAGGCCCAGGCCCTGGATGTGCGAGCGCGCCAGGTACACATTGTTGCGCCACTCTGTCTTCATGCGCCGGTACTGGGACGACTTGGAGTGCACAAAATGCTTGGTGTAAGGGGAGCTGGTGTCCAGGCAGCTGCCTCCACCACCGCCACCCAGTGTCTGCAGCGACAGCTTGAGCGTGTTGCTCGAATGTAGCGTGTGAGGCCTGGGCAAGGGTTCGGAAGAGAGAGCAAGAGGGCATCTCGTCATTGTGTGGTTCACACATGGTCCAATCATCTTCAGCTTAGTTTTGAAAAATATAACTGCCGAATGAGGCATGTTTTTATCACTCTTGGTTTCGTTCGTAGGAGCCGGGAATGAAGAAATGAAGTTCTATGCTATCGGGGTTTCACTGTAACAAGTAATTAAATTAATCCTCATCAAGATCATTGCTGCATTCACCACACCCAACTTCTGACTACACTTGTATACACTCTGAGTCAGATTTTATATTTACACACTTCTAATTACAAGAACTTGGATTGCCAACACATAAGACCTTATTTTAAAAAGTGAATATTACAGTAATACAGTTGCTTTTTTCCTTCTACATACATTCTTCCATATTTTTCAGTATGCCACTGACAACTTTAGCAGCTCTGATAAGTTCTGTGAGCAAAAAGAAAGGAAAAAAAAAAAAAGGTTTATTTCTGAAATGTGAAGCACCAGTTTGGGCTGCATCAGCTTTAAAAAAAATAATTAAAACAAAATAAAAACAAACCAAGGATTTCTGAACAAGATTAAGAAGAAATCTAACCTGCAACAATGTCTACCTGCAGTGGCAGAACTAAATCCAACCATAAGTAGCCACAGCCACCCACCTCTTGAAATGAGTGCGTAGCTTTGGCTCTGATCGGGCGCAACCAGTGGGGTTGATGGCTAGGGGAAGCTCCAGCAGTGGCGATCGCCCGTACTTGAAGTTGTAATCACTCAGTGTGTCCACACCGGGAAGCTGAAGAACGAGGAGAATAAGAATAAATTTTAAAAAATTAACAGCCTACAAAGTCAGATGGCAAGTACAATGTGCAACCAACACTTTCAGAGATGGGGAGAGATCGATGGCTAATCCTTGAAAAGGCGAAATTCACAGACAAAGCTTTTCTCGACTGCTAATCAGGCATCCAAGTGATTCTGCACCTTTTCCTCTTATTTATTGCTTTGAAAAACTAATGTCCAGGTCAGCTTCCGCCTCCAAAATACCCTGCTCCCACCTGTAGGGCCTGCACGAGCAATCGAAGGGCTTACCGATTCAGTGATCCTCACGATCGCGGGTTCAGTCAGCCCAAAGAGATCTTCTCCCGTGATGAAGTTGGAGAAGACCTTGATGGCCTGCGCTTCCCTGCGGAAGTTCTGGATGGGCTGGATGACTTTCTGCCACACACCTGCACGGACAGCAATACATAGTCAGGTAACACTCAAAATACACGAACGAATAAATAAATAGACACGAAGGTGAATACAGTACCTTAACTGCATCTTAAAGCAACCACAGGGAGAAACCCAAAGTTGATATAATATCCATAGATACTATATCAATATTATAATCAAAAGGTATTTATGTGCAATGTATACAACAAAAAAAAAAAAGAGGCACAAAGCATTGCCACGCATACAGCACGTTTACAAGAGTAAACTCAGACCACATCCTCTGCAGGGCAACCCCCGATAGCCCCAAATTTTCCGCAACCTTAAAAAGAAAAAAAAAACAAACTCCATTACTTGAATTCAGTCAAACAGATTTTGTTCAGCATCACAGGGCAGGAAAATTTGCTAGCAGCCCTTGAATTCCAGATGGGTCGAGGCACCATGTGCAAGGTTCAACTGCTTTTCTAGGAATCAACTCAATGTGAGTAAAATTAGGAGTGAATGTCTGCAGCCACAAATCCATCATAAAGCAGTGTCTTAAGAATGATGCTTTACATCTTAGTGAACATCTGGACAATTTTGAGAGCATCAATTGCGACTTTCATGCTTTCTTTGTACTCAACTGCCAATGTCCGACTACAGTAGCCGACGGGTAATTCGGACTCCAATAATTCGGACTTCAGTGAGGCACCGTCAGTCACCCCATAGAAGCGCATACATATTCGCGACGGATATTTCGGACTTTAAAAGTCCGAAAGTTCGATTTTTCGGACTAATTTCAGTCCCCTGCAGGCCAAAATCTGCCATCTTATCGGCTTTTCGCCGGCGCAACAAGCGCCATCTTGGATTGAGGTGGATTGGCTCTGCAGTTGGATTGGCTTGACATGGTTTCGGTGCCCCATTTTTGCCAGGAGAGGCCCCTGCAATCTCTGCCACTTCGAGGTGGCAGTCGGATTGTCATCGCCGTCAACCTGCTTTTGTCGCCAACGCTGACGCGGGCAGCTATCTCTTTGTGCTTTGTCTCATACGTCCGCCGTGTTGTCACACGAGTTTCTCCGACCGCGTCAACCGAGTGGCGCGCCGTCAATCCTTTGGCCGTTTTGTGATTGCGTCCGGCGGTTCCACCGCTCTGAACGAAAAGTGCCTCATTTTTGCGTGTTTGACGAGCGGTGTGGTGCGCACTCGGGCTGTGGACATGGCCCCGCCGGTGCTGCCGGGTCCGTCAAAGAAGCGTGGGAGCTATTCTACCATGACCCTTGAGAAAAAGGCAGCGATCATAAAGCTAGTGCTGAGTGGGCGAACGCAACGATTTGCGCAAATACAAGCGCAAATCGTCGCCAGCAAAAGAAATTTGCCGCAAGGTAAAATCGGCGACTTTTTTAAGCCGATTTCCTCTGAATAAAGTGATTTTTTGTGCTTCACGGATTTTTCGGACTGTTCGATTATTCGGACCATTTTTCGGGTCCCTTCAAGTCCGAAAAAACGGTCGGCGACTGTACTACTGTTAGGGTTAGACACAGTTGCCCACTTCAGAAGGTGATTCCTGGTGGGCTTTCCCAACTCTTGCACAAGATTCTTGCCAGCACTATCCACGGATTCCATCCTGTGTCTCACAATGCACCGTATGAAGAAGATGTAGCCATCTGCTTGAAACTGTGATGCCATCTGCCTTTGCCTACAGCCGGATTTGCATCTCCTACAACAACAAACTCGTGTACATTCACAGACTACAGCAAGGGAGTGACTTGAGAAAGGCACTGCGATGCTGGCACAAGTGGCTGGAATTTTGGCAATATTTTCAAACCTTGTCACTGCAAAAAGCACCAACCGTTTGCCCCAGATTGCCGCCTTCTTTTATATTTGAGAATAATCAATGCCTGCCAACCGTCCGCCACAGACTGTTGCCTTTTCTATTTGGGAATAACCAATGCCTGCCATAAAAGATATTGAATTTCGGCACCTAAAAAGACCGTTCTCATCTGCATTAAAAAGGGGGTTTTGGTTACATTTCCTTGTAGAGTTTCGTGCTGGTAATACGCAACACAGGTGGAGAAATCCACAAAAGCTGGAGAATTAGACTTGCGCAACAGTGGCGGGCGATCGGACGAGGGACTCACCTTTGGGTGTGTTGTGGGTGAGCACCTTCTCCTGGCCATTGTAGGAGACCTGTATCCGGAACTGGGGCTGGCCGTCCACGTCGTGAATGCTGCACGTGTAGCGACTGCGGGCGCCCAGCTTGTGCATGCTCCAGTAGATGCGCACCACCTTATACCCCACCTGGTGGTGAGAGTTAAGATATGGAGGACATTGTCACATTCAAAGTTGACGGGGGGGGGGCAAGGTGCTTCATTTTCAGCGCAAGGTGGCTCGCAATATTAAGGCACTTTTTTTCCGACCCGCAAGGTAAATGCAGTTTCCGCCAGAGCTCTTTTATATTATCAGCTGAGAAACTTCCCATACGACTGTTTTGACTGGTCAAAATTCGGATGTACAGTCGAACCCGGATATATCGAATTTTCGTTATACAGTAAAAGCTCGTTAATTCGAACTTCACGGGACCGGGAAAAAAGTTCTAATTATCCGATGTTCGAATTATCGAATGGCCTCGAAAAAACTGACCAAAACCATTTGTATTACGGTAAATGTACCATATTTAGTCGCATAATGAACTCGCTCGCATAATGAACCCACCCAGCCCCGTTCGTGCCTACGAATCTGAAAAAGAAAAAAAAAAGCGTCAGTCATTAGTGCGTCCCTCCGTTTCGCGCCGTCAGGGTCCACAACACATTTCTTGGCAGTGCGCCAAGATGCTGCGCAGCTTTTGACTTTAGCTCCGGCAGGGAGGAGGAAAGCGAGCTTGGCAAAGTGCCAGCGCTTGTCCGGTTGTGCAAGCCTCCTTTTCAGTACGTTCGCTTTCGCTCATGCTGGGGTGGGCGGCGCGCGGTATACTGCCACTCCAATCATCGGAACGGTGCTAAAAGCCCGTGTCATGATTGCGGCCACTCCAATCATCGGAACGGTGCTAAAAGCCCGTGTCATGATTGCGGCTGACTCGCGTGCGTGCTTCCGTTGACGACTGATGGGTAGAAGGATAGATGGCTATCGCAAAAAAAAAAAAAAGTTTAACCCATAGTGCCCGTCCGAGATCACAGCCTTTTATGGGTGTTGGCTGGAACTGCGCCGACAGTACTCATCCCTATTTCCAAATTAGCAGGGTTGGAATTAACGGGTATTTAGTTGCGAGCTACGGAGGTTGCGCAGAAGAGAGAGCAGGCAGCCGCCGCTGCGCGGCCATGCACTGACCTTGCCGCGGCCGCCGTCCCCTCCCTCCAACACTGCCGGCCAGCCACCACGCCAGTCATGGTGCCATTTAAGTTTTACCCACTCTTCCATAGTTTTACCTGGTTCCATCTTCTGTCCACGTTTTGGACATGCGCAGCCTCTAATTATGCCTACCGATCGCGGAGATGTTTCTTTACTTTTTTTTCCCGTGTGATGTGCGCCAAGCCGCCTAGACGCAGCGGCGCGTAGTTCAAATTATCCGTAGCAGAACCGACTCTCGTTCGAATTAACGGACTTTTTTATACACAGATCTCTATGGAGCTTGGCCGGACCAAGTAGTGTAGTTCGAATTATCAGAAAATTCGAATTATCGAGGTTCGAATTAATTGAACTCGTGAAATATCCCTTGAAATCCCACGTAAAAGTATAGGAAAGCTGCGTCGTATATCGAACTCAATTTGACCGATCGTTCGATATATTGAACTCCACACCACGCATTGGACAGTGCGCCTTCCCCAAAGACGATCGCATCACCTAGGCCGTTTGCCGCGTGACGTTTTCAAGCCACGCGTGGAAGGAATCAGAGGGCACAGTTCGGCGATGGCTGGTCTAGGGCAGCGCCGCGCCCTTCCCCCAAAGGCGCGTGCATCAGCGGTGATCACTGCTGCGCTAGCACGTGACGTTTGCAAGTCATGTGTGTGAAGGAATGAGAGGGGGCAAAAATGGGGAGTGGATTCATTATGCAAGTGGGTTGACTACGCGACAAATACCGTATCATTTTTCACGATCGCAAGTGGTGTCTCAAGCAGATTTCTGTATATCGAATTATTGATATATCGAACTATTTCATGATCCCCTTAGAGTTCGATATATCCGGGTTCGACTGTATATGGATAGTGGCAGCAACTGCAGTCATTGAAGTAAACTGTGTCCAAGTTGTAAATTTTCACATTATTGATAAATGCAGGACCACCCGACAAATAAAATCAGCTGAAGAGGTGCTTAGTAGAAATTCCTAGGCGTACAAGTGTGTAGGAATAGAGAGGAAAGAAAAGATAAGCGAGGCGATTTTAGAAGACAATGAAGGCAATAGCAGACAGCTTTTTTTTGTCCGCTTCTAGACAGTGCTACGCTACATAAGAGCCCCCCAAAAAAGCATGCGGACGCTGGTCACTCTTTCTGAAGCAGAATTTCCCAACTGGTATGATCAAAAAGCCCTAGTTTGCACTCCTGAAAGCTGCAACACTAGACCGTACCGTGTTGTCCTACTGAACACAACTGGGATAAAGGAGCAGGCCCAATTACTTACGGGGTAGATGCAGTTTTGTGTGTGGAAGTTGTGCAGCTGATGAGGCAGCAACTGCCCAATGCTTAGGAAGATCAGACTACCAACACGAAGAAGGTTCTGCTCCCCCTTGTGAATCATGCTGGAAGAAAATAAAAAGAGATTAGCGTTTCACACCCAACAAATAACCAAACCGAACAACACCATTTTGGTACGAAAAGAAAAGAGTACAGCGTAAAGAAAAGTGCAAGAAAAGAGTAAAGTGTATAACAGAGAGCCTACTGTGCGATGAAAGAAAACATTGAGCAAGGCGACTTGCTGGACGACACAAAATAATATGCCAACGCAAGGGAAAGGTTGAAATGAGCGAATGCATTTCTGCTCTCTCGCACTGTCGTCGGCTGATCAAACCAGCTCATTTCCAAATGCACACCCAAAAATTTCACAAATCTCGAGGGCGCCCCGTGAGGTTAAACCCTGCCGAAAAGTGAGAACTTACCTTGCGACTTGTTTATGCTCGTCACGGTTTATGTATACCCGCCGGAAGACAGCCATGGACTCGAGAACGTTCTCGAGGTTTCGAGGTGTGTGCTGAGGACACAGGATGCTCTGCACAATAATCGTAGTGCGCGTAAGCAAAAACAGTGCTCCACTTACAGGTTAAAGTAAAAGAGAGGGCCAGACTGTACTACCTTGTCCTTGAAGAAAGAGCAGCCGTCCTTGCTGGCGCAGGGAAAGTGGTAGGCGGCAGTGCAGCGGAGGCGGAAGCAGTGCAGCGAGGCGCCCGTGCGATGGCACCGGCTGCAGGTGAGTTGCAGGGCGCGCCGACAGGCCGAGGCCACGTTCATCAGAGCCCCGTTGCACGTCTCGTACACTTCCTGGGACCATAGGGCGCAGTTGAGGTGCACCCATAGGTCCACGTCCAGGTTCAGCAGCCTGCGCATGCGAAAAAGCAGTTAGGAATAGGATTCCGTTGACATGTGGAAGGGCATACGTTGGTCAAACGGGGCGCTGTTTAAATGATAGGATCCGTGAGCACAAGAACAATTTAGAGCAGAAAAGGGACAGGAATCTCGTTAACCATTGGGAGGACTGCAAGTGTGAACTGTGCTTCCAAAAGACGGAAGTAATAGGCCGAAACCGAGACCAAACAGCAAGAGAAATTATTGAGGCAGTAAACATGGCAGATGGTAAAGAAACGTGTGATCAGCACCTCCCTAATGCTTCATGCGAAGGCAAGGGCTTTTTTGGAAGGGAGAGGGTGACATAAACGAATTTGGTTGTTCACTTTCTATCACTCTCTGTGTATATAAAGACAGGCTTCATGAATAAAACCTCAGTCGTCAGTTGAGTGCAACGTGTGTTTGTCTTCCTATCTGTCCATGTTTCTAGCACTGTTTTACCATAATGTCCAACCAACTCGCCCAACAATCCCCTTTGCGGAGAATGTAGCTGCACCACGCATTTGCTTTGCGTCGCAATGGATGAAGCCGGGCCGTCTGGCACTGCGGTGCAGGTTTGCTGTGCTCCATGTGCTGAAGCACCCGGTTACGAACACAGTGGGAACATGAGTCTACCAATTCTGATATTGCAGCTAAACAGTGCAAGAAGTGTAAAATGTATCAAAAGTATAGCAGGGCTAAGCAGTGCTACGCGCCTACTTCGCATTTGATTAACTATGGAAATCGGCTGTAATTTCTTTCTTCTGCCACATGCAGCACACACAATCACCACGCTACATTACGCCACTACAGCACATACATCTTCCACTGTGCACACCTCACCGCTACATGATTGCACCGAGCAATAAAAGTGTGTAGTTGATGTGCAAAAAACATCAGAGGTCGATATGACCTCATCTTCAGTGATCCCTGAAATTTCAAAACTTCGTTTCGGCCTTTCAAAATGAGATTGCGGCGGTCAATGAGGCAATGCTAGCTGTCTGCAGAGGCCGGTTCACTTTTTCCCTGCGCCGATTTCTTGCAGCGAAAGCTGCTTTCCTATCTTCTTGGCACCCTCGCTGGCTGTAATCGTCATATGATCTCGCACAAACTTCACAATATGATAGTCTGCGACGAAAAAAAAAAAGAAGCAGAAGAAAAAGACCTTCTTGCACGCGCGAATGGCACGACCAGCGAACGACACACAACGCAGAAAAAAAAAGAAAGGCTGGCGGCTAGGACTGTTGACTACTGCATAATAAACCACAGCTTTGTGGTGGCACTAGGAGCTGGCACTAGATATGCTGATGATAGCTACAGCCCACGGATCATACACACAGGAACGGCGGTTTCTGTTTCACGCGAGAGTTGCGAGCTGTGTAGTTGTAAATTTTAGCCAAATTCGTAATACTATGTTCTTACATTATAAAATAAAAAAATAAAACATGTATGTTATTATGAAACATACGCTATAGTATTGAAATTTGCAATTCTGAAATACAGTCGAACCCAGATATATTGAACTCGAAAGGGATAGAGAAATAGTTCAATATATCGATAATTTGATATACAGATAACGGCTTGTGATGCCACTTGCGATGGTGAAAAATGATACCGTATTTGTTGCGTAATCAAACTACTCGCATAATGAGCCCACCCTCCACTTTTGCCGCTGAGAAGTTGAAAAAAAAAACCCTCCGCTTATACTGTCGCATCTACAGCTCATTTATTGGCAGAGGCCAAGATGCTGCGCAGCGATAACGTCACGACGTGTTTATCTTTTGACTATACTTTTGATGTTAGCTCCTACGGTGGCTGGAAGCGAACTTGACAAAGTGCCCGTGATGGCTTGATTGCACAAGCCATCACGGTGGACTCGGGCGGGCAGAGTCCACTGCCACAAGATCACTGGAAAGCATTATAGCTTGACACACACACAAAAACAAATCTGCCACTTCTTGACATCCCCAGCTGCCATAGCTTACGCTATGCCGCAAGTTAAGCACGCTGACAAGAATGGAGGACTTTCGCAAAATAAGAAAGAAAAAAAAAGGGGGGGGGGGGGGAATCTGCCGCTTCCCACAAAGAGAGAGGAAGGGGAGAGAGAAACCTCGGCAGAAGTATGAGCACACCCTTGCATTGCTCTATTGCGTTGTTTCCCCTTTCCCGAACAGCACGGTTGCATTGGCTGCATCTGCTCCGTACCTGTCGTTGCCAAACCGGTTCCCTGTTCCTTCACACACGTGGCTTGCAAACGTCAAGTGCTGGCCCACGGGAAACGATCGCCACAGATGCACGTGCCATTGGAGGAAGGGCGCGGTACTGCTCTAGAACAGCCGTTGCCTAACTATTCTTTTATTCCTTCCCAAGTGGCTTGAAAACGTCACGCGGCAAACCGCCGAGGGTGATGCGATTGTCTTTTGGGAAGGCGCACCTTCCATTGCGTGATGCGGTGTTCGATATATCGAACGACCGGTGAAATTGGAGTTCAATATACGACGCAGCTTTTCTATACTTTTACACTGAATTTGTAAAGGAGATATCCCATGAGTTCGATATAACCAAAATTCGAATTATCTAGGTTAGATATATCCGGGTTCGACTGTATTTTTACATTGGAAATGTAGAAAAGCAGTTGGATATTTTTAAAAAATTCGTTAATGTGGTGTTCGTAGTAACGAGATTTGACTGTACACAACACACGCAATGCAAATGACTAGTGTCATGGCACTAAACTCTGCCGCCAAAATTGTGCATGTCAAATACACATACAGAAATCACAGGAAGCATTACCTGGCAGCACCGTTGGTTTCGCCGTCCCCAATGTCGTGGCACAAAATGCACTGCCTTGTGTCTTCCACTGGCTTATCCGGCTTTACACATATATCCTGGGCATCCAACAGCTGTGGACAAACATGGAACCAAGGAGAGGCACAAAAGAAATGTTGGAATGACAGAAAATGTGCCACCAGGCAAACTAAAAACCTCTGTTAGCAGCTACGGTACGAATACTACATTCCAAAAAGCACCGAAAGTTCCAACAGAATCACAGACACACTCCTTACCCGAGCAACTTCCTCTTCTGAGGGAGGTTCATACTTTGTACCACCAACAAAGTCAACAGTCCAAAGCTTCCACCGAACGTCTTTCCATTTCTTTGTGATGGGCTCCTGTGTGTGGGAAAGAAGCTGTTAGAAAACAAACAAAAAACAGTCGCTGCTTGACACCACCAATTAAAACTAAGGCTAATAACTTCGAATCTCCAGAAAACAAAACAAAAACGACCGTATGGAATTACAAATTTGAGCTATACGCAGAGATGACATATCTGCAGGGTCTAAGGCAGTTTTGGACGAGAGAGGCGGGCAGTGGTATGCACATGAAGCTGATACCCATGGTATTCCATATGTCGTAAGGAGCCATTAATTCGTATCCAGATCAGTTCCGCTGCAGAAAATCTGAATTTTGCATCGTTTCAACAGCTTGTTCATGCCAGTGGTCAGTCCCTTGAATGGCGGTAGGCAGCAGAAGTAAGCTCTTGATTCCTAACTTTTGATCAGTTTTGGGGCGTACATTGCGCAGGAATCAAAAACAGGATTGTTTGCAGTTTGGTTTGCTGCAAGACAGATAGTTAGGCCATTCGCAAATGTCGAAGGCATGACGGAGTGCCATATTTTTTCTCTCTCCATTGCCTTTACACTCTTTCCTGTGATCATATCGTTACATATTTATTGTCTTAACGTGCCGTGATGCCATCCCACAGGAAGCTACAAAACAAAATAATTTGGCGGGACGAAGTGGCAAAAAGGGGGAGGGCAAAAGCGTTCTCTAATATTTGGAGTCCACATCTTCATTTTCTGTGGCCGGCAAAAGCTACAGCTTGTGGGACAAGCTTTATGTGGCAATATACGGTACTCACTACCAAGTTCGTCCTCCAATAAAGGTAGTATGTTCCCAGTACAATGTTTTGCCTCGGTCTCATTGTTTTGCTGTGCTTGGTTAATTAAAGAAAGCTTGGCAAGTTTGCATACATATTTCGCAGTCCTGATGACTTCCAAAATTAACATTTTACTGCGTTCTCGTTGCAACACACGTGCAGCATGCACAAATTTTAACACCCTTCTTCATGCTTACGTAGAAACATTTCGTCCCCATCTTTGTGCCATGCATCGCAGGCATGAGCGGGAGCAGTGCGCTGCTCGACCAAGCTACTTATATCCTTCCATTCCACTGCTGGAGATAAAGCATAGACTTCAAAAATACCACTGAGGTGCCCAAACTGCAGGGCTCTCACATTTGTACCAATAAAGGCAACCAAATTTTAGTTGCATGCTCCGTTTGCCATGCAAGCTTGAATTTTCAAGCACCAGTCTAAGTTGATCTTGCATCAACAGATTACGCCCTTCTAATGGACAAAGAGCTCACTGCTTTCTACAAGCTAGCAAAGCTCACACAAACTTCTCCCTGTTAGCTTCTATAAATTCGAAAAAGTCAAAAAGTGATGGCAACAATGCACTTTTATTTTTGCAAAACCTCCTGAGGCTAAGCCACACTACAACCATTCATTTTCAAGCAGCTATCACCGAGTCCTTTAAGGTACAGACATCAAAGGTTTGCATCATAAGGCGGGAAGAAAAATGTTCCCCCTATAAACCCAGTCCACTTATCAACAAATGTGTCCTTTTCTGAAACTAGATCAAGATGTTCTCGGTGTTTTTGTAGCGAAAGCTTAGCATAGCTAGAAGCTGAGCTATACAAGGCTAGGTTTACGCCTTTCGCTGGTGTCCTCAAAAGGCCGCTACTGTGCATGCGCCATTACCATGGCAACCGGTTCAGCCGGAGACGAGTGCAACAGCCGCCCGATCGCCGGCTGCTCTGCCGAGCGGCGCATGACATGGCATAAGGCGCTACTGTGCATGCCGTAACCATGGCAACAACAGCTGGTTGCCATGGTTACGCTGCGCTCGCTACAAAGAGGAGGAGGAGGGTAGCGGCATCCCAGCAGATGCACGCATCGGCGCGGAGAGGAGCAGAAGGGAGTTTCCCCACTGGGCATGCTCGCGCCACCGCGGAGAGCTGAGTGGAGCAGGAAAGCATCTGCTGGCATTGTATGCGCAGGGCATGAAGTGGATTCCACTTATAATGGAGTAATTTAGACCACCTAGGGATCTTAAATGTGCACTGACATCGCAAACCACATGGACACCTCTCCACTTCACCTCCATCATAACGCAGCTGCCAGGGCTTCGCAGCCAGGTACTCTGGTTCCGCACCCAAAGCTTTCGCTCCACATTCTATTCAGCAGTGTTGAACCCCTCTAATTTTTTTTAACTTTCTACCCACAAATGGTTTAAGTCCTCTCGAGAAAACACCAAAAAGGACAGCAGCACCCACCTGTTCCTTGTGCAGAGTGTGCTGAGCGGCCGTCCTCTTCCGGTGCACAGAGCCCATGCTGGCCTGGCTGTCCTCTTCGTCGGCGAGCGACCGCTGCTCGGCAGTGTCCTCAGCATCGGTTCGTGCATCGTCCTGGTGAGGTGTGGCCGCCCGGCTGGTGTTGTCTTCCTGCTTGATGCAGGGCTCTTCGTCCTCCTCTTCCATCTTGTTCAGTCGCTCCTTGCAGCACTCACCCCGAAAGACCCCGCCCCCGTGCTCATCCTTGGCAGCGTGGCACACCACGGCGGCTTCCTGATGGCACACAAGAATTCACTCGTTTACATTAAGCTTCTGGAGCCCAAGTTCACGTTCACCAATTGCGGGCAGATAAACATGCACCAAACCAGCAAGGCAACAGAAACAAGAAAATTTCAACTGCTCTAGGTCGGTATCAACAAAATCGGGTATTGGTTAAAACCTACCCATGACCTTAAGACTGAAAATACCATTACTTGAGGGGAGGGGGGGAGCAGGTTCTGGTTTCATTTTCAAAGCAACTTTCAGTGCCCACTGCCCACGGAACTTGGCCACTTTGGAAATAAATATCTTGCCCAATCCTCAGGGGTAGGTATCCTTTGTGGATAGAAAGAAAGACTCTTTTGAGATGCCAAAAACAAAACATTCCACGGAGATGAGCAGAATAACACTCACATAAGTTCTTGAAAGGCACCGAAACAAAAGTATGCTGTCTGAGCTGAGGCGATGGCAGAATCACGCCAAGGCCCATTATAAAGGAATGTTCACTATAATCAAGAGACGAACTCGAAAACTCCAGTATTTCAGTCATGAACAACCAAGCAGATAAAAGTAGGTGTCTTGGTGCTCATAAACTTAATGCTTTTTTTTTTATATACCCTTTGAAGAAATTAAATCCTAGAAGCAAAACAGCCTCGCTGCAAATGTTGTACTTGACAATGGAATGCAGAGAAGTATCTTAATGCAATGAAAAAACCCTACGGCCGTTTGTCAACAGACGCTCTGGTGTTCCCAAGTACGCAAAGCCATATGTCGAAATGAAAATTCTCTGTGCTAAATGCAAGCGTATTGCACAAAATTCGGTGATGTTCAGCATTTATGTTTACCTCTTAGATTTTCCGTATAAGAAAAGGTTGAATCTTTGCCTCTAAAAACCGAAATTGAAGCTTGCAGCTAACCGTTGAAAAGTACTTACAATGACCTTAAGAAAGCTCATGCTTTTATAGTAGTTAGCTTAAATAGCTCATCAATTCTATCTGTGAAGCAAAAATTTGATTCTGCTCTTAATAGTGCAGACTGAGAACTTTTTGCCTCAGGGCATTACAGCACCGCGTAGCACGTGAAGTTGGCCAAAATATATTTGTTGACAGTGCCGCAGTTTATCATACGCATAGGCTTTTGGCTAGAATGCTTACAAGGGCTTCGTAATGTGATTAGTTCCTTTCAGATCTCGCCAGTCAGCATCACTTAGGCCTTTTGAACGCTGCTGAGCACTTGGAGATGTTTTTTATGTATAAAACATGGGGCTTTTTTGAGAAAATTAACAGTGCCCACCTTTGCCTTGACAGTGCCTGAAATTTAAATTTAAAGTGTTTATACATGGTGCTTATACAGGAACAACAAGAGCACCCAAAGGGGGGTGCACTATTTTGCCTTATGTGCAAAACCTCCTATGATTCTTGACCTCTGTTAAGTCATTTTCTTTAATATTCTTTGCACAGTAGCACGCACTATTAACACGTCCCTCAGCAGTACAGCGTTGCAACAAGAAACCATAACAGGCCCGCTGGGCACGGGTAAACAAGCAGCGCATCATTACTGCTAACAGGAACCACGAGTATCCTAAAATGACTTCACAAAGACTGAAAGCAATGTGTCAGCATTCCCTTTCATTTCCAGCGTCAGCTTCGCTGCCTTGATTTTTCTTTGCCTGCTTGAGGAGTGACTGATGTCAGCAAGAAAGTCCACATATCAGCTCATTAGCTAGTAATAACTTCCAACATTAATTACAATAAGCAGCTTCATACATAATAATTAATGAGTTTTTGACAAGGCACAATGACCTTAACAGACTTAATTCATTTTAATAATAGCATCCCAAATTATGATGCTCTTCACTGCTCCATTATGAAAAGCTCCAGCAATGAGCTACGAGAGCCAAGACCACCGCACACATAAAGTGCAACGATATGATCCACATCCATGCACAAACCATTTTGACACGCGTCATAAAAACCTAGCAGAATAACACTTCCCCATCATTCCCATAGAAGAAAACGGGGCTCTCGCAGATACTATAAAATGCTGCTCCCTTCTACTCGTAGGGCTCAATTTAGAGGAGCACTACAACACTGACCTCGCTGCACTGATGAGCGAACCGGCAGTAACCGTGAAGTCCAACGCGCACGTCAGCGGCTGCCACTTTCGTAGGAGGCATAGAAAGTAGTGAGCCGACCTGCTCTGGCCAACGCTAATGTAACAACTTACAGAATTTTTCTGGACGGCTGATGTTGTAATACGCTTGTCTGTGCGTACCGCTAACTTGTTAGGACGTGAGTTTAATGTGGAAACAGTACCGCATTCAGCACTCACTCGAAGGCCAGCTCTAGAGCTTGATTCAAAACAGAAATGCTGGGGCACTGGTTGTACACCTTTTTGCGCTCATCTTCTGGTTTAGCTTATATACATTTTTTGGGGGCTGGTAGCTACTGCTCTACCCAATAAACTATATCATTAGTATTTCCTAACACCAGCATAATTTTGGTAGCAAAGTGGCGCAAAGTAGAGGAGAACATTAAAATCCATTATACACACTGCACTACACAAATTACAAGTGTGTACAAATAATTGAATAGCCCCGATATTTGATAACTGCTTGAAATAAAGTTGACTAATTTGTGAATTAATTTGATGATAAGCTTGTTTAGATGTTTTTACTTCTCTGTTCCATGAACGTATTTCTATAAAAGTTTTACACGAACATTACTACACTGCCTGGTTAATTTGCTTGTACCCACTCCAGCCTTGGATGCCAACAAGCAGCAGGCAGTATTTAATAAATCAATAAAAAGCAGATGAATATATTTCAAGTGACTGTTTGGGGATAACATAAAACATAATTGAAACTCTCTACGGCTGACAACACAGTTACCCATTAGGTAGGTCTAGAGCACCTCCTTAATAACTAAAAGCTGAAAGCAAAATTGATGGTTTAAAAACGAGATGAAAACTATAACTATATTTTTTGACCCACGCCTAAGTGCACATTTACAAAAGTTTGCATTCCAGAAACACCAAACACACAAAGCACTCCACACAGCAAGGCAGGCAAATGCATGCTTTCACCAACAGCTTGCAGCAGATTTGTGCAAAAAAACAAACAAACAAAAAAACAACAACACAAAGGCTTCATATGTTTTAGGCAGGCAACAGCGCAGATAGCATGATGGAGTGAGCAAAGCAAGCCGAAAGGAGAAAATGGGGAAAGGGGGAAGAAAAATGAGGTGGGAAAGGTCGAATGAAGCAAAAAGCCTCTCATTCCAGATGACAGAGATGATAATGCATCCATCAGCAGCCAATCCGCAAACCAAGATCAGCTCCGTTGAAACCATAAAAAAAAAAAAAAAAAGAAAAAGGAAGGAAGGAAGGAAGGAAGGAAGGAAGGAAGGAAGGAAAGGGTAGAGAGAAGGTTCAACCATATCTGGCAGACAAAAATAACAGTAAAAAAAGGAAGGTGCTCAGGTAGTAGTAGTGACAGTGGCCACAAAAGGCAAACACAGCGAAGGTTGTAAAAAAAAAATGAAAAGGTAGATAAACGAAGGAAAAGGATACCACGCGAAGGCAATAATGAAAAAAATTTGCTTGTTATTTTAAAAGTCTTGGGCTGTTAATTGACTGTTTTGTGGCTAACCTTTCGGTGGGAAGTTGCGGCCGCCGAAGGGGATCGGTGCGCAAGGGCGATCTGCATGTAGCAATTGCTGGAGCAAAAATAAACTGCCTCTTCGTCCTTTGGCAGGAAGAGCAGGGAAGCAGCCACGCAGCGGGACGAAAAAGGGGGGGGGGAACGGGGGAAAGAAACAGTGAGACCACAAAGGAAGAAAAAAAAAAAAAAGACAAAGAACAGAAAGATGTGAAGAGACATATGTGGCACACAAATATGACATATGAAAAGATGATGTATATGTATATATATATATATATACATGTATACATACACATAAATGAACACAATCACGAGTGAGGGGGAGAAAGAGAGACAGAGAGAGAAGGGCAAGAGAAAGAAGAGGCATGGCAAACAATTGGCATCAATGTTGATGAGTGTGTGGCGAGCACGCTGCGACAAGACGAAAGAAAAGCTTCCTTTTTTCCCCCTCCGGGAAATAAAAAAAAAAAAATAAAATAAATAATAATAAGACATAAGAAGAAGACGTGCTCGGTGCAGAGACAATGGCAAGAGACGACACTGCTAATAGTCTGCACAAAATAAAAAAAGGGGGGCAGGAGGGGGACAATGAAGTATAGAAAGGGCGCAGCCATATAGAGATCAGTACACAACTGGATAATTTAGTAGCCAACACCAAGTAATTGGCAGCAACAGATGTGCATAAAAAGTGTGCCTTCTTGGTACAGAAAACAAAAAAAGAAAGAAAGAAGGAAAGGGTGCAACGACATGTTGAGGAGTACTACATAAAAGCACACTTGCAGGCTTCAAGACTTGCACAAAACAGTGACCACGCAAATCTGAAGCACTGGCTAGTGGGCTAGACAACGCAGTATTCTGTCCTAAGAACACTAGTATAAGATGAATGAAAGAAAAAAAAAAAAAAGAAAAAAGCCTCTACAAATATGTGGCCATAAACTACTGGTCATGGCTGCTGTTGCAATAAAACATCAAGTGATTATAAGGTGATATATCATCCAGGGATATCAAGACATAAGGGACTCAGGAACCACATTTTAACAGCAGAGGCATTTTTAACAGCAGCTCAGCTGACTGTTTAGCTGAACTGCAGGGTTACAAGACAGCGCCAATACCACTGCAAGTCAATGTATAGTGAGGTGCAAGCTGAATGAGTTCACTAACAAAATGGTGGTTGACAGACTTGCTGCATCAGGTAGAGTTCGAACCTCTGACTTCTGCTAACCACACGTGTGAAACGTGCAAACAAACACACAGCATGGTACCAGAAAAATTGAATGCAAGTTAAATATGACCCCAATGGATTGTCTTGACTCGGTGTAGTATTAAGCAGTGATGCATACTGTGATATGCAGCGAGCACACACTCCCTAAGTAGCAACATCTTGGTAAGCGCTGTATAATCGGATGCGTCTTGTGAATAAACCCACTTTCGCTCCTGCCCTTGCTTTTCACGGCCATGACAGAGCAATCTGGTGACCAGAATGGGATGATACCACGATTCTGATGCAAGCACCACACAGCTGCTGCAACGGAACGAATGCCGAACCACTATCCGAAGGCAAGCGTTCCATTATGGCGACACCAATCACTTCACAGAGTTTCGGAAGCATGCCCGAACTTAACCCAAGTGACAACATCAATATGACGTTCTAGAGACAAAGAAGTTGAGACTGTTCTTGAACATAGTAGGCAGTACAGTTGATGAGGAGCCAAAGAAAATTCTAATTCCCCACAATCCTACTGAAAAGATCTTCGCAGGAACACAGAAGTCTCACTTCAGCCCCGAGTGTCCAGTAATCGCCGAGCGTTGCAAGTTCAACAAGTGCACAGGGCAGGAAGGAGAGTCCGTGAAGGACTTCGTGACGGAACTTAAATATCTTGCGCACAAAGTATACCGCAGGGAACAGACACCTTAGAAGCCCTCCTCAGGAAAGCATACCAAACCGCTCTCCATCTCCCTCCTCACTCACAAACATCAAATCTCCTACAGCTAGGACTCCACAACCCTACACATGAGTTTGTTGAAGTTCACAGACAAGCTCAATACCTACAGATCAGTAAAGCCACCACAGGTAGACACATACTTGATAGGCTGCACATCTGGATACCCACCAACCACCCCCAGCTTCTCCCCATCCCTAAACTCATACACTATAACCTCCAAGTCAAACCCCTCCCGCACCACACACGCCCAGTTTACCATGCTGCACGCAGAGCAGCCCGCACACGCGCCCTCCACAAATACTACGGGTCCGAGAAGGACGCCGTATGGGTGGACGCAGCTTGCACGGGCAGAGCTGCAGCAGGGGCGGTTGTGGACTGCATGAGCTGCACACTAATCTCTGCCCCTGTCCAACCCACCTCCACTCCAGAATCAGCTGAGGAAGCTGCAATAGCTGCGGCCATTGCCCACACTGAAGCTCGACACATTCTCTCCAATTCAAAAACCACAATACCAAATTTCGCTAGAGACAGGATCCACGAGACTGCCTACCGCACGTTACAACCAATTTTTCCTGAACCATCCTGCCAAGTGGAGCTCATCTGGGTGCCTGTGCACTCGTGAAATCCTTGTAACGAGGCTGCCAATGTCCACGCCAGAGGACTCGCAAACCAAGCGGCGGTGGACTCTAGCCAGCCCAACTAAAGAGAGAGCACGCATAAATTCAGCGAGCTGATACAGGCCTGTCAAGCCGATCGGCAGCTCTACCCTCCACCCCACTATTCCCTCACCATCCCCCACCAAATCCTGTGGCGCCGTCTGCCGACCTGAACCCTCCCCACCCCTTGCCTACTATCCCGCATGCACCGAATGCCTTCGCCCCACCCTGTTCCTTATGCTCCCACCCCACCGCTACCCTAACACACATCCTGATGCAGTGCCAGGCTGATCCTCCCCTGCCGGGCTTGGAGCTCTTCACTTGGGAGGGATGGGAGGCATCACTGCACCCGACGGACTCGCACCGGCAGAAGACCGCCAACATGCGGGCAGCCGTTCATCAGGCATCTAGAGCAGTGAGGCCGTGTCTGGTTTGGGTTTGCAGCCCGCACCAATGGACATTAGAGTTTTATCTCTCTCTCTCTCTATTGCGTGTAATTGTGAGTTAAAGGCATTTCTGAACGGTGCTTTGAGAGATCGGCTCATGGCAGGTTTGCACGACCAGGGGACTCAAAAATTGGGCTGGAAAAAGAACTTGCTGCGAGGCAAACTGGGGAGCTACATTACCAAGCAGAACGCTTGACTGACATAAATGTGGTTTGAGGAAAAGCGGTAATGAAAAGCATGCCGTCGAAAAGCAAAACAGAAAAGGCACAACGGTGCACCTGCTATCGCTGCGTAAACAGTCATGACTTTGAGAAACGTCAGCATCGCAATGTGAAGTGCCGCGCATGTGATAAAAGAGCACCTATAACGAAGTGCCGAGAAAAAGAAAACCCGACCGGCAAACTATAAGAAAGCAACGTACGAAGAGTCAGAGGGTTCGCAGACGTATGTTGTGCAATCTTTGGGAAATGGAAAACGAGGATACAAAGTTGGCGTGCACATCAAAGGAAAGTCCATTGAAATGTTTTTGCAGTAACGAGAGTATGTGACCTTGCAAGGTCATGTAATCTCGTTACTGCAGGAAGCACCCCAATTACTCGCATGAAGATGCTAGCAAAGGCATATGTCTGGTAGCCTTGCCTCGAGAAAGACGCGGAGGAATGGGAAATTATCGAATTTGTCAAACCATTCGTCCAGCCTAGTCCAACAAGAGTTTGGGAGAGTGTTCACGATAGCTATGCTACAAAAGGATGGAGTATGCCTGCTAGATCTAGTAGATGTGCACTGTAAATGAATAGAAGTCGATGAGAACTGCTAGAGCCTTGGAGGAACTGCACACACTTTTCACAGCTTACGGTTACCCTGAAGAAACTGCTACTGACAACGGTCGGTTGACAGTTCACTTTAGACAGCTTTATAGAGTTCAAGTAGCCCAGGGGTGTCAAATATACAAGGATAGCTCCGTATCACGTCCCTTCGAATGAAGCTGCATAAAGACTGATCAGAACGACAAAAAAACCCTCTAGTAACATGATGTTCTGTGATGAAAAGGTGCAAATGAGAAGTACAATACAGGAGCGCCTGAAAGCAAATGCGTAGACTCAAGCCACCAACACCAAAGAATCGCTACCAACTCAGGGGAATAATGAAGTGATTGGTCTAGGCAGCTCGGCTCTCTCAGAAGATGTTTTTCAAGGACTCTCTTCTCAAGAGGTCTTCCCCAGACGCCCAAGGAGAGCAAACCAAGTTCAGAGCAAACCAAGCAGTCTAATGGCCCTGTCACACAGGTATGGCTGAACAGCTTTCAACTCTCTTCATCCGAGGTAGCTTTTATCTCGAGGGAGATGCGAGCCGTATCACACAGCAGTTGTTCAGGAAAGGAAGTTTAAGGAAGTTCCTAGCCAAAAGAAATCGGTCATCTCCTTTGAAGGGTGAAGGGAATACTCTCATTTCCAATGCGGTTTACTTCCGAGTCGCTAAATAAACTTTTTTTTTTTCAGTAATTTTTATTTCTGCTCTTAAATACAAAACTTCTTTACAATATCAGTTTTGATCTGTTGCATGCATTCGCACGCTCTCAGCTTGCATGTGAAAACGATGGGTAGAACAGTAACACGATATGGTTATCACTCGTTACGCGAGCAAAACCTGAGCATGCTAATAATCATTGCAGACGGAACGACAGAATAGAGCGGCGGCGGGAACGCCGAGCCGCAAACGCCGCACCTAGTGTCCAGCAGAGCAGAGAGAATCACTGTGTTTAGAACATGCTCGTTGTTTTTAGCAAATGTGTTTTATTTTAAAACGGTATGTCTAGATAATTGCCTTTTGAGAAGAGAAGTGTAACCATATATCAGCTGTTCTGAATGTTATTTTTTTGTGTTAGTAAGAAATAAACAGTGCCTAATGATCCCCTGGAGACTTCTCTGAGAAACTCGTTGCAGGCTGTGTGACACGACGATGGCTGCTTTGAAGCGAAACTCCCTTGCACTCCTTTAGGCTAAGGTAGCTCTAGAGCTCTAGGATATAACTCGGGTAGCCTCAACAAGGCCAAGGGAGTCCAGCAATAAGCAAACACCCCAGGACCACGACCATGTCCAACCTCCTTGCAAGTAAAGAGCACATCTCTACAGGCAGCCAGCCAGCAGCAACGCTTCTGGAACGAAGCACCCGTGTTCGGCACGCTTCAAAGAGATTCATTGCAGAAGATCTCAAGAGAATTTGGTATGTTCCGAGTAAACTTATATGCTGCAATACCCAATATAGCAAAACCTCGATAATTTGAACAAAGTAAATACGACACTGTGGCTAATTTGAACAGTTTCTGCGGTCCTCCAAATTCTACTGCAAATATGACTGGATAAGTCGAAGTGCATTTGAACAGTTTCTGTGTCCTCCAAATTCTACTGCAAATATGACTGGATAAGTCGAAGCGCATTTGAACAGTTTCTGCGGTCCTCCAAATTCTACTGCAAATATGACTGGATAAGTCGAAGTGCATTTGAACAGTTTCTGCGGTCCTCCAAATTCTACTGCAAATATGACTGGATAAGTCGAAGTGCATTTGAACAGTTTCTGCGTCCTCCAAATTCTACTGCAAATATGACTGGATAAGTCGAAGTGCATTTGAACAGTTTCTGCGGTCCTCCAAATTCTACTGCAAATATGACTGGATAAGTCGAAGTGCATTTGAACATTTTCTGCGGTCCTCCAAATTCTACTGCAAATATGACTGGATAAGTCGAAGCGCATTTGAACAGTTTCTGCGGTCCTCCAAATTCTACTGTAAATATGACTAGATAAGTCGAAGCCCCGGCCTACATCAGGCTGGCTAAGTCGAAGATTTGGAGTGCTACACGGGAATGCCCAATCCCAATTTTACTGAAAATAGCAACGGCCTAGTACTGCAAAGCATTGCCGACACTGGATGTGCCATAAGAACCCAGACCCATAACTCACAGCCCAAAGAACTGCTCTGTGATGTGCTCTCAGCGCTTCATCAAGGCAGAGTATAGCGGGGGTGCTGGCATCGAGGCATCTCACACCCATAGTACCAGCAGTGTATGTCCCGTGACATGACCATTCTTGCTCTGTGCCATTTCTTTAATGGTATGCTGTGGCTAGAGGGTTAAATTAATTTTAAGAACTGTAGCATAAAAAGAACCATAAGAAATTTGGCCAACCTATTTGCGGTGTGTAAGGTAGCTTTGTATGAGCAACGAGTAGTAAATGGCCCATGATGGTGCTCATCCGCGGCAGAATATGTGGGGCTCCAAAGCCCCATGTATTCAATATGTAATTCATATGAAAATCAGCTACGCAATAGAATATTCGAACTGCACACTATTTGCCCGGCTCGGTCGTGCTTGAGGTCACTCTTTCAGAGAGTGGTACGTAGCACGAGAGCAACTTCCGATAAAAATCTTGGAGATGTGCGCGTTTCGCGAAATATAAAACTATACGGCTGTGCAGATCTGCCTCAATCCATTCGGGGCGAACTTGAGTGCGGAAGGCAGTCGAAGCACCGTCTTGTTTTTGATCTCCACTGGTACAGTTATGCTGTGTTTCATCTATATCATGAGAGAAATGGGGCTTAATTGAGAAAAGTTGCCAGAACAACGACTCCTCAATCACAACTGTGTAAAGGAGGGCATGCAGCAGAAATATCGGTTCGGCTTTTAAAGCGACTCCTATTGGTTCCGAAGCGACTTCATTCGAAAAAGTCTTTATTGCAAATAAGTTTGATTTAACAAGGTTCCACTGTAAAACTGAAATGGCAGACGCTCTCTAGTGAGCGAGAATCAGACTCGGTGGGACCCACGAAATGGTCCGAATAATCAAATAATGCGAAAAATCCGTAAACTTGAAAAACAATCACTTTTCTGCGAAAAATTGTCTTTACAAACAAAAAAAAGCTTCGCCGCTCCCCATGTTTCGTTTATAACGGAGTTACAGCATAGCGTGATCTGTTATTGTGATCCTGTGATCAGCTTCTGCGCGCCGCCCGTGTGCACGCGCTCGCCTGATTCAATATGACGGAAGCAGCCACCAGTGAGCGCGCATGCAGTGCATTCATGATTCATGGGGGCTCTCATTGGAGGGTTATATTGGTTATAAACCTCCAGTTGGCCCTAGAAGGTTGAGAGAAAGCTAATTTTTTTTGTTTGTCAAGCTCTCTCAATGAAATTTTGAGTAGGCTCATAGTATGCACATTTGAATAACTACTAAGTTTCATAAAGCTCTGCACGCTGGTTCTCGAGTGACAAAAGTATATCATATGGGCCACATGGGTCCAAGCCTGGAGAATTTGCGGAATGTGTTGGCATTGTGAAATTCATTGTGGTAATTTCTGGATAGGAACCCCAGAGCAATACAAGGCCCTTTTTCTAAATTTCCTTGTTTTCTAAGCTCCACTGTACAGATGCTAGGACGCTGCAGGCGTCGATGCAGTCGGCGGCGGCGCACCTCACAGTAAGGACGGCCTTCGCTTCCGTGCACTGAACGCGTGCCGCATCTCGAGGCATCGTAAGCGCCTGCGCAACATTTGGCACACTGCAAGACACTGTTCAGAGGGCATGACGAGAGATCGTAAATACGGCAATTGCAAAAATGGTGAAAGGCAAACAGAACGCATGAAGTACAAAGACAGCCAACAATGAAAGCGAAGAGCTGGAGCAGAGGACACGCTGGGGCATCCGGCGGAGATCATGCGTCAGCGGTCATCCAATTCCCCGCATTCTCGTCAAGCGTGCGCTATGCCCAATTGCAACCTTAAATTTGAGTGCAAGAAACTTGAAAGCCGCCGCATGGCTCCCATTCGGAAGCAAGCCACGCCTCGACCATAGCGCAGAGGGTGGCAAAAGGAAGTGCAAGAATTCGCAAACAAAACAAGACCAAGTGACGACGCTCAGTTCGGCGGGAAAGGAATGGCACGCACGCGTGAAGTTTGGGAACTTTCGGCGCTTGCTCGCTGCAACCGCTTATCTACAGTAAACCCTCGTTAACACGAACTCACATACCTCGAAAAATCAGTTAAGTCGAAAATTTTCCACGCCGCGCCTTCACCTCCCATAGGTGCTACGTATTAGCTCCCGTTTATCTCGAAGCAATTTTCGGGCTTAATGCGGATATCTCGAAATTTTGACCAGAAGAACCAAAGGCAACCGTCATTACCGAAAGGTGATAGGGGCTCCGAGCGAGCGTTTTGTTCCTATACTAAGTGCCGAATGCGGTCACGTTTGAAGAGCGAATACAAAATTACCGCCGACGCCACTCAGTCGGTTCAGCCAGTTCAGTGTGGTTCGATCAGTTGCCCTTCGCACGTGCAGAGCGGCAACAGTGATTTAGTGATTGTGTGGTCCTGTTTCGTCGCGCTATGTGCACAAAGTGTTGAATGATTTCTGTTGTGTATATGGTGTCCGCAACAAAGTTGAATACAGCAGCGGCGACCAACGGCTTATGCGATGCGTTCAGCAGCTCGAGGACGCTTTTGTCGGGCTGAATGCTAACGCGAAGCAGCCAAAGCATTACCCAGTTCTGCCTTCTAAAATAATAAAATTCAGTTTTTCCTGAGAATTCTTTTACAAAAGCTTCCTTTCTGCAGTGGAGCGTCGACGGGCGCGACGAGCCGAGGGACGCCAAAGCATTTTTGCTCGTCGCTGTCGCGCTCAGGTTCTGGGTTTTTAGAAAATTTAGAGTCTCACCAGGAAGCAGCTTGCGAGGCAGCCAATCGCAGAAGGCTTTGGGCTACTCAATTTCTGTCCTGACTTTTTTTTTTTTTTTTTTTAACGAGCGAAGTTTGTTTTCCCTATCCGACTTGAGCGAAGAGCCTGCAGACGCTCACTTATATGGGCACATCGAGACAATTCAGTAAAAGCTTGGTAGGGTATTAAAGGAAAATAATAAGGCTAGTGTGGCTAGATATTGTTAATTTTCGAAAGGAGCAAGAGAAAGCCACTGCTTGCAATGCAAGTATGCATCTGTAGCAGCACACCGCTGCGCTGCGACCTTTTTCTTTTTTTTTTAAATGCGATGCGTAAAAGATTTCATCAGCGTTATTGTATTTCAAGCTGTGTAGTGTTAGAAATGGGATATAGCGTAACTGTACTCTCCGCGACCAAATGACGATGGCGCGGTAACAAAGCAACGATGAAAACGTGCCTCTGTCGCAGAGTCCCGTAGCTCTGTGAGATGTGCACCAGAGGTAACTACACGCGCTGGCGGCGGCGGCGCAGCGCGCGACGGATCGCCAGGGGTTGTTGCCAGAAATTTTCGGCATTTTGCTTAACTTAAAACTCCGCTTATCTCGAAATTTTTCCCAGATTTTACAACTTCGAGTTAACGAGGGTTTACTGTAATTAGTTTCCAGTATTTCTACGATGAGTTGGGCACTAATAATTACAGAAAGGGTTGTTTATGAGACACACTACTGGAATATATAATCTTCAAAAAAATAGACCGTTACGCAGTTTTGTGGTTTTCGAAGGTCGTATACCTATGAGCCGAAATTTCTGGATCCCTCTACTACGGCATCTTTTTTGGGACGTTAAATGGCTTAAACAAAACTAAGCACATCTTTATTGTATTTTCAAGAAAAATAAAGAAAAGAAAAGAAAGCCATCATGTCCGTCTCACAGCGACGCTATCGGACTCGTAAAGTGCAGACACAGTTGACAGCTGTTAAATCATATCCGGCGCGCGCACCAATGGCCCCTAAAGTAGTAAATATTTATAAATAGGTAGCCCACGGCCCACAAAGCTAGACAAAGCAAATCAGACCAGTTGCAGTATTTTGCGGCGGCCTGCTGCTTGCCCATCTCATTTCCATCAGCCCGCGACAGCATGGGACGGGTGGCAGAGTTGCTTGATGCCGTTAATGGACTCCAAAAGCACCACTTGGTTTCATATTTGATGAAAGCGCCTGATCCGTGGCAGTCACGCTGCATTGACGTAGGAAGCTCACAATAATTTTCAGTGATGGCAATTACACCTCTAGCCATCAATCAAGATTTCGAGGTCTATAATTTGGTCAAAAAATACTTCGAAGATTATACCTAAATGCTCAACGCAGCAAAGTTTACGATATAATGAAGTTTTTCCCTGACAACTGCAACTTCATTTACACTGAGGTTCAACCGTAGCACATGAATCTTTAAACAAACAAGACGAACAATGTTTTCTATTTTTAATGTTCAATTCCTTTTTCACTGGTCAAATATTCGCCTCGATATTCGATGACATTTTTCTCCTATATTCATATTCGATTTGTATTGAAAGATTTCAATATTAACCCATTCCTAATCAAAGCCTTTGCCAAATAAGCAGTTCCTGAGCAAGCTTCACATTGTATCTGATTATATTTGAGCTTTTTTTTTGCCACTTGTAATAAGGTCTGATGGAAATTCAGTTTCAGAAACTAGTTCCTGTTTTGCGCACACCTGACAATTTTGAGGCGACTATTACTGCATGAATTCTTCAACTCCATTTCTATACGTTGCACTCCATTTCTACACGTTGCATTCCGGAGCAAAAGAAGCCAGCCAGCATGTCGACATCAGTCCCGCTACTCTAAGACAAATGCGAAATATAGTCACGCTATCGAAAAAACCGTAGAATTTAAGCAATGCACCTTTTCAACCCAGTTGTACTGGAACGCACCCGATCCTGAAACTTCAAAATAATAAAAAAAGAAAAGGAAAGAATTATAACAACATGCAAAAGGTTTTTAAGAATACAGCATTGCACTTACCCCCTCCTCCTTGATCACTGCTGACTCAAGATTAAGTTCTGATGCCTGTTTCTTGACCATACCAGTCTTGGAGACCATGATCTCACAATGTCGGCAGAACCGCTGCTTCCCGTCCACCAAGTACTCTGCTTCTTCCACCGATGTCAAGTGCTTGTGATCTAGAAGAAAATGGAGAATCAGTTTGCCTTGCCTTGAATAACCTAAAATTAGGCGTTAAAGGCATAAAATGTATGGTAACTAGATGAATATCATGCTTCAGACACCGCCTTTGCACTGTCCACTGCGTCCGTCCAGTGTCTCCTGCTGTTTTATTACGCCCTCTTAAAAAAATAAAAATAAAATGATGCTGAATGTGCAATCCCAGTTAAATTAAATCTGGACAGTTCCCTTCAGCAAACTTCAGTGCTCAGTCGTTAAACCCCAACATAGTAAGGTCGCCAAGTGCCAGAAATGTCTCTATCATATCAGCTGTTGGCGACAGCATAGCTCTGAAGATGCTGTCCTGTAATTTGCCTGCTTAATAAAATCAAATACAGTCAACGCCAGATATATACTAGAACACAGATATATTGAATTGTTGCTTATATACAGTGAAACCTCGTTATAACGAACAGCTAAAATATCGGAAAATAGTTCGCTCTATTCATAATTCGTAATATAAAATTTCGTAGAAAATACACGCAAGAGCAGCGAAATTCAATCAGAGAAGGCATTGCAACTTGGAGGGTGCCTACTTGGGTCACGTCAATTTATTTACGTGCAAAGAACTGCATTATCGCGGCCTGCTTTTTTGTGTTGATCGCGTTCCGTTATCACGCCCTGTTCCACAGTTTGCAAACACTCAACAAGGGCAAACTCACTGCTCTCAATCGCACTGCAGTGGCGGCGCAGTAAATCCAATGCAGCAAGTGCTTCTTGTGAAGTCGGAATGTTCTCATCGCCTGCAGGGTCAGCCTGAGCTTCGTCTGCGGGATGTCCAGAAACTTCCACAGCGATTTCAGCATCCGTCAGTACAGCCGTGGTCGCCGCGATGTCATCGCCGCCTACAAAGTCTTCTACAGTCATTGTTGCGGGCATATCACCAACAAAACGCGAAAAATCGTTCCAGGCTCATCGAGCTCGCGGAGCACTGCTTCTGCTTCGTCGGTATCGTCCCCATCATCACTTGATGTACGGGCCTCTGCTGGAACAAAACCTGCGTGCCGAAAGCAGTTGGCAATTGTTTCGCCTTTCACGCTGTCCGATGCCGCTTCAATGCTCCCAGCAAGTCTATCTTCAAGTTCTACTTCATAAGAAGCTTCACGAGAAGAGTGTCAATCAGTCTCCTCTTGTAAACTGCCTTGAAGGCCCCGATTTTATCTTGAGCTTGGTCTTTAACGTCAGTGCAGCTCTTTTTTTCACGTTCACTGCCATCACAGCACTACGCACACCTGCGCACCAAACTCGGCACGATGACTGACGCAGCCTGCGCCGAACGCTACGATGGCCACGCCGTGACGCCACTGCTATAACACTAAAAACGCGAAAAACGCAAAAACCAAAAAAGCAAAAGGCAACATTCGATCACGCCGCTGCCGCCACTGTTGAAGCGGCGCTGTCAGCGATTGTGAGATGCGAACGATTTCTTATGACCTCCGAGATCACTTCTGCACGCACAAACAGGCGCGCAGGGGTAATCTCGGAGGCCATGGATTTCTTTTGCTGTCAACTCCTAATGCCGTCGTGGCATCTGTGGCGGTGTCAGCGCCAACGAGGTAGTCCTGAACGTTTGCTGCGCTGCACAACACACATGTAGTGCAACGAAGCCTGCCTCCTGAGGTAGTGCTTGGCGTCGCGAAGTTCGTAATACGTATCCGTTTTATGCCGAACCGCGTTCGCTATGGGAAGTTAAAAATACATGTTTGACAAAATAATTTCGGAAGAGTTCGATATATTCAATAATTCGTAATATGCGTGTTAGTTATATCGAGGTTTGACTGTAGAACAGTTAAAACATCCACTAAAAAAAGTATAGCCCTACATAATGCATTTACTGAACGCATGTAAATGAAACATTTTACACATCAACTACCATGATTCTACTGGCGGTCCTGTAATCCCCCTCCTCTCCTGCCCTTTTTATCATGGCGACTCACTATGTTTGTAGAGGCCCAACTTCTGGCTGGGTGGTGTGGTGGTTCGCTCGATAATGTCGTAGGAAGATGGGGGTTCCACCTGCAGCAGCTTGGCAAGGGAGCACAGCAAACCCTGGATGTCGCCAGCGGCCTCCGAGGTCAGCGTCAGCGTCACCGACACATTGCCGGACTCGCGGAGGGGAACTGGTGGCGGCCCACCGCCAAATGCTCCTGGCAACCCCCGCCCACGACACAGCCCCAACCGTTCGCCCGGAAAAGCATTCTCCTTGTCCTGAAATAAGGAAAGAGTAGAGATGAAATGGGTAGAAAAAAAAATACTGCCGCCGTTACCGTGGCTAGGCACATCAGCAAAGCTACAAAACCTGCCTTAGTACAATCCACCCTCCCTCTTTCTCTCCTTTTGAATGAATAAACACAACAAATGGGCGACAGACTCTTCTTGTGGTACCAACAGCAACTTTCCGTGCCGCTACGCCTACTCCGTTTGCCCCAACTCGGATGCGTTACACAACTAAGTTGGCTGGCTCCACGATTTTGCTTGCCACAAGAGCTGGGCAGCCATTTAATAATGTGACCTTCAAAACATGCTTACATTACACAAATGCTTTACACTTCAAGGAACGGAATAAAAGGTTCAATGAGCCTCAATAGGTGAAAACGTAAGGCTGCGATGATTTGAGGTAGATGCTTTAGCGTTCTGTGCAGCCACATAAAACGATCTGCAGATCTTCACAAGAAATGGAACAGACAAAATAAATGTATGAGTTTATTACTGGAACATGCGCTGCGCACTCCAAATGTAACCTAATTACAGTTGAAACTCCATATGACAAACCTCAATGTAACGAAATTCGCGATGTAAAGGATTTTTTAAAATTTCCCAATCTCTGCCCCATTGAAAACCATGTATTTTGTTTACAATTTAACGAAGTAATTTTATGCCGCACTTTCGACTTAACGAAGTCCTCGCGCATCGCATGCATGTACCAGCAGCCACCTTGCCAATCAGATGAGAACTAAACTTCAGCCGAGACACACCACATTCTACATTTGTTCTTTCACGCGCCAATTTTGCCAGCAGTCTGGAATCTGCAAGCAAACAAAATGACGATGACAGGTCCGTACCGCTGCACCATCTGACCTGTGCATAGAAAACCTGCGGTGCGGAAGTATTAGGACGAGTCATGCCATGAGGTCACTGACCAGTTGGAACCACAAAGTGCTGGCTAGAAATACCGTATTTACTCACGTAATGATCCCTCTTTAACGAAAAATCGACGCGAGGGGAGGGTTCAATACACGAGAAAATATTTTTTTTTACGGGACTCATCCATCCTTTCAGCCATCGATTATCAAAACAATTAGTTGGTCCGCCGTGATCATGACGCTCACTTTTAGCATGGTTCCCTTAAAAAGGCGTCTACTACTAAGGCGCCCATCCCAATCGCTGCACGATAAACAAACGCACTTGGCGCGCTGCCAAGAAAAATTATGTGACCTGCGACAGTGTGAAACGGAGGGACATGCCAAGGGATAGCGTTTGTTTTTTCTTTTTTCAAGTTCTCAGCGCCAAAAGTGGAAGGTGGGCTCTTATGCAAGTGTATAGGGTACACGTACGAGAGGCATGAGCAAAAGATAGCGGTGCACAAGGTAGCTGCGCCAGCGTGGGCGATGCGAACAACTAATTTAGGTCAGTATAATACGACAGAGTCCCCGTAAAGTCGCTAGATCAGTCGATCTAGGCACTCTTATCTCCGTTTGCAAACAGATGATATGATGATACCAGTGGCGACATCTGGCGGTAGCTTCAAAGTACTAAGTGCTGCGCTGGCTCTTTGTGTACACGGAGAAAAATGATGCGTCTGCATCCGTTTGCTATCACTCATTATGCTCCTCATATACAAAAGAACATCCGGTGCCCTTGCTAGCGCTATTATTTCTCAAATTTCTTGCTTATTTCCTGTACCGTATTTACTCGCATAATGCTCGCACTCGCGTAATGCTCGCACTTCCAACATTGGGCATCAAAAATTGGAATTTTTTTTTTCCTTCGCATAATCATCGCACAACCAATATTATCACCGCGAGAGTCATCTGCTAGTAGTAACAAGCGCCATCTTTGGAGCCATACTAAACCTAACTGGCTTCGTTGTGTGCACGCGCTACCAGGCGGCGATCATCATGGGTTATGCTCGTGTCTTTTTTTTTTTTTTTTTACCTCTATGATGCTTGTAATCGTCGCCATTTTGTGAGGTGCTTTCGCTTCTCGTCATTGTTCCTTCATTCCATCCGTACTCCTTGCTTTGTTCCATCATCCACCGTGTTCTTGGTGCCGCATCGCGATGGGGCGGTATGCAAATTATACAGCTGCTTTTAAGCTGAAAGCTTTCGAGTACGCGCTACAGCATAGCAACCACGCTGCCAGCAGGCATTTCGGCATCAACGAGTTCTGCATAGTACGCTACTGGAGACGGCGATTGCAGCATCAACACGGACTCGGTTCAAGTCTCTGATCAAGAGTAAAACTGTATGGACTGCTGTGAGCATTATGCCACGAAACGCTGGGAGTGATGAGGCTGCTTGTGGCAAATAAAGTGCTTTAGCAATTTGTGCTTTTGGCGACCCTGTACTTTTATAACAAGGGTAAGTTCTGCTTGAAAGAAATGTTCTGGTTATACTATTTACAATAGCTGGCCTAAGAATCTCTATTCACACCTATTTAAATTTGCTTTTAGCGCTCCAAAACATTTACTCAAAAATTTTCCCCACATAAATATCACACCCCCCAACTTAGCATCAATTTTCCGCGAAAAAAAGTGCGAGCATTATGCAAGTAAATACGGTATTCGTAATTCACAAGTTCCCATCTACTAGCAGTGTTCCACGAACCTGTTACTTTATTTTTGCTATTAAAACACTGGAATCTCGACGCGATGAAATTCGTGATTTAACAAAATTTTTGGCTGCAAGTAGGACTTCGTTATATCGAGGCTCGACTGAAATATCAAAGGCGACTTTCGATTCCGCAGTGAAGAGAACTATGCCTGCTTGGCATAACTTCACCACAGTGGTTGAATTTTATTCCCACTGAACCCCCGGTGCACCAATCCATCCCCATGTCCTATGGCAATAACACCAGCAAGAAGCAAGTATCCCCAAAATGTTAGCACACGCCCACAACTTGGTTTTGCTCTCAAAATGCCTGCCTCCCCGGGGACTTGCGAGCTGCTTCTGGGCAATAAGCAAAATTTTGCTGGCCTTCAGTTGCTGCGAATCATCCCCACATGCAACTAGTGCTCGATGGACGAATGTCAGTTGCATGACATACCACCTCTTCATTTATTTTGAGCCGACACATCGTTCCCACGTTACTTTTTTGTTGTCGGCTTTGCTGCCAGCTCTGACAGGTGTCACAGCTTTAGGAACGATGCTGCGACTCTTCTACGCTGTCATGCCCCGCCCACATTTCCTATTGAAACACATGCACGTCATACACGCACCTTTTCGTCCATCAGAATTTTCAAGGGAGCAGGAGGAGGTGGTTGCGGAGGAGGTATGGCTGGAAGAGAAGAAAAGGCACGGTAAGAAGGCAGAGCCCAGTCACGAGCAACAACACCTGCCAAAGGTTTTGCAGGGTCCGTTCTTGAACAAGCACACACACAACCAAACTCATCACCGACTAGTTTTGATGCACAGGTTGGCTGAAAATAGGATGGATCGGGTTTTGACCTTGGCGGTCGAACAGAAAGGAAAAAAAGAATCTTGATGTTCACAGTGGCCCTCATAACCCCATCAGAAGTGGACCTAAATTGATTGGCTTTTAGCGGCTAAGCAACAGTGAGGGTTGCGAAGGCATAATGCAATGGAGAACATGCAAGAGAACATGTTGCCAATGCGAGAAATCTTTGCTTCCTTGCATACACCCTCGTTCATTCCGGCCGCGGCGAGCACATCCAAGCCAAAAAAGAAGGGAGCAAGACATAGTGCAAGAGAGACACAAGAGGCTTGCGGACACGCACTCGCTGGCGACATCTAGTAGCCTGTTGCCTGCATAACACTCATGTAAAACCAGAACACAACGGGCTTTTCTAGAAATTGAAATTAAGTGGGGGAAAGGGAGGATGAGGGATGGGGGTTGAGGGTAGACGAGAAGCGGAAGTCATTTCTGGCGGCCATTAGTGTAAAAGTGTAAAAAAAAGAAAGGGTGTAGCGAATCAAAAGGGTGCCTTAAGAAAAACAAAGAGGTGTGTAGGGAACTCCCTGGATCATGACCGTGGATGGCCTCTAAAGAAATTACAAAGAGGTGTGTAGGGAACTCCCTGGATCATGACCGTGGATGGCCTCTGAAGAAATTCCCAAATTACAATAATAATAATAATAATAACGGTAATAATATTGCTGCAATCCAATTACAGTATATAAGGTAATCAGTCTCAATATAAAGTGGGTGAAAGAGAGCGGAGCGGGGTAACTAAGCAAGACATGCATGAATTGAGGCGCCCAGGTAACTAAGAGGAAACCAAAGGTACAGCAAAGAAGGTTGCCCTGCAGTCCCTCTGGCTGTCACACGCTCATCAATTGTCCCTTTCAATGCAATCAATGGCAAGTATTCCTCACCTTTTACAGGAATGGGCGCGACAATGGGCACCGTGGGCGAAGGGAGGGATCTGGCAGAGTCGTTGCTGTCCTCGTCGATGAGCTGCAGGCCGCGGAACCGGAAGGGAGCCTCGAACATGGCACACTCTGGAGACGAGGCGCCCACGATTGTGTCGGGACTGTCTGCCTCACTGCAACACATGGGAGACCGTGAACGCACACTCGTTGGAGAGGGTGAAGAAAAAAATAAACAGCACTAATGCGCATTGCCTGTAAACATGCGGGACACATCCAAGTTGTTCGTGGCATTCACAGTTGATCAGGGCCACATCCTTGGACCAGTTCAACCCCCTGCACAATATCTTGTGTGCGGATAAATGCTTCACAGCGGTCAGAAGGGCTGTCATTACTGTGAAGCATCAATCACATTGCTGCCATACGCACAAAATTTATTCTGTGCTTTGAATGCATAGACCTTGTCTTGCACAGTCCCTGGAAAAAAAAAAGACAAAAAAAAAAAAAAAACAACAACAACAAAAAAACGCAGAGGCTCCAGACTTGGAACTTTTGCCAAGCAGCAATGGTGCGAAAAATATTGGAGTTTCAAGCCTGAATCAGGTATTGACGAGCCAAACAACCAGATTAGACTCTCCTACGCATGCTGCAGCATACGTAGGAGTTCCTCTCGGGGACCACGAGAAAAGTATGAAGTGCAGGGAGCTGTGCAGTCATTCTGACAGAGCACAGCGTCTTCTGGCTTGCGAATTCGCCCCGTATTCATTACTGCCACCTCGTAACTGTTACGTTTTCTCTCCAGAGCAAGTCAATGATAAACCCCCAAAATGAACATAAACATATAATAACAACAAAGGCAAAACAAGACATGTCAGCTGCATTTAACGGCACGATAATATTAAAATTGTGACCTACCGGCACCTATTGGAGTCCGCACCACCGGAAGTTACTGGAAAAGAAAAGGGTCCGCATTATTAAAAAAAAATATTATTTTCCATTCCTAAACTAGAATGCGCTCTTCACAGTGGGGGCAAGCCCTCTCTCACCTCTGGTATGCATGGAGAACTCCTGGTTGTAGAAGCCCCTGAGCGGGGTCGGGGAGGGAGTGACGGCAGAGGAAGGGGCCGAGGGAGGAGGGGGCCGATCCCCGAAGGGGCACACTGAGTAGGGGTCCGGCTGACCCGGCAGGAACGCTCGTCCGTAGCTGCCCTTTAGCACGGGCTCTGCACAAGCAACAACGTTCCATCAACAGCGTTCCACCCAAGTGGTGGCTCCCTACAACAACGTTCCTGCTGGTGGTCAACAAACGGGACAACTGAAATCCACCCTTGCCACAGGCAACAAAAGAAATGATCAACAGGTCCAATGTTTTAAAACAGCGAACTTACACAAGAATAAAGCCAAATACTCATTAACTTGAATTTCTGGACAACTTGACCTGTATGATAAATGTGCTCCATTCGAATCTATGCATATTACAGGCCTGTTAGTTCAAAATGCAACTCAGTTCCACCATTGATCACTTGGCACTATATATTTGTGTCCCAGGGCACACTGCCACATACCCGTGAGGCAGTGTCTTCTTGGAGAGGCAGATGTGGAGAAGAAAAAAAAAAGAGAAGGAACAGAGACTTAAGCTAAGCCTTAAGGGCATGCCATGACAGTGGCCTGCAGTCCCCCTGGAATGCTTCTGCACTCAGCAATCAAACACACGCACAGTTTATACTGTAAAGCCTGCCTTCGAATGGAGAACACTGAAGACACAAAACAGCATTGCACAGAGGCAGGCTCGGTACTGAAATATGAATTTAAAATGTGCAAGTTATACTGCTCACATGCCATCTGTTGAGACAGTAGCGTACATCAGATCACAGAAGTTCTAGTGGCTGCTGCATGCTGGTGCTACTATGCCACATCAAGCAGAGAATATCAAATGCCACTAAGCACGTTGATGCTGACTACATTACTGCTTCCATAATTGTTACCACTCTAAATGCACACATACTCATTAGTTTATAGTCACAAGATAAAACTTGTAAAAAATAGCTGAGGTTTAATCCTGCTAAACCTAACTAGGCAAAGCAAAAGCGTGACTTTGCTTTGGTTAGGCTTACATTTAGACATGGGCAGGCATAGTTTTGCAGTGATTAAATTGCCGAGACTATGGAGTTGAGGGACACCGTCAACCATAAGAGGGAAGACGTGATGCAGTGTCTGTCATCATAGGTTGCCCCACCAAGGTGGCTCAGTGGTTAAGATGCCAAGTGATTAAGATGGGGAGGGGGGTGTTCTAACACTGAATCCCCTGCCCTGGCTACGCCCCTGTGCAGTAACACCTCATTTGCAATTACTTGACAACTGTTGTCAGTGAAAAAATTACGGGTACAAAAGGAGCACGAGGGCAGCTGGGCACTCACCGCGAAGGTTGAGGTCCCCTCGGCCGAAGGCGGCGCCTATGTTGAAGTTTGGCCGGATGTGCGGCTCAAGGATGCGCACGGGTGGCAAGGCCCGCAGGCGTCCCATCAGGGCCTCCAGGTACACCTCGTAGTCCTCGTCGGCACGCGAACCCTTGCGCGGCCGCTTGGCCCTGGCGGCCCCGCCCCCTCCACCAGAGGAGGGTGGGGGGCGGGGCCCGTCGGGGCCCGCCCCCGTGGCCTCCGAGGCGGGGGCCGACGGGGGTGGCCGCGCCTTCTTTGGGCGCTTGCGCTGCTGCTGCCGCCGCAAGGCCAGATCCTCGGCCGACGGAGGAGGGGGCGTTGGCTCGCGCTCCAGCTGGGCCCGCCGGATGTCTGCACACCCAGAATCAAAAGAAGCGCCCAATTTCATGGCAGAAGCAGTTCACATGTGGCCCCAGTCACAAATTTCACAAGCACAGCATAAGCAGATGCCACCGACTCAAATTTCAAGCACCACCTCAGGCTCTTGGCACTGCCATGCGTTGTGGTGAGTAGGAAATGGCAATATGTAGATTGTGGATGGAGCCAAAGAGAGGATGAACCACCAGAGGGTGCCGATATAAGACATGCACAGAAAGGCCCACTCACATGTCGACCTCAACCATTCTTTAAGATTTCTAGCCTCCAAACCATATTAAAGTAGCCCGTGAAAGTTCAGTTCAGTTCAGTCGTGTCCGACTCTTCGTGACCCTATGGACCATATCACGCCACGCTTTCCGTTCTCTCACTATCTTCCTAACATCACATAACTTCATCTGCAGCGCCTCGAGGATGCCATCTAACCATCGCGTTCGCTGCCCACCCCTTCTCCGGTGACCCTCAACCTTTCCCAACATCAAATCTTTCTCCAGCGACTCCTCTCTCCTCATCAGATGACCAAAGTAGCTGAACTTTAACTGTAGAATTTGACCCTCCAATGAGCAGTCAGAGTTTATGGTCGACAATATTGACTGATTTGATCTTCTGGCAGTCCAAAGAACTTTCAAGAGTCTCCGCCAGCCTCACAATTCAAACGCGTCAATTCTTCGGCGGTCAGCCTTCTTCACAGCCCAACTCTCGCATCCATACATCACAACTGGAAAGACCATAGTACGAGTTATACGGATCTTGGTTGGCAGATTAATGTCTCTGCTCTTTATAAGACTGGCCATAGGGTTTTCTTGGCAGGAAATACTGGAGTGGGTTGCCATTACCATCTCCAGTGAATCACATTTTGTCAGAACTCTCTGCCGTGACCTGTCTATCTTGGGTGGCCCTACACAGCAGAGTTCACGACTTCATCGAGTTTCGCAAGCCCCTCCGCCTCGACAAGGCAGTGATCCATGAAGCCCATAAAAACCGTTGCCTTAAAACCAATGGATCTCGAACTAGCTTTTCTAGAACCCTTGGGCTGTTTCCACGATTGAACTGCAGGCTTCTGGAAACCATAAATCCATGCATGCGAAAACATTTTCTTTATTTTCAACATATCTTGTTGAATCAACATATTATCTTGTTGAAACTTAGCATGCAAGTGAAGAATAGAATGCTGATTTCAAATATGCATTTAGATTTAAAATATCTTATCAGAAAGAAAAGATATGGCAATATAAACTGTCTGTCACTTATGAGCCATTATGGTAAATGTCTCATTGAAAAAAGCTTCTTTCAGAAACATGCACTCATTTCAAAAGGCCCACTATGGATGCTAAACATAAAAAACTTCACTTCATTTTTTTCACCGTAAATTAAAATTAACCAAAATTTGGTCTCATTGCTAATGTATCACAATTAAGAAAAAGAGGAAAGCTTTGGGATGTGTGGTGAACCCTTAAACATATCAGCATGCCTCTAAAAGAAATCTCTAACAAGATATTATCATAACGACCCATAACAAACAATCTATTTAGGATAGTTATTTTTTACTATATCTTCTCTGAGATGAGATTTTTGAAATCTAAAAGCACACATTTTAAATCAGCATTCTATTCTGCTCTTATATGCTGATTTTCATACAAGATATGCTGAAAAATAAAAAAGAGAGCTTTCGAGACCCTCATACCCCGTTAATGGCAAGTAGTGGACCGTCCCCTTACCCAGGTATGTCAGTTTGCGGCCTTTGGTTTCCTCAGGCTTGTCCCCCTCTGCAGGAGCCGTTGTCACAGTCGTTGTTCCTCCCGCAGGTTGGCTGTTGGCCATCGAAACGGTTGGCTGCGAGGAATGCGCTTCCGATGAGGCGGCCGTGGAGGCTGGAATTGCTTCGCTGCTGTCCGCTGTATCTGCCGGTGTAGGCATCGCCTGATCCGATGATGCCGAGAGCTGCTCACTCAAAGGGCTTGAGGGATGCGACGCTGGCTGAGGTAAGGCCTGCACGACCTCCGAAGGGCCATTCTCCGACTTCCTATGCACTGGCTGGCTGGCAGGCACCACCTGACAAGCAATGCATACAACTGCCCTGAGCACAAACATCAGAGTCAAAAGAAATGCAGCTGCGACTAATCGAAACGGGCAAAGAAACACTGACTGGTGGGGAATAAATATGAGCCTATTCTGTTATTAACTAGGAGTGGCTATCGCACCCTTCCGCTGAACATCAGCTGTACTAGTAAGTGCCTAATTCGTCTTCAACTGAATTCCTCTCGCCTCACTGCTTGCACTTCCGCTGACTCATTCACATCTGAATGAATCCTGGTAGCACAGTAACCAAATGCTGGAGATGTTACCTGCAAAGTACAAACGCCCCTACCTCTACTGCATCTTACAGCAAATAAAGCTTACCAGGCACCGCTGCCATCTATAATAAAAAAAAAAAAAATTGTTTTGTAGTGCACGAGGTTTCTCAACACAGCCAACTCCATATATACTGGACCTGGATATAAAGAATTATTGCTTACATCGAAATGTCAGAATATCCCCTCAAAAGCCCCATGCAAGAATATAGCACAGCCGTCTGCATTAAATAAATTCCCATTCAGTGAAACAATGGCTATGGTTGACCATGTGCTTTCATTAATGACTGATGAATGAATGACTCTTGGAAAAAAAGAAAAAAAAAATGAAGTCAAGCCCCAAACTGATTCATTGTGTTCATACGCTTATGCTTAGAATACATTCAGTTGTTAGTCAGTGCTCATGTTGTGTCTACTTCCTTGTCCCGTCTCCTGCACTATTTTCTTCTACCATGACCACAAACTGACGTCAATGTTTCTTGAAAAAATGGTTCATTACATAACTAAATACGGACGTTCAACATATAAAAAAAAAGGCGACCGATAAGTCATTTGTAATTTAATTTTAGTTTATTGCAGCAACAGACTGCCTACTGGATTGCTGGCTTTTCAGTGAAAACCTGTTACCACACCGTGGACGGAATAACCTCTCACTAAGGTCAAGGCACAGCTGGTTTCCGCAGTATCACAGACAGTAAAGCAAGGGAAGCAAACCAGCTAACAGCTATGCTCTAAGGGTTCGGTCAGTTGAATTTGCTTCAACCTTCTCAAAAAGGACACCAGTCTCTAAAGGACACCACATACCTTGTTTACCTCACCATGCAATATTACAGCTCTAGTACAGCCAACGGTGGTTCGCCCACTAAAAGTGATCATGGGAGCAGCACCATTAGGAAAAGCGCCACTTATAGGAGAGCGCTGCATCATCTATTAGGATTGTCCCCGCCAAGCGCAGGTTCAATAATGAAAGGAACAGTGCTGCGCTTCTGCATAGAACTTTCAAGGGGACGTTCTCAGTGTTCGGTGTACACAGTAATTCAACATATCCGGGACTGAATGGCTGTTTTCCTCTTTTTCGTAATAAAACGTAGCGAGCAGGAACAGGGTGCACCCAATTCTTCTTCTTCTTCTTTTTTTTTTTTTTTTTTGCAGCTGTTACTATTATTACACAAGCTGCACATGACTACCTGGATTAGCTCAATGCTGTCTGAGTCCATACCTCGGGGAGATCTCCCGCAAGCGGCTTGTGCGTTTCGGCGGAGGGGCAGTTCTGCAGCAGCTGCTTGAGAAGCACATTCTGCTTGCCTCCGCTGGAGCCCTCTGGATCGTCGACGGAAGAACCATCACACGACTTCACAAGGCAGTCCTCGACAGCACCTGCAGTCGGTTGCGGCTCTGCGCGTGTGTAACCGGAAAGAAAAAAACAAAGTAAAAACAAAAAAACAAACAAACAAAAAAACGATTGCCTGACATGCGGTGACCTGGCCTCACATATGGACAAAAGAGAGAAGAAAACGGGCACTAAATCATAATGCCGACACAGAATGCTGGAAGTAAGTGGGAAATGCATAAATGGCTCACATTCTCCTCCGAGCAGTCTTGGCACATTGTGTGAGGCACGAGCAAAGTGGTGGTGAAAACAGAGGAAAGGTACGCTGCTAAGTACCACACCCAGAACAAACAAAGGGGGCCCGTGACATGAACTGTAGGCCTTGTTATTTGTCTGTATAGCGCTGACACATGAAAAATGCCTTCACGTTTGGTCGTCATCAGAGTGGAGGAATTCTGAATTACAAGGCGCTCTCAGAAATGGTTGATTGAGGTCTGCTAGAACACTGAAGCAATTTTTGCCAGTGCTCACGAGGTGGCAAGTATAAAAGGCTCACGAGGTGGCAAGTATAAAAGGCAGCTGTGCTAGTTTATGACTGGGCACTTGGCTCTTAAATACTTGGTTAGTGAGAAAAAAATAAAAAAATTGTAACAAACAAACAAGAAAGCATCTTAGTTTCACAAGTTACTGCATTACTCAAGTCAGAACCAGATGAGAATGAATTCAAACATTGCTTACTTGCCAGTTCTTATCAAAGGAGCAACTCCAGGGGATTGAGATTCATAGTACATATAGCAGAAACCCTCTACAGTAAAGTCACTGGGACCGCCAAATATCTTTGCTATAGTATCCCAGTCTTTACTATATTGTTGTTGGTGATGACATGGTCCTGAAGATGCTGTCTGGTAATTAAATGCCTAATAACTAAACACATCTTGTTGCTTAATATAAATATAAAATAACTTCAATCTCTCTCTTATTGTCTCTAATTCATGCCATTTTTTTCATTTATAAGATTTCTTGTTTACACCTTGTGCATGCACCTCATAGATGAGGCCAACGTACGTGGCTACGAATACAGCCGAGTTTGATTTCATGAGTAAACCAAAGCCTTGCATGAACATGGTGTCATCTTCCGCTGTTTCTGTCTTTTGAAAGGCAATAGACGAGAAATGCTCACGCCAGTCAAGTGCGGCAAAACCGCACATGCCGTGCCTCGTGCCGCGCAGTCTGTGAATGTTCGAATGTTTTTTCCCTTTCCCTATTTCTTGCTGCGCTTTTAATTTCCTTTACTTTGTGAACGGACCGCGCCTCCTTCTTTCCCTGTTTGCAGACAGTTTACATTTTTTTCCCCCCTACTCGTTGCATGCTTTCCCTCATAACTTCAAGGCTCACTTAAAGTTCGAGTTCTCCTCAGTGCTGCTAAGCCTGGAAGTAAAGCCCTCGACTTTTTCTTCAAAAAAAAAAAATTGCCTCGCAACTCTGTTTCATGGGAATTCGTCGCCACAGCCAGACCCACTTCAGTATAACTGATTTTTACCAAAAATGTTTTTACTATAAAGGGGGCAAAAATGTACCATTGTCTATGGAAGATGAAATGGGACATCAGTTTCAGTTTACTATATCCGTGTTTACAATAGCGGAGTTCTATTGTATTCTAATAAAACTTTTAGTGTCTGTTTTTCTCTTCGCCCTGATAACTTCCATCGAGTTGGGGAGCTGTGTTGCAATTCGTATCCACGCGAACTGAATTTAAAGCTAAGTCATTTCCGCGGCCTCAGTTTAGGCAATTTCTGCAGACTGCATTGTGTTCGCAATGTCACAAACATACATTAATTGCACACTACTGCCTGCTCCTTGCATGAGCAACAAAATTTTAGGACTTGTACAACATAAGGTAGCATTCAAGCACCGGACAGTTCTTTCTGGGCGTGATTTTGGCCAATCAATACCCGCATAAATGTTTTTCTAAACTCTGTGATGCTACTGCAGCGTCAAACAAAGTAGTTGCCCCGGTGACGAACTGAGTGGTTATCTATGGTATGGACCACACATATTCAAGAAACAGAAGTTAGCCAGAGGAACTGTCAAAAAAAAAAATTCAACAAAATAAGAAGGCCTTGTGACAACTTTTCAGCAGTAAACTACTCGCACACGTGTTCCAGGTGCATACAGATTGGTGGCAGCCTTAATCAGCCCCAAGGCATGCAAACAACCATATTCTATTTGCCTTCAATAACTGATCTGAATGACGCAAAACATTCGCAGATTCCTAAAATTACACCTGCATTAAAGAGTCCGAACACTTACTGAACAGTGCTAAAGTTTACGGTGGTAACAAAAATGTCTTTATGCATAACGCATAGACCGAGCGAGCATCCAATATCCAAGACACACGGATCTAGAATTTTAACGTGGCATTGAAAATCGCATACAACATGCTGAAAGTGACTTCTTGCGACGAAATGCTATCAATATCGCTGTAGTAACACACCTACGTAACTGTGAAGTAACACACTGTAATCACACTGAAGTAACACTTTGGGAAAATAGCACTGATTCCTTTCAGTACACAGTGCTCTTTTTTATTTCAAGAGAGCTCGTCATGTTTTGTTTTATTTTACACTCCCTCCAGTGTGTCCTCCAATAAAAAGTAACACTCCTATCACACTGCCTATGATGTGCTTTTAGCGTCTGTCACCAGATGGCACCATAGAGCTTTGAATTTCTTGGAGGAAGTGGTGACCCCAGCCCCATTAAAACTTTCATCGACGAGGCACTTGTTCCAGTATTGTAACAGCCTTGAAGCGTGGAAACTGAAATTGACGCTGCTCAATGATAAATATGTCTAATTACTGTCTGGCAGGTGAGAGTTACGTTAGTTTACAATACACAGCTTTCTGCGACGCCCAATTGTCATCGCAATCGCCCAATAATATATATAAAAACAGGCACATGCACTGAGAGAGAAATGTTTGGTAAAATTTTTTGTACAGTGTTTCTAACAAAACCGTTAGGGGATCAATCACACTGGACAGTAGGGTTTTCACTGCATAGAAAAATAAAACGATAGAAAACGTAAATTACAGTGCTCAGTCTCTTTAATTAACAAATGCATGAGGAATCTAATGCACTGCAATGCCTGGGCGAGAAAAAGAAAACAGCAACCACATTGCTCTTTTATTATTCCTACCTTTTGCCATGCCTTCCTTTTTTACCGCCTTCCACTATTTAAATTATTCAAATAGATCTGTGATTTTGGCACTTGAGACCACTGCAACATTACTTCAGCACAAAGCACATCCGCCCAGCACTGGGCTATCATACCTGAAGCCGTCCCAGGTTCTACTTTGATCGTTGACACGGGCGCCACGGAAACAGCGGTGGCCACGGCCATCGTCGTCAGGCTGGCTGCTGTGGCCAACGTGGCGGCAATAGTGTTGGCGACCGATGCTGCCGTGAGAAGGGGACTCGCCACGAGGGTGGTGGCAACAGGTGGTGTCGCCGCGAGAGGAGGGTGGTTCAGTGTCTGTTCGGGAGGAGGAGGAGGGACATCATCGCAAGACGTGTTACTTTCATCACGGGCTGAGGCCTCATCAGCCGCGGCTGGCTGCTGCTGCTGCTGCTCGCCACTCTTCACCTCCTCATCCTCTTCTGGGGGAAGAACCTCTTCCGCGTTGTCATCTTCCGACTCCTGCTCTCAGCACGGCCGCCCGAGAGGGAATGTGAGCAAGGAAGGCAAAAAGAAAACGAAGAAAAAAAAAACGAAGGGGTGTGCCGGAGGAGATCGGAGGACAGAGGAGGAAGGACGTGGGGAATTGAAAGGAGAATGGAGGGAAAGGAAAGAAAGAAAAACAAAAAAGAAAAAAAAAAGAGACATGCTTGTCACCACCACACATGCAACAACCAGTACACAAGGCATGTATGTATAAATATCTCCACTGGAGAGGCAACAAAGTGGAACCAGCCCCCCCCCATTGCCCGAATGAAGAGAGACTTGGAGCGAACTCCAGTAGTTATGCATGACCCCCATCTCACACACACACAGATTAGCTGTCCCCAACAGAGCAGGTGGGGACTGAGCAGGCAAAAGAAGAAGAGAGAAAAACAAAAAAAATACTGAGACCGGAGCATGCTTCCCACACTGGCATGAAACCGTGTTATAGAATGCAGGATAATTTATTTATGCATTTATTCTAGCTTCATGTTCTTTCTTTGGAATGATATGCAGCATCGTATTAGAAATCATAGACAGCCATGTGGACTGTGCCGACAGTGGTAGACTATTTACAGCTGATATTTTTTTAATGTTGCTTCGTTTTTGCTTTCAACAGCCAAATGATATAGCTGTGAAATAATTATTGATCTGAGGTCAATGTGAGGTACATAAAAACTGCAGTCCGGTGACGTCTTTGTTCATATTAATTCACATCAGCCCTTAAGCAAGTCTGCTCAAGGGTTGGAATTGCAAAAAATGAAGCAGCAGCAATTACACTGCAGTTCTCAGATTGCTCACGTGACCTCAAATTTGTGTTATGTCACAGACACCGTTCAGCGGTTGAGACTGAAAAGGCAAAAGACTGAATGTTCAATTGTGTATTATTTGGCTGGTGTAGGTAAATTCCATATCGTCACTAATGTATAGAATTGTCCTGCGTGCCATTCCAAAGGAAAAAAAACAACAATCATGCAGATATTTGATACCTCTACTCATTTCAAAGAACAACGGACTAATATAGAACGTCAGCAAAGCCAGTGCCATAATGTACATAAAAAAGCTGTAACTAGTGCCGGCATTCCACCACAATAAACTGGGACAACCGAAATAAAATGACATGTTGCTTGCAGAAGGTGCTATGGTTAGAGTTATAATCTTAAATGCAATGCGTAAACAACCAAGGTCTCACTGCTATTTGTGTAAACTTCCAAGCCTCTATGTGTGGCAAAGACAGTGCTGTGTCAGGAAATAATTAGGCTTGATTAGGGTCTAATGCAACTTCCCCCAAAGTAACTTCAGTGCAACATGTTGACATACGCACATTTACTTTTCTATGCTCTGATAAAGGACACTTAAGGACAATCAATAAGCAAAATTTTGTGGAGAGGCAACTTTCGGCGCAGTATCGGGCTGGATAACATGTAGATGCAAGACGATGTACTATATACTATCACATACAACAGGCTAGCTTTCCAGATCTTCGGGGAATACTAGAGAAGCTTTCTTTGACTATTCTTCCAAAAATCTGGAGTGCGCTGAAGAAGGCTTCATGTAGTAAAAAAAATTTCAAATAAGGTTAAACTATCACCGTCCATTCCACCAGGAGAATCACTTGACTGTACTAATATATACCAATTTATCCCAACCTCATGCAGCCACTGGCAAGTGCTGAAATCATGCATTTCAGTCTGCACAGTTGATAACCATTGCTTACCACATTCAAGAAAAAAATAAATAAATGAGACAGCAATAGAATGCAATTACGATCAAGACACACAAATTAAGTGGAATAATAAGGAACAGAAAATTTGAAAAAAAAAAGAAGCATGAAAAGGAGGGATTTTTAATTTACACAATGTCCAGTACAAGCACAAGGTGCTACAATTGCCATGCAATTGAGAGAACATAAATATACAGTCAAACCCACTTATAACAGCACCCCTTTGAACAATATATCAAGAACTATAACAATGAATAACCGCAGCACGGTCAGCTTTACCACGTATTCTATAGTAAAATAAACCGCATATAGCGATGCTCTCATGGTAGATTATCAATTATAACAATTAAGTTTGTTCACTGAGGGTCACACCTAAAAGAAAACAAGGACTCACAAATTTACTGCGACCGTGTTGGCTAAACCACACTAGGAGGCACTAACAGTGGCCAAATCCATGCTTGGACTTTATTTGTGCCAAAAACTTTCCCTCGAGTAATTGCAGCAGTTAGACGCCTTGCAGAGACATGTCAACAAGGCTGCCGTGAGGCAATCAAACCTGACAGATTACGAGTTTCTGCCTGGGATTAAGTGAAAAATGTGAGCCACTTTCTCCTCATTAAACTTTCTCATGTTTGTGATCTTTTCTTCGTTGTTTTGGCTTAACCCGGTTATGACTATTATCAGTTATAACAATGGTATTTTCATGGCACTTCATTTAATTGTTGTAAGTGGGTTTGACTGTATATATTTATGTGTATATCCTTAAAGTTTGGTATACTGGTCATAAGAAAAAACAACAGCGAGAAAATAAAAAGTGAAGACAGCATGAGATGTGTGACTATTACTTGGTAAAGCCTGGAATATTGCGCAGCTCCAAATGATTGGCGTCTGAAAAATTGGTCGACTAATATACCTGGTTTATACAAACTATTAACAATTATTATACACACAGACAAAAGTAGAGCACAACATGTCGGGAAAAATATACGAAAGCACCCTTCAGTTTCTTCTTTGCCACTTGTGTGAACGGCTCATATTTGACCACCGCAAGGCTTGAAGCAGATACAAAATACTGCAAGTCAGCTTTGCCTCGCAGCACCACAACTGATTGTGAAGAAGACACCCGATCACCCGCTTAAAACAATGACAACATGAAAGCGCGTAGTATTTTCTATCCATCCAAAATGTGCATCATACATAATATATACCACATTTACTCACATACAACCCACCCCTGCATATAACCCACACTCCTAACCTTGAACAAAAATAGAAAAAGGAAAAAGGACTTTGCGTATAACCCGCAAGCTTATGTGAAAAAAAAAAAAAAGAAAAAAAAAGAGCACTAGAAAGATAGAACTGCACATTAGGTGATCATTTAGTATTCAGAACATATATTCAAACGACCGCCACAATGTCACTGGTTAGCCGATTCTTAATCGTCGCCACTCTCACTGCTGCCATCCGAGGGTTCATCAGCACTCTCAAAGACGTAGTCATCCTCAGAATCATCCAAGCACTGATAGCATATTTTTTGAAGCTCTTATGCTTGGTATCGCTTTCCACGCGTCCACGATCGGCTGGTAGAGCAGTGGAATATCGGATCTTCGCACGCGTTCCGTCGATATGAGGGCGTAAAGGCCATCGGCCATCCATTGGGCATATGAACGGCTTGTTTAGACACACGTCGAGTGGCTGTAGTATGGACGTCATGCCTCCAGGTATCACAACGAGGTCGGTGCCGGTCTCTGCGAGGCGAGCCTTCACCGCATCAGTGCAGTGGCCTCGGAAGGAATTCAGCACGAGCATCGATCAGCGTGCCAGCAAGGCACCTGGTCTTCGTTCCCAGATTACTCGGATCCAGTCACCGACTAGGCCAGTGTTCATCCAGAAATTTTATTTCGCAAGCACAGCGATTCCCAAGGCAGTGGTGTTCTATGTAGCGGCTTGCGCTTCAAAATACAGTCGAAACCCGCGATAGCGAAATCCCAAGAATACGAAATTCTCGCCGCAACGAAATATTTCTGAGATCCTGGCAAATGCCCATAGGGGCCAATGTATTTCGTATCTCTCGGTAACGAAACATTTTTGTACCGCAATCCCACGACAACGAAATTTGCTGCAGCGTCGGTCCGCATACTGTCTCCCATATTATGAATAACAGCGTCAAAAAAGCACTCAAATTGAGCAAACTGCAATAGCGCACTTGCGTGGCTACAGCGAGAGCATTGGCACCTGGCAACCTTGCAGCCGGAACAACTTTAAAAACTTTAGCCACCTTGAGCCGGTGCTAGCCACCATACCGGCGCAGCGCGTGTCCTCTGTGATCGGTTCCGCGTGGTTGTTTATCTCGGAGGCTATGTTCAGGGAAGGCAGCCTCGCAGCGACACCATCAGGGGGCGACACTAGATCATCAGCGCTGCACTTTTAGGCCTGCGAACGGAGCACATGTGTTCGTTGTGTGTGGTGGCGGTGTGTATGAGCAGCAGTCCGCACGTTTGCGTTTGAGATGTCTCCGCCAGCCAAAAAACGAAGATTTTTGTCTCTGCAAGAGAAGGCTGCCATCATTGCTCAAGCAGAAAAAGGCAGGAAAAAAATGGATATCGCCGACGAGTACGGGATTGCGTGCAGCTCACTGTCGACAATTTTGAAAAGCAAGGCAGCCATTCTCGGTGCGCTTGAGAATGGTGCTCGAGCACAGCATAAAACAGTGATGGCTGCGGTGTTCCCGGACGTTGATAAGGCGGTGTTTGCCTGGTTCTGTGAACAGCGCACAAACAAAGTGCCTCTGTCTGGCAAACTGCTGCAAACCCGAACCCGAGGAATGTGTTGGACGCCTTTGACACGATCCGGTAGTTCTTAGGCGCACACGACAACGACGTGGCAATGGATCACTTCTTGCAGTGTGAGAATAGAACCATGAAGTTGCTGCAAGGCAAGGCTCGGCAAACTAAGCTGACTGACTTTTGGCAATAAATTTTCTTTTTGCGGGCTGTTTTCTATCTTTTCTGTCTCATTTTCGCGGCAACGAAATTCTCGCGAAAGCGAATTTTTTTGCTGTCCCCGGCGATTTCGTTATTGCGGGTTTCGACTGTACTACATACGGGCGCAGTTTCATCCCGTCAGCCAAAGCACATAAAATCACTCTGCAGTGCGTCTTGGCATTTCCGCCGGTCGTCAGCACACTGACTGATTTGGAACCCTGTTTTTTTTTTTGCTGTAGTCATGTCCATCAGCATCTCAAAGTACACTGTGGTCCGATCGGCATTTCCTACCTGAGACAGCAAAGCTGAACTGCTGAAGTCCGATGACATAATGTTGAAAGCTCAACGATTTTTCCTCGTAAGCAATGTTCACCATCCAAAAAACAGCGCGAACAAACGGGGACGAAAGGAAGAAACCACGCCCGCTTAACTACAATGTTCACCGTTGCATCGAAAATCTATATCGTGTCATAGAGTGCTGAAACCATCCATAGCTTGCACGAAACTCGTGTGGGCCAGCTTCAAGGCTTCCATTTGAGACATCTCTGTTGAAACAGTGTGGCCATGACTACTCTGCTCCTCAATGAACTTGGCAAGCTGCGTCTTGAGGTGGGGGTGCAAACCCGTCTTCAGACCACGAAACGCTCGCCTGTCCTGGTTCGTTGTTTCAAGACACTCTTTTATCTTCCTCCAGTCGTGAATGCACAATTCGTCGATGTCATGTTGCTTTGCTGCAGTTCTGTTGACGATTTCTGAGGCAGTGGCTATAATCTTCAGCTTCTCTTTCGCTGTGAAAGACAGCCGCCGAGTCGCACTCATGGCGCCAAAACAAAGCAGGCCAACAGTGCAAACTGGGTTAACTTGGTGTTGAAACAGCACCTGACAAAAGGCCCAACAACCGCTGGCTAAACAAAGCGGGACTAATGGTGTGGAGAACAGACTACAGTCGAACCCAGTTATATCGAACCCGGATATATCGAATTTTGGTTATATCGAACTCACGAAATATCCCCTTGAAAATCCCATGTAAAAGTATAGGAAAGCCGCGTCATATATCGAACTTCGTGCCACGCACTGGAAAGTGTGCCTTTCCCAAATACGATCGCATCACCCTTGGCCGTTTGCCGCGTGACGTTTTCAAGCCACGCGTGGAAGGAATGAGAGGGGACAGTTCGGCGACGGCTAGTCTGGGCAGCGCCGCGCCCATTCCCCAAAGGCGCTCTCATCTGCAGTTGTTGTTGCCAATGAGCTGTGGATGAGACGACCGAAATGGACTGACGCGCCATCGACATGCAAGCGAAAATGCTCGCGATTTCTGCCGCCGCGGCGATGCAGAAACCTTGTTTTGAGCTGCCGCGGTGCTCGAGCGGCGAGAGGGACGCAGTTCCAACAAGTTTGGAAATTTTCGCTCTGTCGCTGCCCTTCGTCGCTAGATCGCTCAGTCGCTTGCATGTGAGCGAGCTGGTCTTAACGCATTTTATTTTTCTTTCAAATTCTCGGGTGCAAAAGTGGAGGGTGGGTTCATTATGCGAGTGGGTTGATTACGCGACAAATACGGTATCGTTTTTTCGCATTGTAAGTGCCACCACAAGCCGATTTCTGTATATCGAATTATCGATATATCGAACTATTTCGCGATCCCCTTCGAGTTCGATATATCCAGGTTCGACTGTATGCTATGGACGTGGATTTGGCTATGCCTTTTGTTGGCTCCTTACCTTGACAAGCGTCGATGAGCCCGCGCATTGCTGTGTAGCCGACCACACCCATCTTGCCCCCCCCCCTTCTCCTTCCCAAAGAAATACGCAGATAACCCGCACCCCCAATTTTTAAAGCACATTTTTCTTTTTTTGAAATTTTGATGCGGGTTATATGTGAGCAAATACGGTACACCTCGTACTGCGGCTTTTCACATACCACTTTGTCGATTATGCTAGGCAGGAAAGACTACAATGTGAAATTTCACAAGGGGCTCCCAAATCAGGATGAAAAGCAATTGCACTGATATCCTGCCTATAATATAATGTAATATATTTTTGCGCCATATGAATGAGACTTTTGATGAATTACCCTCTACGAGAGATTTGTCCCAATCAATTGCTGTAAAATGTGGGCTGTTGCATGGGTAGGGGACACGTAAATCAGGCACTACTGTCTTTTCCTGTAATATTTTTCATACTTAAGACATATTCAATTCAATGCGCGAAGGCATTTTTCCTTCCCATTCGCATTCGATTTTCATCAGAAATGTTCATTTCAAAAATATAATGTTACTGCAGAGAAGGCCTCACTTTTTAAAGTGGCTTTTTACCTAAACACACCTCCCTCTCCTCATCTTGTTCCCTCCGACTCATCATGAGCCCGACTAAAAATTTTTCCGAGATCCCTGCGGAATCTGCACTGGAGGAATCCGCAAGCCTGAGCGTTGCTGCGATGTCCACGAGATTTGTCAGTGGGATTCCACCAGTGACCGATACCGGGCCTTCCCTTTCCTGTAAACCACTTAATTGGCACTAATTAATTACCTAATTAACCCACATCAGTCATTTTGTCACTTGCACACCTTTCCTTGACGCTCTATCCTATGGTACCATTTTTTTTGCGATACGCCAGCAATTTCTTTTTTTACAGCTCCGACAAGGTCACGCCCATGAGAAACCCGCCTATGCAGCCATATAATGCTTACGCATTAATAAATAAGGACGATGCTTGGCACAAAGCGATTGCAGTGCTAACAATGGCCCCTTTGCTGCCTTGCAGAACTGCGGGCACTTGGGCTTCAAGAGGCCGGAAATGCGCAACGCTCCTCACCTGTTTCAGGCTAGACAGGAGACAGGGAGAAGGCGATGAATGCGCCTCTTGCTTGACCACCACAGCTGCCGACAGCTGTTGCGATGATGGCAACGGTGGCGGGGTGGGTGGCATTGCCGGTGGGGCCAGCACTTCTTCCTTGACGGTCACCACTTCTGGTGTTCGCGACCAACGGGGGGTGCACGCTGCCGCCGCAGTGCTGACCGACGGTGGTGGTGTCGGCGGCACCGAGTGCATGCGCAGCACCAGAGGGGGGGTGGTGGCCACGGGTGGCACTGGCTCGGTTTTTATAGTCAAGGGTTCGCAGCTAACCAGGGGTGGTGATGGTGAGAGCTGTTCAAAGAAAAAAAAGAAAGAAAAGAAATAGATGTGGGAGCTGCATCTTTCAATCACTATCCTTGCTCTAACGGCCTTAACCAACTCCACAGTTATGCAGTAGAACATCGATGATATGAATGCGACTGATATGAATTTTTAAACAAATTCTTCTACCTGGGTAGAGTGCGCAAAGAGCAGATGATCTTGATTGCCCATGAGCGATCCCCTGTTAGGCAGTCTGCACTGCGAGCAGTGAATGGCGGCACATAGCCTGCATATCGCCGAAGTTATTACAGTGAAATATCATTGATACGATCCCGTTTCGTACGTTTTCCAGCCAATTGCGCCTTTTTTTCCTTTCCCGGCTGACGCATTATAGAAGTAATGCACTCTCGTATGGCTAATACGATCGTATTTCCTCGAGGGTTTGAATAATACGATCGTGAAAACATAAAAAAAATCTCCCGTGGCTTCAATTTTTACGCCAAGACACAGAAAGAATTCTAGCAGGATTCAGGCAGCTGCAGCCAAAAGCGAAGCCTCAGAATTAGTGCCTGATAGAATTGCTGCGGCAGCATGGCAGCCTCAATGAGCAACCTGCGCAGGCTGCGTGATAATGATGATCAATTGGCCTATTTTCTGCCAGCTATCATAAGACGGAGTAACCACATTAGAATCATGTGATCAAAAAGCAGCGATTTTCTTAAGCAATGATGACGAGGTAAGTGGTGTAGGCAGGCCGTCGTTGTCGGTGCTATTTGTGTTGGTTGTTTCGTGCATTCAGATTATGTTTGTTCATACTTGCAGTTCTTCTGCTTTGGTGACACGTTGCACCATGTCTAGGAAGTGGAAAGCGTTAATGCTAAAAGAAAAACTTTGCAACCTTTCAGAAGTCGACGAACATCTACCGAAGAAACGTGTAGACCAGGTACGCGAATTTTGTTTGTCTGTCTTCACGCTGAACATGATCATCAGCAAGGAGAGGACATTCGGAAGATCATCTAAGTCTTCGGCGCCATTGTGAAACAAACAAGGAGTGTGCAGCATGGCAAAATGAAAGACATCCTCCTGGCATAGTTCAAGAAAGTAAGGATGGCAGGTGTGAACGTTGACAGCACTGTTTTTTGCGAGAAAGTAGATGAGATTGCGCTCTCTTTGGGCATCGAGGATTTCAAGGCATTGGCCGGGTGGCTCCACCATTTTAAAACACGGCATGGCCTGTCGTACAAGACCGTCTCCGGTGAAGTGAAGTCTGCTGATGAAGGTGAGGTCTCCAACCAGCTTTCGGCTCTGCTCGCGATAATTTCACAATACGAACCAAAGGACGTCTTCAATGCAGATCAAACTGAATTGTTCATCAACCTTCAGCCCAAGAAAAGTCTCAGCATGAAAACGAGACATGTCCAGGAGGCACAAAAAGCAAAGAAAGAGTGACTGTATAACATATTTACTCGCATAATGCTCGCGCTTTTTTTCGCGAAAAATTGATGCTAAGGTGGGAGTGTGATAATTATGCGGGAAAAATTTTCGAGCAAATGTTTTGGAGCGCTAAAAGCAAATTTAAATAGGTGTGAATCGGGATTCTAAAGCCAGCTATTGTAAATATAACCAAAACATTACTTTCAAGAGGAACTTTCCCTTGTTATAAAAGTACAGGGTCGCCAAAAGCACAAATCGCTAAAGCACTTTATTTCCCGCACGCAGCCTCATCGCTCCCCGCGTTTCATGGTATAATGCTCACAGCAGACCATACAGTTCTACTCTTGATTAGAGACTTGACCCGAGTTAGTGTCGACACTGCAATCGCCGTCTCCAGTAGCGTACTGTGCAGAACTCGATGCCGAAGTGCCCGCTGGCAGCGCGGTTGCTATGCTGTAGCGCGTACTCGAAAGCTTTCAGCTTAATAGCAGCTGTATAACTTGCGTACTGCCCCATCGCAATGCGGCACCAACAACACGGTAGAAGGTGGAACAAAGCAAGTAATACGGACGGAACGAAGGAACAGTGACAACGAGACACGGAGACACCTCGAAAAACGGCGATGACTACGAGCATCATGGAAGTAAAAAACAAAAACAAAACACAAACGAGCATAACTTATAATGATCTACCCTAGCACGCTTTCACCGCCTGGTAGCGCATGCACACAACGAGGCCAGCTAGGTTCAGTAACACTCCAAAGATGCTGCTTGTTACTATTAGCAGACGACTCTCGCGGTGGTAATATTGGTGGTGCAAGCATTATGCGAGTGCAAGCATTACGCAAGTAAATACGGTAGTCATGCTGCAATGCAGACGGGACTCAAAAGCTCAAGCCTACAGTCATTGGAAAGTTTTGGAAGCCGCGCTGCTTCTCCCGTAACCCGCGCCTTCCTGTCACTTACAAGACGAATAGAAAGGCATGGATGACCGGATCCTTTTTCACAGGGTTCCTCACCCATCAGGATGCCCGGAAGCGTACAAAGAACCGTAACATTATTTTTCTCTACAACTGTGCCACGCACCTTGCCGATATTTCGCGGCTGCAGAATGTGAAAGTCTCCTTGCCGCCCAACTACACCAGTTACTTGCAACACCTTGATGCAGGCGTATTAAAAAATGTTGTTTCACTTTAGTGGCTAATTAGTGCAACGCTTCTGGGCAAAAATCGACCGGAAAGACGCAACCTTCAAGGCAGACCTTCTTGACGTCATCCATTTTCAGGCTAAGTGAAGGGATCGTGTCAAATCAGAAATAATTGTCAGCTGCTTCACGAACTGTGGCTTTTTTTGTGACCCTGGCGATGCTTTGGAGAACGAAGACGATGGCACCGAAATTGACATCCCGGATTGCGGTGATCTCAATGAAGGCATATCTCCGGAAGAATTTGTATCGGCGGACGACCAACTGGCGACATGCAAATTACACAGTGTTCAAGATATCACAGCTGATGTTACCGCTGATGAGGAGAGCGATGGGAATGGTGACGACCAAGACGCGGAGACTGCAGCGGTGATTGTCAGCCGTTGTCTACTGACAGTGCACCTAACGCTTTGGACGCGTTGCTTCGGGGCTTTGTAGGGTGTGCGGAAATGAGTGATGAAACTGCTACTCACTTGTACGAGTTTCAAAAAAGCTTGCTGCAGGACATCGAAAAACAAAAAGTCCAGAGAAGTGACAGATTATTTTGAAGCGTTAATAAAAACAAATTTTGTGCCAAGTGTGTATGTATTTGCAGTCTTTTGGAGCCTGTTTGGATAATACAATTTTCAATGCCCGTGAGAACCGTACCAACGAGATTCCACAGTAGTGAGCGATGGCACGAGTTAGATAGTGACCCTTCAAGGTCTGGCCTAGTCAAACTGTACGGCACTGTTTCTACTGCAAATTAAGCGAACATGACACTAGTCCTTTTGCATTGTTCCCGGTCAGTATTGCAACTGCCAGTAGCGCGATGAGCGTCAAGACTTGTGAGCAGTAATGCGCGGTCTTAAATAAATTTTGCCAGTCGCAGAGACATTTTTCACCACACCAAGATGTTTGTATCACTGAGAATAGACCATCAAGAAAGGCTTTACATACTTTGGAAAAATAGCACCATGTCACGAGACATTTCTGCCTAGCCAAAGCGGGGCCAAAGGCCCATTTCCCAAGCATTTCACCCTAGATAAGCTATCACCAAGCCAAGACCAAGACGCGAGGTGGACGTGTCATCTAGATTCTACTGTACAATACAGACAACACCCAATCTGCAATGTTACTAAGACAGACTAGTCTCCACTTGTGTACCCTGTAAGTTTTATGGACCAGTAAATGCAGGCCACAAAGGTATGAACCGGCTCAGCTGCATATTAAGCGCACGGCAGCTTCACAGCACTAAACATGCTAATTATTTAGTGGTTCTACATTATTGCAATTAATCTGCTTTCTTTCTCACTAAATTAAAACAACGCTTTAGGTGGCCTGAAACTTGCTCACTTGGTGGCGACAAGCCAATAGCAGTCGCCCGATCCCCTCCCCCATTCTCATGGAGTGGCGCTTCGTCCAATCGAACCACTGAATTTGAGTGCAGGGAACTCGAAATACTACTTGGTCATAAAGGGGATGCCTAAGGTGACCATGACTGTAAGCAGATTGTAAACTGAGACCTATTGAACCTGCTTACCTGAGGCACCACAGGAACGACGGCCTTTGCGGGGAGCACCACCAGCTGGCCTTCGTCATGAGGCAACCGCACTGTCTGAGGCATCCCCGTCTGCCTCAGGGTGAAGTTCAGTGTGTGAGTAACCGAGGCAGGGAAGGACATGGCGCTGGTGGCGACCGGGGCAAGTGGCGGCGACGGTGTTTTCATCACCTGCCAATCAGAACAAGGTGCCCACCAAAGGCATACAGTTACGACAGCAGACGAGCATCTCTCATTGCAACGACGATCAAGTGCCATGGCTGGCAGCGTCCTGCACCTTGTTTTACTCTTTACCGAGTCGTCATCCAGCCCTTCACTGATAGTAGTAGCTCGAGAAATGAGACCCACATGTAACATACTGAAATGCGGCTGGCATGCCTATTCGCTCTAACTTTGAAAACGAAGCCTGAAAACGTAGTTTGTCACCAATGAGGATTATAATCAGCGGGTTCAGCAACTGAACCCACGACAGCCTTGAATGCGACTTGCAATGCCTAGCGCATGTTGTTTTACGCAACTCGTTATTTTCATCCAAATCCCAAATGAATGTTCGAGACACATGGCGGAGATTTCAGAAAGAAAGCAAACAAATAAAAATATGACACACTACACCAGTGTTTGCTTTTTTCCTAACGTAGAGTGAAATTAACTGCTAAGAAGAAATTTACACACATTAGGTGCGCACGTTATCTATATATACATTAGGGACGTCATGTACAGATCTTGTCAACGTGCACACAAAAGCAGGTGGGCACAATGCCGTGGTGATGAGCCCATTGTTTGCTAGTCAGAAAGCAGCGGCAGTGTTTGCCGCGCATGAACGTAATCATAGGCTTCCCTTCGTGCGAAGTTCAAACTAAGAGCAGGCTTTTTATATGTACTACATTAAAATAAATCAGCAGTTCCAATTAAGACAGCTAAATTACTAAGATCCTACTACCCACTTTTGCATGTGCTATGCTATACAAGAAACGCCTAAACAGTCCCTGTAATACCTCCCACCAATGCCAGATTTTCCACTGCCATGGCGCCATCTACCCAGTGTCATCATCCTACCTGTATTTTGAAACATAGAGCTAGATAGGGATTCGGCTCGCTGAGAAACAAGAGCAGGCCACCTCGAGATACTATCCCATGATGTACACTCCACAGAGGAAGCTTCGCTGACTTTAACGCTAAAGCTTCAAATGTACATCCGCCGCTGGGAAGCCATTATATACCGGCTTTCCAGATCAGACCTCAGCTAAAACTTGAGCAATCACTGAACCGATCCTGCAACACCATCACTAAACACCCCAACAGTGTGCACGGAGAGCCACAGAGCCCTCTGTGACGGTGCTTTCAGAACATAGAGTAAAATCTCGGTGATATGAATCCAGCTGGTACGAATTATGGGATTTACGAGTGCACTGTATACAATGTTCCGAACACTTTCTGCGGCACTATGCATGATATGAACAAGCAAAACGAGACCACAGGCCTTGAGCACTACACAGCACTACACACTACACACTGCCCGAACGCCACTGTCTCAGTGATCGCCAGCCCCGCTGTATGCTCCGCGAGCAGTTTGCAGCGGCATGTGGCACGTAAGTCGCTGCCGTACTCGCAGACGCCTGTCGCACTTTACATCCCACCTGAAGTTAGCAGTGGTGCGCTACCAGCAAATCGACGATGTCGCTATCACCAGTCGTGCTATGCACCGCGAACATTTGGCGGTGACGCTCGCGCATGGCGCGCAGATATCATCTGCTGCCGTGCTCTACGCGTCGCGATAAGTTCGCGCAGGCGCACAGCCCGCCTATTACTGACGTGTCTTGCACTGTACGTGCAGCAAGTGACGACCTGTGGCCATACGGCTGCAAGTAAATACAGTGAAAGCTCGTTAATTCAAACCTTGATAATTTGATTTTTCGGATATTCAAACTACACAACTTGGTCCGGCCAAGCTCCATAGAAATCTGAATACAAAATAGTCCATTAATTCGAACGCGGGTCGGTTCCCCTACAGATAATTCGAACTACTACGTGCCGCCGCGTCTGGGTGGCTTGGCGCACAGCTCGTGGCCAAAAAAGAAGAAAAAAAAAACCACCTCAGCGAAAGACCGGCATAGTTAGATGCTGAGCACGTCCAAAATGGGGACAGAAGATGAAACCATGTAAAGCCATGGCAGAGTGGGTAAAGCCTAATTGGCGCCATGACCAGCGTTGCGGCTGGCGGCACCGGAGCGGTTGGCGACCGTGGCGGCGGCTGCCGCTTTCTCTTCCGCGCAACTTCCGAAATTCGGCACTAAATGCTCATTAATCGAACCCTAGTAATTCGAAAACACGGATAAGCGGTCTCAGCCAACGCCCATGAAAAGTTATGGCATAAAACGGGCGCGGGAAAAACTTTTTTTTTTTTTTTTACGAGAGTTGTCCATCATCCTTCTAGCCATCAGTCGTCAACGAAAGTATGCGGTCAGCCGCGATTATGACGCCGACTTTTAGAACCGTTCCCTACAAAAGGCATTCATTATGCGATCGGGTTCGCTGTAATGCAAGTGGTTTTTGTCAGGTTTCTTCAGGCCATTAGATAATTCGAACTTTTTTCCCGGCCCCGTGAAGTTCGAATTAACGAGCTTTTACTGTATTTACAACCGAAATGAACTCATTCGTATAATGTACCCACTGTCCACCTTTTCCACTGAGAATTTGGCAGAAGAGTTAGTTGTCACTGCTTCCCTACACTTGGCCTCGTTGTTAATGCATCCACAGCCCATTTATTGGCAGCGAGCCAAGGCACTGTGGTGAAGTGATAACCCATGGTGTGTATCTTTCGATGTTATCTCCTGTAGTAGTAGGAAAGGGGAAGGGGGGGCAAGGAGGAGGCAAACTTGGAAGTGTGCCAGCGCCCTTCACTGGAGTGCTGGCGGTGGCTTCCTAGGCTCCTCTGGTTGTGCAAGCCTGGCTTTCAGCCCATTCGCTTTATCACTCCGGGCGTCCTCCACAGCCACAAAATCCTCGAAACGCATATTAGCAGCAAACACATTTCAAAGGGAACAATGGTAAAAACCGGCATCATGATCGCGGCTGACCGCATACTTTCGCCGATGATTGATGGATAGAGAGACGGACGAAAAAAGAAAATAATAAAACCTGTCAAGTCCCCCCCCCCCCCCTTGCGCAATGAATCTTCCCTGCAAATTGACGTAAATTTTTCTCAAAAAAAGTGGGCTCATTGAGAGAGTAAATACGGTAAATCTCCTCGGCCATAAACAGATCTGCGTGATAGCCTATCCGACCACAAGAAACTTGTTAAAACAAGTGCAATTTTTTTGTCTTCTTCGCGGCGCAGCCACCTTACTGCAGCTTGCTGCAGTATTGGGAATTATGCTCAAAAACACAGAAAGCGCCGCACATCCGATGCAAACGGCCCGGACTTTTCCCTATAGTATCTCCAGACACTCCTATCCCCAATGCCGCCGCATATTCACTGACGTCACAGGCTGACGCTTGTCTATACAACGACTACATATCCAAGTTCTCAGACCCCACGCCACTGTCCAGTACGTGGTGCCTACCCCAACATCACACACACACATAGTGAACCTGTCCAACAGTCGCCACACTACCTCAAGCGCTGGTGCCTACCCATCCACATACCCTGTTCTTTTGGAGAGCTGAGATTTATCTTTCTGTTAAATTCCGTCCATTACTGTGGCCACGGCTTGTTGACCATATTATGATGAGCGATATAGGCCTCCACTCAGTGGCTTGAGACGATCACCCAGACTAGGGTCAAGCAGTAAAGCTTTTCTCCCTCTGTCTTAGATATGCAGACTTTGAAGACTCAGTAGCCAAAATTTAAAGAAAAAAAATGTCACCTGAGGAGGGGTGGTCCTTTCATTGGTTAGCTTTTCAATACAGGGTTTTTCGTCAGGAATTCCTAGAAACGAAAGATGGCGAGAGTTAGACTGCAGGTGCTCTGTATTTCTGCACAAATTTCACAGCATTGAAAGATTAATGAAAACAGGAACCATTATATCCCAACTGCAGGCCCACATCTTAGTGGTCCCGAGAACAAAGAAATCGATGAACAGTTATCACACACCAATGCATTGTGCGATCCAGCGAAAGAGGTTTGTAAAGCTGAACGTGCCATCCACCAAGGCGTCCAACATTGTGCCACAGGATGGCAAGTTCAGCGCACAGAAGCGTGAATAGCGCAAATGCTAGTTCACGCCAATGGGCACACAGGGTGCTGCAGATCCGTGGGGTGGCAAACGGCACCATGCCTCTTCACTCCTTGTCTCTTCTTCTCGTTACACTGACACTAAAGAACTGCCTTCAACAGCTGTTGCTGTAAAAAGGACACAAGTACAAAAACACAGAATGCTTTTTTTTTTTTTGAGACTTTTACACACAGTTGCCGACTAATTTTTCGAATATGCACAAAAGGGTCTGGAAAAACAAGCAGTTCGAAAAACGAATTTTCACTAAAAACATCACATCATTTACCGAGCGACTTGAAAAACTGGTCAACCTGTTTCTGCGGAAAAACTGTGCAATGGTAGGATCGGTGCGGGACAATAAAGAGGCGCCGGACGCCAGCAAATCTGTTCGGGCAGAGCCTCGCTGCTCTCGTGTGACTTTACATAGTTTTTTTTTCCCTCCCACAAGCGGGGTAAAAAAAAAGATAAAAGGAAAAAGAAAAGAGAAAAGGCAGTGATGGCCTTTGGTGGATGTCTCCGCGGGAGCAGTGGAAGTCGCCTGCCACATGCATTGTTTAAAAAAAAAAGTGATGCCGTCTGGAGTTGGAACCCAAAGCTCTATTAGAGGTCGTGTTTAGTTGGGACACCCGGTGTATTGCAAATGAAGTAAAACCAACATGCTATCGCACCTGCTATCGAGAGTACAGTGGATATGCGGGATGCATGCAACGTGGGTTTGAGGTTGCAGAAAACAAAACGGCAGCAATGTTGAAGCAAATTTTCACAGCTTTTGACCTGCAATCGAGAGAAAAAGGCCAGAAATGCCCGGAATTATAGTCGCTGTTATCCCTGACTCTACGGAGCACGCAACAAACAGAGTCCGAATAATTAGGCAGGTCCGAAAAATTCGGTCAGCGACTGTAGTACTGCACCACAACAAAAACAGTGCTGATGATAGTAATTTTGAATGAGCTTCTAGGTAGGTTACCCAAAAAATATGTATAATGTGAAAACATGACATTTGGATGCACACAAGAGCACACTTAGTAGAGGTCAGTCAACTTACTGAGTATATGGTCGTCGATCTTGACATCCATCCCCATGTTTATGTGGTCAAAGAAATGCGTTTCATCAGTCAATTTCTTCGAAAGATCGTTGTCTATGGCTTCTGGGGGAAGGTTGGAGTAATTGTGATCCCCTGCAGGTGTGCCACGGTGATGAAGATCCCCACAGCCTGACAGAGATGTCATGTCCATGCCCCCTTCAGAACCACTAGGGCTGGAACCATCCTCTCTGGCCTCGCACTCTGGCGTTGGCAATGTGCCCACTGTCTCCACAACAACGGCGACATCCAGGGGCTCTTCCCGCTGCGCAATGCCATGGTCCTCAGCTCCGTCTTCTTCACCCTCTTCGCCAACCACCACGAGGGCGACGCGCGACTGTTCCACCGTGGCATCTTCATCCTCCGAAGCTGCCAGGGCTGCTGCCACGTCGGGAGAGCCATCACCTAAGCTGAGCAAGACCTCCGAAGATACGCAGCCATCAGGGCTCGTGATTGTCGAGGAAGGGTAGTCCAGCGACACAAACACGCTTGTGGCCAACTGCTCGGCTTCGTACGACGTCAAGGTGGACGAGGGTCCCACGTGAAACGTGCTGCCCCCGAACGAGCTGCTTCCACTCTCTCCCGCGCGGTGCAGCAGCGATGGCGTGGATGATGGTGTGCCCCCCTCGCCCTCGTCGCCTGATGACGAGGAGTTCTTGGGAGGACTCGCGGGTGTCGGTCCTCGACCTCCGCCGACTGTGTGCGGGCTTCCACCGGGTAAACCACCACTCCCGTTTGCGGGAGGGTTGTTGCCACCAGCACCTGGTCGCACGGCAAAGGCACGGACTGCATTGTTCCCTGGAGCGGCACCCCTAAACATCTGCGCACGAGCAAACTGGCCGTCTCCAAAGGGCCCAGCAACAGCTGACCGCGGGCCCTGCACAATTCTTCGGACAAGCATTCCCTGCTGCGGCACATACTGGCTTTGTTGAAGCATCATGTGTTGTTGCTGCTGCTGTTGTTGTTGTTGTTGCTGTTGCTGTTGCTGCTGTTGTTGTTGTTGTTGTTGCTGCTGTTGCTGCTGCTGCTGCTGCTGCTGCTGCTGCTGCTGATGCTGCTGTTGCTGCTGATGCTGCTGCTGATGCTGTTGCTGCTGCTGCTGTTGTTGCTGCTGTTGTTGCTGCTGTTGCAGGTGGTGCTGGCGCAATTGCTGCATGTACTGCATTCGAGGCTGCTGCTGGAGCTGCTGCAATTGCTGCTGTTGCATCGCAGTGGTTCGTGTGAAGCTGGCTGATGTGGTTGGCAGGCCCATCATGCCTTGACTTACACGCACCATTTGAGTACGGACCTGCATTGACGGACTGCTCCTGTCGCTACTGTCGGACGCAAATGTGTCCGTCAGTGTTATGGTCTGCCCCTGGCTTGCAAAAGCCGATGACACTGGGCTTCCAACAGGTGATGCCACTGCACCCTGATAGACTGATGTGGTCACGTACTGCGGACTTTCAGATGCCCGTGGAACTGTGTCCGTAGCACTGGACATTGGCTGGGCAGAGCCACTTATTCCAGCGAAGCTGTCTACGCTGCCACGTGATGAATTTGAATTGCTAGCCGGGCTGCCTACGGAGCCGGCTCGAAGATACTGCAGTATGCTGTCTTGTTTGGATAAAGGCGGCGTTTGGCCGCTGTTGTCCTGCGAGGTGCAGCCCCTTCCTGGTGATGGCTCACCCATCGAGGGGCGCCCTTCGTCCGTACGGGGACTCGGAGACTCTGACGGAGTTTTCGAAACACGGGACAGCAGATCAGACAGGCTTTCGACAGACCGTTCACCGTCCCCTCTTCCATCATCTTGCATGGCAGCCGGTACTGCCGGTGACCGCTGTGGCAGACTGGAAGAGCTTGACGGTGTTCCCGGTGAGAAGTGGCGTTCCATGGGGGAAGATCGTGGGTCCGGGGACTGAAGCGCAGGTTGTGAGCTGGGGCGCGACAGTGATGGCGGTGTGCGCGATGGGTCTGGACTTCCACCACTCTCCGGCTGCGCGCCGCCACCGTGGCTCGGGGAGATGGCAGGCGAAGGCGGTGGCTTTCGGAGATGGTCAGGGTACGGAGGAGGGGGCCTCATCATAGGGTGCACACCACCAGTGCGCTGCAGATATGGATGCCCGGGTGGGTGCTGGCTGACTGGATCCCCACCTGAGAGAGAACAAACACCACTGAATCTTTTACGTGCTCTCTTCCCTACTTTTCGCTGTACTTTCACTCTCTCTTACTTTCTCAACAAACCGGATTGCCTTCATTCCATGTTCATAGCCTGCTTTACTTTTTTATCCCTACGCTTTGCACTCTTTGTTTCACGGTTTCAAGGCCCTAGTGAGCCTGGTACTAAAGCCATCTAAAAACAAAAAACAAAAATGCCATATTTATTTTTCCCACACAAGAATTCAAATTTGCCTCACAATCAAATATTTCATGCATGCTGTGATGACATTGTGTGGGAGATATGTTGCTGTGGCCAAACACGCTTACTATAACTGATTTTTATTAAAAATGTATTTACTATAAGCAAAAAAAAAATGTACAGTCGCCTATGTAAAACGAATTGGGACTTCAGCTTCATTTCATAATAATACCCGCATTTACTGTAGCAAGGTTCAACTAAAACTGGGAAAAAAAAAAAAAAAAAACGCACAATGAGATGTAAACAGAACGATTGAAGGCATTTCTGAGTGTTTCTTTTATAAACTAATATAAGTACAGTTGAATCCGGTTATATCGAACCCGGATATATCGAATTTTGGTTATATCGAACTCACGAAATATCCCCTTGAAAATCCCATGTAAAAGTATAGGAAAGCTGCGTCATATATCGAACTCAATTTCACCGGTCGTTTTATATATTGAACTCTGCACCAGGCACTGGAAAATGTGCCTTCCCCAAAGACGATTGCACCAACCTTGGCCGTTTGCCGCGTGACGTTTTCAAGCCACGCGCGGAAGGAATGAGAGGGGACAGTTCGGCGACGGCTGGTCTGGGCAGCGCTGTGCCCATTCCCCAAAGGCGCGCGCATCTGCAGTTGTCATTTCCCACGCGCCAACACATGACGTTTGCAAGCCATGTGCGTGGGTGTGCCCATTCTTTTGCCGAGCTATCTCTCTCCTTCAGCACGCGCAACGCATGCGCCAAGCCAGCTCAGCCCGTTTTCAAATAGACGTCGGACGCTTTCTCCAGCGGGTGTTGCGAACCCTCTGCGTGCGGCAGCGCGGCGGCGCGGCGGCTGACGTGGCTATGGCGCCTGCGGATGTTAAGAAGCGGCAGCTCTCTCTCTCTCTCTTTTTTTTTTTTTTCCGAGAGTCATTTTTTTTTTTATTGTTGTGCTGTACGCGCGGCGTAGCGTAAGATATGGCGGCTGCGGACGTTAAGAAGTGGCAGGGTTTTCTTTTTTGCGGGGATGTTTATTTCATTTATTTTTTTAATCGTTTATCCTTGCATGCATGAATCGGCGAAAGCCCGCGGTCAGCTTCTGCGATCATGACGCCCGCCCAAGCGCGGCATGATAAATCAAACCAGGCTTGTGCAATCAAGCCATCACGGGCACTCTGCCAAGTTCGCTCCCCGCCACCGTAGAGCTATCAAAAGATAAACGCGCCCCGACGTTATCGCTGCGCAGCATCTTGGCACGCTGCTAATGAGCTGTGGATGAGACAACCGAAACGGACTGACGCGCGCTATCGACATGCAAGCGAAAATGCTCGCGATTTCTGCCGCCGCGGCGACACAGAAACCTTGTTTTGAGCTGCCGCGGTGGCTCGAGAGGCGAGAGGGATGCAGTTCCAACAAGTTTGAAAATTTTCGCTCTGTCGCTGCCGCTCGTCGCTGAGATCGCTCAGTCGCTTGCACGTGAGCGAGCTGGCCTTAACGCATATTTTTTTTTTTTTTTTTCAAACTCCCGGTAGCAAAAGTGGAGGGTGGGTTCATTATGCGAGTGGGCTGATTACACGACAAATACGGTATCGTTTTTTCGCATCGTAAGTGCCGTCACAAGCCGATTTCTGTATATCGAATTATCGATATATCGAACTATTTCGCGATCCCCTTCGAGTTCGATATATCCGGGTTCGACTGTATTTCATAAGTAGCTATTAAATTACCAGAAAGCATCTCAGGGCCATGTCTTCACCAACAACTTCTCTAGTAAAGACTGCGATATAGTCAAGATTTTTGCCGGTCTGGGCGACTTTACTACAGAGGGACACTAACAACTATTACCATGCCTCTACAGGCAAAAAGATGGTTCACTGTAGTGGGGTTGGACTGGTACAGGCCCTACCTTGGCGACTGAGGTAGCGAGGAATCGGTGGGTTGCCTGGAAATCGTGGATGGAGCATGACGTGCTGCCCTTCGAGCTGCTGGAATGGTGGCCTGGCTCCCATGTGAGACACCATGCGCATCCCATGGTTGGTGGATGGGCCCGCAGAACCATCCTCCCGTTGCTTCATCAGCATCTGTTGCTGCTGCAACTGCTGCTGTAGTTGCTGCTGTTGCTGCATCTGCTGATGGTGCTGTGCCTGTTGTTGTTGTTGCTGCTGCTGCTGAAGATGCTGTTGATGATGCTGCTGCTGCTGCTGTTGAGACTGTTGTTGCTGTGAAAAATCTTCAAGGTCCCCTGCATATAAATGGAGCAACTTTATGACCACTGAAAAAAAAAAAAAATCTAATTTTCCCCTTATTCAATTAAGCTGTAATGCCTTCTGGGTGAAACAGAATTCTAACATCGACAAGATATTTTTGCTGGTTCCTTAAGTGTCATAAACTACCATACGTATTTACTTGCATTATGAACTTATTTCCCTGGAAAAGTTGACATCACTTTGGGGGAAGTGTTCATTACATGGGAGAGAAACATTCAAAACTGTTTCAATAGATTATTCTGCATGAGTGCGTCTCTCATAGCTAGAGTCGCTTTGGGACGTTAAACCCCACAAACCAAACCAAACCTATTCTGCATGAGTCAAAGTTTCATACTGCTATGCAGATAACGCTACAATTGTAAGCGCAACCTTACCCCTTCAGCAGTTGGCCTATTTTTTCAGACCAAAATAGATGCCCATCATAAAGCGAAAATTGCTTTCAATCCATTTTTTTTTTTTTTTTTCAATCTAACCTCGATGCCAGCTATAATCATTGAATGCCCCAACCAAACAGCTCTTTGCCACCATGAAAGGTGCTATCTTGCATTTGGACAGGCTTGGTCATTTGCTCTGCATTGTTCTCCTTTTAAGCTAATGACGCACCGTTCGTTGCCTGCCTTGATATTGAGGTGGCCCGTAAACAGAGTTTTGACTTCTTTGGCACAAAGAAAGAAAAGGATAAAAATAAGGGTATGCCAAATTCAATTTTCAAAATTTTGCTTTAAAAAAAAGAAAAAAAGAAAAAGGTCAGTATTCTTGACATGGCCACAGTTTTCTGCCTACTTAGTAGGAGTTACACTCAGTCAAGGAGAAAGTAAAAAGCCGTTAAGTTGAGTGTGAGGATGTGTTGTCCCTCAGAGAAAGAGTAAAAACGTTGCTGAAGAGAATGTTGCCTGCCATCCCTTGCTAGATAGAACTGTCCTAGCACTTTCAAGAAAAGAGCTTGAATTCTTAGGATGACGGCATGTGGCATGCTTGTCATAATTTATTTGTGTCCCTCCTTCTGCCCCTCAACTGATTAAGATGCGTATATGTATATGTGTATATATATATGCTCCTGTTTCCGCAATTAACACTGTGTTGAAATAGCGCTTGTCCTGTGTTGTCCTCGTTCTCCGCTCTTCCTGCGCTATGATTTCTGCGTCTAGATGGTCATGCTAAAATAAAGCAATCATGCTTAACATTAACCCTGAAGACTGCATGTTGCTAAGTTGAAAAAAAAGAGTACCTTTCAAACAACAAAATTTGGGGGGTGGGTTCATTACGTGCACAAATGTGGTACGATCTGTCTTTACTACAGACACGCATTTTGAGCCTAAGAGTTCGTTCTGTTTTTCCTGCAAGCTCTGTGCATTTAGGAGACTAAGCAGCAAAAATAGTCGCCACAGTTTTGCCTTCAGACAGGCCAACAAATTATTAGGAAAAACAAAGCTACCAACTACAAGTACCTTCATGAAGGGGAGACTGCTGTGTCAGGAGTCCCTGCACAATGCTAGACATCATCTGCTGCTGTTGCTGATGCTGTTGCTGATGCTGTTGCTGCTGTTGCTGCTGTTGCTGATGCTGCTGCTGCTGATGCTGCTGTTGTTGCTTCTGCTGCTGTTGCTGCTTCTGCTGCTGTTGCTGAGACTGAGAGCCCTTATCCATGCCCTCTCGCAATTGGAAGCCATCTCCCAAAATGCCGGAATCATCCTGAGTCACATCAGCATGATGAGGAAACATTGAAATGATTCGAAACAGACGCATTTGATTCGCAAGCAAAAGCATAAAAAAAAAGTTACCAAACCATCACTCATGACATATGAATTCAGAAACAGTATGACCTCAAAAAGCCACTCAAATTCAACCGGAAGTTCTAACCAATGGCGATTTCCACTGGTTGCGCTGGAGCAGGTTTTCTTGCTCTGGGATGGTCCATCCAAGGCAGGTCCTTTGAAACAACTTGAAGCCCTCTCACATGATCTGCCGACCAGAGATGGATCTCACCGGAAGTTCCAGTCAGAGTCATCATTATTTCCAGAAGTTGCGGGGTTTCTTCAACTGTTTTCAATGGTTTCAGAAATATCGGTAGAAGACACTAGGCATTCGCATTTTTTTTTTCCCGCATGTATATTGAGAAAAATCTATGGAAAAACGTCTAATGCATCAAAAGTGTGCCAAAGCAAGTTGCAGAGGGCCGCGACCCCGCTTATTAATCAATCGCAACACAGTTTGGAGCTGGGATGCGACCAACTTTAGCGACCGGTTCAGCATTACTTCCACCATGCTCTGTGTATAATTCGCTGCTCGACTGAGGCCGATTTGCTCTGTAAGGGTTTAGGTCACTCTGTTCCGGTACGGGCGACTAGCTCTTATCGACCAGTGGAAATCGCCACTACAGTCGAACATCGCTATAACGAACACGGATATAGCGAATTATCGGATAAAACAAACTAAAATCAAAGTTTGATTGGTCTATGGCTTATTTCTACGAGAGTTCTTTCTGTATAATGAAAGAAAAATTTCAAAATTTGACGCTAGACTGGTTATAACGAAGCAGTTTTTTTGCATTAAAACGGCAAAAAATGCTAAAGGAGCCGGAAAAAAAAACACCAACAACGCAATTTTTCAAACAATCGAATCACCCACCGCAGAAGTGTGTTTAAATCGCCCGCGCACTCGCGTGTCGCGTCATTTAGCGGCGGCAATAAAATCTACCACCAACGACTTATTGCCTTCAAGATCACAGCCCCACGCATGGTGCTCTTGGAGGTCATAAACGGCCATCCCTGGACTCGGGCGGCGCCGCTGAAGTGTGTTTAAATCACCGTGGTTTAAATCGCCTGCACGTTTGCGTGCCGCATCATCTAGCAGCGGCGACAAAAAGTAGCACTGATGGTCAATGGCCTCCGAGATCACCGCGCGGTCGAAGGTCTTAACAGCCATGGCCGGACTGAAGCAGCGGCGGCGGTGGTGGCGACACTGCTTCAGTCCGGCCATGCAACGGCTGACAGGCATGTGACTGGGATGCCATCGCCATTGCCTCGTCATGGCGCCAGCCCCGCTGAGCCTCTACCACTGCGACCGACCCGGGCGCACGCGCTACACTCCCCAAGTCCTTTAGCTCCGTCGCGCAAATTGTGCGCAGAGGCAACATCCCTTCTTAGTACTCATTTTTCCTCTCCAATACAGAACGAAAAGCGAGATTTCATGCTTTTACCTAGTTTTTAATGAAAAAAAATTGTGCGTTTTCGCACCTTTGTATTGTCCATATTAGTGCGCATTTTGTTTCATTTTATTAGCAAACTTATTTACAGGAATATGGGTGTGCATTTTTATAACGAATATCGGATATAACTAACTAATTTTGCGCCCCCATACTACTTCGTTATAACGAGGTTCGACTGTAATACACAAACGTAGCCTTTGCACACTAGCAGTGTGCGAGTATTGAAATTTTCGAACATAAATCGAATACGAATATCGGAAAAATATGCTTTCAAATATCAAATCAATTATCAGTTGAAAAAAAGAATTAAAAATTAAAAAGTGTCAAACATTGTTCGTCTTGTTTATTTCAGAATTCACATGGTACTTGCAAATAAAATTAAATTCATTCACTTACTCACTTAAAAGGTACGGTCACATAAAAAACCAAACAGTAGTGACAAACCTGACTTATGGGGTGGGCAGTAGGTGGCCTTGGGGTGCGTGGCGAAGGCAGCTGAGGTGACATTTGGTGCAGGGGAGAAGCCATTGGGGACGTGGGAGGCTGCTGCATCCGTGGGGATGGGGAAGGGGCTCCCATTGGGGAAGAAGGTGGCAGCATTGGAGATTGCGGTGGTCCACAGGGCATTCCACCGCTGGAAACCTGTAACCATTTAAGGGGTGAAGCGGGCCTTAGAACGGTCGAAAATTGTAAAAAAAAAAAACGATCTTGAGAAAAGCCCATTTTCGGAACATTTAACCTTCCGAGCACCTGCACGCAAATTATTAGCACTGAATTCGGTCAGCAAATAACAATAATAATATTAATTGGTTCAGAGGAAGGGAAAGGCGCAGTATCTGTCACACTTGCCTCTGTGGACACCTAAACCGACTGTAAGGGAAGGGAGGAAGGTGGGAGTGAAAGTGGAAAGAGAGAAAGGGGAGACATGGTGGAGGGCTACGATAAAATCGGTTTTTAAAACATCACAGCAGCCACGAAATGCCCCAAGAAAAGAGGAAATTTGTTCGAAATTTTCGCGCACGCCGCGGGCATTACAGTCAGACGATGGCCGCCATCTTGGGCTTGGTTTGAAGCTGTTTTCCTTGTGCGCAATTTCTGCTATCTCACAATGGCGTCGAACAAGTGGAGTTGCTGCGCGCGCCGGTTTTCTGAAGGCCATTTATGGACTCCGATTGGCTGTCACCCGGCACGCTTTTCAAGCACGCACTTCCGCATCTCATTGGCTGGCGTGACCAGCGCGTCATTTTTTTTCTTCTCTGTTTTGTGTTCGCCATGGTGGCTGCCACTTTGAGCGTGTCTCGTTTGCGCCCATGTTTCTCGACGCACCACTTTGTGCCATGTTTTTTTTTTTTCTCTTGCTATCAAGATGCCGGAAAGCGGTAGATTGTAACTGTGCATGCAACAAGCCTTTGGAAGCCGTAAGAAATGGGCGTGGAGCAAAAGCCAGAAGGCGTCGGCTGCAAGCGTGCTGTCAGGACCTGCGTTACGACACCGCGGGTTCAAATTACAGCGTGGATTGCGTCCTGAATCACGGTACACTTTATGTTGATGCCGCCGCAGCATACTCCTCTACGGCGGAGCCGTCGCACTGTGTTGAGCAGTCGGAGCAAAGTCCGTTCTATCGGGAAAGTCGGCAACCCAACGAAAGTTTCACCTCGGCCTCAGCGCAGAATGTGATGCCAGCACCGAGTTCGTCCTTGTGGACGTGAAAGCGCTAACAACTTTATACTGCACACGAGATCGCGAAGACCTAAGCGGTCAACCACACGAGCGTCACAATGGACCTTTTCAGGGCCACCCAAGAGTGCCACGATAGGCTCGGGCCTCCTGGGCACCAGACCGCTAGTTCCCTCAAGAAACCGTTTTCAGGGCTCAAAATACTGTCCTTGGAGCTGGACATCTCTGCCCCGCACTCTCGTTGTCTAAAAAAAAAAGTAATTCCATAGCTTGATAAAAATGTCTTTTTTTACAATTTCATCATGTACACATCTTCAAAATTTTTTAGGAAATGTTTCCTTGAATGAAATAAGACACTTTTTGTTTTGTTTTGCAGAGGGAGAGATAGGGAACACTAAAATAAAATCTGCAGTTAAAAATTCCTCCCAAAATTTTCTGCAGTCGAGTGTCAAAATTTCAAATGCGATCTTCTCACCTTCATATTTTTGCCCACATGACTAGCCTTACGGAACTTTTCATTATGTTCTTGTGGCACTATTTTAATAAGTCTTACACTGTTGCGTTCAGGAAGAATTGAAATGTGGAGCTCTATGCTATTTTTATGTTGTTAGGTTGAACATGTCAAAATTGCGGGAGAGTAATGTCAGCTAATTATATTTAAAAATTATGGGGCATCAGCATAATTGGGCATTTTTATATGATAATGCACCTCTATGACAATATAAATAGCATAGCTCCACATGGCAGGCCTTTGGCTACAGCTACATTTTAATCGAAACCAAATAATGTTGAGAGAAAGTGTCTTAATGACCCATAAGAAATTACCTAATTAGGAGTCAGTTATGTTTCTATAGTATGAGAACTAAATTAGATATAATGCAACAAATTATGTGTTTGAAAACAGCAGGAAGACATACATATACACATCGAATTTCATTGCAATATCTCTAATAATAAAAATTTTGTTTTAAGACCAGTGTCTGCCCTTAAGAATCTTTTCAGCATTAAGAAACTTACAAAAAAAAAAAAAAAAAAAAAAAAAAAAAAAAAACACAACGAAAAATCACGATGCGTGAAATGACAGTCACAAGTCATACTAGAATAATGAACTTGTTTTTTCTTTTTTATCCCCCAAGAAAAGTTATCAGTTGCGAGGGGGGGGGTCATCACACCCACAAAAAAGTTTCATGAGGTCAGCTTGCGAGAGTTGAAATTTCACATCGTACGCATACCTGCCCGCCTAAACGTATGTCCATCCATCAGTCCATCGTCAATAAAAAAGCTGCAGTCAGCTGCAATCATGTCTGCAGTTTTTAGTACTGTCCGCTTTAAAAGGTGTTCGCTGTAATCATTACTGCGGCCCGATCCCACGAGTTTTCGACAGCAGACAGCGCTAGCCAACTGTGGCTAAGCAAAGCGAACACGCTGAACCGAAGCTCTGAACGTGAGATGCGCTTTTTTTCTAAGTGAGGTTTAGAGAAGTCACAGGATGATCACGAGTGTCCATCGTGAATGCCAAGCGTTAGCTGCGGTCTCAGCTGCAGTCATTTTCGCTCTCGGTCGCAAGCTCACACAAATTCCCAGGGAGTCTTAAGGTCCTGCTCTCCGTAGCATTTCAGTGCAAAGATGGTTTCACAGTGTTCTGGATTAAATTACCCTGCTCCACTATTATGGTTGCCGCCTACCGTTGTACACAGTGCAAACATGATGTGATGTAACGAAAGTACAACTTCTTGATGCACTGAACGCCATGAAACTAAGGAACGTGCTAAAAAAAGCTAAAGCCGGAAAAAAAAAAAAAAAAGTTTCAAATTATTAACAACATAAGTGGGCTCATTACGCAAGAAAATATGGTATGCCTGCACATTTCTATCGTAACGCTTTGCTGTGCAAATGAATAGAACGTCCTTTTTTTCAAGTTTTAAAAGGAAGAAAATGAATGTCAAGAGGGCAAATTAAATAAAGTGCTGGTAAATGCACATTAGATCGGCAAACTTGCACAAGAAGCCTGACACAATGCAGCATTGCTATACGATCCTTTGCAGCTGCTTTTTCGTGAGCCAGTAATACCCACGCACCAACATAAACCTATGTAATGATACCAGGGTGTTAGCAAACCCCTGCTTTTAAAACCCCTGTCTTTTCCCAAGTTTTTCCTGATTATTTCAATTCAAATTCCCTGACGAGTGAAGAGGCTCGAAAATGTAACTGCTGATGATAACGAGCACAGATGAATATTTCACATTAAAAAGCTTTTTATTAATCGTATTCAGCCATTTACGATAGTAAAAAGGCTGTCATTAGTATTAATGGCCGTTAAGAACATCCAACGTTTATAGAAAATTAAAAGCGTACTGATGCCAGCCTCGGAGCCCGCAAGCTGCCTACCCTGCAAACAGCCGAGCCAATCCAATCTAATACGGCTGCACGCGTGCGCTTCGCAGCACAGCTCGCCGATCGCTTTTGTGCTGCCCGCTGCCAGTGCAGTCATTCTTGCTTTTTGTCGTGCACTACTCTCAAGCGGCGCTTCCACATATTTTATTGAGTAACCACCTCACATGCGTATTGGTTCGTCTATTGTGGCAGCTGAGCCCTGCGCTGGCCTCAAAGTAATATATGCGTCTCGCCTTAGGGCGCGGCTGTCATGGTGGCCACGTGTTGGCGAGACAGCACAAAAGAATAAAAAAAATTCGCATGAATAACAACATACTTACTATGAGTCAGCTTAAAATGAAAATGCACTCATGACATTTTCCCCGATTTAGTGGAATTTTTGATGGTTTCCCTGACATTTCACTGATTTTTCCCGGTGCATAAAATTCCTCTGACAATTCCCAGTTTTCCCAGTTGCTAGACATCCTTGGAACCAACTTGTCTGCTGCGTCATGTGGCAATGCTCCTCCCGCATGCTATGTTACGTTCCAAGCATCGATTCCCATCTCACCCGCCCATTTCAAAGGAACTGCCCCAGATGGCAGCTCCTGCCAATTCGGCCGTATCCCGAGGTCTTGCGACACCACACAAACCAGCCAACCAAGTAGTGTGCCCGGCCATGCCACCTGCCAATTACCACCTGACAGAGACATGCCCGCGATTTTTCTACTCACAACACTAAAAACGTCGGGTTTTCTGAAAAAAATTAAGGGGCCACTTTGACAATCTAAAGTGCCCAGAGGCAAAAGCCTTTAATCACCACTGTCACTGCCCTCTGTTTGACCACTGCTTGGTTTCATTTCGTGAATCTTGCTGCTGACTCTGTTTGGCACATTCTAGGCGTGACACTAAAGCTCAGCTACTTTGGTCATCTGATGAGAAGAGAGGAGTCGCTGGAGAAAGATTTATGTTGGGAAAGGTTGAGGGTTGCCGGAGAAGTGGTAGACAGCGAACGCGATGGTTAGATGGCATCCTCGAGGCACTGCAGATGAAGTTATGTGATGTTAGGAAGATAGTGAGAGATCAGAAAGCGTGGCGTGACATGGCCCATAGGGTCATGAAGAGTCGGACACGACTGAACGACTGAACTGAACTGAGGCGTGACACGGAGCCGTGTCGCTGCGCTGGAATGCATTGACAAGACCTGTTTCGAGATTAAAACTTTATTGACAAGTATCTATTGGAAGATGATGTTTGGGGTCGACATCTGCAACCATTCCTTTGTGGTCTGAGAAGTGATTGGAGATGTACTCTACTACGCATGCGCAGTGAATGCATTTAAGATGCCTCAAAGCTTACAGATTAACTAATCATCATTAACTAATGTTCATGCACTTGCTTCTACATCTTTGATTGATTAACTATCAGTAGTGAAACCATCCTGATCCTTCTGAAGATGACTGGAGCTGTTGCGGACCCACGGACACACACATGGACACGCCGGCGAGTCAGGAGCCTTTTAAAAGGCCTTTGCCTTAAAACAGTCTAACACTGTTGGATTAAATTTGGCCGCTGCAACAAGCATGAAAGCTGCCATATTGAGATCAGTGGCCAAAATAGAAAGTGCATACTAGTGCAGAGAGTGTTGAAGACTATTCTTCAGAAAACCTGCCGTCGGCGTGGTGTTGTGAGCAAAAAACAACGAGCATGCTTGTGGGAGGTGGTACATTGCACATGACACGGCCAAGCACCGAGTGGTCGGCGAGTTGCGTGATGTAACGAGATCACATGACGTGGGAACTTTGGCAGGCACTGTCCCCTCAGGCTTCACTTTTGAGAAGGGAAGGCGAGATGAAAATGCAGCCCTCTTTGACCCTTGGGTCCCAAGTTAGACATATTGCCCCTAGGCCACACAGGTACATTCACATGCCTTGATTAAAACGGGGCTTTATATCTGTGCCAGCTAATTTTGAATACTATGTTTCAGTAGCTTAGAGCTGCATGCTAATGAGTGTATGTGGGATAACAGAGGCACAAACTAAAAGGTAAGTGATTAAGTGAGTAGCATAGAGCATGTATGCTACCACAGATTCAAAAGAGGACATGCCAACAGGGGGCAATGCTGTCCATTAATACATTTTTAAACCTTTCACTGGCCGGATTTCAGAATGTGTGAATTTCATTAGAAAATCCCTTCAAGATATGCAAGCTTGAAGCAATGAGGGTTTACTGGATTCTAACCACTAATTCAGGATTACTATCAGGCAGTTCCTTTATACTACCTGTGCCGACATCACATGGGAGAAGAAAATCAGGAAGTGCAAAACATTGCTAACGGTTGACTAAAGAGCTCCTTTTTCAACTGTTCAAGGACAGCACTGGAAACAGATAGTGTAAAGCGTCGTCCCAGTAACCCCCAAGTGGGAAACTCTCTTAAGGGGGGACACTGGTCTTAAAACTATTTTCCTTATTTACCAATAAAAATTTATGCAACTTGGTGGGTTTGTGTAGTTTTTTGTGCAGATTCCAAAACTGCAATTATTTCTTTTGTGATCCAATTATTTCATGAGATAATTACATCAATTAGTCTAATTCTTACAAGAACAAATACAAAATGACCACTGAAGAAAAACTTCAAATGAACACATTGCTGAACACTAAAAAGAATGATGAACACAATGTTGCAAGCAGTTTCTTGATTAAGCAATAATTTCTTGTTTTATTGCATAACAAAGTTCAAAGGTCAAAATATAGCATATAATGGTCACAAAAAAAAGCCATTTTAAAAATTTTGAACAAGAAATTCAAAAATCTACTTGCAACATTGTGTGCTCCACATATTTGGCTTCATGCTGAAAAAAAATTATTACTCTATCTGCAATAAGTGCCGAGATATTAAGGCCGCAAAACTGCAAGTGGTCGACAATGCATGTTTTGAGAAAAGAGCAAAAAAGAAACAGGGCATTATTTAACAGACATTCAGTGGTGCAATGCACACATTTACAATTTAAAATGGCTAGAAACCTCCAGGAATGTAGTCTCTTTGCTTTCCAATCTCCAAGTGTCGCCTCTTTCATTTTGATTTGCAGTTGCAGCACATTCATTTGTCACTTTTTCGGCTGCGCGAGTCGCATGCAGCAGCGTTTTTTTTTTTGTTTTTTTTTTTTACGTACGTGGTTTTGCTATGTTCTCGCATCAAGGCCGCGGTTAGGAAAGTTTATCGCGGAAAAGAAATGTAATTTGGAGCTGTTTGCTGCTTCCCAGTGCTCTGCATTGCACTGGAAGCAAGTGCATTCACTAAGGACTATGAACGAGGTCCGATCGGCGCAAACGCGCGGCGAGCTCTACGAAGACGACGTGTCCCGCAGTTTACGCATTGGAGAATAAGTTTGACGGCGATTTCTTATCGCCGTTCACTTTTTTAAATGCCAATATCGCCGCCATATGTTTTACGCTTCGTCAATCTCGGCAAACTGTTTAGATCTGATGATGGTGATATCGCCTCGCCAAGCGGACAGCCCGCCGCGCTGCCGACATCGTCACGAAAACAATCCGTCTACCGCTGGAGTTGGCGCGAGTTCAAGCTTTTTCCGTTTTGAGCTTATCTTTCTCCTCATCTGCGGCCTGCGATATCACTGTCGCGGCGGGTGCGACCGCTGGCATTAGCAGTCTCCCGTGCCGGGAAACACGCGAGGCCTACTTCAGGCTCGTACACACGATCGTTCGGCGCACGACTTTCGTCAGCCTGAGCGCGCACAGCCGGGGCAGGGCATCACTTGAGATGATTATTCAACTATTTTTTTTCACTTATTTCACAAATTCTTGCCGTGAACGCACCTCGCGGCTCGGAACCAAGCGCGGCCGGCGTCACGTCTCCGCCGTCTCCCCGCGGCTCGGGCGCGCCGAGCAGACGCCGTCAGCCAGCTCCGCCAATGCGCTGACGCCTTATCGTCACGTGCACCCCGAAAGCCAATGGGATTGCAAATGCCACGTTTTCTTTTTTGCTATTTTTTATGCGACCAATGGGCGAATGTAAACAGCAGAGGCGGCAATTTGAAGACGAAAGACGGCTCTTTCGAATGAGACCAAGATGGCTACGGTGCCGCGCACAAAATGGGAGCTACGCCTCGCGGAAAATGGTTGTTTCTGGGGTCGTTTTCAGCCCAAATTTGGGCGACATTGATTATATAAATTGGCATTGTGATTAAAATACCGACCCTAGAGATGAAAAACTTAGCAGATAGGTAGATAAAGAGCTACTGATTTCGCAAATCACATTTTCTAAAAAGTGATTTTTTCGCGATTTTTTGGTCCGAAAGACCCGTGTCCCCCCTTAACAAGCTAATCTGCCCATCTTAACACACAACAATTTATGCAAACTTTCTACTCTGTAATTAACAAAGGTACCAAATTTTACGGAAAGGATGTAAATCTGTTTTGACACGTAACACAACTTCCCGATTGCAGAATTTGCGTTTATGGACACGACCCAATATAAATTACACGCCCTTGTCACCTCCCACGCAGACAAGAATCTCCTCCCGCATTCTGAAACTGTGGTAATCTCTTGCAACACCATATTCCGTATATACTCGTATAATGCTCGCACCCCCAACATTGGGCGTCAAAAATTGGAATTTTTTTTTCCTCGCATAATCATCGCACCACCAATTTTACCCCTGCAAGAGTCTTCTAGTAGTAACAAGCGCCATCTTTGGAGCGCTATTGAACCTAGCTGGCCTCGTTGTGTGCACGCGCTACCAAGCGGCGATAGCGTGCTCGGGTAAATCATTATCATCGCTTATGCTCGTCTTTTTCTTTTTTTTTTCCCCTCCATGATGCTTATAGCCGGCGCCATTTTGCGAGTTGTCTCCGCGTCTCGTTGTCATTGTTCCTTCGTTCCGTCCGTGTTGCTTGCTTTGTTCCACCGTCTACCGTGTTCTTGGTGCCGCATCGCAGTGGGGCGGTGCGCAAGTTATACAGCTGCTTTTATGCTGAAAGCTTTCGAGTATGGGCTACATCACAGCAACCGCGTTGCCAGCAGGCACTTCGGCGTCAACGAGTTCTGCGTAGTACGCTACTGGAGACAGCGATTGCAGTGTCAACACGGACTCGGATCAAGTCTCTGATCAAGAGTAGAACTTTATGGTCTGCGGTGAGCATTATACCACAGAATGCGGGAAGTAATGATGAGGCTTTGTGCGGTAAATAAAGTGCTTTTGGCGACCCTGTACTTTTATAACAAAGGTAAGTTCTGCTTGAAAGTAATGTTTTGGTTATATTTACAATAGCTGACCTAAGAATCCCGATTCGCAACTATTTAAATTTGCTTTTAGCACTCCAAAACATTTGCTCGAAAACTTTCCTCGCATAGTTACCCCCCCTCCCCCCCCCCCCTTTGCATCAATTTTCCGCGAAAAAAAAGTGCGAGCATTATGCGAGTAAATACGGTACATACAATAAAGCAAAACCTGGGAGAACAATGGAAGCCCGTAAGCAAATTCAGAGCACTCACCGACACCGTGTGCGGGTGTGATGCGCCGGACACCATGGGACTCATGCTGGATGACATGTTGGGCGACATGCTGGGCGACATGCTCGGCCCCATGCCCGGTGACATGCTGGGCCCCAATGGAGGACCCCCTCCTCCTCCTCCTCCCATGTGGTGCATGGGTGAACCCTGCGGCAGCATTCCCCCTTGGAGAAGCTGACTACCCTGTTGCTGCTGTTGTTGCTGCTGCTGTTGCTGCTGTTGTTGCATCTGCTGCTGCTGCTGCTGCTGCATGTGCTGCTGCCACTTCTGTTGTTTGTTGCGATACTCCTGGACCACCATCATGTGCTGCCGGTACAACTTGCGCAGCTGGAATACGTCAATCACGATATTGGCTCAGTGGGCTATGGAGGAACAATGCCGTGGTCAATAAATGTGCAACGGCGTAGCATTTGTTCATTTTTCTTTCTTGCAAGAGAATATGTCGCACTGTCTTTGAACACAAAAACACACTGCAATGATCACAGAATCATCCCAAGCTGCAACACTAATGAGATTCTCCCTGCCTCTGCCCGTTGATGATGATGTAGCCTGCTTTCTTCCCTTCTCCCCTTTTATTCACAAGGACAAATACCAATTCTGAAGCACTAGTTCTAAAATACACCTGTGGCCCTCTCTTCCACCATGGCACAGATGACACCTGGCTAGCACCAGCCAGGTGCTTAAAATTAAATGGCAGGGACATTTTTTTTATTATTTATTTAAAAACATACTGCCAGCCTGAGTGTCAGGCTTTAGGCAGGAGCAGGCATACAATGCATACATAGTACCGGAGAAGAGAATAAAAAAATTAAACACATGGAACTGTAACTAATCATCTAGATATCTTCCCGTTCGCAGATACCGCCATATAAAATTATCTCGATACTGCCCAGATTGCTTGAGTGTGTGTTAACACAGTTGCCAACTGATTTTTCAAACTCAGCAGGACTCGGGGAATTGTCCGATTAACTGAACAGCCCGAAAAATCCAGCAACTGCCCCGCACTGGAAGTAGCATTGCCTAACCGCAAAAGATGCTGCCACTGCACTGTTTTCAACACCCCTGCGTGCTCTTCTGCTTTTCTTTGCAGGCACCCTCAAGGGCTACCAAGAATGCATCGTTAATTCGAGTGGCAACAATGAAGAACAAGTAGCGAAACCAATCCAAGCCAGTTTGTCTAGACTTCGTTTAAATTCAAGAAAGCACCTTTCACGGGGACGAAAGGCTAGTTGTGGGGATGGCAAAGCCTGTTCGTGCCCATGTTAGATTTAAAAAATAAAATAAAAAATAAAAGTGCAGGCACCGTCGATAGGTGTTGAAATGCAAGAACGTAAGCTGTTTGAATATGTCCATTGCTGTGCATATTATGACATGCTCGTTGCATGCGTTGCTTCACTTTCTTCAATGCAACGAAGTGGCGTCCCTCCCTGACCAAGTGGCATCACTTTATTTCAGCAACCACAGCGCTCCGAAGGTCGCCCTCACTATGGCTTCGAGGAACAAAGGTCGTCACTGTGAGTCCCTCACACAAACTGGGTCTTAACCCAGGGGGGCCATGGGGTGGCCGCCATCTTGGGTGGCAACACGTGACCTATGGTGACCTTTAGGGTGGCACATCATTACATAGAGTGGACCTTAGGGTGGACGCCATCTTGGATTGCTATGGTGGCAAACTACCATGGTGAACACTGCTCTAGACTTGGAGGAATTTCTAACTCAAGCTCTTGATAGTTGCACGATACATCCGCAATCTTTAATTTGGAGCTGCCGATTGACCAACAGAAATTGCCAAAATGTGAAAAGCAAGGGCTTACGCTCCTAAAAAAAAAGAATTCTGGTTAAAAATATATGATCCCCACAGTTATTGCTGGCATCTATTTCAATCCGAAAATTCGAACTTCTGAGCTCCAAGGAAACCAGAATACCAGTCGTCAATATGTACAGTCTTTGTCAAAAGTTTAGAGCCCAGAGGGGTTTGGTTCTGAGCCACACCGTATGGCTTTTAAAAAATGGATTCCCAGAATTCCATAACTCTTCAAAGTAAGTGGATTTTGTGTACTACCCTTTCCAATAAAAAGGACTTTCAGGAATACAAGCGTCGCTACCAGGCTTAGAAGCAGACCCCTTGGGCTCTAAACTTTTGACAAAGACTGTACATACATAACCACATGAGGTACGCGACGGTTCCTCAGCAAAGCCTGAAATACTGTGCAAGTCTGAACTAGTTTGAAAAATCTGTTGGCTACTATAAACCAAAGCTCCTCGGCCTCAGACAACCCTACCTGGTCGAGGTTCTTCTGCATGCCTGGTTGCTGCTGGGCGATGCGGTGCAGCTCGAGGGCGTTGTGCTGGGGCAGCTCCTGGCCTGTCTTGGCCAGCTGCCGCTGCTTGGTGCTCAGGGCCTTCTTGGCCTTGCGCAGCTTGCCCACGTCGCCCTCGAGGGCCTTCTTCTGCGAGCCGAGCAGGGCCTCCTGCTGCGTTAGCCACTGCTCGTACGCAGCCACCATGGGCGCCGGCGGCGGCTCCTGCCCCACGCACAGCGACGGCGCAGGCGGTGCCGGAAGTGTCTGGATCTGGAAAGGCACGGGCGCTGCCGCCCCGTCGCCCGCAGAGGCCAGGCCGCTCCCGGCCAGCCCCCCCGCAGGGTGGGACGAGGGGCCAACTGCACGAGGAGGCACAGCAGTGTGCACTCAGCTATTCCAGCAGCAAGGGATGAATATAGGTACCGTATTTACTCGCATAATGCTCGCACTTTTTTTCGCGGAAAATTGATGCTAAGTTATTATGTGGGGAAAATTTTTGAGCAAATGTTTTGGGAGTGCTAAAAGCAAATTTATATAGATACAAATTGGGATTCGTAGATCAGCTATTGTAAATATAACCAAAATATTACTTTAAAGCAAAACTTACCTTTGTTATAAAAGTACAGGGTCGTCAAAAGCACAAATTGCTAAAGCACTTTATTTACCGCACGCAGCCTCATCATCACTCCCCGAGTTTCATGGTATAATGCTCACAGCAGACCATACAGTTCTAATCTTGATCAAAGACTTGATCCGAGTCCGTGTCGACACTGCAATCGCTGTCTCGTACTACGCAGAACTCGTTGAAGCTGAAGTGTCTGCTGGCAGCGCGGTTGCCATGCTGTAGCCCGTACTCGAAAGCCTTTCAGCTTAAGGGGGGACACGGGTCTTGCGGACCAAAAAATCGCGAAAAAATCACTTTTTAGAAAATGTGATTTGCGAAATCAGTAGCTCTTTATCTACCTATCTGCTAAGTTTTTCATCTGTAGGGTCGGTATTTTAGTCACAATGCCAATTTATATAATCGATGTCGCCCAAATTTGGGCCGAAAACGACCCCCGAAACAACCATTTTCCGCGAGGCGTAGCTCCCATTTTGTGCGCGGCACCGTAGCCATCTTGGTCTCATTCGAAAGAGCCGCCTTTCGTCTTCAAATTGCCGCCTCTGCTGTTTACATTCGCCCATTGGTCGCATAAAAAATAGCAAAAGAAGAAAACGTGGCATTTGCAATCCCATTGGCTTTCGGGGTGCACGTGACGATAAGGCGTCCCCGCATTGGTGGAGCTGGCTGACGGCGTCTGCTCGACGCGCCCGAGCCGCGGGGAGACGGCGGAGACGTGACGCCGGCCGCGCTTGGTTCCGAACCGCGAGGTGCGTTCATGGCAAGAATTTGTGAAAAAAGTAAAAAAAAATAGTTGAATAATCATCTCAAGTGATGCCCTGCCCCGGCTGTGCGCACTCAGGCCGACGGAAATCGTGCGCCGAACGATCGTGTGTACGAGCCTGAAGTAGGCCTAGCGTGTTCCCCAGCACGGGGGACTGCTACTTCCAGCGGTCGCACCCGCCGCGACAGTGATAACGCTGGCCGCAGATGAGCAGAAAGATAAGCTCAAAACAGGAAAAGCTTGAACTCGCGCCAACTCCAGCAACGAAGCGGTAGACGGATTGTGTTCGTAACGATGACGGCAGCGCGGCGGACAGTCCGCTTGGCGATGCGGAGTTCCCGATCGTCAGATCTAAACAGTTTGCCGAGATTGGCGAAGCGTAAAACATACGGCGGCGTATTGGCATTTAAAAAAGTGAACGGGGATAAGGAATCGCCGTCAAACTTATTCTCCAATGCGTAAACTGCGGGACACGTCGTCTTCGTAGAGCTCGCCGCGCGTTTGCGCCGATCGGACCTCGTTCATAGTCCTTAGGGAATTCACTTGCTTCCAGTGCAATGCAGAGCACTGGGAAGCAGCAAACAGCTCCAAATTACATTTCTTTTCCGCAATAAACGTTCCTCACCGCGATCTTGATGCGAGGACGTAGCAAAACGACAAACGTAAAAAAAAAAAAAAAAACACGAAACGAAAAAGTGGCAACTGAATGTGCTGCAACTGCAAATCAAAATGAAAGAGGCGACACTTGGACGTTGGAAAGCAAAGAGACTACATTCCTGGAGGTTTATAGCCATTTTAAATTGTAAACGTGTGCATTGCACCAGTGAATGTCTGAGAGCAGAGAGGAAGCGTGCTTCCTCTGCAGCTTTTCAGACTGCAGCAAAACGAAAGCAGAAGGGCAAACCCAATGCAGATTACTGTCCAGGAGCCTTCTAGGCCACAGTGGCCTGCATTTCTACAGTTTTTGTTTGATTAAATTAGTGTTCGACATTGCAATTCGTTTTTTCCATTTTTCTCAAAATGAAAATTTTGCCTACCCTTCTATTTTGCGGGTGGCATTGTGGCTCTCCTACTCCTTAGATTGTAATGATTTTTATTTTTACTGGCTCGTGAGTGTTAAAGGAACACAATAAAGCTATTATACAAGGTCTCAACTGCATGAAAAATTTTTAAACATACGAAGATGTAGAAAGGGGGTGGTTGCACTTGTGAAGCTGAAACTTAAAACTTCCATAACTTTGGCTTGTAGTAAGGCAGGAGCACAAAACTTGTTTTATTGTGTTCCTTAGACATTCAGGAACAGATCCATGTGCATTTTAGCAATTTCCCTTCAGTAGATATTTTTACAAGCTTCCCGCAAGTCTGGAACAGCAATGTTGCTGTAACTACTCAGCAAATTTATGTAGAAGAAAACTAACAACATATTTGAAACCAGCACAAGAATTTACATAAACCCTGCAAATTTCATACTGACAGGACAAATATTAAGAAAATTTTGCTCAAGACCCATGTCCCCCCTTAAAAGTAGTAGTATAACTTGCGTACCGCCCCACCGCGATGCAGCACCAAGAACACAGTAGACGGTGGAACAAAGCAAGCAACACGGACTGAACGAAGGAACAATGACAACGAGACGCGGAGACAACTCGCAAAATGGTGACGACTACAAGCATCATGAAGGTAAAAAAAAAAGTTTAAAAAAAATACAAGCATAACCGATGGTGATAATGATCTACCCGAGCACGCTATTGCCACCTGGTAACGCGTGCACACAACGAGGCCAGCTATGTCCAGTAGCGCTCCAAAGATGGCACTTGTTACTACTAGCAGACGACTCTTGCGATGGTAAAATTGGTGGTGCGATGATTATGCGAGGAAATAAAAATTCCAATTTTTGACGCCCAATGTTGGGGGTGCGAGCATTATGCGAGTAAATATGGCATATATGCATTTCAAAATTGACAGAGTCTTCAAACCACGCGTGAAAACTCAAGGATGTGTATATAAAAAAAAAGCTGCATAGATAATGACGATAATAATATTGCATAACACACACTGATGACACTGTTTTAAACTGTATCTCGAACACTACTTGTACACCTTCTGTTAAAATTTCTGTCAATGCTCATTTGCAGGAAGAAACCCCTTCTGACCAATCCCACAGTGCATGAACACACACATTCTTCCCTTAGCTTGTATCTCTAAAGCGATACGTACAGCCACTCAAATTTTAACTGGCGTGCACCACGGTGGCCGTCTTTTCTATGCACCCGCGCCTTAGGACGAATAAAACTTGTCGGAAGGTCAAGATCAAGTAAGGGTTTGGTGAGCCCTTTTTTATTCTTGGACTTTTTGCAGGTTAGCTCTTGTAACGCTTAGAATCACAGAAAATCCGGCCCTCACGCATGCTAGTTAAAGATTTGGGCGGCTGTACCTATCATGGAAGAGCTGCAAATGGCATTAAGATCCGCATGCAAGTTGGCACACGCAGGTTTTAAGCATGCTTTTCTTCTTTGCATGCGCTGAGCTGCACCGAGTTTCTGCCATTTCATCTGGATCACAACTCACCATGGCCGAGCTGGTCTGGTGGCCGATGTGGAGGACCACCCATCATCCGGATGGTGCCCTGCTCGGTACGCACAAGGTGCATGGCCCCACCCGGAGGCACCATGGGCCCAGTCGCACCGGCAGGCATGGGCTGGCGCAAGACGTGCGGTGAGGGACCACCTTGGGGGCCACTCACCATGCCTCCTGGACCACCCCAGCCAGCTGGCCCGCTCGGCTGGTGCATCTGGTGGTAACGCTGAGGGTTACCGATCAGGTGGGCTGGGTTCACCTGCGACACATGTAAGCAGCCCTAATGAGCGTTGCCCCCCTTGCATGAAATGGCCAGTTTTGAAACTAGAAGGAGGAAAAGATGCAAAAACAGTTGTGTGATAAAACATGGTCCATGACACAATACATTTGGCTTGGTTTGGTTTGTGGGGTTTAACGTCCCAAAGCAACTCAGACTATAGAGACACCATAGTGGAGGGATTTGGAAATTTAGTCCCTAGGGTTCTTGAAAGTGAAATGACATCGCACAGCACACGAGAGCCTAGCTTTTCGCCTCCGTCAAAAAGCGGAGGGCTGAGGCTAGAATTCAATCCCACATCCTGGAAGGTACAAGCCGAGCGCCCTAACTCCTGCGCCACCGCGGTGGGATGACGCTACACGTATACAAATGCGACGTGACCATAAATGTAATGTGAAGCCTGAGACTAGGTTCCAGGAGAACAACAAAAAATTATTGCAGCAAGATCTCGTTACTTCAACCTTCAAAGAACTAGGAAAAACATTAGAATTACCCGAAGATTTGAATTACAGAATGACACTAAAAACTGCCAAAAACCGCTTGCATCGCAGCAACTTTATCCACTGACCACCTGAAATACGGTTTCACATTTGAAATGAAACTAAGCGATAGCGACAACATTTCGCAGTTTTATCAAGTGCTTAGCACAAAACAGTGTAGGCAATGTCAAAGAATTCATCCAAAATCCTAAGTGCATAACTGTACAATTTCAGGAATGTCCGAACTGCACTGCAGCAGAAGTGTCAGTGCTTGTCATCAGGAAAGGAATAGGGATTTGGCGCATTTAAAATGCACTGACAACCGAAGCACGTCGTGCCCGATTGGAATGCGTAAAGCTGGAGACGTGCGTGCCGCGCGCCACCAAAGACTTCTCGCGATACGTGCAGCACAACTAGCGATTGCAAAGTCAGTGATGTGTGGCCCGAGCACCCCTGCACGCTTGCAGCAAGCGGGTACAGTGCAACTAGTAATTGTGGATTCAATAATGTGCAGGTAGCGCATAGTGTACTGCCATGGCTCGCACGTTTGCATCATCTGCAATGGAGCAGGAGAGCGTTCGGAACGTCTGAAGTCATGCAAATTTGCATACGATGTAGTTCAGCCTGGCAATCATATACCTCCTGAAATCTGCATTACTGAGATTCTATTCTTTCTTGATGCACAGCTCCATGCATCCTGTCGGAAAAGGAAATTAGCACTGGTGCAGGATGCATACTATTTGCGGCTCGGCCAAAGCTCTCTTAGACTCCACAAGTAGGGTGGCTTCCCACACAGGCCAGCTACCCCAATATGTATCTATATAGAAATGTTGGCTATCCCAATATATATCTGTAGGAGCTATGTCGGCTACCCCAATATGTATCTACAATGCTATGTTGGCTACTCAAATAGGTATCTATAACAGCTATGTTGGCTACCCCAATGTGTATCTACAATAGCTATGTTGGCTACCCCAATATGTATCTATAATAGCTATGTTTGTAAACAAACACAGATACCAATGCCAGTATGGGACCTCTAACGTTACATTAAAATTATAGTGACTTATATACAGTGATATTCAGCATTACCACAGGTGGGTAAGGTTTACAAGTAGTACCAGGCAAAGTGTCACTCACGGGGTGCTGCTGTCCCATGGCAGGCAGCAGGGACGCCTGGGGCATTACGGTGGCCGGAGCTCCAATGCTGTCGTCGGGAGGACCCGAGAGCACATCGGCCTTGAGGCGTTCAAAGTCCACGTCACTTAGCAGGGAAGCCATGGCAGCTTCCCCGCTCTGCTTACGCTGCTCCCTCTTCTCTTGCTCGACCAGGTCCTCCAGAAGCAGCGGCTGCTCCTGAAGAAGGAGGGGCCGCTGCTCACCCGCTGAGCTCCCAACACTACCAGCGACCAGTGCTGGTCCGGTGGCAGCCCCCGGCATGGTGACATTTCCCGGGGGCCTCACACCGGCCAGCGAGCCCCTCAGATGGCTCATAGCAGGCGGCATAGCTGCCATCATGCGAACTCCAGCCGGCATTGGGCCGGCAGCACCCGAGTAAGGAGGCGGTGGCCGCATTCCGCGAAGACTTGGGTGCTGGCCGGCTACGGCGAAGGAGGCCGATGGTACTACATTCATGGGAGGCCGATTGTCGAATGCGGCGTGTGGCATCTTGGGCATCTGTTGCTGCCGCTGTTGCTGCTGTGCCTGCTGCAGCCCTTGCACTTGATGCTGCTGCTGCTGCTGCTGCTGCTGTTCTGGTCGCTGCGGCCCCTGCTGCTGCTGGTTGGGTGCGTCCCCCCTGCCTTTCCCCGAAAATGGCCGAAAGCCCATGTCGGACTTTTGGCCTTCAAGCTTCTCCTCTTTGTTCGTCGTGGAGTCTTGCTTGACACCACTGTCCTGAGAGCTGTTGTTATCCTCCTCCTTGGTCTCCGCGTCCTGACGCCCAACCTCATCCAGGTCATCCTCTTTGTCGTCCAAGTCAAGGTGCTCGTCAAGGATGTTGCTCTTCTCTCCTTCGCCCACAAATGCCCGGTCCAGCTCCGGATCAGCATACTCGAGAATGTTGAAGTCATTGCCAAGACCTGATGACCAAGAAGCAGCACGAATAAATCACTAAAGCTTGCTTTTGGTGGAAACTACGGCACCATGCCAAGTAGTTAGGATCCACGCGACTGTTACACAAGTTAGTTTCAAAAACAGTGATCATACCAGAATGCATGGACTAATTAATATTAGAAAGCAACCAATCTGCGCAACAACAACGTTAAATTCAGAGAGTTCTTTAAAACCTTGTTACTTCGACTCGAGTCAATTTCAGAAGTCGGCAATCCTAACTGCGGGCATGGGTGATTCCAGCCCATGCCCATGCCACAGCTCAGTTCACATAGGTTAATTCAGACTGATTCCTGGGGAAGGGCCATTTCAAGATGTGACCAAAACAACCCGTGATTGTACCCTTCTCTCAAACCTGATATTGCCCACAAATCTCTGAGGTGCACATAATGGCAGACGTAACGATGATCGGACGGCAACATTGTGGTCGGGAGGGCTCTATCAGTGGCCACGAAAACTGTTTCACTTCTCTGAGCTTTGCAGTGGTCAACAACAAAGGCAGCTACCAGACGCGTGACCCCGCCATTTGTGAAAAACTACTGTATATATTCACGCAGGGGCCACACACCCAAATTGTCTGCCAGTAATTTGTAAAAAAGAAAAGAACAAAAATGTTGGCCAAAAACACTGTTTTATGCGTGCTTAATTGTGGCCAAATAGTAGAATCTGCTGCAAGCTAACAGACAATGAGACTGACAAGTGACAATGAGACAAGTCAGAACTGTGTATAAAAAGTATGGCCCTTAAACAAGTACATATACGAAATATTACTACCAATGCTGCACCATGGAGGAAGCTGTGAAGGCCTTCACCATTCTGGTGCACTTCTGCGTTGACGTTCCCGACAGTGCACATGCAGTAATGCATCCGAACGAACTACCGAAAGTCACCTTTCCACACAGCCTTAATCACAAAAGCGGTAAATAAGTTGTACCGTGAAATAAATTTATGATGATGCACAAAGTTTCCAGCCGTTTCTTAGTTTATTTCGGATGAATCATGAATGAAAGCCTTCTAACCTTCTTTCCTTTATACCTTCTTTATAATGCTTCTCTTGACACCTCGAAAGCCAATTATAACGAAGTAGATGACTACGAACTCGCTCTGACCTAAAATGCTAGCAAGCATTGCCTTCCCGATACTCTTAACAGTCACCCACACACTACCCCTAAAATGTTTTTCTGAGATTTTTGCACATGCCTCTCGACATTCCCAATATGGTGCAATGCACTAATTACGCCTGTTACATAAGTTTACACAATACAGAATGCATCCACTGCATGAAGCTGCAAAAATTCGTTGAAGGCACTTGGATATATCTTAAGGGGGGGGGGGGGGGGGGGGGGATGCGTGCTTAAGTGGTCAACTGTTGCACCAATTTCACTGCACTGTTGGCAATTTTCAGAGGCGGCTTACCTTCCTCTTATTAGAATATATTCCAAGTTTCATCATGTTAGCACAAATTGAAAAAAAAAAGAGTTGTTGCTGCCATAATGAGTAATTAAGCGTGTCAGCTTAGGAAAACTATTATTTAAAAAATCATGAAGATGTACTAACGATTTCTGCTTAGATAACTTATAGGTAGTTCACTGTGCAGGATAAGACAAACTGCAGGTTCTTTATGACATCTTGTAAAAATCTGAACACTTCAAAAACGAGCTTCACTTTTTTAGTTATCATTTTATATGTAACATATCTGACTTTTTTTTTTCTTTAGAAAATAATTAGGAGTTTAGCTTTTTTTGAAGCCTGCTGTATCCTAGATTGCAAGTCCTTTTTGACTAGAGAGAGCGAAAAACAAGAATTCTAACTTGGGGACACACTCTGCATTCAGCTTCTTGTCCACTATGTGGCTAAATCTTGAAATCACCATTCATAGGCACTTTCAGTGGTCAGTGCACCCAACCTCGCAAAAAAAAAAAAAAAAAAAAAAAAAAAATAACATTAGTATTTTAATTTTTCTGCTGTGCAGATGACAACCAAACTTAGTGAAAAGTTTCTCAAATACATGCGCAGTCCAAAGCAACCAAAATTTAAAAACTCTCTTCTCTGCTGAAAATTGTGATTTTATCTCTGCATCATTGGCCGCGCCTTTTTGTAGGATGTGACATCGCCATCCAAGTTACTTCATGTTTAGCCCCAACTGACACCAATTATAGGTCCTTCGGTGATCTTAAGTGTTAATTATGCTTAATTAAATGCTTTTTTTTAATTCTAAATCAACACGAATCCGTTTTTTACTAATTTTGCGAGGTCTCACACTGCCTGGACGTCTTTCTGCTGGATGTGATTTCATCATCGAAGTTTCTTCTTTCTTTTTTACACAAATATATAGGTCCTTTGGTGACCTTAAGTATTAATTACTCTTAATTACATGCTCTTGATCTAATATGACCCAGATCCAGCGTTTGTAACCCAATTTTGATGTTTCTTGTACTAGGTATTTCGACGTCGGAGCTACTTTCACGTCCCCTGAATGTATTGACGTCCAGCACTATTTCGATAACATTTGTAGCTCTAACTAATAAACTAATTAACCTACAGTCATGAAACCTAACTTCTAGGTTCATTTTTTCCTCCTCTATCTCATACAATCATTCTTTTTCTCATATCTTTATTTATTGTGGCAGGGTGTTGAATGAAAATTTTTTTCGGGTTTGGTTCGGGTTCACGAATTTTGGGTTTAGGTTCAGCTCTAGAGACACATTTAATTCTAGTTTGAACCGTTCAACCCTGCCCGAACCGGCTCAAACGAGTTAAAAAAAATCTTCGGGTGTATTTTTTACTCCATTTTTTTAATACTATGTTTTCTTTCCTGTTCCAGTATATAATAAAAGGTGAAAATTCATACAGTAGTCCATCTATTGTTTTTGTAATTAGATGTGACGGGCTGCGCAGACTGTATGTGCAGACGTGAGCAAAATGTTTACAATGAGTGACCGACGACTAGAGCAGGATGGGGGAAAAATGGCTACTTTCATTGGCACATAACCAGCTAAAGCTGTCACGCACAGAAAGGAAGTTAAAAGGAAATAATGTTTCCGCTACGCTTTTCAGCTGCACAAAATTTATAGTAAGTGAAAACTCTCCTACTACATGTACAACGTTTCATCCGGCTCCCACTAAAGGACTTTGAAATCAAATCAAGGTCAAACCAAGCACACACTCCAAGACTAATGATGTATCGGAACCGTACTGCGAACTGGTTTTCAGAATGGTTCCTCCTATTTGTTCCAATTCGGCTTCAGTTCCAAGATGGCGGAAAAAAATTTGGGTTCAGTTCCGGTTTTCAATTAGATTCCGGCTCGACACCTTGGCGGTCAGCCATTGAACTGCATGGTTACAAATTTCCACACAGCATAGCATTTAGCTCACCCAGTAGCTCATCGTCGTCCAAGTCGTCCTCCATGTCGCCACCCTCTTCTTGGTCTTCCGCGTCCTGGGCCTCTACTTCTTTCACCAGGTCACCAGCAGTCTTCTTTTTCGCCGGCTGAGCCTCCAAAGCCTCAGAGCCAGCATTAGCAGCCGTGGTAGCAGAAGCGGGGGAGGCAGTGTTGGCACTTGCCTCACTGGCACCCCCGTCACTGGTGGCCGCTGGCTGCTGCTGCTGCTGTTGCTGCTGCTGTGGCAGCTGGCGTGGAGGTTCGGGCATGCCTTGAACGTGACCTTCTCCCGGCATGGAGCTAGCAACGATGCCCTGCGACGATCCCTGTGATGGGCCTTGTGCAGGGAAGGCGCCCTGAAGCAGGTTCCCTTCCTTGGACAGCAGGGACCCATCAGGGAATCCACTGGGCAGCTGCTGCCTGAACACTGCTGGCCTGGGCCCTGCAAGATGACAGCGCACTTCCCGCTTCAGTGCTCAGACGCTGAATAAGAGAAGCAGAATCTCCATCGCAATGTCCAATGCCTCCTTGTATGTGTCGACGACTCACTCATGTTCCCCCGATGTTGTGACGTCACATTACCTGCTCACCAGTACTCAGGGCCCGGCCCTTCCAGCTAACACCTGGGAGAGGCACGCTCGTGAATTTTCCCTCACAATACCGGCACTCTTAAGGGGAGATACAGTCGAACCCGGATATATCGAACTCGAAGGGGATCGCGAAATAGTTCGATATATCGATAATTCGATATACAAAAATCGCCTTGTGACGGCACTTACGATGCGAAAAAACGATACCGTATTTGTCGCCTAATCAACCCACTCGCATAATGAACCCACCCTCCAATTTTTGCACCCGAGAATTTGAAAAATAAAAAAATGCGTTTAGACCAGCTCGCTCACATGCAAGCGATTGAGCGATCTCAGCGACGAGCGGCAGCGACAGAGCGAAAAATTTCGAACTTGTTGGAACTGCGTCCCTCTTGCCGCTCGAGCCACCGAGCGACAGCTCAATACAAGGTTTCTGTGTCGCTGCGGCAGAAATCGCGAGCGTTTTCGCTTGCATGTCGATGGCGCACGTCACTCCGTTTCGGTCGTCGCATCCACAGCTCATTTCTTGGCAGCGTGCCAAGATGCTGCGCAGCGATAACGTCAGGGCGCGTTTATCTTTTGATAGCGCTCCTGGGGTGGCGGGGAGCGAACTTGGCTGAGTGCCCGTGATGGCTTGATTGCGCAAGCCTGGTTCGATTTATCACGCCGCGCTTGGGGCGGGCGTCATGATCGCAGCAGCTGACCGCGTGCTTTCGCTGATTCATACATGCAAAGATAAACGGCTCCCGCAAAAAAAGAAAAGAAAAAAAAAAAAAGCCTGCCGCTTCTTAACGTCCGCAGCCGCCATATCTTACGCTACGTCGCGTGTACAGCATAACAGTAAGAAGGAATGACTCTCGAAAAAAAAGAAGAGCAAAAACAGAGAGCTGCCGCTTCTTAACGTCCGCAGGCGCCATAGCCACGTCAGCCGCCGCGCGCAGAGGGTTCGCAACACACGCTGGAGAAAGAAAGCGTCTGACGTTTGTCTTAAAACGGGCTGAGCTGGCTTGGCGCATGCCTAGCGCGTGCTGAAGGAGAGAGATAGCTTGGCAAAAGAATGGGCACACCCACGCACATGGCTTGCAAACGTCATGTATTGGCGGGCGGGAAACGATAACTGCAGATGCGTGCGCCTTTGGGAATGGGCGCGGCGCTGTCCAGAACTGTCCCCTCTCATTCCTTCCGCGCGTGGCTTGAAAACGTCACGCGGCAAACGGCCAAGGGTGATGCGATCGTCTTTGGGGAAGGCACACTTTCCAGTGCGTGGTGCGGAGTTCGATATATGACGCGGCTTTCCTATAATTTTACATGGGATTTTCAAGGGGATATTCCGTGAGTTCGATATAACCAAAATTCGATATATCCGGGTTCGATATAACGGGGTTCGACTGTACTGGTCTTAAAATGAAAATTTTTACTAGTAGGAATATCGTAATGAAATTCAGTGTGTATGTATATTTCTTCCCGCTGTTTTTCAAGAACTATAATTAGTTCAATTATATCTCAATTAGTTCTCATACTATGAGAAAACAACTGGAGTCTATTTGGGTAACTTCTTACGGGCCGTTAAGACACCTCGCCTCAAAATTATTTGGTTCCGATTAAAATGTAGCCGCAGCAAAGACCTGCCATGTGGACTTGTGCTATTTATATTGTCACTGAGCTACATCATCATATATAAATGTTCGAACATTCCGATGTCCCAGAATTTTAAAATATTATTGGCTGACAACACTGTTCACAAAATTTGATATGTTCAACCTAGCAATATAAGATTAGCATAGCTCCACAGTTCAATTCTTCCTGAATTCAACAGTATACGAATTATTAAAACTGTGTCACAAGAACATAATGAAAAGTTCCATAAGTCTAGTCGTGTTGGAAATAATATGAAGTTGAGAAAATTGCATTTGAAGTTTCCGCACTGACTGCAGAAAATTTTGGGAGGAATCTTTAGCTATAATTTTATTTGGATGACCCTATCTGTTTGCTTGCAAAACAAAAGAGTGATATTCCATACAAAGAAACATCTTTTAAGAAATGTTGACGATGTATGCATGAAAAAACTGCAAAAAATATTTTCGTGGAGTTATGGGTTGACTTTTTTTTTTTTTTTTGGATGATGAGAGCACAGGGCTAATGGGTGTCCAGCTCTTAGGACAGTACAGTGAAAGCTCGTTAATTCGAACCTCGATAATTCGAATTTTCGGATAATTCGAACTACACTACTTGGTCTGGCCAAGCTCCATAGAGATCTGTGTATAAAAAAGCCCGTTAATTCGAACGCGAGTCGGTTCCGCTACGGATAATTCGAACTACGCGCCGCTGCGTCTAGGCGGCTTGGCGCACATCACACGGCAAAAAAGAAAAAAAAAAAAAAAAAAAAAAAGTAAAGAAACATCTCCGCGATCGGTAGGCATAATTAGAGGCTGCGCACGTCCAAAACGGGGACAGAAGATGGAACCAGGTAAAACTATGGAAGAGTGGGTAAAACTTAAATGGCACCATGACTGGCGTGGCGGCTGGCCGGCAGCGTTGGAGGGAGGGGACGGCGGCCGCGGCAAGGTCAGTGCATGGCCGCGCAGCGGCGGCTGCCTGCTCTCCTGCGCAACCTCCGTAGCTCGCAACTAAATACTCGTTAATTTCAACCCTGTTAGTTTGGAAATAGGGATGAGTACTGTCGGCGCGGTTCCAGCCAACACCCATAAAAGGCTGTGATCTCGGACGGGCACTATGGGTTAAACTTTTTTCTTTTTTTTGCGATACCCATCTATCCTTCCACCCATCAGTCGTCAACTCAACGGAAGCACGCACGCGAGTCAGCCGCGATCATGACGCCGGCTTTAAGCACTGTTCGTTCCGATGATTGGAGTGGCAGTATACGGCGCCGCCCGCCCCAGCATGAGCGAACGTACTGAAAAGGAGGCTTGCACAACCGGACGAGCGCTGGTACTTTGCCAAGCTCGCTTTCCTCCCCCCTGCCGGAGCTAAAGTCAAAAGATAAACACGCCATTATCGCTGCGCAGCATCTTGGCGCACTGCCAAGAAATGTGTTGTGGACCGTGACGCCGCGAGGCGCGAAACGGAGGGACGCGCTAACGACTGACGCATTTATTATTATTTTTTTTTTTTCAGATTCGTAGGCACGAACGGGGCTGGGTGGGTTCATTATGCGAGCGAGTTCGTTGCGGGACTAAATACGGTACATTTACCGTAATACAAATGGTTTTGGTCAGTTTTTTCGAGGCCATTCGATAATTCGAACTTTTTTCCCAGTCCCGTGAAGTTCGAATTAACAAGCTTTTACTGTATTACGAACTTTGCGCTGATCACTCAACATAGAGCACTGCCTCCATCATAGAGTAGTACGTGGCGGCGGCATTAACATGAAGTGTACCATAATCTGGGAAGCAATTCGTGCTGTAGTTTGGACCCGTGGTGTCGTTAAGGGGCAGCACGGTTTACGTTCCTTGTACATCTGACCAGTCTGCCACCAGCTGAACTGCAGGCCCCGTCAGCAAACTTGTGGCCCGACGCCTTTGGGTTTTTGTTCCACGCCCGTTCCTTACTGCTTCCAAAAGCTCGCTGCATGCATGGTTACGGTCTACTCTTTTCCGGCATCTCGATGGCAAAGAAAACCTTGGCACAAAGTGGTGCGCCGTGAAACACGAGTGCAAATACAGACGCGCATGAAGCGGCAGCTGTGGTGATGAACACAAAACAGAAAGAAAAAAAATGATGCGCCAGTCAATGGGAGCTGCGGAACAGTGCTCTTGAAAAGTATGCTGCGTGTGAGCTAATCAAAAGACTCAAAAACAGCCTTCGGAAAACCGACGCGGGCTGCCACTCCGCTTGAGCGCCGTCATTTAGAGATGGTGTAAATTGCGCAGCCGATGACAGCGATCGGCCGGCTGCGAAGCCCATGGTACGAGCGGGAACTTTGAGCAAATTTCCTTACTGCCGTGATGCTTTGAAAGCCGATTTTATCGCATTTCTTGACCAAATTCTGCATTAGTAATTTGAGTGTAGGTGTAAGAAAGGATAAACGTTTCGAAAATGAGTTTTTGCTCAGAATCGATTTTTTTACCATTTTCGACCGTTCCAAGACCTGCGTTCCCCCTTAAGGCGGACTTTTCGGAGCAGCGGGGCCTATAAAACCATTGCATTAAAGCTAATGGGTGCTCACCATCACTCGAACACTACAACCAAATATAAGTAATGTAACATACAAGCACTCGCAATCACTGCGCATCTCAGCAAAGTTCAAAAGCGATGCCCACATGTCCGCCTGCTGACATCATCAAGAAAGGTCTGTCACCTGGCATATGCTGAGGTGAGATGCCCATGTGCTGTGCCTGGGCCTGCATCGCCGCCGCTCGCTGCGGGTCAAAGGCCTCCAGGCGATTGAGCGGCGGCCTCTGTAGTTGCTGTTGCTGCTGCAACTGGCGCCACTGCTGCTGACGCAACATCTTCTGGCGATGGAGCATGAGCATCCGGAGCCGAGCCTCGTCAATCTGCGGCCTCATGCCAGCAGCCTGATGGGGATCTCTGGGCTCGACCAGCAAGTTGGCATGAGGGAAACCCTGCTGGCCAGGATGAAGTTGCTGACCAGGCTGCTGCTGCTGCTGCTGCTGTTGTTGCTGCTGCTGCTGCTGCTGCTGCTGTTGCTGCTGCTGCTGTTGCTGCTGCTTGAGTTGCAGCTGCTGGTGTTGCATCTGTAGTTGCTGTTGCTGCAATTGCTGCTGATGCTGTAGCTGTTGCTGCGTCAAGGGCTTCTGTTGCTGTGACTGCTGCAGCTGCTGCTGCTGCTGCTCGACAGAGGCCATGCCTGCGGATGAGAACGACAAGATGTTACGTCAACACTAGTACCTATGACAGTCACGGGCACTGTATTGGGCACAATTTATTTCGTTTAACCTCCAAGAATGCATGTGCATCCGTGCACTGATTGATCAACCCAAGCGAGAGCGATTTGTTCAGGCTGCTTTGAAAAGCTGGCCCAAAATGAAGAAAAAAAGCTACCAATCACAAAAGCCCTACAATGGGGGAAAAAAAAAAGCTGCAAAAAAGCGAGTTTTAAAATTGATGCTTACGAGATGCCATGATTCCAGGAGGCAGTGGAGCACGAAAACCCAGCTCTCCAGGCCCGGCCATAGCCATCCGGTTCCCTTGCAACGCCATGCCTGCAAAAATAGGTGGGTAGAGAGCGTTACCTGAAGATGATACCTTGCCAAGCAGAATTATGTGGCACTTCCGACCTTCACAAGCACCAACCAGTATTCCTGATTAGGCCATTTTGGGGGCAATGTCACAACCATGAAAGAACAGGCATATTTACACAACTGTACCACCTGCTATACGACTTCTACGAAATCAGAACTGCACAAGCAAGAATTGCAAGAGATAAATCACCACACCGATCCAACGTAAGCATAAATACGAACGTCAGAGCTCGGGCGTTTCAACCCCTCAGTCTGCAATTCCAAAACGAGTAGCGTGGCGGCTGCTACTATAGTGACTATTACTACCTAGTTGCAACTGCAATGACTGCTTTCATGTAACCGCCGTAAATATTACCAGCACTATTCACACTCTACGTACACCTTGTACTTACTAAACGCCAAGCACCACGCTGGCAACTGGGCACAACTGTCTATGGACGTCTATAAGTGTGAAGTTATACGGACAGAAACAAATTACTTTTTGTCGGGGCATAAAACAGGCAACAGCAATCTATGCGCAAGCCACGGCTTTCGAAATTGGGCATTAAGGGCAGGATTTGCTGAACTCTTCTCAGCCCCACGGCACTGTTTAATCTTACATGCCACGTTTGAGCGCTGTGGAAACATAACACTATTTGAATCATGAGGCCCATCGAACAGGGGGATATTCGATTCGCCATTCGAAGCTTTTGAATATTTGCAGTTCCCAATTTTGAACTTTATGGCTGGGTTGGTGATGCAACAGTAGAGGCACAACAATATCAGAAAGACTCCGCACGAACGGCACCAACTAATAAAAGGAGAAATACCTTCCGTGCAAAACATAGAGCAACTCAGATGAGAAAACCAGCACGACAGCCTCAAATATTCTGTGGAAGAGCATTTCATTATTCTGCTAGAATGCCTATAGGCACACTAGAAGAGAAGGGAAAAAGGATTTAGAGGGAGATCAAATGGATTTATAAAAAGAATATGCAAACGCACGTGTCTTTCTGACTGCTCGTAATGAGGAGCACATAGTAAAAGACACTTTTGGCAACTTTATTTAGCTCTCCACTGTTGCTTCCCGACGTCATCATGTGCAGCCGAACCTCCTCACTACAACAAACGATAATGCAGCGAATGGGTCAGATAAAATAAAGTGAAAGCAAAGTTCAGTCGATACATGCTTTTTGTCTATGGAAGTTCCATTTGTGTAGCAAAGAAAAAAAATTCAAAATTTTATGCTCGATCAGTTATAAAGACGTTTTCTGTATTTGCATGGCTCAAAATGCATAAAGGAGAAAAAACGAAAATAAAAAAAGACCTTCAAGAAACAAAATATTTCAGTTGATTGAATGGTTGAATGGCCAAGAAGAATCGCATTTGAATTGGCCGAACGCTTGCACGCCGCACGAGCATCAACAGGCACGTCACCAGCACATGAATGAACCACTGCCCGGTCATGCCACTCGCTTGCACCCCCCACCACTCTGCAAAGCCACGCAGTTAATGTGTGGCATGGGAAACAATGTGATAATGCAGCTCAGGGTTGAGGACTAATACATGGACGATCATTTGCCAGGCCCCAACATGGCGCCACTTGGGTAGCCTGGTGGAACAAATTGATGCCAACCCGGGGCACCCGAATAGACGGGCTGCCATCGACATACATGAGTGTTTGGTGGGAGTTTGGCGACATTCTGTACGTATCCCAATTTCCAAAGGTGGTTGGAGTCCAATTAATGTGGTTTGGCCGTACGAGAAAAAACTTTTCCTGAAACCCATATTTTACAAGCGTGCCACAGCTGAACGGTTTTCAAGCACCCACCGAGCTGCATGGCCTGCTGTGGTGGAGGCCACTGCTGCGGGTGCTTCTGCTGTGGAGGCAGCGCCAGGCCGGAGGGCGGAGCACCTTTCATCTGACGCTGGAGCAAGTCCCGAAGCTGCTGCCTCGCCAGCACTTGCTCCCCACCGTGCATCTCCTCTGGGGTCCGCATTCCGCCCGCGGCCGGTGGAGTGCCCGCGCCGGGAGAGGTCGGCACCGCACGTGGTGTAGGCACGGGTCGCGCATACGGGTCAGGAGAGGCCCCAAACGGCTCGGGAGGCTGCGAAGCTGATGGAGATTGAAGGGGTTGGTGCTGTGGCGACTGCTGTGGCTGCTGCTGCTGCTGCTGCTGCTGTTGTGGCTGCGGCTGCGGCTGCTGTTGTGCCTGGTGCTGCTGCTGCTGCTGCTGCTGCTGTTGTTGTTGAGGTGGTGGTGGCTGCTGCTGACTCGCAAGGGCTTCCATCGACGCCTGCAGTGTTATTTGTTGCTTTTTTTATTATTTTTTGCCAATGCTTTTGAAACAAATAAAAAAAAAAATGTACAAGAGCACCTCACAGCATGGTCTCTGCAGGTTTGTAGAGACAACGAGAAAGCCAATTTTTATCCATCAGTTAACCACAAGCGATAACAAATATATCTGCAATTCCAAATATTATAGTTTATTTCCAAAGTGCAATTATGAAACATTTCTTCGTGTGAACTCTTACCCAAACATCATGGTGCTTCCAAACAGTGCTCACTAGTTGCAGAACCCCACCCCACCAATTAATTTGAACTCGTTTTAAAGCAATGTGCTGTACCACATGACATACAAATGCATTGCACTCCGACTCTGTTAAAACTGGGGTATAAACAGCTAAAGAGTGGTCTTCACGCTGCAATGGCAAAATACAGTAAAAAACCACGTATAATACGAGTTTTTTTTTTCCCCGATTTTATGAGGCAAGATTTCTGCCTCGTATCATATGCAGATCCGAACAAACTTCAGCCTCAATTCGCAGTTCCAGCTTCGTTATTTATCAGCGTTATTAGCACCAGGCTTCCAGTCAGAGTTGGCAAATGATACACCGCAAGACGACAGCGAAAACCCTGAATCCAAGAACACTTCCTGGATGCGTACGCCATGTGCCTGCATGCGGTACTAAACGCGAAGAGGCGCGAGCGTGGCGCATGCTAGCCGGCAACTCGTGTGCTGCCATCTCGCGTCCGAGCTGCAAGTAGCCAGCCGGTTTTAGACAAACTGAGAACCATATGGCTTCCGTGATTGCCGGGGCAAATGTGAGCTGCTCTTTTCACGATGCATGAAATTCTACGATCTAGCATGTCGGTGCAAAAAGGAAAGCGAACCAGCACCGGCATGGAGGTTCGTGGCACTGTTCAAAGCCTGGTGCACAGTGGTGTGGATGCGAAAGCAAAAGAGCGTGCATGCCTCGCAGGGCAACCGCGAAATGTAGTGCAAATAAATACATTTTCTGATGTTTCCTCGCTTGCATTATATGCGGATGACACCTTTTTGTGCGTGCGTTTTCGCTATCCCGAAATTACACCTCATATTACATGTGGGTTCGTATTATATGCGGATTTATACGTTATGTTTTGCAGCCCAGTGCAACATCAGTGATGTTGCCAATCAGGCAACTGCTTCAACCCCGCACTCAATAAAGAATGGTTTGGTTTGGTGTGGTTTGTGGGGTTTAACGTCCCAAAGCGACTCAGGCTATGAGAGACGCCGAAGTGGAGGACTCCGGAAATTTCGACCACCTGGGGTTCTTTAAGGGGGGACGCGACCTTTGAAAACCGAAAAATCGCGAAACAGTCGATTTTTGGAAGATTATATATTCCGGTAGTATGTCTTATAAACTACCATTTCTGTAATTATCAATGCCCAGCCAGGCGTAGAAATACTCGAAATTATTTAACAAGCGGCGGCAGCCGCGGAGCAGCGAGCAAGCGCCGAAAATTCCCAAACTTCGCGCGCGCGCCATTCCTCTCCCGCCGAACTGAGCGCCGCCATCTTGGTCTTGTTTTGTTTGTGAATTCTTGTGCTTTCTTCTGCCACCCTCGACGGCGGCGCGGTCGAGGCGTGGCTTGCTACCGATTGAGAGCCTCGTGGCGGCTTTCAAGTTTCCCGCGCTCGAATTCAAGGCTGCGATTGGGCAAAGCGCGCGCTCCGCGAGAACGCGGGGGATCGGGCGACTACTATTGGCTGCTGCGGCCGCTGACGCGTCGGTCTCCACCTCCCCGCGTCGTCTGCTACGGCTCTTTGCTTGCTGTCGTTGTTGGCTGTCTTTGTACTTCGTACGTTCTGTTCGCCTTTCGCCATTTTTGTGATCGCCGGATTTACGATCTCTCGTCGTGCCCTCTGAACGGTTTCGTGCAACGTGCGTGGTCGCTCACGATGCCTCGAGGTGCGACACGCATTCAGTGCAGACTTGGCTAGCTTTTTTTTTTTCGTTTCGGCGCTTATGCCACGGAAGATAACCCGGGAAGTCGCTTGTCGCGTTTGGGCCGCTCCTCGTTCCTCCGGCGAGATGCCGCAATAGATAAACCGGGAAACCGCTTGCTGCGTCTGCGCTGCCCATCATGCTAGGGCGAAATGCCGCGGGGGCATCGGGAATGCCGATTGTCGCGGCTTGCAGAGCACAGGATCGACGGATCTCAGCATGTGGAAAGTGGTCTGCGGCACCAAGGCGTTCGCTGTAGCCGATCGGCTAGTCGCACAGATGTTCGCTGTAGCCGAGATCGACGGAGCGCCATAGCCCTAATGTATATTTTGACGGTCGCACCGGACTTGTTCGTTATAATTGCGAGTGTTCGTCTTAAGTGGGGCCGTTATAAGTGAGCTCGAATGTACCTGAATAAATTGTTGAGGGCAAGGCAAGCCCATGTATTCAAAATATTATGTCTGGAATTTGTCATAATTAATTTGGTTAATCAACATAGGTCTAATTGATAACAAAAAATCCAATTTATGCTATTTTTCAGCAAGAAAATTTAGAAAAAGGGCTTTGTCTTGCCCTGAGGAACCTATCTAGGAATCAGCATGACAAATTGCACAATGCCAGTGCCTTTCACAATTTCTCCAGGCTTGATATAAAGGACCTATTCGAACCAGTTTGATATGCTTCTGTAACTTGAGAACTAGCGTGCACAATTCTATGAAACTTGGTGGTTTTTCATTTGTTAATGTCATGAGCCTGTCTTGAAAATTTCATCATGATAACTTGAGAAACAAAAAAGTTATTGTTCTCTCAACCTTTGAGGGCCATTTTCTCAGAATCAATTTTTTGCACGGTGTGGCTGCTAGGGAAAGTCATAGCTCAACAACCGCTTATTGGATTTTCATGAGGTTTTTTTTATTATATACCTAAGTAAAATTCTGAGGGCAAGACAATTCGTTTTTTTTCAAAATATTTCATGTGTAATTAGGGGCAGTCAATTAAAATATCGTTAAGTCAGGTGTAAATTTGAACACTAAATTTGGGGCTGTACTAAAATTTTTCAAAGAGGAAATTTGGAAAAAGGGAATTGTCTTGCCCTGGGGAAACTATCCAGGAATGACCATAACAAATTTCACACTGCTAGCACATTTTGCAAATTCTCCAGGCCCGCCCCTAGGGACCGATGTAAACTATCTTAATATACTCCTCTAACTTGAGAACCAATGAGCCCAGCTCCATGAAACTTGGTAGTTCTTCAAATGTGTGTACTATGAGCATACCCTGGAAATTTCATTCAAGTACCTCAAGAAATAAAAAAGTTGGTGTTCAAGGGTAGCCTCCCCCCTTAATGTGTATTGACATCGCACAGCACACGGACGCCACTCCGCTTCGCCTCCATCGAAACGCAGCCGCCGAGGCCGCGATTCGATCCCGCTTCCTTGGGAACAGTAGTCGAGCGCCGTAACCACACACAGTACGCGCTAACCCATGCTTGTGTGGGAAGCCACTATGAATCAAGTGCTCGCAAAATAGATTACAATTGAATGCAAAGGCGGCACAGTGATGGATTTGGCATGACAACGCTTGAACCAAAAACTGAGTACAAGTGGGGCGATATTAATCAGGTTCCACTATACTGCAGGAAAGACCGACATGCTACCACATCAAAGAACATATCTGCCCGCTTGCCTGCGAAGTCTGCGGAGCTGCTCGTGGACTTGCCCCATAGCCCTGTTGTGGCGAGTACTGGGGCTGCTGCTGCTGCTGCTCGGACATGGACACTTGAGGCATAGGTGTTCCTGGAGGCATCGCATAGGGGTCGCCAGTAGTGGTCCTCGCCATCTTGGCCGCACCAGCTGCCTGCTGTGCTCGCATGTATCCGGGGTGGTAGCTACCATCCGATGTTGGGGAAGGACGGGGAGTGCCCGGCATCTGGGCATACGGGTCCATGGACGGTGGCGCCCGTGCGGTTGGTGAAGGTGTGTGCGGGGGTGTGCTTCGAGGAGGGGCTTCTTCCTGGGGTGGCGGACGCAGCAGTGGGCGTGGGGGCACAGCCACCATTCCGGGTGGTCTGAGTGGCTGCAGAAAGCGCTCAGGTGGCCCACTGGGTGGCGCCCCCGGCATGGGAGAGACGCCAGAGGAGCCATAAGGGTCGGGCGATGTCGGTGGCAGGCGGCTGGGGTCGATGGGGGGCCGCACTCGAGACACCTGGATCAGGGGGCTCACGGGTGCTGAGGGCATGCGCACAGGGCCGGGTGAGCGTTGCGCTTGTGCAGGAGACAGGGGGCTCTGCAAGTTCACAACAAACAGCAAATCAGCAAGTTATTCTACTCGGAACATTTACGAATCTTCACAGTGCTGAAAGGAGGTTAAAGGCCAGCTGGAATTTAAATTTTTCTCTCCCTGAAAGGAGCACTTTTTAGTAGTACATCAACAGACAGTACTAGAAACGAAGTATGGCATGCATAACCGAAGTGAGCATTTCAGAAATCGCTTTCAAAAATTGTCGTTTTTCGGACTGAAATTGGAAAAAAGGGCAGCCATTACTAAAGAGCCGGAAATAACGCAGTAAGGGGCACAAATGAACCGTTAGGCACTGTGGTTTGCACATTTTAGAGGCTTTCTGCTGCTTGTAAGTGGGCGAATGTCATATTCGGGTATTCTAAGAAAGCGAACAACGATGTGTTGAATTTACAGCACTGTGAATGAGCATCGAAACGTCGACGTGGACCTATACTTTCTGTATACCACAAGCACAAGCGACATGCGCGTTCTGCACGCTGTGCGTGCCTATGCCCCTGACGGCTGCACAATGTTTTCGCATGGTAATTGCAGCATAAGTTCTAAAAACTTCCCCCTTGTAACAAACCTAGGACCTCCAAGCCACATTTCAGCCTTCAGCTGTTTACTGGATGTCATCCGAAATCCGCTCATCCAAGATGGTCCCGACTCGAGGATAGCTCTCGAATGCCCGCCTCTACATCCTATGCAGTGAGTAGCCCAACTCCATGACATGCCGCCAAAAGCACGCATCGTCTGCTATGCCATTTTTAAAATGCTTGTAACAACAAAACTACCATTCTAATAGCAAATAATAACTTCTTCACAGTTAATTTTGGGACTAAGCGATCACATTAACAGGCGTTGTAGCTAAAGCAAGATTTTGTTCTAGTTGGCCTTTAAGTATATTTTGCTGGATCAAATTATACCCCTGTTACACAGCACTTCTCCAAGGCCTTTGCTGCAAGGAAATTGCTCTAAGGAAGCAAAACCAAAAAGTAGCAGCAGTGCCCCTACACGGCAAGTGCAAAGGAGACAGATGACGCTGATGATGAGGATGACAAGCACTACCTATCGAGTGGCAAAATCACGTTAAATACATAAAAACAGTTTTAGTAGAGCTTGGCAATATGAAACATAGTAAATTAGTGAGTAAACAACGCCAAATAAAAAAAGAACGCACACACCAAAAAGGCAACAAAGGAAGAACACTGGATAAGAAGCAACGCAAAGCATGTGTACGTTGACGCGACTACTGAAAACATTCGAAGCCTTCTCTCAATGATCCAGATTTTCACAGTTCATTGTAGTGTAAAATTAGCTCCTATATAGAATTATTTAGGCTTAAGCATAGAATAGAAAATTATATTTGTGTTAATGTTTTTGCTTTTTGAGCTCGCTCGACGGCATTCATGTTTGGGAGCTGTTTCCTTTATGCCGCTTCAAGGCCGCTGACGACCACCTTTCCCACTACAGCCCTTTTTCACAAAGGTCTCGAGGCTTTGCCACATAGCTGCGTGTCAACTGCCTTTGAAGCAAAGAACCTCAATTCCCAAGGCCTTTAGGGCTCCGTACAATGGAGTCCTAAATTTGCCTTGATTACACGAAATGAATTGCAGTGTTGGAGAAATTTTCTGGAACCTGCGCTTTAGTCTCTGTTAAGGATAGAATACAAACACCAGGAATGTGAGAAACTCAAACATTCGCATTTCTCCAAGTTTTGTGGGCTGCTTCCTTTTTTTGCTTTATACGGTTTCCATGCACCTATTAAGCCTTAATTTCTCTCTTTCCTGAAATAACGATGAGAGTCAAGTCGGTCTTGAACAACGGCATCAATGGGTAGAGCCTATCAGCACTACATTTAGAGATGTCCCTGCAATTTCCACTAAATCTCTATCGTTCAAAAGATGCGATTGATGGCACTGCTCATTACACCGCAATCGTTATTGCTTATAATTTAGTTAGGCAGCTGAAAGCGAAATTCCAGTCTCTTGAAAAGCTTGCATCAGTATATTATTTTGAGCATGAAACAATCTTGAAGCCATGACCACTCTGAAAAAAAAAAAGAAAAAAAAAAAAAAAAGAAAGGAAGTGCTTCACATGTTTACAGACCTGTGCAGTGGCACCAATCAATTGTGAGGAAGTCGGTGAAGGAGCAGACGGAGAAAGAGACCCTGCTGGAGAGGTCTCTCCCAGCATCATCTTTCCCGCTGTCAAGGAAAGAAAAGCACACAGGATGCGTAAACATCACTCCTCCAAGCTGCACAAAACGTGACCAAAAATTCAACAGACATGTATGTATGCAGTGCGAGAACTAAACCTATTCTTTGTTGCATAGCTGGTAGTCGTATCAGAGCAGTTACGTTGCAGCAAAGAATGAAGAACGTTACGCTGACGTGTTACACAAATCAGGCACTAATGGTCAGGGTGTGGATGTTTGTTGAAAAATGAATAAAAAATGATAATAAAATTAATAAATAAAAAATAAATTAAGAAAAAAAATAGTACCTTCACTAAAAGGTTCAACGGGCTACACAGGGCCGAAAATTAAATACGGTTATCACTGGCTGGCCAGGCTATTTTTACACGCAAACTGCAACGACAAAAAAAAAAAGCATTTTTTTTTAGGGGGGGGGGGGGGGGGCAATGATGCCCAAAGCTGGACCATTTCACTCTGTCACTTAATTCCAAGCGGTAATCACACACGTCCTTTTCATCCCTGATGTTATGAGCTAGGAGTCTAGAAGCGGGAAAAATGCCTTAATTTCTAAATTCTAATTTCCTCAGCCATAACTGTCTTTTTGTGTCCAGCATACATCAACGTGGCCCCAATGAGCCCATAAAATGGCATTTACTCGAAACAAAAACAATGGACCACATCGTCCTCAATGTCCCTCACCATGCCTATTCAAATTGCTCAATTTGAACGATGACACAGACTACCCCATTCAGAGCAATCCGGAACACTCGTAGTCAAGTAATGCCGCTCAATTACATACTATTATTATTATTAATTAGTTGCAAAAGGAGTGTGCTTCAGTACCAGAATCATTCATTTTTTTTTTTTTCTTTTGCAGAGGAGAAAGTTTAACATGAAAGATACTGTAACTCTAAATACTCGTCTCTGACACAGTTACGCACTAAAAATATATCCTATATATTTATTCTCCTGTTTTCAGAATAGAGATAATCTTTGAGAATTTTTGTGCAAGCCTCTCAAATTTTGCCAATTGATAATTTTTTTTTTCCTTTTCTATGCAAATATATATACTATGACTTTGTCCTTTCCATCTTTAAGCAGAGGATTCTGTTAGCTACGCTATGATGAGCTGCAATGGAGATTAATGCTCGAATCTACGGGGGAAAAAAAATTACTGTGCACTACATCACCCTGAAAAGACTCGTTTTCCCCCACCAAGCAAAGAGCCAGGCATATATTAGGGCAAAGTAATGAAAAATCTGACAAGTTCCTGACAATTTGTACCAGCAGCTCTCTGCGGCTCAGTCATCAGGTGCGGCTGCTGCTGTTGCTGCATCTGCTGCAGCTGTGCGGGCAGCTGCTGCTGTTGCTGCTGCTGTCCCTGCTGCTGTCCCTGCTGCTGTCCCTGCTGCTGAGGCTGCTGCTGGGATTGAATCTGCTGTTGCTGCTGCTGTTGGCGAACATGCTGGAGCTGCTTCCACTGCCGCTCCTGCTCCAGTTCCCGCGGCGACTTCTGCTCGCGCACAACCTTACCGGGGTCCTGTCGAGGCGCCAGCCAGCAGAGCACATCATTACCGAGAGTACCGTAAAATGCCACAGGCAGAAGATTTACTTTCTCTTTTTTTGTTAAAGCCTGTTTTCAGCTTCCATAACATACATTAAAGCCAGGTGATTAAAAGTATGCACTGAATGATCGATGAAAGTTTTCTGAGAAGTTAAGTTAGTCGGTTGTAAGCACATACTGAAATGAGTTGAGCAGAAGACAAGGACAAGAAGAAAACCCAGTTATGACGACAAGGGCCTCTTCGTCTTGCCCTTGGGTCTTTTGCACTGTTTATCTCAGTACATTCACTGGATAGCTCAAACTACATTCATAAAAAGAAACAGAAAAGAAATGTGGACACTGAAACTGGTTCGGCTCAGAGGTTTCTAGAATGACTTGCTTCCTTCCACTCACTATCACAATATCAAAATAGTAAGCAAAGAGGAAATTCCCTAATATAGCCACCGAATCATGCTGATAAATTAGAGATCACAAACAGGTTGCTATCGGCTCCCTGCCAACAGCCTCTCTCTCAGAGTCTTACTTCTCCCTACACTTTGGTACTACACTTATGAGCTGGCATTTTAGCAAAGAAGGATGGCAGTTGTGAGCACAAAGCATAATCAAAATTCCTTATCATTATCACCGTAACCTAAGGCATTCTGAGGAGACCGAAGAAAATGTACCAGAAGTTGCACCTAATATGTCTGTAATCCCGTAGCAACGTCCTGTTTAGGCATCAGGTTTACTTTACATTAAGCAAATCCCCCAAATGCAAATACTCAGTGCATGCTCTGGAATTTATAGGACCTAGCTATTCAAACCGAGCCCTATGCACAACAAAAAAGCAAGAAACCTAAATTTCAATGGCAAGAGCTCACTGAAGTTAAGCACAATGTACAGCCTTTGTCAAAAGTATACGGCCCAAAAGGTTTGTTTCTAAGCGCTGTAAAACGGCTGCTCGCAGAGTTACTGAAATACAAATGTAAGCTAGAGGAGAATGAGGGCGAGATTTGTCATCTACGAGATTTCGAACGCCACAGTTGTTTTACGAGCCCCGTTACTGGGCTTATAACAAAAATCCTTGGCCCGTATACTTTTGACAAAGACTGTACAAGTACAACAAAATTTCTAGCCCTTTGTGTCCAAGTGCAGTTGCCTCTGCAGCAGGTAATCACATGCACGTAATACACCTTTAACATTTGCAAGTAGTAAGGTTTCATCACTGTAACAACCAGCCCACTGATTAGACTTTATGAGCACAAACCTCTGCGTTTATTCCTTGACAAGCACGATGAAATTCAGACTAACCCTTTGAATAAAATTCTGCGTCCATACTGTTCGTTACAAGAGAACGATCCACTGTCTTCAAGCCCATTTCAAAAGCAAGTCTGCTACGTAGCAACTGGGCAGCATTAACGTCTTCTTGACAGAGGCAAACTTTTTCGCAACAAGGACCTGAAATTTCCCTTTGCCTTTCAAAGATGAACAATGCAATGACCCTATCCTGGTCACTCCCTACAACGAAGCAGTCTGCATCCTTTAGGCGAAACGAAAGTAATGAAAATTATCAGAGGAGTAAGGCAAAAATAAACTTACTTCTGCTTTCTTAACCCGAAATTAAATAGTCAAATAGTCAACACCCAAACAAGAGCTTTTTTTTTTTCAGTTGTATATCTGTAGTCAACTTTTTCCTGCCTCAAGGTCGCTTCAAGGTCACATATCGGCGTATATATTGCCATGTTTCATATATTGGGTATATCAAGAGAAGAAACCCAAATAAGAGCTTTGGTTTTTGAATTGTATATCTGTGGTTAGTTTTTTCCTGCCGCAAGGTCGCTTCAAGGTCACATATCGGCGTATGTATTGCCATGTTTCATATATTGGGCATATCCAGAGAAGAAACCCAAACAAGAGTTTTGGTTTTTGAGTTGTATATCTGTAGTCTGTTTTCCTGCTTCAAGGTCACATATCAGCATATATATTGCCATGTTTCATATATTGGATATACCCAGAAACAACAGTGCTAGCTTAATGAACCTCTTCAAGAGTTTTCAGCTGGATACCCAAGCAGCAGCACCTGGACGAGCAACACTGGTTAATCTATATATATACAGAGTCGCCAAGAAATCGTGACTACTCACTAAGGAACACTAAGCGTCATGCTAAGGTAAGAAAACCACTTTAAAACACCTTGTCATTACCGTGGGCGCCACCACTATTCGTATATGCCTGAATTTTGAACAATCAATACCGCAGTTTTTGATACATGGGCCCTATGGGAAGTTTCGCAACAGGTAGTATTAAAAAATTCTGGTGTTAATGGCCGTTAAGAACATCAAGTTTACTAAAAATTAAAAGCACACTGATGCCAGCCTCAGAGCACGTGAGCCACTCACCCCAAAAACAGCCGAGCCAATCCAATCCAATATGGCTGCGTGCGCTCTTGGCAGCACAGCTCGCCGACCGCTTTCGCGCAGGGCGCTGCGGTTGTCCCTGCTTTTTGTCGAGTACTACTCTCACGGAGTGCTTCCGCACATTTTATTGAGTCCCGACCTCAGATGCGTAATGGTTCTTCTATTGTGGCAGCTCATGGCGTCAAAATAATTTATTGCGCCTTGCCTTATGGCGGCTGCGCGTTGCTGAGACAGCCCCCCCCCCCCCCCCCCCCCTTCCCCGCCGCCCCAAAAAATCTGCATGAATAATAAATAATACTTTTGCTCTGCACCAGTTTAAAATGAAAATGCACAGCAGAATATATCATGCGATTTTCCTTGACTTGGTGAAATGTTTGATTTCCCTGAGATTTCACTGATTTTTCCCGGTGCATAAAATTTCCGTGACAATTTCTGGTTTTCCCGGTTGCTAGACACCCTGTTTAATACTGCAAAAATGATGTTATGAACACAGAGCTGGCAACAAGGCACTTGGAAAGCCCGGCCAAAGATAAAACACATTAACAAAGGGCGACTCACTCCGTGAGAATGTGAATACCAATCCTTAGAAATGCACCACTGTAGTAAGCCAGTGGGTTTTTGCACGCGTGAAAGAAGCTGCTTCTTGAGGGTAGCTTAAAAGCCTGCTCCGTGCTCATTAAAAGGACGAAGGATGCCCCTTTGTTCTTTACGCTCGGCTCTTAGTTTATGGTTAGTTGCTCTACAGACTGCAGTGAACTCTGCCTAGTGTCATTAGAAGAAAGCATTCGTTAAAGGAGTATAGACACGTACATTTTCTGTTCCGGTATTTTTGCTTTAATCGATCCACAGTGGTCCAAAACAGAGGGACTGGGACCCAAAAAGCCCCAGCACAAACCAATTAATTTGTTATCAGTGCATTTATCAGGGCCAGTTTCGGTTTTGATCTCTCCAGACACGAGCGCGCGATGACGTCAAAGATACGAGAACGTTACACGAGCGCCCCCTACTCGCAAGGTTCGTGATCGCGTAAACACAAAATCTGATGACTCATTCGGGTCGCGTTTTTCGTCTGCTTACTGTCGCACGTGCACGAAAATATCGTCGTCGAGCAGCGCTTCAACATAGCATAATTAGTACTGCGACGTTGTTTCGCCCAATAGCGTGGATGTTGCTAACATTGCCGGGCACTTTAATCCTGACGCGCTCGCCTGCGACTCAAGCGACGAAGCTGGAATCAGCAGCAGCCACGAAAGCTTGGTGGGTTGACGCGCAGGAAATGTCAACTGGTAGGAATGTTGAACAAAGGAACCGTAAAGATGCTGCTTTATCAGTCCGGTTGGCCAACGCTGTGAGCCAAGCTGTTCTAAAAAAATGTTTTAGTAATGAGGCGATCAGCCACCGTAACCCGTAAGCTCTCCCGATGGCTCCCGTGCTCACGCCTGTTCACGCGCTGATTGGTCCCGACGCAGCAGGCCTGCGTGCCGCCGTCCAAGCATGTGGCGCCATCTGGCGCAGTCAAGGCAATCTGGATGCGTAAAGCCGTGGCCGCCGCGATCGGCTCCAAAGTCATAGCTGCCTCAGCAGCCGCTATCGGTACTCTAGCTATCGCAAATCGCCGTTCATTCGCTTACATAACTATTTGTACAAAGGACTATCAGTCAAGGTTAAATTGCGAGGATTATTCGGCCAATACGGAGGTCCTGGTAGAAATAATTACAGTGATACAAGCGAACTTTTTTTTCCCGACAGCTGCTGCCTGATGCGACGCACCTGATATCAGCTAGCTCCGCTGCTGAAGGCGTCGCGCAAAGCAAGAAATTATTTTACGAGATGGGCTTGCTAGTAAAGTGGCGCTAAACTTTGACGTTTATTACAGCGTTAGCCCGTTCCGAAGCGCCTTTCGCTGGCACTTCGATGTGAAACCAGCTAGGGCTAGCGACGTCTAGGGTAGGCGGGGAGCGGTGCAGTATGTTCCCGGCGCGCCATCGAGGGACACCGTTGCCGTAAGCCCTGCACTTGCGCAGGCATGCTGTTGGGGCCTGAGTTTAGCAGGCAGTCTCCATACGTACACCGGTGAGGTAATTGTAACATGCACCAACGAAGAAGCCATCGAGTAAAGCGAGCAGAAGCGGAGTTCTTTCTCAGGGCACGGCCGGAAGCGGCGGTAGCGCTGTTCGAGTCCGGCCATGTGTCGTCACTGCTCTTTGCTTTGCCGACTCCACGTCAGAGTTGTTTGATGACGTCATGTTGTTTACCTATGTACACGTTTTCGTCACAGAGATGTCGATGCCAATGGGTTTTGAAAAACGGAGTACTTGCCTGGCTTGTTTTTAAAATCAAATTAAAATATCTTCGCGGAAACGTGCGAGGTTGGGATTGCTTGGGGAGCATCTCTGTATAACCAGGAAAGCAATCGTATTCCTTCCGACGCTTCAAAAAATGGTGTCTATACTCCTTTAAGGAAGAAGCAAAATGCTTTTTGAAGTGTAAATATTCAGCAATAAGCGGCTCCCCACACCACTCAAGATGTGCCGGGTAAACTTCCAGTCAGTAACCCCGATGAGAAATGTTAGCACCTTCAAGCTCTTCTCCATGCAGGCGCTGCTGCAAGTGGCGGTCCGACAAATGTAGCATGCATATGCTTGTACATGCGCACGTGTGTGAGCTGGGAGTTTGCCACAGATGCGCAAGAAACAGAGCGAGCCAAAGAAAGCGTACGGGAAGTGAAAAGCGCCAACCGCGTAGCCAAAAAGACCACCATCAAAGCAGCAAACATAAATCATGCCTTTAAGAAGAGCAGTCAGCAGCTGTAACACGGTTCTCTGAACACCACCACCAGTCTTCCCTAACACTGTACCGCATCTTGGTGCCCTCCTACGTTTGCTCCTGCAAACGAGGTAAGACTAGCGCCCTCCCATAACCCTGTACATAACTACACCCGCAACTATCAATCCCAAGACAGTGAGCAGTTTGTGCTCACAGCACCAAGTGCTCCATCCCACGTTAATCTCGTTTGTGTTTTTTTATTTACCCCTACTGCAGAGGCAAAGCTTGTCACGTGAGGCAACTAAAAGCATACACTAAACACACAAAGGACTGCAATGCAGCACAGCAAACACAACAGCACTAAACAATGCGCCGATGAAGCCACTTAAAGCACGCAATGGAGGAAAACGATAATGATAAGGTATATAGCGCTACCTTTTAACACACTATACAAATTACATGCTGCTGGCACATAAAGGCAAATAAGTTTTCTGCCCATCCCTATCATAAGGTGTAACGGGAAATTACTATATACTACGTATACGTATACGTAGGAATGAAAAATTACTGCTGCCTAGTAATGTGAACTGTATTCGATGCTTCTTTCTTTTTTTTTTCCTAGCTAAGGCTACAAATTGAAAACTGGAATGACACTTCTACTAGGTGCGCTCCGACAGAACGCAAATGGCAAAAAAATTCATGACCTAAAGAAACTTTTAACAGCAGCCCTCCACGTCAAAACTGAACTGAATGTCATTTAGTTGCATATCTGACACTAGTTCTAAACAAAACTCACAAGCTTACTAGAAACGCATAAGCTATACCTGACATCTGTTAGTACTTTAACTACTATATCAACACCGAAAGGCTCTCAAAAATAAACTGCGTAGCTATGCACAAGAAAAAAAAATGCTGCTACAAACTTTTTAAAAAGCGGCAAGAATAACACACAAGCGTTTCTACACAATCACAAGAACCCGCAATGCAGTCAATGGGGGAGAAATCAAAAGAAGAGAACTGTCCCAGAAAACTGAAGAAAAAAGGTAAAACAGGCACTAAAAAATGTCAAGAAGTGAGCAAGTATCAAACATTTTGGATGCCCCCAATTTCTTGGCATGTCTTGTGATAACAACTGTTCAGCTCCTTTCAGGCCATATGGTAGCCAGTAAGAAAAAACGAACATAGATACCCTTACACTAAGGCTAGCCACGACAGAACCTGAACTACATCAGAAGTCTGCCCACAGTGTACATTTGGGAAACACTGCATTTCATTCAACATTCTTCTTTGCTAAAACTGAGAAAAGGCTTATTTGCGATTTATTTGTGAGCTCTTTTGAGAGTCAGTGATTGAAGGCATCTTTAACTGCCTCCTCCACTTTCTTCGTTGCTGTGACTACAGCGCGAATTTGTACAAGAAACTTGCCTTACATTCAAGTAGAAGCAGTACCTTTAAACTGAATCAAAACGTATTGGCAGGCTTGTGTATATTATTACTACTTCGACTGAGGAAAAAAAGACCCATCTGTTGCTAGTCAGTGCTGTGTTTGTCGCTCTTCTTATCTAGCATGTGTGTCTGTTTTTGCGCTGGTCCTCAAAAAAATAAATAAATAGATAGGTTAATTAATTATTTCATTAATACATGAGACAGTGCAAATGTGCACTACACACTACAAACCTCACCATATATGGCTTCGCTTTTACATTCCGCATCCAAAAGCATTCGACAATTGCGCACTTCCTGGATGAAGAGCAGTAAAAAGAAAAAAAAAAGAGAACCAAAAGGAGGATGAGGAGGACACAAAGCAGACAATATACGTGCCTGTGACTTCTGAATGCGACTGGCTGCCCGGTTTTCCCTCGCTTTTTGCTACAAAGAGGACAGACCAACGACGGTCACAAATGCATTCAACGCCCCCCAGTGGCGACCACACAAGTGAACGTGTGTGTGCAATTCGGGGTGGCGGAGGACTAAAAAAAGGGGAGGCAAGGGAGATGGGAATGATGAAGAAACAGAAGTGGCGGCAGCGGCAGGAAATGCATCACTCACAAACAAGAAGGAAAAAAAAAAAAGAAAAAACACTGATATATACAGTCGAACCCGGATATATCGAACTCGAAGGGGATCGCGAAATAGTTCGATATATCGATAATTCGATATACAGAAATCAGCTTGTGACGGCACTTACGATGCGAAAAAACGATACCGTATTTGTCGCGTAATCAACCCACTCGCATAATGAACCCAACCTCCACTTTTGCACCCGAGAGTTTGAAAACAAAAAAAAAAAGCGTTAAGGCCAGCTCGCTCACATGCAAGCGACTGAGCGATCTCAGCGATGAGCGGCAGCGACAGAGCGAAAATTTTCAAACTTGTTGGAACTGCGTCCCTCTCGCCGCTCGAGCCACTGCGGCAGCTCAAAACAAGGTTTCTGTGTCGCTGCGGTGGCAGAAATCGCGAGCATTTTCGCTTGCATGTTGATGGCGCGCGTCAGTCCGTTTCGGTCGTCTCATCCACAGCTCATTGGCAGCGTGCCAAGATGCTGCGCAGCGATAACGTCAACGTCAGGGCGCGTTTATCTTTTGATAGCTCCTGCGGTGGCGGGGAGCGAACTTGGCTGAGTGCCCGTGATGGCTTGATTGCGCAAGCCTGGTTCGATTTATCACGCCGCGCTTGGGGCGGGCGTCATGATCGCAGCAGCTGACCGCGTGCTTTCGCTGATTCATACATGCAATGATAAACGATAAAAATAAATAAATAATACCCCAGTCACACGGCACTTCTCCAAGGTGTTTACTGCAAAGGAGCTTTATTGCATTAAAGGAGCAAAACTAAAAAGGAGAAGCGGCGCAGCTACACGGCAAGTGCAAAGGAGATGGATGAAGATGATGATAGGCATTCTCTGTGAGCGCCATCTGTCGAATGACAATCCTAATGGCTGTCAACCGCTGCGCTTGAAATGGCGCTAATAAAGGCTATCAAAATTGAAGTAGACGATATCTTTCATCTAGAATGATAAGTGAACAAGACTGGCCTTGTTTGTGTTAGGAAAAGTAACCGAATTATTAATATAGAAAGATTCTGAAGGTTTGAAGCATGAAGCGTGTTTAGTAACAAAAGTTTTTTCCCTTTTCCTTTCATTTCATTCTGACCACGGTAGACGCGCACTCGTTGGGTTCCACGTGCTCGCGTGCGAAGCACACTTTGCTCGTGCGAATTTTGAAGAAATCTTTATAGGGTGTGTTACAACTACGAGTGACGAGACCCAAGACGTGAAAGCAAAGAGCGAAATCATAACAAGGAGACATTGTATGTCGATGGTGCTGTTGAAACGTTCGAACTCTTCTATCAACGCTCGAGATGCTTAAATTTCGCTGAAATGCAAAGTTAACGCCTAAAGGGCCACCCACATGGAGCAAACTTTCTCTGCGAACTTCATGAGGCGTGGCGCAACGCCGATGCCCTGTCACCGATCCACATGCAGCGAAAAACTGGCGGCGTCGGTGCCCGAGTGAGAAAACGCACAAGCTGGTCCGCTTCAACGAGGCACTTTTCACACTAAATGACATTTTAAGAGCAACACATAAATAGACAGCGCCTAAATTGCCCCCGATAGCGCTTGTATACAGCCTTCGAGTACGACCGACGCTGCCAGCAACAGCGTACTGCAGGCGCGTCGCTCTGCAGCAGGGTTTGAGCGAGTGTTGTTGAGCGAAACGTCGAAAAAGGTACCGCTTAGGCTGCATCATCAAAATAGGCAAAATCGCAATGCTTACAGCACATTATGACGCGACCTTACCAAAGCGGTGCCGCCCGCTAGCGCGGCGGACAACAGTGCTCTGGCCGTGCGCTGCTCCCTAGTCGTCGCTAGGCCTGTTATGTTTCGCACCGATTGCACATGAAACAGCGCTATGAAATTCCTTCGTGCTATAGTGAATGATCTACTCATAGAGCTGCCTAACTCTCAGTCTCATTCTCTAGTAATAAAAGCAAAATATGATTAATTTCGGCTTCATGTTTTAGCGGAGGTGCCGTGAAAGCGGGCCGGAGCAGCCGCGCCGCTACGGCGGCAGCCGGCTGTGAACAGATATTTACTTGTTTGCAATGCATGTTGTCGCTTCCATACAGCGACTCGGTACGGCTTAGCGATCGTCAAGAAAGACTCAGTTTTGGCATTCGGCTCATCATTCATGGGAACAACAAAATTTAGCACACTTTTGCTCGTTTTTTTTGTATCGCCGGCGCGCACTACTCCAAGCAGCAGCCGGCTTGATCAGCGGCGAACGGCCGTCGGCGGCTGTTCGCAATGTTTGCCGCGGGAAAATCGCTCCATGTGGGCCAGCCTTAAGTAGCGTCAATTAGACTTAAATATAATGTTAAAATTATATTTGTGTCAACTTTTTTCTTTCTCCGTTTACTTTTTTTTTAGTCCGCTCCGTGGCGTTCAGGTTCGGGCAGCTCCTTTACGAAGCTAAAGGCCGCTGACGACCGCCTTTCCCGCTACTGGCCTTTATCACGACTGCCGTGTAGCTGTGCGTCAACCGCCTTTGAAGCAAAGAACCTTAATTCTCAAGGCCTTACAAGTGCCCGTGTGACAAGGGTATATAAAATAAACATCCCGGCAAAAAAAAAAAGAAAAAAAAAACCCTGCCGCTTTTTAACTTCCGCAGCCGCCATATCTTACGTTACGCCGCGCGTACAGCGCAACGATAAGAAAGGATGACTCGCAAAAAAAGAAAAAGAACTGCCGCTTCTTAACATCCAGCAACATCCGCAGGCGCCATAGCCACGTCCGCCGCCGCACGCAGAGGGTTCGCAACACACGCTAGAGAAAGCGTCCGACGTCTGTCTGAACACGGACTGAGCTGGCTTGGCGCATGCGTTCCGCGTGCTGAAGGAGAGAGATAGCTCAGCAAAAGAATGGGCACACCAACGCACATGGCTTGCAAACGTCATGTGTTGGCGCGCGGGAAACGACAACTGCAGATGCGCGCGCCTTTGGGGAATGGGCGCGGCGCTGCCCAGACCAGCCGTCGCCGAACTGTCCCCTCTCATTCCTTCCGCGCGCGGCTTGAAAACGTCACGCGGCAAACGGCCAAGGGTAATGCGATCATCTTTGGAGAAGGCACACTTTCCAGTGCGTGGTGCGGAGTTCGATATATCGAACGACCGGTGAAATTGAGTTCGATATATGACGCGGCTTTCCTATACTTTTACATGGGATCTTCAAGGGGATATTTCGTGAGTTCGATATAACCAAAATTCGATATATCCGGGTTCGATATAACCGGGTTCGACTGTATATATATAACAGCCAAGAAACAACAAAAGCAAAAGGAACAGACAAGACAGTGCAGCCCAGCAGTGCTGACTGAGGACACCGTGGTGGTGGTGGTGGTGTCGGTGGTGTTATGTGCTTCTTCTGCGGTGGTGTAGTATGTGGTACACGCACACATACACGCGCAAACAACGCGTCGTGACACTTGGTATCTGCAGCATTGTGGGACAATCATGTGGCGGTTAACATAATGCAGATTAGCAGTTAGGCAACAAAGTAGCTGTACAGATATTGATAAGGAAAGTTTTATCATGATAGAAAGGACAAGAAATCAATAATCTCAGCATTGGTGTTTGTTTTATTAACTTTACAATTTCCTTTCAGGTTTGAACCAAATACTAGTTATTTACTGTGGCTGTGCGAATACTTGAAATTTCGAATACGAATCGAAAATGTCCATTTTCCTTACAGTTAGTTGGACATCCTGCCACTAACTTTTCACAGCACTCACTTCACAGTCTATGAAGTCAAGATTGTGGTGAAGCACGCACTGCGGTGTATTAGGAATTTTCGGTGTGCACGTTTGATAACTTTCAAATACTCAAAAATTTCCAAATATCAGTTTTTCGAGTCAAATACAAATCGGGTGGCAAACATATCCGACCCGTATTCGAAATTTGGAATATTCGCACGCGTGTGCAAACATTCCCCAATGAAAAGCCTCAGTGTCAGGCTTTCGAAAATGTGGAAAAACTTACCGAACAAATCCAACACACACAGGGGAACTTAACATTAACCCTACAGTGTAATGCATTACATTTATGCACTGTCCTTTTGCAACAGCGTCGTCACCCAAAATATTACAGTAAAACCTCATTTAGCCACATTCACTTTAGTAGTTCCGCTTTAGATGTGGCCAAATTAAATACCTGACTCGGCTGCCAGTAAGCCACATACATATAGTACCGGTTTACGACATACGGATTTACTGCGAATGTTACCACATACGTACTATTCCGTAACCAGCCGGGAACTGCGCCACACACTCCAGCGAAATTTTAAAAAAGTGCTCCCAACACTGACACCATAGCGATGCATCAAGAGAGAGATTGGAGACATAGCACAGCAAGTAATACACAAACTTGGTAGCTGCTATTACATATTCGGAGGAAAAAAAAAGTTCGGAATATGCTCGACCTTCGTCTTAAGAGTACAGTTGAATCCCGCCACAACGAATACCGCCACAACGAAATTTCCGCGACAACGAATAATTTTTTATTCCCCGCGAGTATCCTATAAGAATTAATGGCCTAAATTTCTCTGCACAACGAACCATTTTTGCAGAGCGTTTCCGCTTCAACGAAATTTTCGCGTTCAAAATCGAAACCGAAACTAGTTTTATTGGCGAGAAGTCCAAGTCAAATCCAAAGCCACATTAAGCATGAAATCACGTGATTGCAGTTCCGCCATTTTGGCTTTGTGTCGTGGTCGCGTTGTTCACTCGCTGCCTTTCTCTTCGACAACGACGAGTTTTCATCCGCAGGACACGATGGCAACGCAAGTGAAAAAACGCAAAACTCTTTCCCTTGAGCAAAAAGCTCAAATAATCGCCCAAGCAGAAAGCGGAAGGAAGAAAGCGGCAATTGCTGAAGACTTCGGAATTCCTGCAAGTTCGCTGTCAACGATTCTAGGCAATAAGGACAGCGTGAGAATGGCACTTGCTTCAGGCACATCCTCGAAGCACAAAAAGGTGACGCGGCCCCTCCATGAAGAGTTGGACAAAGCAGTGCATGCGTGGTTTGTGGAAGCACGAGCCAGCAACGTCCCCCTGTCCGGAAGCATCGTCCAGCAGAAAGCCTTGAACTATGCATGCCTACTTGGCATTGATGATTTTAAAGCCAGCATTGGCTGGCTAAACCGTTTCAAGGCCCGCCATAACATCGTTGGAAAAGTGTTGTGCGGCGAGTCAATGTCAGCAGACGTGGACGGAGCAGCTGCTTGGAAGGCGAGTAACATGGCCGGAATTTTAAGCAACTTCGCGCCTGCAGACATTTACAACGCCGACGAGACCGGGCTATTCTACGAGATGTTGCCGGCTAGGACGCTCGACTTCAAGGGGCAGCGCTGTCACGGCGGCAAACACAGCAAAAAACGCATCACAGTGCTGCTTTGCACAAACATGGATGGCTCGGACAAGCGTCCGCCGTTAGTCATAGGCAAAAGTGCCAAGCCGCGCTGTTTTAAGGGAACTCGTAGCCTACCTGTGCAGTACAAGGCGAACAACAAGTCATGGATGACCCGCGCTATTTTCACCGAGTGGATGATGGCATTCGACCGCGACATGAAGCGGCAGGGCCGTAAAGTTTGCTTGCTTTTGGACAATTGTTCAGCGCATCACTCCGACGAAGTCAAGCTCACTAACATGGAGCTGAGGTTTTTCCCTCCCAATTGCACGTCTGTCTTACAGCCTCTCGATCAGGGCGTGATTCTTAGCCTGAAGCGCGCTTACCGCGGGAGGTTAATTCAGCGGCTGCTTTTTAACACTGAAACCGGCCGAGACACGAAGGTGGACTTGTACGTGGCACTGCAGATTATGTCTGCTGCCTGGAGCACACTGGGGCGCTCAGTAATTGTGAACTGTTTCAGGCACGCCGGATTTGCCGAAGGTCGACCCGTACACTCTGCTGGCCTAACACCAGGCGTTACAGACGACGACGAAGAGGCGTCACCGGCTCCGGGGATCGCGGCCGCCTGGAAAACGCTGGGAGAAATAGGAACCGTGCCGCCTAATCTCGAGCTCGACGAATACATCGGCGCTGACGCTTGTGTTGTTGTTCACGAAGATGTGAGTGATGAGCAGATCATAAAAGCTGCCCGGAATGATAAGGACTCTTCCGATGAAGAAGACGATGATGTACAGGAAGCGCCGGCTGCGGCAACCGCCGTACAGGTGATGGACGCTTTTGATGTCATCAGGAATTTCGTTGCTGTCCGAGACGACGATGTTGCAATGGGTTTGCTGACCGAGTGCGAAAATCGCGTGACGGCGTTGCTCGCCGTGAAGCGTAAGCAAACCAAGCTTACAGATTTTTGGCATTAAACGCCTTTGCTGCTGCTTGGGCAATTCTTTCTGCGTTTCACGTCAAATTTTTGCGATAACGAAGTTCCGCGAGAATGAATTTTTTTTCGTGCACCATGAATTTCGTTATAGCGGGATTCAACTGTAGATGCAAAAAGCTTTTAGCACCACCTTTTCTTTCTGCAAATATTCATGCGCGTATTTTTTCCCCGACACTATTTTTCCCAATTTGGGTTACTGCGACGGCAACGGCAAAGAAGGCATTGGCTTTCCGGACAAACGAGCTGTGAATGTTTTGTGTAAAAGCATGCTCCCCTCTTGTCAATGTGAAATTGAGCACACGCCAAATGAGTTTTGCCTGTTTCCACAAATACATAGCGTAATAGAGCAGTTGGTCTTAATGTAATGAAGAATTGCGGACTTTTCCTGAGTTTCGTGATGATCTGGTTTAGGTTTAATTCTATCCGGTTTAGATTTAATTCTAAACGCCTCCGCGGGTGCCTTGTGCTTGTGCATGTCTCAGGTACCACCCTTTCAATAAATGAATAAATTTAAGCTGTTTCTGGCTAGCGAGTACTGCCACACTGCGGTTCTGAGGTACGTGTTCAACGAGGTTTCACCAGACTTTATTATCTCATTTCCTTTCCACCCCCGTCATTGGCTGAGAGCACAAATGTTCGACGAAAACTTTCCTCGCTGGTAATACATGTTACACTGGCTTTGAAAGGTGTACAGCAGAGTCTCGCGAAAGCTTCATTCATGTTAATGCCACAATTTAAAAACGGTGCTGCCCACCAGCATGAGGAGGAGATGATACACAGCTTCACACAGAAGCGCAGCAATCGTAACAGTCACTGCACAGTAAGCAGCCTACACAGGCACTGAACAATACAGGAACAACTGCACAAGCGATGAACAAAACTTAAAGGATAAAAGCAAGCCAGCCACTTACCAGGTAAGGCTGTCTTTTCTCTGGCGGTAGGTTTCTCCAAATTTTTGCGATCTGCTTCGATCGCTCGGCCCAGCCTGTGACAAATGCAAGACTAAGTGCGTGTCTGTCACACAAGAGCAGCGCAAGTGTACAGGACCCTGTTTTAAGACCTCCGGTGTTGCTAAGACTTATTAACAGCTCAAGCACTTGAAGCTCCATGGACTTCCATAAATTTGAATGAATGAATGAATGAATGAATGAATGAATGAATGAATGAATGAATGAATGGGAGAGGCCTTCGCCCTGCAGTGGGTATAGTCAGGCTGATGATGATGATGAATGAATGAATGAATGATATCTTTAACTCTCACAAGGTTACATGAGTAACAAAGGAGGGAGGACGCAAGGCAAGAAGCTGCATTGTTGCAGCTTGAGAGCCACCCTGCGCCCTCTGCCGGCGTATATAGTCCAGCAGCTGATCATACCCTGTGCAGGCTACGCAGATGGATTTCATTACAGTAACAAATCGGCGCTTGCTGAAGCCGTCAACTCCCTCCAACCAAGACACCTACCCTCCTTCAGACGCATAAAGTTCTACGCACAGAACTCTGTCACGCTGAACAAGCATGTCAAGATCGCTACAGTGAAAAAGGGAATGTGAAGAACGATCTTTGCATGCGGAAAAAAAAAATAAAGCTGTCAGTCTGGGATGCAAATAAAGCGAATATGGGAAGTAAATAAAGGAGGCATAGGACGAGGCAGAATGATTAAACGGGTACTAGTACTCACTTGGATACTCCAAGCGCAAACTTTGGCAGTTCAAGTTGGCATAAAGGACAGGCGAGATGGTCGCCCCCGAGCCGAGGGCTTCATCACTCTCCCATTTGAGTATGTTCTTCTGGCCGCCGGAAGACGGAAGGTCAGCATCGGGGTCCATCCAGGGGCTCGGAGGGGGCTCCGACAGCTGGGGGCTGCATTCGTAGCAAAACATTATTGTATCAGCGACAGAAAAAAATTAAAGACTGCCAAGGAGAAAAAGGAGAGCAAGACAGGGAAATGCCCGTGGAGTGATTTAACAACCATTTCGCCAGGAGGCCAGTTTACCACTGCAAGCACTGAATGAGGTCCTTCTCTGCCTGTAGAAATTTCTAACCAGGATTTTTGTAAGTGCAGCTAGTATTCACATGGCCCATCTGCTCTGCCTCGCACAAAGAAGCAGTTACGAGACGTTACCAGAGTGAAGATTCGGACGCTTCTGTGGGCACAACACAACGTCTAGAGCTATAGTAAAAGACACGAGGTGAGAGAGAGGGGAAAAGATGCCCACCTGCCGTACTCGATAGGGAAAGGTGATGGGGATGGCATGCTGAAGGGGGAGCCCACGCTGTGGGAGCTGGCAGGAGTGAGCGGGTTCTGCATCACGGGTGCAGGCCGCGAGCCGGAGGCACCGCCGTGCTGCTGCGGCAGGGGCGACATACTGGTCGCTGATGCACCCATGGAGCCCACACTCTCAGGCGGTCCACCTGCACATGCCGACACAGCAAGTGTTACCGCAGAAGAAGCGCACGTCAACCCCATTATTAGTGTCACACTCAAGTCTGTTCGATGGCGATTTCCCCTGGTCAATTGGAGCTTGGCGCCGGAATCGGAACAAAGTGACAATCTAAACGCCTACAAAGCGAATCAGCCTTGCCTGACCAGCGGAGAATGCGGAGCACGTGCTGGAAGTAATGCTGAACTGGTTCCGTAAGCTGAAGCTGCATCAAAGTACCAAAATGTGTTGCGATTGATAAATAGGCTGGAGCGCAGCACTCTGCAACTTGCTTTTGCACGCTTTTAAAATGCTGCAGATGTTTTTCCATAGATGCACTTTCATATATAGGCGCGAAAAAAAAAAAAAAAAAAAAAAAGGCGATGTAGAGTGTACTTTGCTCATATTTCAGAAACCACTAAAACAACAACAAAAAAGAAAAATCCTGCAATCCCTGGAAGTGACGACATCACCTGCGAGAACCGACTCTGGTCGGTGCGCTAAGCCCAAAAAATCCAAGTTGCTCCGGGCGACCTGCAGAATGCACGCAACCTACCTCGGCTGACCGAAGGAGTTCGAAATCGTCATCCCAGAGCAAAAAAACCTGCTCTAGCACGACCAGTGGAAATCGCCACAACTAAAATGAGCTGCACTCCCTCGAATGACTGTAACACACCAGTGAAGTCGCAAAGTCGGGACACGGTCACACCAACAATGCCTCATTACGGCCAGCTCTAGTGCTACGATATAAAAAGAAGGCATGCACTTACAGCTGTCTCCGGGGCTAAGTACACCCTTGAAGACATCTTCGACATCCTTGCTGTCCATGTGCGGTAACCCTGAAAGCACCACAGAGTTCAAAACCTTCCCACATAAAAGGGCTGTCAGCGTTTAAGTGAAAACCAAGATATGAATAAACACAGTGCCCTCTGAACACCAAAATCTGGTTTTGACATTAAACTTCAGGCGTCAAAGTGAAGATTCCTTCTTTTTTTTTTTTCTTTTACGAGTGCCAGTGCAATGCTGATATGCAAAAGCTGACGTGAAGGTAAAACCTAGGCGAGTTGCGCTGTTTTAAGGGGGGACACGGGTCTTTGGGACCAAAAAATGACCAAAAAACCGATTTTCTGAAAATGGCATTTTTGGAATCTGTGGCTATTAATCTACAAGTTCACCAATTTTCTTCTTCCAGAAGTCAGTATTTTCAGCATAATAACGAATTGAAATCATCGCGCGGGCTGAATTTGCGCAGCAGCAGACGATAAAACGGCACATTTTTCGTTGCGCGCAACTGCCGTTCCGCCGGACCGATCTCGGCCATGTTAGGCTCGTTTGAAAGAGCGCTTTCTGGGTTTCAATTTCCCGCCGCTAGCGCTTGTCTGCCCTCAATGGCCACTGAGAAAAATAACCACAAAGAAAAACGAAAACGCGGCATCTGATTCGCTGCTGAGCGCACGTGACTGCAACTGAGCCATCCGATTGGCTGATTCTATCGCACGTCGTCTGCTTGCGGCGGGCCAGCAGCCGTTGAAAGCGTCCGAGACGCCATTTTGTTCTGAGTCGAGACCGAGGCGAGACGATGCCCCTCAGTAAATTCCGCTCGCGCCACAAATTCGGCAAAAAGAAGAAGAGTGCGCGCGGCGACAACTTTCGGAACCGTCCTGCGGCACCCGAAAGCTCCGAGGATGTGCAGGAGCCAGCGGCAAGTCAAGAAGTCCCCGCGGCCGAAATAGGCCTAGCGAGCTCGGCGGCGCCTACGCCCAGCGGACGCGTCCGCCACGACACGACGATGCTGCAGCCTTCGGACTTGATTGAAAAGAAAAGAAAAGCCGAAGGAATGCTGCAGGAGCTGGGTTCAACCGCAGCGACGAAGAGGAAAGCGGATTTCATCGCCACTTCTGATGCCCGTCTTCTTGACGCGACCGGCGGTTGCCGTGCGGACGATACGACGTTCACTGTTGTGAGTTTGGAGTCGCTGAACGAACTGTTGTCTGCTGTGAAATGTAAAGTGTGTGGCGGGGATGTCCATATTTCAAAAGGAAATCGTGAATATGGTCTAGCCGTTAAACTCTCTCTCGCGTGCGTGATTTGCGGGGACATTTCATCGGCATGGAGTTCGCCGCGCGTGCAAGGCAGCCAGAAGATAAATCCGTTTGCCGTGAATATCCTTGCTGCACGCGCGATGCAAAGTACCGGACATAGGCAAACGGCGCTGAATGATGTGTTTGCGGCGATGAACATATCTCATCGTGGCCTGCACACGAAAACGTGGCAGGACTACGTAAAGAGTAAGCTGACGCCCGCAGCAACACGCGCAGCCGAAGGAGTGTTGAAAGACAGCGCCCGTTCTGTTCGGCAACTCTATAACGAGTTGAACCTTGACAACCCCGGGAACATTTCTGTCTCTTTCGATGGTTCATGGATGACCCGGGGTCATTCATCCCACATCGGTGTCGGCGCCGTAGTAGAACTTTTTACTGGACTGGTACTTGACTATGTAGTTTTCAGTAACTTTTGTGCTGGGTGTGAGCGTGGGCCCAAAGAAGGTGACCCGTCCCATGAGGCGTGGAAAGAAAGCCACTTGTGCCAAAAGAACACGGACAAAAAGTCCGGTGAAATGGAAGTTCAGGCCGGACTTGTTTTGTTCGAAAGGTCACTGGAGAAACATGGCCTTAGGTACACGACCATGCTCTCAGACGGCGATAGCCGCACATTTCTTGCATTGCAAGAATCAGCTGTGTACGGCTACATCGAAATCAGCAAAGAAGATTGCACAAACCATGTGCAGAAGCGGATGGGAACGGCCCTACGCAATGCAATTGCCAAGCATAAAGGTGATGCAAAAGAGAGCTTGAGTGGCAAAGGAAAGCTGACAGGCGACCTTGTCACCAAGTTGACATCGTATTACAGCTGGGCCCTGAAGTCCCATGCTGGAGATGTTGGGGCAATGCATAAGGCAGTGATGGCTACCTATCATCACGTAACCTCCAATGATACCGTGTCAAATCACACCCTCTGCCCGACAGGCGCAAACTCGTGGTGCCGCCAGAATGCTGCTGCAGCCAAGGGAGAGCCTGCTCCCAAGCACAGATACAGTTTGCCACCACATGTGTGCAAAGCACTTTTGCCTATTTATGAGCGTTTGGCAGACCCAAAGCTGCTAGAGCGGTGCCAGCAGGGAAAAACCCAGAACAGTAATGAAAGCTTGCACTCCCTAATATGGTCACTCGTACCAAAGGAGCGCCATGCGTCACTGTTCTCCGTTCAAGCAGCTGTTGCGGAGGCTGTTGTCCGCTTCAATGCAGGAAACCTACAAGCATGCTCAAAAATACTGAGTGAGCTAAATATGAACCCTGGCGTCCAGAATATCAGGAGGATGGCTGAGAAGGACAGGCGCCGAACAGCCGAATCAGTACGCAAGCGTGCCTCTGCGGAAAACATGCATCGGGCACTGAAAAAGCGGCATTCTAGTCAGCCCAAGCAGTCAGATTACATGCCTGGTGCATATTAGCTGTCTGCAAGTGTAAATATGTATATATCTTTTCGAAATTTTGAATAAATTGTGCCTAGTTTGTTTTTTCCCATTTTCTCAAAACTCAAATTTTGGACACTTGGCTGGTTTAGTTCGTCGATATCTCTGCATCTAGGACAGATAGAGATGTAATTCCTTTTTCTACATAAAGCTGAAGGTGCAGTGAATGCAATGATCGAAGCAGAATTCTTTATTCAAGCTTCAAAAATTTTTTATTTTGCCAAGTTAATTGAAGCATGATAGGCACGTCTTGAAGGACAACTTTCAAAGTGCAGCAAAATTGCTAATAAGGGTAAAATGGAAAAACTGCTTTGATCATTGCACTCTTTGGTCATTGTACTGTACCGCCATGCATTAAAAATGATGTTTTATAGAGGCGTTTTTTTTGCGCGGAAGTACTAATTAAATGAATAATTAATATTATTATCTCGGGAATTAACTGACATAGAGAAAAACAAGTTACATTTTTGAAATCAGCATAAAAATCTGAACAAGAGGGTATGATTTTATCAGGATTGGCTTTAAAATAATGAAAATAGCTCTAAGACCAGTGTCCCCCCTTAAGAGCAGTAAACAGATCGTCAACTCACCTGAGCCAGCGGACACCATGCTGTCAACCAGGTTGAAGTGGGGACTCAACAGCACTGTGTCAATGTTGCCAGAGAGTGGGTCATTGTCCTTGACACCAGCTGAGCCCTCTTCTTCTGACACACCGGCGCCCGAATGCTCGTTCAGGGTAACGTCATCCAAGCCTGACACGGAACGTTTGAGATAAGTTCTTTTTTTAACACATAAGTGACGTTACGGTGGAGCAGTTGCTGTCAGAATAAATAACACTAATCCCACCTGCAGCATACAACAACTCAACTCAACTCAGGGCAGTGAGAGAGATCCTAAAGCTTCCAAAATTATTAAACAAACAAATAAGTAAACAAACAACAAGCACTTTTCTGATAACCTTAGAATTAAGCTCAGAAAAAAAAAAATCTCTGCAGCATCTCTTTTTTTTTTTTTATGCAAAACCACTGCCTTCTCACCAGATCCTTGTTTAGAGAGGTCATCGCCTTCGTTCATGAGCATGTCCATCAGTTCGTCATCCTGGGGAAGGTCGTGAGGCAAGATGTCCTTCAACCCCAAGTCCTCGTCATCACTCCCAGTCTTGAATAATGCAATTATAATGATAAAAAAAACAGACACACAAAACAGATCAATACTGATGCAGACATCGTACAGGCCAGAGCAACATGCTTCCATCAAAAAAGCACCACCAAGCCCTTCACCATTTCCAACTAACCTTGATGGGTGTACAGGTGCCGTCGTCATGGAGAGCGGGGCTATCTCCCTTGCTCCCACCGGCGGCGGTGTTAGGAGCAGGGGAGGGAGCAGCACTGTCCGACGGAACGCAAGCGTCCTCCGATTTCTCCTGCGGCGTCTCCAGGACAACAATGGAGTTATCCTCTGAGCGCCCCAGCATAGAATCCTCGTCGTCTTCGCTCGGCATGTCAGGGGTCGGTTCCGTCTTGCTAGTGACGAGGAGCTCATGGCCGAAGAACGCTTCCTGCGTCGAGAGGATGGGGGGGAGGAGCAACAGCCAGAATCGGAATCAACCCTACTATAGAAAAACATGCAGTGCAGTAAGCAATGCCCTCAAAACGTTTGTTTGCATGATTTGTTTTCGCGAGACATATAATGTCTGGTATCCGAAACCTGCTGCAGTCTGTGCACCCAGACAAGTGAGTGCTGCTGAGAGGTAGCGAGCTGTACACACAAAGGAGCAGACTTATGTTTTTGAACTTAAAAAAAGTCTACGCTGATTAAGAAAATTATATACAAAATTTCAATACAACTACATGCAGAAAAAAAAGACTCCCCCCCTCTACCTGAGCTCGTTAACAAAAAGTTTGCAAAGAAAGCCAGCGCAATCACGATGCCTGAAATGCTAGTTCAGTTTGAAATTTTCTTTTTCTCTAAGGAAATAGAGCTGGTGGTAGGAGAGCCCACCTGAAGGTATGAGGGAAAGCTATCTTCCAAAGGGTTTTTCTTCTTCACTCGCCGCCGACGCTTGGGCTTCTCTGCCGCCGTGCCTGGTGTTGCCTCCGCAGGTGGCTCAGGTGTTGGGGCAGCCACGTCTCCAGAAAGAGCAGCTAGAGCTGCCTCTGAACTTGTCTCCCCAGCTGCACGGGCACACAGTGGTTGCGTTACTCTCGGGAGCGCACATGCTCGCCATGTTAGTCGCGTCTATGCGTGTCAAGTTTCTGCGATTCAATAGTTGTCGTTTACTTATTCTGTGCGCGTATGGCAATGATCTCTTCTCGCCGTTTACAAGTGCAGTACTGCGCGTTCAGTAAATTCGGATTCGCACAATACTTCATCTGTCAAATCCGTAGTCTCGACTTATTTTGCGCTGTTGTAGGACCTTCTCGAGCATAGCCGCAGATTCCAGCTCTTAGTATGCGTGTGCGCATTAATGCATGCACATCCATCAGCATGTGGAGTGGGAGCGCGGGCGTGGCCTCCTTCTGCTGCGCAGCAGAAAGACGGTACGTGCTTTGGAAAAAGCTCGTATATATTTGAGGAGTACCACATGCGTGCACTATATCCTCTAACTTGATTCATTAAAGGGAAAATTTTCCCAGTGTGAGCCATATCATGCACGCCCCATGCCTTTCATGCGAGTGCTCGTTCTCCACGGCGAAGGCGTACCACACAGATACCACACGCTGCTTTTAGTGCCAGCCCCAATACGTAATATTCAAATCAGCGATACGCAAGTAAACTTTTATTAACGTTGCAGCATGCTTGCATGAGAAAAACATTCAACCAGCTGATGTATTCATATACTGACGTTACGCATACATTACGGCAGGTGACAGGTGACAGAAGTACCACACTTGGGCGCCGGCTTAGCCTCACAGGATCCCCTTTTGCCCGGACACAGCAAAATGTGGACGCTTGGGATTCGTGGTGTCACACAGCACATCAGTAGAACCCCTTTATAGTAAAGTCACTGGGACCACCAAAAATCTTTACTATATCAGGGTCTTTACTATACCAGTTGTTGATGACATGGTCATGAAGAAGCTGTCTGGTAGTTAAATAGGCACTTACTGAACACGTCTTGTTTCTTAATGAAAAAAAAAACCTCTGAAATACCTTCTATCTCACTCTTATCAGCTCTTTGTGCAATTTTATCGCTATAAAAATTTTTTAAATCTTGTGGAAGTACCTCTTATGCATGAGGACAACGTGGATATGAATGCAATCAAGTTTGATTTCATGTGAAAGCCAAAGCCTTGCATGAACACAGTGTCATGTTTTGCTGTTTGTCTTTCAAAAGGCAACAAATGATAAATGCGCGTGGCAGTCAAGTGCTGCAAGAACGCACACGCTGCCCATCCACTTTTTGCCTTCGTTGCTTCATGCTTCGTGCTGCACAGTGCTGTGAATGTTCACCCATTTCTTCCCTTTCTCTATTTCTTGCAGCACTTTTACTCTCCTGTACTTTCTGAACGGACCGCACCGTCTCCTTTCCATGTTTGTAGACAGTTTTACTTCTTTTTTGTTTCCTATGCGCTGCATGCTTTCCCTCACGGCTCCAAGGTCTCTGTAAAGTAGGCTTCTCCTGAACGCTGCTAAGCCTGGTGGTTTAAACGAACACTCGGTATTATTATTCTGTTTTCAAATACAAAAAATCTTTGCCTCGCGATTCTAGGTAGTGCACGGGCGGCGATGTCATATCGTGAGTCGTCACCGCAGACAGGCACACTTTACTACAACCGATTTTTACCAAAAACGTCTTTACTATTATGGGGGAAAAATGTACAGTTGCCTACAAAAAATGAATGAACTGGGACTTCAGTTTCACTTTACTAGTATATCAGAGTTTTTACTCTATCCGAGTTTACTATAGCAGGGTTCTACTGCTTTAATAGATAAACCGTGCGAGAGGTCACAGCTGAGTCACAGTTCTGAGATCATACTACACAAAGTCGACAGATAGACGTGACGATGCAAGGACACAGGATGTCGTTTAATGAACAATACGAGCGAAATTCCTTAGATATGGTGCCAAGTGAAAAAAAAAAATTACAAGGGTTCACCGCTGCGGAACCAAATATTGAGCGAAAGCATTAGCTGCGGGTGACCGAGCGTTGTTGTTCTTCTTTTTTTTCTTCTTCCTCAGCCCACATATAAAGCCTCGCTTTAACCAACCCATATGAACGTGCCTTAGTGGTCTATACAGTCAAACCTCGTTATAACGAAGCCTCATTTTGCGCGGAAATTTGTTCGTTATATCCGATATTCGTTGTAAAAGTACACACAAACTCCTACAAAAAAAAATTCTGTTCATAAACCCAAGTAAAGGCTACCCTAAAATGGAAAGCACAGAGCTGAAAAAAAAAGCATTTTTTTTTCTTTAAAGCATGGTATAAGCACGTGAAACCTTACCTTTCATTTTGCACTGCCAAGCAAAAATGAGCACACAAATCGGGATTTAGGCCACACAGAACTGATTTATTTAAAAAACGACGTAATCTTCATTTGGCGGCACTTCACACTATTCGATAGAATAAATTTCTCAACGAAATCGACACTGTGCAGCGCTTTCCCAATGTCAGCTGATTTGGCCACAGGTAGGTTCTCAAGGTACCTTCTCAATTTCCTCGCCATATCGGCGGCCTCGGTGCTGCTGAGAGCTCGCTCTTCGCCTTCTTCTTCACTCTCATCGCTGCTCGTAACATCATCTGTAGGAAGCAGCTGATCGACAATTTCTTGGTCGGTCAATTCGGGCACCACAGCCAAGTTGTCATCGGCAGCAATAAAGTCCTCGAACGTAACATTCGGAACCGCCAGTTGATGCCATGTCGTCTCGTCGAAATTGCCCGCTTCACCTTCAGAATCGTGGGCGTCGTTGGGCTCAGTCTCGCTGGTGGATGGTGCTAGGCCAGCATCAACAAAGCAATACAGTACAACCTCGTTAATTCGAAGTCATCGGGACCGCGAAAAATCTTCGAATTAAGCGGGTTTTTGAATTAACCGAACACACCAAGAAATAAGACTTAGGCAAAAAAATTTGTTGCAGGAACGTGTTACCTTTATTCGGCATATTTTGAATTACTACTGAAAGTAATCAGAGATGCTGGTTTGCCGCGTCAGGTAGTTTGCGGCTCCTAAGGTCATGCTCTCGAGTTGGTCAAATAGACGAAACATCTCTGAACTTCCACCGCGGCACTCAACAAAACTGCGGATAACGTTCAGCAATCCGATAACTTCACCAAGAGCAGGTGCTCGGGGAGGCTCGTCGGTGTCGTCGTCGCTATCGTCGCTGTCATCGCGCATGTTCGTACCAGCAGTGATCTCACTCTCCAAGTCAGAGTAGCCAGTCTGCTCTTCGCTCTCAATGTTGATATACTCGGCGAAGCCGACTGCGTTGGACTCATCCTCTGCGCAGAGCGCATTGATGCGGTCGCAATACTCTGCTCCTTCTTCGTCAAGAGTAGTAGTACATGGGTGGTCTGCATCGGCATCAACAGTGCTTTCACTGGAAAACCCAGCGTGTTCAAAACACCGTCTGATCAATGTGGGCTCCACTTGTTTCCAAGCGTACACCATGAGGCATATGGCTCCGAGGAGGTCGATGGAGTACTCCTTGCCATTGTCGTAGCAAAGGAGCATGCGATTGAGCAGGTGGTACCGATAAATCTTCCTAGTGTGGTGAATGACGCCTTGGTCCATCGGCTGTGAGATCGAAGTGGTGTTCGGAGGTAAAAATACCATCCTGATGGCCTGGAGATGTGGGATGTCGCCATGTGCCGGGCAGTTGTCGACGACAAATAGGACATTCTTGGCCGTAGCCGCGAACTTGCGGTCAAGTTGCCGCACATACTCTTCAAATATTGCACCTGTCATCCAGGCTTTCTTATTGTGCCTGTAGACGAGTTCATCCTTTGGCGGCAGCCGCGCATTTTTGAAGCAGCGAGGCTTCCCCATCTTCCCGACGACCAGTAGCGCCAGCTTGTGTTTACCGCACGTTTGCGCCGAACAGCACAGTAATCCTGTCCTTGGCCTGTTTCCTACCCTTGATGGCGGTGTTCTTCACTGCGAATGTTTTTGTTGGCAGCATCTTATAAAAAAGTGCAGCCTCGTCAAGGTTGTAAACGTCGTCTGCACCGCACTCGCTAAGCAGCGGCGCCAATGTGTGGTTTCTCCAATCCTCGACAACGCTCTTGTTAGTGCTGCCGCTCTCACCACAGACGGTGAGAAAGGTTAAATTATTGCGTTCTTTAAAACGGCAAAACCATCCATTGCTGCACTTAAATTCCTCGTGCCCAAGTTGTAGAGCTAGGTCGTTGGCCTTCTCCCGCAGTAGCGTTCCATTGACGGGAAGGTGGGCAGCGTTTGCTTTCTGCAGCCAGCGAAGCAGAGCAGCTTCCACATCTTGATACGTGGGAGCCCGCACTCGTGACCGCTTCGAAGAATAGGTCTTGCCGTAAGCCTCTAGTATTTTTGACTTGTTGCTCAATATTGTGGACAACGTCGAGAGGGGCACGCCATGCCTTTTGGCCAACTCGGTCTTCGAACAAGCGCTCTTGCCTGCTTCCTGGATCAAGCAGAACTTCTGCTGCAGCGTTAAAGTCTTGTACTTTGGCATTTCTGCACTGCTACGGTCACAAAGCTAGCACTTCTGCACAGTCCCGCCCAAAAAAACGGCACAGTAGCCGACCCCTAACCACAGCGCACAACACAAAGAAATGGCGCAGGGGAGGCCGGCGCGACGGTGGTGGTGGCGTACTTGCAGCGTCGGAGGCACGGGGGAAGAGTGGGCGAAGCACACCATGGGATGGAGTGGGGGCAAGGTCACGTGATAAAAACCGGTATGCCCGCCGTGTTGCAGTGAAGCACGTCTTCTCCTCTGCAGGCGTGTGTTTCGGCGGTGCGCGAGGCGCACTGTGGACCGATTTTTGTGCAGAGAGTGCTCCGGCTGGGGCGCTTCGCCTATAAATCATCACCATTACTATGTGGCTTTGCCTCGCGGCTCCGTAGGGCCGTCGTTTCGCCGGGTTTGCGGCGAAACATGGATCAGGCATTGCCGCATAGCAGTCCAAATTTTCGAATTAACCGGGCTGGCGCAGGCCGCCGTTCGAATTATCCGGCCAAATTTACATTGGAAATTACGGGACCGCAGAAAACCTTCGAATTATCCGGGATTTCGAATTAACCGAGTTCGAATTATCGAGGTTGTACTTATCTTATTGTCGACTGTGCCACTGCAAGACAATGGCACGACCCCGAGGAAAGTGAGCACACGCGCGGGTCGGCAAAAAGTAGGATCAGGGACACGCGGGCGGTGGTTCGATCACGTGCAGGTCACATGCCAGGCAGCCGTTGATGCTAGATTCACTCGCGGTCCCTAGATGGCGTGGCGTGAGAAAGCGCGGGTGATTCAAACACATTTTAGGTGGAGGTGACGCGGACAGTGGTTCGATCACGTGCCGGTCACATGCCAGGCAGCCGTTGATGCTAGATTCATTCGCGGTCCCTAGATGGCGTGGCGTGCGAAAGCGCGGGTGATTCAAACACATTTTAGGTGGAGGCGATTGATAAAACCGAAATTTAGCGTTTTGAAAATTTCTTTATTTTGCTTCTTTGCGGATTTTGAGTCGTGTGAATACAAAACATGCTTCGTTATAACCGATTTAGGGTCAAATTTTTCAGTTTTTCATTTCGCTATACAGATAGAACTCCCATAGAAATAAAGCACAGCCAACCAAACTTTGCTTTTACTTCGTTATATCCGATAATTCGCTGTATCCGTGTTCGTTATAACGAGGTTTGACTGTAGGAGTAACGTGAATGCCAGGGTCCTAGCAGGCGGATTCTGACATAACCGTCCCATGTGAAACGAGAGACCCAAATTGGCAGCTCATGCCAGCCCGTGTGTCACGTGGGGTATAACGTCACGGCATCCCATGAGTAAGACTTAACTGCAGCCGGGTCACGCGAAGGTTTCAAAGTGCGAGTAGTATTGCTTTCGCAATAAAAGCTCAAGCATATACGTGGTTTTGAAGACCTCTCGAAGATCGCGTGTGCACTTCACAGCCCGCCGAATTCCACACACTTGCATCATCTCGAAGCACTATCTGTTCGGACCTCTTTGGCCACCCACGATAACGTTGTGTCATTTCTTTCACATCCAAGTAGCCTAATCCCGCTGCCTGCGTGTCTGGAAACACAGGTTGTCTGCGCAGAGCAGTCCAGTAATTTGTCGCACTCAATTTCGAGCAGTGCTGTGCTCTACAAGTCTGATGTCCCTATTCAAGAAAATGTCAGCACTCACCTCCAGCCAAGGGCAACGTCACGTCTTGCTCCTTGGCAGAGATGCTCCGACTTCTGGCTTTTGCGACAAATCCTCCGATTCCTGAGGCAAAGGAAGGACAACAGCACAACACATGAAGATGTTAGCACCAATATTTTAGCCCATATCCAAATGCACGCTGCTTAGCTTGAACACATAAGCAACGAAGTAAAGCTTGCTCATTTACGCCCAAAAATGTTTAAGGGTACAAAAAGAAAAGAAAGCCCAAAGATTGCCCACGACACGAGCAAGAGCACAGAGCAGAAATAAACTATGCGTAAGCGGGCAAGCAGAATAGACTAGAGCCGAGATTAAAAATTAAATGGCCATCTTACGGTACCATTCAAAATTTATAGTGACGCTACTATGCAAGGAAATCCCATAAGGCACTACGATTCACGCGAGTTATTTGTGTTGCTAGAGAAACGGGAGAGAGCAAACTCACCGAGCTTTTGAAGCTTGCGCTGGCGCTTTTTCTTCAGCTCGCTCTCAGCATCTTGCTTGGCAACCTCTTCGGAAGTTAACTTTGACTCCTCGTCTACCTCCATTTTAGGTTCTACGTCCACGTCCAGAAGGTCTGCTGAGCAAAGTGAGCATGCACGGAGGGGAACATTAGTGAGTGATAGGGGTAAGGTGGGTCCACCCAGAAAGAACTTACACAACAATGAGGCCCATGTACAGTGGACGTGCACTAAACGAAACCCGCATAAACGAAAACTCTTTTTAAATGAAACAATTTCAAAAAAAGTAATTGGTTTTATACACAATCTGTGCAGAGTCGCACTCGACAATCGAAACCCCATTTTGCTTGCAACTCGAATAAACGAAACCGAAACTGCGCACGAGTCGTCTTTGTTGATGTCGACATCCAGAATCCAATCCAATCCAGTACCTTGCACGCCTTGATTTTTGTTGTGCGGGCGCCATTTTGCTCTGTTCCGTGACTGTGTTTCGTTACTTCTTTCCGGCATGCAGTATGCAAGCTGCTAGAAAACGTCCCCATAATGCGTTGTCTTTAAAAGCCAAGATGAAAATTCACGATGATGTGAAGTGTGCCAAGGAGTCGAAAACTGCTATCGCGAAAGGCATGGCATCCCAAAGTGCACGCTTTCAAGGATTCTGAAGGATCGTGACAAGATTGAAAAAGCATATAACAGCGGCGCTTTCACCCCCAATAGGAAAAGGATGCATCTGGCTGAACATGAGGACCTCGAGAAGGCACTTTTCCTGTAGTTCAAGCGTGCTCGAAGTTTCAATCTTCCAGTGACCGGGCCTATTTTGGAGGAGAAGGCGAGAGACATTGCACTGTAGATGGAAATTGAAGACTTTAAATTCAGCGATGGCTGGTTAAGCCGTTTCAAGAAGCGCCACGGCCTTGTTTTCCGCACAATAGCAGGTGAAAGTGCCATGGTAGATAATGATGTTTGCTCTGACTGGCAGCAGCAGAAGCTTCAAAACTTACTTGCAAATTACGAGCCGAGCGACGTCTTCAACGTGGACGAAATGGCGTTTTTTTTATAAGCTTCTGCCTAACAAGACTCAGCTTTAAAGGTGAGAGGTGCACGGGGGGTAAGCACAGTAAGGACCGTGTCACTGTTCTTGTGGGAGTGAACATGGACGGGTCCGAGAAGTTGAAGCTTCTCGTTATCGGGAAAGCAAAGAAACCGCGAGTTTTTAAGGGTGTCAAAAACCTGCCGGTTTTGAATGAAGCGAATACCAAGGCCTGGATGACGCAGGCCATTTTTGAAACCTGGCTGCGGCAGAGGGACGCAGAGTTTACTAGAAAAGGCAGAAAGGTCGTGTTTTTTGTTGACAATTGCCCCGCGCATGGTGAAGTGCGAGACCTGACTACAATTCACCTGGAATTCCTCCCCGCGAACACGACAGCCGTATTCCAGCCTATGGACCAGGGCGTGATTCGCAATGTTAAAGTGTTCTTCCGTCGCCACATCCTGAAAATGATGATGCTGTGTATAGACAACTGCAAAGAGTACACCGTAGACCTCCTCTCTGCCATGCACATTTTGGCTCACTCGTGGGATGAAGTTACGGCAACAACAATTCAACTTTGCTTTCATCATGCGGGCTTTTCCAAAGCAGTGGCCGCTGACCAAGAAGAACCTGATGAAGTTGCTGAAGCACAAGCTGTTTTTAGTGTACTGGCTCCCAAGTGTGGCACTGTGACCATAGATGATTATGAAGCTATTGATGATGATGCTGTCACCTGCCGTGAGGACACCTTGACTAACATATTGAAGGACGTCGATGAAGCCAACGATAATGACAGTGAAGAGGAGACCGAACATCATAACAATCAAAGCTCTCCAGTGTCGACTAATGAGGCTAGCCAAGCAGTTCAAGTACTCCAGCAGTACTTTGAGCGAGAGGGCTGCTTGGAGCACACGTGCAGCCTAGCTAAGATGAATGCCTATTTAGTGAAGCAGCGGCATGCCAACCTGAAACTATGTTGCACGGTTTCTTCGGGGGTCACAACCCTTAAACAAAACTGCCAATAAATGAAACAAATTTCCTTGTCCCCGTCGAGTTTTGATTAAAGGGAGTCCACTAACAGTATACATACATCAAGCCAGAGTGGATCACTCCAATGTTAAGAGAAGTGCAACTGTTTTGCCGTGAACCAAGACTGCAGTTGCACTAATGAGCAGTCATGCCCCCTGTATGGCAAGTTTGGCCCAAGTGGCAAGACAATAGTCACACCGCAAGCCCTGCTGAGTGATGAAGTTCCCAAAGCTGGTTGAATGACTTAGAAGTTAATGGCTCCAGCCTGTAGCTCTCCTTGCAGATCCTGATTTACATACAACCCTTGCTACTAGCTTAATTAGTAACCCCTTAATTTGTGCATCTGTTATTTCACACATACCTTAACCAAGCCATACGAACATGCTTGCGTGCCTTTGGAGTAGTGTGTCTTACACAAGATCCAAAGGTCTTCATGGGCTTAATTCCCATCTCTCCCCCCCACCCCAAAGGAGAAGCCTCAATTGGCAGCTCTCACTACTGTCATCCAGTCTTGTGAACCCAAACAACCCGTCAACCAGACAGTGTCCAACCATATTGCCTGCCAGAGCCATGCCCATGATTTTCATGCACAATGCCAAAAACGTTAGATTTCCTGCAGATTAGGCCTTTGACGCTATCGCGTTAAAATGTGAATCTGGTTTAGGCGATTCTGGACAACAAACCAGGTTGCAAACACACCTTTGCTGCCATCTTCAGAGTCCTCTGTGGAGAGCCGAGCCCTGAACCCAAACAGGCCTCCAGTTGATGACGCAGAAGGCTGCGGCGGCGTGGTTGTCGTGCTGCTTTGGGCCGGGGGCTGGCCTCCGGAGGGCTGGCGCGGCCGTCGCACCCGCTGCCGCTTGGGCTGCTCGAGGGTCAGCGACTTGATCTGCTGCAGTCCCGACTCGGAGAGGAACACGCCGTCCATGAAGAACTGCGGTACAACCGGCTTGGCAGGCTTCGCTGGCACTGGCGGAGGTTCTGCAACAGCAAGTGTTGTGCGCCAGGCCTCCTAAATCCTTGCTGACCTCCAAGTGGCACTGCTTTCTTTGTACGCTGGTACCAACTAGTTGCTTCCTATCGAATCTCCTTTGATTCTTTTTTTTTTTTAATTATTTTCCAACACCGATTTCACTTCTAGCTGGACCCATCTCAGGCGATCCAATTCATGAAGCCATTCACTGAACAGCACTGTCAACAAAAGTGCCGAAAATTTTTCTGTCCTTCACAAGAGCTAAACACATCAATTCAAAATCTGTAGCAAAAAAATTTTCTGGTGTTTAACACACTGTTCCACTATTTTATTTTCACTCGGCCGAGCGGAAGGCTACTCTGCTCGCATCTGACTATGCTCTTTTAGAACGCTGTTTACAGATCAGGATAAATAAGTGCTAGGTAACAGCAATTATCACTGACTAACAGAAGGCAGAACGCAGATGTCGAAAAATTGAGCATAGGGACTCCTTGCAGCCATCGTAGGTCCCATGCAAACAAAACAGCTACGTAGCTCTATCAGAAGCTCAACTCACTCAGTTTTTGGTTCTTCTACTTGCTGAGTGAAACAAAGACCGAACAAAGCCAGCGACTGACCTGGTTCTTTCGCTGGTTTCACAGGTGGGGCAGGTGGTGGCGAAGGGGGCGTCTCGGGCCTCGGAGGTGGTGGTGGTGGGGAAGGCGACATGGCAGCTGCCAGGAACACATGTACCATCGCATCAGCAATGTACTCCATGTTTTTTAGACATGCTGGTCGTCCATTAACACAGATGCGGTTAAAGAAAAAATGTGCCAGAAAGGTGCGCTATTTCCAGGGAAAGGATGTACCACATTCCACAGCTTTTCCTGCCCTCCTGGAGTGGAAGAAGCTACAAAGACGAATGGTGCGACTGTGAAAGTGATCACTGGCATTAGCGAGCCAGGTATATGAGTGCAGGACCACCTTTTTAGGTAAAACCAATTTGCATAAAAGCGTTAGATCGTAGCTCCGGTAATGCAGGGACACAGCCAATGTAAATATATGCGCTTCTCCACTTTTTTTTTTTGTTTTATTTTTATTTGTTATTTTTTCACTTCAAGGTAAGGGGGTCAACCTATATTCCCACTCGACTTATAATACGGTTCATACGGCCCGATGCTGTTGCTAAAGCAAGAATGGCAGACCAAAAAATCTGGGTGGAAACAAAAAGAAACAAAGCTGCATCAAGTCTGAAACTAAACACGCAGTAATACGCACAACTGCTCCATTCTTTTGATACTCTTCAGGCTTATGGAGTACAGTAAAAGCTCGTTAATTTGAACTTCACGGGACCGGGAAAAAAGTTCGAATTATGCGATGTTCGAATTATCGAATGGCCTCGAAAAAACGGACCAAAACCGTTTGTACTACGGTAAATGTACCGTATTTAGTCTACCGTATTTAGTCGCCTAACGAACTCGCTCACATAATGAACCCACCAAGCCCTGATTTGTGCCTACGAATCTGAAAAAAAAAAATAATAATAAAGGCGTCAGTCGTTAGCGCGTCCCTCCGTTTCGCGCCTTCATCGTCCACAACGCATTTCTTGGCAGTGCGCCAAGATGCTACGCGGAGATAACGGCGTGTTTATCTTTTGACTTTAGCTCGGGTAGGGAGGAGGAAAGCGAACTTGGCAAAGTGCCAGCGCTTGTCCGGTTGTGCAAGCCTCCTTTTCAGTATGTTCGCTTTACCATGCTATGAGCCACTTGGGCGGGCGGCGCCGTCTACTGCCACTCCAATCATCGGAATGAACGGTGCTAAAAGCCAGCGTCATGATCCCGGCTGACTCGCGAGCTTCCGTCGACGACTGTTGGGTGGAAGGAAGGATGGCTATCGAAAAAAAAAATTAACCCATAGTGTCCGTCCAAAATCATAGCCTTTTATGGGCATTGGCTGGGACCACGCCGACAGTACTTATCCCTGTTTCCAAATTAACAGGGTTGGAATTAACGAGTATTTAGTTGCGAGCTACGGAGGTTGTGCAGAAGAGAGAGCAGGCAGCCGCCACCGCGTGGCCATGCACTGACCTTGCCGCGGCCGCGTCCCCTCCCTTCAATGCCGCCGGCCGCCACGCCGGTCATGGCGCCATTTAAGTTTTACCCACTATTCCATGGTTTTACCTGGCTCCTTATTCTATCCCCGTTTTGGACGTGCGCAGCCTCTAATTATGCCTACCGATCGCGGAGGTGTTTTTTTACTTTTTTTTTTCCCGCGTGATGTGCGCCAAGCCGCCCAGACGCGGCGGCGCGTAGTTCGAATTATCCGTAGCGGAACCGACTCGCGTTCGAATTAACGGGCTTTCTTATACACAGATCTCTATGGAGCTTGGCCGGACCAAGTAGTGTAGTTCGAATTATCCGAAAATTCGAATTATCGAGGTTTGAATTAACGAGCTTTCACTGTATGTGCATACCGGTATAATCCATCAGGAGGTGAGGTGGTAACTCATCCTTGGGACGGCAGTAGGGGCAGTTGTAACCGTACTCGGCACATCTCTCCGCATCTTCTTCGGAAGAGATCTGGTCACAGATACCGTGCATCCAGCTGAGGGTAGAAAGAAACCATTATATTTTGCAATTACTCATAACGTTTCACATTTCGCTTCCACTTAAACTCACTTCAAGTAGCTACTTGATTAATTTAACAAGGTAAAGTAGCAACATTAATTTAACGAGGTGAAGTAGCAACGTTAGCAAAACAGCGACAGCAAGCCTGTGGTGCAGTATGCGGAATCACTTAAAACTCTGCCTCGTACAGGCTTCAGAGAAGTTTTTCATCTGATGTCGCTGGAACACCTAATTTTATTGCAACGGCACATTTAATGATCACATTTTCACGCTGCTTCGTCCTCCCCCCCTCAGTAAGGTACCCCTTGAACAACGTCGAAATTCTCGTTTCCTATTTCCAGTCGGTGTTTGTCCCCAGTATCACTAACTTTAGCTGTTCCGATTGCGCAAGGCTTTATATCAACACATGCATCACAGGCCCACTGGACATTACACTCATCATTTACGGGCGCCTTGACGTCGACACAAACTATCACAGTGGTCACCTGAGCTGGCTTCTTAAGCCCACCAAGAAATAAAAACGAGAAACAATTCACCCTCACTCTAACAAACTCCCAGTTTGAAAGAGCACTGAGCAAGGGTTGATGGTGAGCCTCAGTTCACAAGCCAAACCAATGTTCCGACAAAGGGGACTTGTCTTCATCTGGGCAAGTACCCTTGTCAAAACTTTGGCTCAGCTTGCAAACTGAGGCTACCCCTCAACCCTTGTTCGGTGCTCTTTCATAATGCGTAGCCATCTTCTTTCTCTTATACAGCTGGTCCATTCGGCGAACGGTATATATATATATATATATATATATATATGTATATATACCCACATGTTCACGAAGGTGTGCAATATTGGTATTTGCTAATAACTAATCAAGGACAAATCCTTGAGCTGTGTATATATTCATTTTTTTTTTTTCTGCCAGTAATCACCACAGTGCTTTAAATGACTGTGATGATAATATATAAGCCTTGCATACCAACTGCCATTTGATCACATAGGTAATTAGGGTGCAGAACACAGATTAGGAAGATGCACTACAGGTTGCTGAGGAACAAAAGTCCAATCATGCCCTGACAGGCACAAGCTGTTACAAAGGTGCTCATAAAGATCCTTTAATTGTAAGCATAAGCTGCGATTCATACTACTGTTTTCTTCCACATGTAGTTTTACGAATAAAATTAAGCTTGCACTTCCCGGTAGAAACTTTCATTTCGTTACAGGAAGAAACAATTCCGAAACACTGTGCTTCATAGGAGATGATGCATCCGAATATCTCGTCTGGGCTGTTTCAGGCTATTCACTTGGAAAGGAAATGTTGAACCAGTATCGAATAGTGGTGCGGACAATGTGCACTGCTCTTAAGAGTGCACAGCACCTGCAGAAAGGCGTCAAAAAGCTGCAGTGATCAATTCAAACACCCGGGACAAGCAGACTAGAGAACTACCGCACCCAATGTTCTAGAGAACTACAGTAGAATCTCATTAAACGGAAATCTGTTAAACGGAACTGCCGCTTAAACGAAACAAATTTTCTGGAATTGGTTGGTTTCGTATTAAACGCCAATGTAAAAAAAATCTCGTTAATCGGAACTCAAATTTTCCGGCCAACATGTTAACGGAACTGAAAACGGACTCGAAACAGCAATTAATCGGCGATGCGCAGTGCCATCGCGGTATGCGTCGCTACATCCCACCCTCAACCCTCCTGTCTTTTTACTTCCTGTTTCAGTCTCCGGAGATTTCCGGTTGTCTCGCACACTGCACAGCGGCCCCATCGCACCCCATTCCCCATTGCTTCCTTTGCTTCCTCGCTGTCGTCGCTGGTGGTAGCAGTCGGATTAGGCTTAAGCTTAAAGCTTTTGTTGTGTTTCGTCGTATGGTCAGCGTCCGATGGCAGCGCGGAAATGCCCGCACAACACGCTTCCGCTAGGAAAGGAAGTTCGAGATAATCAAAGACTTCGAGAGTGGTCGCTTCACTAAAACAGCCCTTGCGATAAGTATGCTGTCCCTAAGAGCAGCCTGACAAGGATATTGCAGGATAAGGACAAGCTGCGAGAGGCTTTCCAAACGTCCCATTTAGGCCCCGAGAGAAAAAGACTGTGAACAGCTGATCCCGAAGATTTTGCTTTGGCTGTGGAGAGGCCGGAGTTAAAACATTCCAATCAGCGGGCCAATCATTCGTGCGAAAGCGGAAAAATTCATTCTTCAGTTCTGCATCAAAAGATTCTCCTGCAGCGAAGGATGGCTCACTAGGTTTAAGGTACAAAATGGCCTGGTGCTTTGTACCGTTTCAGGGGAATCTGCGGCTGCCGACGCGACGGCATGTGGAGAGTGGCGAGCAAAACGGCTTCCCGGAATTATGCAGCAATACCATCCAGAGGACAACTACAACGTAGATGAGACAGCACTGTTTTTCAAGTTGCTTCATTCTAAATTCCTCGCGTTCAAAGGAGAGAAGTGCACCGGGGGGAAGCTTAGCAAGGACACACTGACCGTCTTCATCGGTGCTAACGTACAGGGAAGCGACAAATTCTAAAGTTGCTAGTGATCGGCAAATCTAAGCATCCACTGTGCTTCAAGAGCATCGCAATCTTTCCCGTTTCTTATCAAGCCAAAGGCAAGGCGTGGATGACGCAGGCCATTTTTAGTGAATGGATTCATCGCGAGGATGCCCGTTTCACGCAACAGAAAAAAAAAAAGTTTTTGCTTGCTTTTGTGGAATAATCTTGTGCTCATTGTCTATTGTTCTCTTTACTGTCTAAATACTGCTTCTGCAGACTGCCTACTGCGCACACTCTTACCGTGTTGGGACCAAGCTGATGGCGCGCGGGAGCGGTCTGCTTGTTCAAAATCTATTCTCTTTCTAAACGAAACTCTTGATAAACGGAACATATTTTCCTGGTCCCTTAAGGTTCCGTTTAACGAGAATGCACTGTGCCATATAAACCAGTATATAGGTCGAGACTTTTTTTGTTGAAAAAAGCAAGCCAACGCTGCCCCTCATCTCATATATCAGTATTTAGCAGAATGTGAGGCACAGTCTGGCAACATATGGGGTGCCTGCTTGCGAACGTATTGCCGAAGCCATATCGACATCTTGCAGTTGCTTGTATTTTTTTTTTTTTAAAGTCTCTGGTGTATTTGTTTTTGCGTGCTCTCTTTTTTTCGACCTATATTAGAATATAACTCCTCATTAGCAATGGATGACATTATATGGTGGCAGTTTAAACCCCTTTCAAGAAAAGGCTGGTGTTCGCCGAAGCGAACGGTAACCAGTCCAGAAAGTAGAGGCACCCAGAAAGTAGGGGCAATCCAGACAGTGTAGGGGAGCAATCTAGCATAGTGGGTGAGTAGGAATTGCATTTCAAAAGGATGTAAGAGCGAAACTTAAATGCCTGTAGGTGCCCAAGAATAAGCGAATGGCTCTTTGTTTGTTTATTTCTTATTTTATGTTATATTTGCCTGCGTGCCTTTTGTGCGCTTATCTTTTCTTTTTTTTATAAGTACATACGTATTTTTTGTTTCTGTGATGTTTATGTTCATTCCTGAAGTGAAGAAGAAGTTGAAGTCAGCGCTTGGTAAGGAGTGTCTCTTCTTTCCCTAGTCCTTCGTTTTAAGTCGTGTTGCTAGGTCCTTTCAAAAAGCGGGGAAAGCGAACTAGCAGCTTCGCCCCACCATGCAGTGAGAAAGCGCTCACCGTTCACACTGGACGCACTGAATGACAAGGTCATTCTCCTGGTACTTGAGCAGGCACAAGGGACAGGACGTCTGGCTGGCACAGGGACCGCACTGGGTGTAGTTGTTCTGCCACTGTGAGCCAAATCCTGGGTCTGTGGCCCCACACTGGAGACACACCACACACCTGGCAGGAGAAAAAAAAAATCAAAAATGCAACGTCATCAAATACAAGCCCTGTAGAAGGTGGCGGCGGAAAGAAAGGATGCCACTAACAAAGGGTGATGCCAAGTCTGAGGTCCTTGTGCATTCACTAATTAAGAAGACATAATAACAAAATAAAATAAGCAAAATAATGAGGCAGATATTCACTACTTGTTGTGGGTTCACCTGGTACTGAAGCAAAGGCAGTGGGCCTTTCGCCTAACAACCCATCTTCTTACATTGCTTGGACGCAAAGGCCTTATCTTCCCTCTTGAACTTTACATTAGAACAGCCAACCTTCTTTCTTTCATTTAATACCCCTTTTAATTTTCTTTTTACATATTCCTTTATGCCCTGATGCAATAAACAACATTATAAAAAAAAAATGACATGGAAGAAAGTGGTACACGAAAGAAAATGACGACCCCTATCGATGATGACGATACCAATTACTGACGGCAGGATGATAGGAAAGTGTGAAACTAAAAGACTTGGAGACTCCATAATCCACCACCTAAGAACCTGACAAAAAGCGCAACAAAAGAGCGAAGAGAAAGGAGAGAACAGGTGGCTCAGTCCATACCAGCGGCACTTCCAATTTCCCTGTGGCACAGTCTCAAGTGGCGGCGACAGGCAATACGTGTGATAACTAGTGTCACACTCGTCACAGAGCAGTAGTCTGCTCTCGTCGTGCGGCTGACCACAGCCTTCGCACACGGTGCAATCCAGGCAGCGCCATCCCTTCTTCAAGATCATCTTTGTCAACTGGCATTGAGAAAGAGAAGAAAAACATAATAATGGCTAAGGAATTCTGCATGTCAGCTAGTTTCCAGATATAACTAGTATTTCACATGCTGGAAACATTATCACAAAACTGCTAGAACTAACAATGAGGTTTGTACAGGAAAGCAAAGGCAATTCCCCCCTCTAACACTTCACTATATGCATCTTGCAGCATGATGTTTACATATAAAGACAAATATATGTGACAAATCAATTTTCTTTGCGATGGCTGCTTTTGAGTGCAGCTACCAGTACATGACTGGAGTAACATTCAAGTTGTTCCAATGCTCCAAGCGGCCGTTCCAGTGTTCAAGGCCATCCAGCTAAAATTAAGAGCTCTCAAACTTTTAAAAAAGTGTCTTAGAAGCAATCAGCATGTCCTCATTTCGACGGCAGACCAATGACAATGCGTCGCAGCAAGTGAATGCAACGACCACTCCTGCTGCTTTAGCTGAAAATATGAAAGAGCACAGAACAAGGGTCGAGAGCCCCGTTTTGCAAGACGAACCAACATTCGACAAGGGGACCTGTCTTCGTCTGGGAAGGCAGACGAAGACAAGCCCCCCCCCCAACCCTTGTTCTGTGCTCTTTCATACTGTGTAGCCACATTTTTCCACTTGTTCTACTACCCTTTAGCTTGAAAAGTGGTTTAAATGGTCAGTCCTTCAAGGGGTGAAATTAAGAATAGGGGAAAAGTTTAATTACACGTGACAACGCTGCACCTACTATAAGAACTACGCAGCAAACGAAGCCTGCAAAATTACAATGGTGGCAAAGAATGTGGAAGAATATAACTCGAAACATTTTTTTTTCGCACTCACTTTGACATTGGCGCAGTAAGGATGGTAGCACTGCCCACATTGAAAGCACGCAAGAAGCCTGCCTTCCTCATTTCGCCCAAAGCTGCCGCACATTGCACACAGGTCCTGGAAAAGAGAATTTCCGAAAGTCACGAAAAGTAAGGCGATGGCAGAAGACCACTCACAAGCACAGCAGTACTCAACACATGAAAACATCAAGACTCAACTTCACTTCTACGCAACCTTTCTGGAAGATACTGCTTTACTGAGACTTTGGCGAATTCCTGCACACAGGAAAAACAACTTTAAAAAAAATGACCTTATCGCTTTAAATAACATGGCACACTAAGAGTGCACAGTGAACCGAACCCTCCCTTAGTTACCTGAAATACCTTGTAATGATGGTCTGCTCTTCCGATTAGAAGCAGGAATTAAACAATTGCGCAATACAGATATTGTAAGGCCTGGAAGGCACTCTCTTCATATGCAGGGGAAAAGTTTGCTTAATTTAACTGCCGTTTCCACTTCAGCCATCGTACAAGCAGCTTGACATCTTCACCGGGGAACTGCGCAGCATATGGCTAACTAGATGCCTTTATCCAGTTTTAAACGTCACTAGGTGGCATGCTTGACTGTACTAATTGAAATGAACAGCTAGCATGAGCTCCAAATTCAGACAGGAACGATAAGTAATGCCCACAACCTAGTTCGCAGCCAATCTCCCCATATCGAAAAATGCAACAGGAGACTTTCGAAAGAACAAACATTCTTCTATGACCCATGCTATGGCACCTGTAACATTTTTTGATGATGATGATGAATGGGAACATGAGATCGTCAACATAAGAACATGCAACGCTCTGGGATAGGATCACAGATGTGCCCTCCGTATAGCATGGACAACTGTCAAGAAACCTGTACTCGACCGCTTCCCATGCTTGCTGGGAATGCAAAAAAAAAAACACTGAAGTTGTTCCAAAACTGAAACACCTGCTACTTACTCTGCTCTATTTTCTTTGGTGCCATGTGAAATAGCATGTGAAAACAGATCCTTTCTGACTCTGTGTTCCGATTCTGCAGGACATTCTTTTCACAAAAATCGTTCACATCGGTGATAACTCTTCCTGCTAACCAGGACAGCTCTAGCTATCACCGCCTCCCCAACTGTAGTCTGCCCCTCGTAATACCCTTAGTGAAGGTATTATGCGCAGCAGAAGCCACTGAGATCTTTACCTGACTCAAGACAAATTCGTCACTAGCCGAGAAGATGACCATCTTGTTGTCTCTGGCCGGTTCATCTTCCTGCTTCATGTCTTTGGCTTCGGCAGTGGCCGCAGTGGTTCCCTGCAAGCAAGAAGGACAGGTGAGCATGCAACTTGCACACTGGGCACCAACCTTCAAAGCTATTGAGCTGTTGTGAGGCATGGTGGTCCAATCTTTTCCCATCTTATTATGCAATATCAATGCTCATAAATGAGTTGTCGTGTGAAGATTCATACCGCATAATGAGGTGCAAATAAACTTTTTCATCATCTTCAGCACTGCCATGTTCACTGCAAGCCTGAGTCAGTTTATAGCGTACAAGAGTATCTTTTCTGAACACATGCTGCATATCAAAAGTAGTTAACTAAAGACAGCTTTGACATAGCCTTGAGAAAGGTATTCCTTACAAGTCACTATTATTTCGTTTGTTTTCGCCAGAAAATAAATTTACCGCTCTGAACATTGCCCGCTCACGTAGCCCCCACCTCGGCGAACCCAGTTATTTTGGTCACTCATGGTTTTTTTATTACTGTCCACTCTGAGAGTCTCGAATATGTCCTCAAAACTACCATGTCAAAGCATGGAAGTGCTGTACAATCAGAGCAACCACTTCCGCTCCATAAAGGAAACAATCGTGGAAAAAGGCACTTCTCTCACCACTTGTGCCACACAAGGAGGTCTGCGATGTGCTCTGGCTGCATTCGCTGCTAGTGAATCGAAACACCCAATTTCACGCAGTGCGCCGCATATAAGCTAACTCGACTATGACACTGGTGCGGCAAAGGACATAAACGCAGCAACCATGGCCAAGCAAATGAATGACACATAGCCGAAGTACCACACAGTGGACCACAAGTGGCAGGCATTTGATAACATCCCTGTGAGCACTTGCACCGATCCCACGCACCTAAACTGCACCACTCAATGTGTGACGCCATTTAAACCAAGATTTCCCTGGCTCTTGCTATGCCTGCACGAGATCTATATTCTTCGGCAAATTTTATTGTTCAAAAGTTAAGGAAAAAAAAAAAAAAGAAAATCAAATTCAGCAAAAACTTTGACTTCAACTCTCGAAGTGCCAAGTTGTCAAGAGAAGTCGAGCCTTCCAGTGGTTTCAAGGTTGACTGTGGATCATAGTGTGTGTCACATGTAGGAACAGCAACTCCAACGCAAGTTTGACATTTGATGACTGTACCATTGTCAGCATGACATCAATGTGCACGTGCGATGTGACAAGGCGAGGTAAACGCGAAAATGTTGAAAATGTGGTAAACTCGGATTATGAGGGACCCGGAGATATGAAACAACAAGAACGAAAAAAAAAAAAAAAAGGCAGAACCATTAAATGCATGGGGCAAGCATTCCAATGGCAATAGAATTCCACAAATGCACCTAGTAATGTTAAGTGCTAGAAACTGATGTTGAAACTGGTGATATCAATGCGGCCACATAACACGAGAGGTTATTCACAAAGCTGCTGCAACTAAAAACATTCACTTAAGAGCGTTCTTCACAGTTGCCAGGGTCCTCAGTTCGAACAGCGCCACCATTTACCTCACTTCATGGTGTTCACATAACCTCATGCCCCATGCGTCCTCATAGACTAAATGTTCTCTAAAAGCACTCAAGCCACAAGCACTAGCTAAAATAAAGCTTTTAATTAATAACAAAAACAAAACAAAAAAAAACAGCAACGACCCAGACCTGAGAAACGTTCCAGGAGGGATAATAAGACTTGAGCTTGGGTTTTGGTCCACGCTTTCTACGGAGTTCCGCTGCTTTCGCTCTCCGTTTTGCAGCAAACTTTCCGCCAGTTGCCTGAAAACCAGACAGCACAATGATAGCCACTCACTTCTCGCAATAAGCCATGCATTCAAGTCACAGCGAAATCACCCTGCCAAGTCCCAGAAATAGAGGCGCTAACAACAGTATTGCTAGCCATGTGGGTAGCACGCAGGTAATTATGTACCGTATTTGCACAATTCTAACGCACACCTTTTTTTCTGAAAATAAGCGTTCAAAAATACATGCGCGTTACAATCAGACTCAAAACGCAAAAAGACCTCCAAACCGAAACCTACATCTCAAAAACCGAAACGAAGCAGCTCAATGAATGATAGTCAGCCGCATTGCCATCGGTATCAGCAAGCCGTTTTGAGCCGGATCCATCTATGAACGGATCCAGCGTTTCGATCGCCATTTTTCACAAACGTTCCATTTCGCTGGTGTACCCAGAAGCTGCGTTGGATACGTGCATTCACCCACAGCACAGTGACAAGGTGGAAAGGCAACGACGCTTTCATTACGAGGCGTCGTTTAAGCGGAAAATAATCCTGTTAGCAGAAAAAGAGGGGAACCGGGCAGCGTCCCGTGCATTAGATGTCCCGGAGACACGCGTTCACTATGACCATTTGTGGTCGGTAGTGAAAAAGAGCTGTTTTCAGACTCTGACGGCGAGTAGACTATGATGTTCCCATCTCGTGGTTGTGTTCGTGTGTTCCGATTCTTGATCTTGAGTTCGATTAAATGTTTTAGGCAACTTTCAGACGCTTGCTGACTGCGTTATTCAGTGTGCGCGGTAGAATCGGCGCCAAGTTATTTTTGTGGTTTCCGGGCCTTAATTATTACTGCGCGTTACAATCGGGGGCGCGTTAGAATCGTGCAAATACGGTAACTACTAACTACAAGAGAGATTGCCCCAGCTAAAAAGAAAATGAATAAACTCATGAAACCAACTAAAACCCCCTTGCTGACAACCTTCCGAGGGGGCTTATACCCTTAAGGTCATGTTTAGTGAGCTCGTCCTTATTAACAATCCGCGGCTGAGCTGTTTTTCAGTACAGAATCCCATTGCACAGCCCATCATAAGCAGCAGCTATGAGCAGGAAAGTAAACCATGGCGTCAGGGATTGTGGGGCACATGGAAATCACGTGCATGTATTAAGTAACACCCACAAGTCACCTCCACAAGTGGTTGATGCAGCAGCAATGAAAATACACGCCAACTGCAAGGTACTTCATAACTACTTGAAAATCTCAACAGCTCCCAAGCAAACCGAAGGCAAATGTACAGTTAAATCTGGTTACAATGAAAATGTAAAATGTCTGCGATTTTTCATTATCCCAATTTTTGTTATATGCAGCTTTTGCGTGAAGACTCGACAATGCGGAACAGAAGCAAGAACAAAATTGAACGCAAGAAAAAACTACCTAAGTCGGTGCTCACCACTCCTCCATCGACACCGGAATCTCGCGAGCAACTGTGTGGTGGTGATGAGCTCATCCCGCATATTTTTTTATCTTTGCCCTGTCTTTTTTCGCTGCTTCTGAGCATGAACTATTGCAGTGCCAAGTTCCAGAAGCGAAAGCAGCGGAGTCTGCTGCATCTGCCCCGTAGATGCACCATTAGCGCTGAAACACGGCGCCCTGTACCCACTGCGGTCGCTCGTTGCGGTGTTAGAAGTTCTTCACATGTCAGTTCGTGCTTTATCATCATGAAACTTGCGGGGTTCTGCGATATTTTCAGTAATTCAACATTAGATCAAAAACGATCAACACTGAAAGTTCATTATATCAAGGTCAATCGCCACAACACGTTCGTTACTCGGAGTTTTCAAATACAAGAGCTTCAATGGGGGCGGCACAAAGGAATTAAAAGACTTTGTAACATTGAGGAATTCGCTACATGGAGGCTTGTTACCCAGAGATTCAAATGCGTGCAACTTTCTGGCATGTCTTCTTGCCTTTGGCACAATTTTGCACTGAGACTCGCATTAGCACCAGAATGACACCAATGGTGAGTTATGCAAGAAGCGCTCCACAAGCAGGGATTCTAAAGAGTAGCCCACCAAGTGAAATCGGGTCCGTAAATGCAATATGTGGCCACATTTCTACTCACCCTAGCACGGCCAACACCGAATCTCCGTTTTCCTGGAAAGCGGGCAAATGGTGGCTTTCCTAACGAGTGGTGAGATGGAGGAGGAAACTTTGCCTCGCTCTCCGGAGACTGCATGCCCCCTGAAGACATCTGCTGCTTCAGTGCACAAGAAGAAAACATAAACAAGCATCTTAGAACGCAAATTTATCACACAATAATGGTGGTACGAATCACATGCTAAGGCTGGTGAGATATGCTATTCCTGACCTCGCCAAAATGCCTCTAAATAAAATATTATAGTCGATGCACCCAGAAAAACAATCTCGTGATGGCTTTATGTATCTACAGAAAAATTTATGTGTCAACGGAAGTCAACTGCGACCCTTATGCGTACCTGCCAACGTGGCGAGATCAAAAATCAGAAGATTTTTTAATTCGCGCCAATCCTAAACATATGCACAACCAGCAACAGCAAGCATGAAATGCGAGCCCTAGAGACGTGTGCCGAGGCATCTGGACACAGCTGCCGAGTGTTCTTGACACGCCGCTGCAGCCAATGCAAACTAATTGGCGCAGTGATCATACACATGGAAAGTTGTGTCAAAAATTAAAAGTCTTCCAGGCAAATTAGAAAGGGTTGGCGGTATGTTTATGACAGATGAGCAGCGCCACCAAGAGGCAGCATAAATTTAAGAAACCGCATTTCTCATTCTCTGCCCAACTTGTCTACTTGCCTGCGTCTGCATGCCAGCTGCCTAACTTTATAAAAATTTGAATCAAACGGGGCAACACAGCTTACCTGTACATCATTGTCATTGCTGGAACGAGAGTCATCATTACCACAGGCTGCAATGTCTTTCTGTGGGCTAAACATGTAATCAGGTGAGCCATCCGACGTCGGCGTCCGCACTGAAGAGAGTCGAAAGAGAAAGAAAGAAAAGTCACGCTACAAACAAAAACTGAGGGAAACCCACTCAAACAAGGAGCTTTGGAAAAGGCAGAAACGCAAGGAAATGCGAACACTGAATTCCATACAAATTTCTTGGAGGCATGCATAGTTCTCGCCTACAAAACAATCACTCGGCACAATCGTGCTCTTACTGCAGATGCTTTCCATGCAAGCCAATAGCTCTAGAACGAAGAGTCAGGTTTAAAAACTGCCTTTTTTTTTACGATCTTGATTTTCTTTATAATTCCTTGACTTCCAAACGAGCAGACAAACCATTCAGCATATTTTTACCTTCTGCTATCAGGCCCTCTTGGAGAGTTCTGCAGCGTTAAAATTACAGGTGCATACTTCGATGAATGGGAGAAAAAGGATCACTTCAAAACTGCTAAGATTTTTGTTTAGCCTTTTGCTTAGCCGCCTCACAATCCTTCTTGAAACAATTATCAACTAAAATGCTAGCTTTCTTATATTTCAAAAAGACCAGGGTACAGACACATACCATAATTCATGTCTCTTTATGAGCTTACAAAGTCATTGGTACAAATATTTACCCCTTCTCAAAACACTCCAATGGTCAGAACAATCACTCGATTTTTGAGTCATTCTGGAACTTCATTTGTACACATGCAAGACCTGTATACAAGTTGCACTTTGAGAAGGGCTAACAATATTTTTTCGTGCACAGCAACAGCATATTACCGTATTTACTCGCGTAATGAACCCACTCGCGTAATGAACCCACCCCCCACTTTTGTCGTCGAAAATTGAATTTTTTTTTTTACGTCGCGTAAATAACGCGCACCCGCCCGCAGGGTCGGTGTTCAGCATGTTCGCGTTATCTCGGCTCAATTGGCCGGCGCTGTCGACTGTCGACGATCATAAAATTGTCTGATCGCGCAGTGATAAAATAAACATCATTTGAAGCCAACGATGCTGAACACCGGCGACGCGAACGCGGGTGACGCGGGCGTCGACTGCACGCTTTCGTTGATCGTTCATTGACCTTGCATGTATCGTTGGTGGATGCGCAAAGGGCTTTACTGGGGCGTCCTCTTTGAAATGGGGTGACGGCAGTTTCCACCACGCTCGGCTATTTTCTTTGTATTTCTCGAAGCAATTTGTCAAACTTCTCTAGATTTTTTTTTTACAATGATGATGATGATGCAGGTTGCCGAGTGCCATCTATTAAATGCAAAGCAAACCTCTGCTTATAGCGCCATGCATGCGCGGCGGCGGCAGAACGAAGTAAAGACAACGCACTTGGACAGCGTCGGTCGCCATTTCGCCAGTCCTATTTTGTTGCTGTTTAAGTGCTTCGCTACGACCTTTGCATTATTTCGTGCGTGCTGCGCATTTTCTGCGCGTTGTGCGATGGGGCGTTGCGCTAGCTACACGGCCGGTTTTAAGCTCAAAGTCGTGGAGCATGCTTTGGAGCATGGCAATCGCGCGGCTGGACGGCATTTTAGTGTAGACCCCGTGCGTGTGCGCTACTGGAGGAATCAACAAGAGGAACTCAGAGCGACGAAGAAAGATCGCCGGACCTTTCGCGGGCCGAAGCAGGGCAAGTTTCCTCGCGTCGAGGAAGAAGTTCTGAGCTATGTGAAGAGGCTCCGCAACGAAGGATGTGCCGTATCCCACGAGCTGATACAGAATCACGCGCGGGCCACTGCAAGAAGTCACGGCATTGCCGCGAGTGAATTTAAGGCGAGCAGTGGTTGGACGACTCGTTTCATGCGCCGGAACGGGTTGTGCCTCAGAAGGCGTACTACGTTATGCCAGCGGCTGCCGGCAGACTGTGGGGACAAAGTGCGTGATTTCCACCGCTTTGTCATTCGGATCCGTGAGGACAAAAAGTTCCTGCTGTCGCAAATCGGGAACGCGGACCAGACGCCTATAAACTTTGACATGCCAAGAAACAGCACTGTCGATATGAAAGGTGCGAAAAGTGTGCAGGTTAAGACGACGGGCGCCGAGAAGCAGCGGTGCACCGTGATGTTAGCTGTAACAGCGGACGGCAGGAAGCTGCCGCCGTTCGTCGTCTTCAAAAGAAAGACTCTGCCAAAGGGAACTCTTCCTGCCGGTATCCACATTCGCGCCCAGGAGAAAGGGTGGATGTCGGCCGAGCTGGTGTCCGACTGGCTGAAAACAGTCTGGGGACGGCGGCCCGGGGCTCTTCTCCTGCCATCGCTGCTTGTTATGGACAGCTTCCGCGGCCATCTGGAAAAAAATGTCCGCTGCCGAATGAGCGAGTTACGCACGGACCTCGCTATCATCCCAGGTGGCTTGACATCAGTGCTGCAGCCCCTTGATGTTTCCATTAATAAGCCCTTTAAGGACAACGTGCGCCGGCTCTATACAGAGTGGATGGCCGCGGGAAACCACGACCTGACTCCCGCAGGTAAGATTAGAAGGCCCACCATCGACATGCTCTGTCGATGGATTCTAGAAGCATGGAGTGTGATTCCCAGCGAGATGGTCGTCCGCAGCTTCAAAAAGACTGGCATCTCCAACAGCCTCGACGGCAGTGAAGACGACGCGCTGCGGGAAGACGACGACGCCGACGAAGTCGCAAGCGATATGAGTTGAAGCGTGGATTCAGATAGCGAGCCCGAGTGAGACAGACCATAAGCAGCCAGCAGCATGAAAATAAAAATGAATTTTTAATTCACATTCATATTTTCCTATCTTCATTGTGACATGAAATTTCGACCTAAAAAATATCTAAATTTTTTTTCCCCGCGTAATGAACCCTCCCCCCAAATTTATGTCAACTTATCTGGAAAAAAGGTGGGTTCATTACGCGAGTAAATACGGTATACAAGTTGAGAAAACTTAGGATGAAAGTAAAAAGTGTGACTAAAACACTTGCATTGACTCTAACAAATGCACACTGAACACATGCACTCTTTCTACACAGTGGCATCACATGCTAATATTTGAGCCATAGAGTTTCTTACTCTTACCTAGAGGGAAAGCTATGCTGCCGTCTATGGGAGTTTACATGGAGTTTTCAGACGGCCAGCTCAGCCACCATGGGCGCTCAAAGCATCATGGGCCGGAGAGCTACCGAGTGCAGAACTACAACTTTTGGCCAAAACTAATGCAAAGATAAACGTTGTTCTACCATAAATAATGTCCTAAGATTGAATATTGTGACTATAAATTACAAAAAGAGAGATGAAACAGAATGCCAGTGTGAGATTTATCCAATATAAACGATGGCTCTTTCTCCTATTGGCTTAGTTTTGAGCAGCACAAATACCAATATTTCGTACTTAATAGGCAAACTTTGAAAAAAAAAATGTTATGAAAATATTTATTGTTGTGCAATCACTTAAGGAAGTTTTTAGTGGCATTTCGGGAAACAGAAACCATTTATTGGCGACGTCTGCTTTTGCGCCTTCGCTACTATGGCTTTCGCGGTGTATGTACGCACCTTCAGATGATGATGATGACGAAAAAGAAACATCGCAGTGACGCCACTCCACGTACCCGAGAAAAACCGACTGTCCCGCAACAAGTGGCACACAGGCCCATGATTCTTAGCGTGCCCATGGTGGCTGAAGTACAGCGCCCTCAGCTTTCCCTCTAGGTAGTGTAAGGAACTCTATGATTTGAGCAGAAAAGTAGGCTTAGATCTTTTCTACCTGAAGCCCACTTGGACAGCATCATATTTTCGCCCCAAAAAAAACATCGATGGAAGTTATTTTTCCGCTGAAACAACAACAAGCTGTGACTTATAAGTTTCTTAATATTACCTGGAGTGAAGTCTGATGCCACAGCATATACAAATTTCTTAGAGAACACTTCATCCGCTGTGGACACTCAAGCATTTGGCAGTGGGCACAAGATCTACCGCCGTCTGCAATACTAGAAATTTTGGCCAAAAACTATTGAAAAAGAGAATGATCTTTTACAATCACAAACATCCTAAAATTTGATTTCTGGCTATAAATCACATTAGGTGAGCAAAAAAGCACGGAAAAATAAACAAGCAAAAAAATTGCCCAAAATGAGAGATGGCCTTCTTATCTATTGGCCAAATATTGCACACAGTCGAAAGCAATTTTTTTTTTAAATTTTATCAGCCACATCTTTCAGGGAAAATATTCTATATATAAAATATTGTTCTATTCTATAGAAAACATTCTATATAAAAAGCCATTTGCTTCTAAGAACCAAAAGCTGTTACTTGCACATAGCAGAAATGCCTCAAGTACAAGCTGCTTTACATTTGGTCCTCCATTTTTTTAATACCAAATGCAGTTTCCAGTTGCTTAGAACAGATAAAATGAAACTGAAACCAACTTGAGCTGGGCATTTCCCATTATCAAGAGGCATTATTTCATTTGAATTTGATGTGAGCTGAAATTATTAGCTGAGTAAGCTTATGCACCAATGTACCTTGGAGGAATGAATGACAACTTACATCTTACGGATCCATCACCCTTGCTAGACTGCAATAATGATGCCTGAAACAAATATAAAAGAATTATGAAATATATATTCATCGGTCCTAAGATGCACTATAGTTAAAGCTCGTTAATTTAAACTTCAAGGGATTAGAAAAACTGCTTGAGTTATGAAACCACTCCAAACAAACTGACAAGACCGCTTGCACCATGGTAAAGCTATTTGGTGAGAGACCGCTATTGATGGTCGCCTTCTAGGCAGACGAGAACGGTGCCAGAGTGACTGCGTTACACACTTCAAAAGCGCATGGGCAACCCTGCAGTAGCTTGGGATTAAATAGGGATTTTTTTTACCACTGCTTGCCGTCCCAATCGTACATAGATGTGAACTCCCTTTAAAGAAGCCATTCCAACTGACCGGAGCGAGACACGTAGCGTCCAAATTAGCGACCATCTGACACCACAGACATTCATGGGCATGGCCAGGAAAGCTTGGCTGGCTGTTTGAATTATGTTGCTTTCTTTTTTTTAATTAATAGAGGTCGAACTAACAAGCTTTTACTGAAACTAAAGTAAATTGGACAAAAAAGAACTGTATAAACCACACATTGCTCAGTTCCTTCAATAAAACAACACACAGGACTACATTACGCAAATGTATCCAATGCCACCCATCCCCTGTGTGAGATCAAAGATAAAAATTCCGCACATGAATACGACCTGCAACCTAACTATTGGCTGCTTTGCATCATGTGGTGTAAAACACCATTTTTTACTGATCAGCACCGAATATACCTGCTGCCTTGTGTTGCTGCAGACTGGACAGGTGTAGTCACCATCTTTGGGGGCGCTTGTGAGTTGGCTGTCGCATTCCACATGAATAAATCTGGATAGAAAAAAAAAGGTACACGCACACATTGTAGTAGCTCACCCCTGCAGAGATGACTTAATCATACAATAAATGCATTTTTTTCCCCCCATAAATGAATTTATTCCAGATTCCGGTCAAACACGAGCCACAAACATGCAGGTAAAACAAGCTCCTTCCCTATGTGCCTAGGGCAAAGTTGTCAAACATGAAATAATATATGATTTCTCGGATAAGGTAAATAATGTGACAGCATTTTGGCTGGTTTACGTATGACTCCGTGCAAAAGAAGCACACTTAAGACAAAAGCTGTTCACGCACTGACCCTGTTCACATGGCCTTTTGCAGAGGGAAAGCACTGATACATTTAGCTTTGAGTTGAGGCGAATAGGACATTGCCTAATTTGTGAAGTTAATTAATTAATTTCTTTGTTTATTTATTTATTTATAACATCCTCCGGTACAGATATATGTTACAAAAGGAAGGGGCAGACATAGGATAGTTACAATGAAAAGACAAAAGGCTGAGATAATAAAATTATGCAAAACTGAAAACAAGTTCACTGCTGGAGTTAGCGCACAAAGAAAGAAATAAAACAATGAGGCACAAAATGTATTTTCTTGGAGGACGGCATTAGTGTCAATATTACCCCATGTTCATAATGTTCAGATACTCTAAAGTGTGGGTCAAGTCCAACTAAACACAGTGGAAAGCTCCTTAATTCGCTTTGGAAACATAATTCAAACTGCACAACTTGGTCTGTCCGTAATGGGCATCAGATATGTCACGTCGAGTTTTGTATCGAGTGTTGTTTTAATTTCTACTTTGAATGCTTTTCTTTTCGAGCATCTTACGTTGCTACCGAAATTCAGGGAGGACGGTGAGGCCTGCCAAGCAGTGGTGGAATGCTGCTTTTGTTTCTCGCGCACTCACTTCCTGCACATGTTGCACTGGGCCATGTCCCCGCGCTGGCTGAACTGCCGGTACGCCTTGCCGCACAGCGGGCACGCGACGCCCTTGTTGCGCTGCTGGTAGCAACTGTCGCACACCGTGAAGTTCATGTGCCACCGAGAACTGGGCCCACTCCCAGGGGTCCGCGAGCCGCAGTCCCCACAAACCCGACAGTTCTGCAAGGGGCCAAAAAAAAAAATAATAGAAGTCGGGTCTCCGTGACGCACCAACAAACAACAAAACATCACATGCCGCAGAATGGTGGAGATATTTTGCAGCACAAGTGTTGCAAAGTCCCGTTCCACTCCGGCATTCAAGCCGAAGGTGTTCTTAGAAAAAGCATGGCACAAAAACTCTGGACTGGGCAGCTGCGCATCACACACAGGTGTTTCCAAGATGTCCTCAAATGAGCCGGTGGGCGTCTTACCTGACACTTCCAGCCGTGCTTTGGAACGTTGGCAACCATGGGCTTCACACAGTAGACATGAAACGCTTTGTCGCAAGCATCACACGTCAACAGCCGGGCCTCATCGCCAGCTTGCCTGGAATAGAAGGGGAGAGCAAAGAACACATGAGCCTCGCCATACAGGCTCAATCTGTTAGTCTGGTACATCGTGCATACCTAGAGATTTGATAAGCCACAAGGACAGAAACCACATAGTGAGTAAAATGTTACATTTAAGATGCTCAATCAGAACGCTTTCATCAAAGGCGCGAATTGAGCAGTGTTTTAGACAGGCAATGCATGACAATTACAGTGCATTGCTGCATAACGCCGACCCCTCAACTCACAGGCATCACTGATTGAAAAAAAAACTTTTCCCTCTCCTTCCTCTTTCAAACTGCTGCCGAGGCAACATCAACGGTTGAGGCATTAACGGCTCCCCCTATCTGTGCAGGCCAAAGGAGGAACCAGAGAAGGTCGTCCTTACCTGCAGCCCTGACATGTCTTGCAGTCGGGACATTGCCAACCCAGGCGGGAGGCAGGCGTGACGACCACAGGTGGGTCCAGGCAGAAGCCGTGGTAGTGGGCGCCACATACGGTGCAGAAAAGCAGTTCGGGCATGGAGACCATTTCCTCACAGGACTGGCAACTGGCCTGCGAACCCACTGTCCCCCCCAAGGCCACACCAGACAGGACGTGAACGGCAGCCATCAAGAATGGTACTCGCAGTCATCAACGGCCTCTCAAGCCTCCCCTCTAGGTGAAAACGGTCACTCAACCATACCGGGACAGAATAAAGTGTAGTGGCTCGTCACAATGAAAATGTCAACAACCTTTACCTGGTTATGAGGAGCGACATGTCAGCAGAATGTCACTGGTGGCTGGACATGCATTAGGAAGTTTCACTTTTGTTAAAGCGTACATAGTGGTGTCTGGCCGCAATGAAAATGCCAATACCCCTTAACCATTAATTGGAGTAATGTGTCATCAGAGTGTCGATGGCGGCTTGACGTGCATTAAGTCCCCCCCCCCCCCTTTCTTTTTTTAAAGCATAAATGCTAGCTGCTCAACACAAGAAAACAATGAGATGTCAAAGAATATGCATATTGATCAACATAAGCAGCCAGTGTTTTCACTACACTTCCTCAGCACATGAAACCTTGCTAGGATGTAACCCCACAAACACTGGCAGCATCAAGTGCAGTTTCCATCAAAGCGCCGATTTATTGCAGGAAAAGCAAGCAGAGCTACCGTATACAGTGGAGTTTAGTTGCAACGATTCTCACTGGCAGTGAAAATTAAGACCCGTTTCCAAAAATCGTATTACCCAAAAGAGGCACTAAAAGGTCCAACTATGTTTGATACAACATACTAGGACTTACTTTTATTACTGCTCTTTAATCCATCACTTAGATCCAGACTTTTTGATAGAAGGCCTAGTACGGTTGAAGCCTTCAGGGCTGAAACTCTGGCTATGGCTGGCTATGACTACGGCTTCGGAGCCAGCTAAACGTGCAAAGCCAGCTATGGCTTCGGCTGGCTACGAGCTTATTTAGGTAGCCAATTCGGTTCAAAGCTAAAAGTGAGGTCACTTTTCAGCATGTGCGATAACTCGTTTAAATCATGTTCATTCCAGAGGTATTCTACTGCATATGAAAATTAACAACTCCAGCACATGGCGCTCCAAGAATGACCTCTGGATTCTAAAACTGCGCACACTTACCATAGGACACGGCCTTGTCTGCATGAGAAGGACACAGAAGTATCAGGGCCTTCATATCCTGAAAAGCGGGAATAGCCAACGATTACTATTTATTTCGGCACGAATCAGAAACGAAAAAGCCGTATATAAATATAGTAACAATCATAGGCCACAAAAGGGGGCCCAGAGGTGTGAACGGACAAACGCCCTTACTTGAAAGCAACCATATGCAGCTGCACACGGAAAATGGAAGATCATGCTACAGTCCGGAAGGTGACATCGAATGCTAGCTCCGTATTTTTGACATCCACTACAAATCTGAAAGACGACAAGAAGAAAAGAAGACTGGAAATAATCCGAAGGCAAACACAGTGATTGAGGAATTTAAAAAAAATCATTTTTATCTCCCGCTCATGAGCTATGCCACTTATGCAAAGAAGATGTGGCAACATAGCAAGAAAAGAACGGGCCCACATAGAAAACATGCATGACACATCAAGTCGTAAACCACCATACCTGTGACATCCCAGAGAAAACTGCTTTGTCAACATGAATAAGGCTGTCGTCTTCCCCCGGACAAACACCTTCTGACCACGCAGCACAATTTCGGTGCACATACGTATGGCCTGAGAAAAAAAAACAAAAAAAAGAAACAACGAAATTCAGTGTTATGAGAGAGAAGACACCGCCATACTGCATTAGAACTGCTCTACAATAGAAAGTGACTGATACGAATCCCAAAGCGCCGACCGAGATATCTGTATCAGCCCAATGTTCGTACAATAACTTAAAGAAAAAAAACTCCAAAATCCATATACTGAAAAATGCCTCCGCGGAAATCTAGGAGAGGTCAATAAATGCTGCTGCCTGTTATCACCATTATTTTCTGAACAGATTTTTCCTTTTATCTTTTACCTTTAGCTTATCTTAACATTATCTTATCTTATTACATTATCTTAGCCTATCTTAACATCACCTTAACATTATCTTTCACATAACTGGGTAGTAGCTTACGACTGTATGCCAGTGAATATGTTCAACACAGTAGAGACACAGAAGATTATGCAAGTAGCATAGCGGGTATATGCAAACAACAATACGGAAGAAGAGTTGCAGACTGGAACAATTAACAATATTATATCGTAATCTTGTGGTGTATTTTGAGTGACTCCCCAACCTTTTGATTCTACAACAACTGTTGCAAATATTTCGTTGCCAGGTGGTGGTAGTGAGGTTATCAAACAATCTTAGTTTTTTTTTAACGCTGGCATTTTTTTTTTTTTTTACAGTTTACTCAGTGGCCACGGACATTGCCACAATTTTTAAGGACCGCCATTTTCTTACAGAAAGATATTACGGGAAGTTCTGAAACTGATAAGATTAAAGATCTGTGAAGCCCGCCAACCTATGACTAAGAGATGCTAGGGACTGTGACAGCCTAACATGTCATAGCCATGCTAACCACCAAAGCACAGGGTGTGCCAAAAAAAAGCTTCCAAACTGAAGAGATCTGGAGGGAGGAGATTAGACAGCAGTCACATACCGTCTTGCTCAAACAGAGCCCCAACCTCAGGCTCTTCCGCAAAGCCCACTGCTAGGGTCTCTTCAGCACTGTTGGTTGGCTTGAATTCAGCAGTCAGCCGTGAAAGCGGCTTTCCCCTGGAAAAATGAAGTGCCAAAGTAAAATTCCAGAACTTCCTAGCAACTTAGAAAGTGCAAAGGGCTAAAAAGCACTTTCTTTTCTTCAGCATGCAACCCTTAAAGGCATTAGAGGCAAGGAGCAAGAAATGAAACCACAAAAGAGAAATAAAGGCAGCTCAGTTGCAACTTGACCACCTGTACAAAGATCGTTGTGTTACAAACACACGGCAGTAGGCAACACTTCTTTTGCTTTGTGAATTCTTGATTACACTGATGGCAATGACTTGGATTAGGGCTGCATTAAGGCTGTTAAAGGGGCAATGACAGGAACATTGATGTATTGCCATTTTATACTACTATGAATAATATACAGGTCTGTGATTCTACTCGCAAAGTTTTAGTTCCTAGCTCGGGGGCACATATTACAAAGAAACTCAATAGAAATCTGGATCGGGAAGCTCCTTCCACCAAGAGTGACCAGCATTTTCAAATGCTCGTGTGACGTCACTGAGGATATGTGGCGGAGTGTCCTCTGCATGCAAGCTGCAATATCTAAAGACACGTCTTTTTTCTTTTTAATTTTTTTTGGATGATTGGAACAGTGGTCGTCCCTCATGCAGAAGTGCTTGATGAAGATGTTACTGCACGAAAGCAATATAGAGTAAGGCATGTTTTCTTCAGCACAGCCACGGTCACAGTCAGTGGGCTAGACGGTTATAGGTTCCTTAGATGAAGATGTTACTGCACGAAAGCGATATAGAGTAAGGCATGTTTTCCTCAGCGAAGGCCCGGTCACAGTCAGTGGGCTAGACGGTTATAGATTCCTTGGCTTATCGACGTACTGATCTTTCACATTATACTGGCAACGACGCCAGAACGGCCAACAGCCACCTATCACCGTAGTGCGAGGTTTTTGGCTCCGCGACGCCGGCCGAACTGATCAGTGTATGGTCGTCCAATCTGTTTTGGTCGGATCGAAGGCCGAGCAAGAACTTGATACACGATGAGTGAACGGCCTGAACAGCTGCACTTGTCTGTAGCTTAACTGAGCTAGAAAAAGGAAAACAAGAGGCTACACTTCATATGTTCCCCCTTGTCATCAGCATTGACCTTGGGCAGAAATGTTAGCCGGCGCCGAACTACCGGCTCATTCAGCGACGAGTAGGCCTAGCGCGAGTATACGCAGTTTGGGTCTAGTGCTTCGGTGATTACGGAGTGTGCATTCACAAGCTTTAGCGGTTGCATGTAGCCATTGAGTGTAGTTCTGGCAGTAGCGACCCCAAATCGACAACTGCTTACATTACAAGGCAAGTGCACATTGAGCGGGTATGTGACCCTGTCTAGCCAGCGCAGCCGGCAGCTGTCGGCGTCGCTTGTGTGTACCGTATTTACTCACATGATGCTCGCACACCCCAACACTGGGTGCCAAAACCGGAATTTTTTTTCTTCACATAATCATCACACCACCAATATTACCACCGCGAGAGTTGTCTGCTAATAGTAACAAGCGCCAACTTTGGAGCGCTACTGAGCCTAGCTGGCCTCGTTGTGTGCACGCGCTACCAGGCGGCGATAGCGTGCTTGGGTAGATCATCATCATCATCGGTTATGCTCGCCCCCCTTTGTTTTTTTTTACCTCCGTGATGCTCGCAGTCGTCGCCATTTTGTGAAATGTCTCCGCGTCTCGTTATTGTTCCTTCGTTCCATCCGTGCTGCTTGCTTTGTTCCACCGTCTACCGTGTTCTTGGTGCCGCATTGCGGTGGGGCGGTACGAAAGTTATACAGCTGCTTTCAAGCTGAAAGCTTTCGAGTATGGGCTACAGCATAGCAACCGCGCTACCAGCAGGCACTTCGGCGTCAACGAGTTCTGCGTAGTACGAGACAGCGATTGCAGTGTCGACAAGGACTCGGATCAAGTCTCTGATCAAGAGTAGAACTGTATGGTCTGCTGCGAGCATTATACCATGGAACGCGGGAAGTGATGATGAGGATTCGTGCAGTAAATAAAGTGCTTTTGGCGACCCTGTACTTTTATAACAAGGGTAAGTTCTGCTTGAAAGTAACGTTTTGGTTATATTTACAATAGCTGACCTACGAATCCCGATTCACACCTATTTAAATTTGCTTTTAGCACTCTAAAACATTTGCTCGAAAATTTTCCCCGCATAATCATCGCACCCCTCAACTTAGCATCAATTTTCCGCGAAAAAAAGTGCGAGCATTATGCGAGTAAATACGGTATACCCGGTGCAGGCAGGGGACCTAGCATCCACGGCGCTTCTTGCAGCGCAGTTGTAGTTTGTGAACAAATAAAAGTGCAACCGGTGCAAAAAACAGTGGATAGTTTAGGTATCGCTAGCTCAGCTTGAATTTTATGCCATGTGAATGAGCAACATAAATCCAGTCGTTACAAAAGCTATGTAAACAAACAGTCTGGGGGCGCAGTCGTAATCCGCGAATCGGCGCAATCCTACGGGAGTTTAGGGTTCACACACTAAATACTAAATGGTGTATGCTTACGTTGAAGCACTCACGAGCCATTTGCCAATGGTTGCCAGACCAGAAAGCTGATTCTGATATTAATAATAAAAGTTAACTTTAAAGATATCTACTGCACCGAATGAGCTCAAATTTCGAGGATGTATAATTAATGTGAGAGGAGTGAAATGCAATGATCAGTTTATGCTCAGTTGTTAGCTGTCATGACCAATTTAAGCCAATTAATGATGGGTGGATTTGGTATTGGCTTATGTGGATTCTGGATTGGATTCTTGGCCGACTTAGATTCAGGATATGACTAATATTGCAAGTCGTTATGCATTATGCAAGGCATTATAGCCACTTAACCATGACTGGATTTTACTGGCTTGTAATGTGGATCCTGGATTGTATTTTTTGGATATGACTTGGATTTGGGCTATGACTAATGTGGCTAGTCATTATGCACTATCATTAAGTCATTATAGCCATGTAATCATGACTGGATTCAGTCAATTGCCTTTTTTGGCTTGTTATGTAGACTGTATTGGATTGGCTTTGGGTCTGTCCTTTGGTCTTCCACAGACAGTCACTTTCTGCACACAGCACTAATGAGCCAAGAAATACTTTCACATTAAAGGGGTCCTGCAACGTAACTTGACTGCATTGTTTTGCTTGTTTGTTGCAACTGTTCAGTTATGCCGAAGTTATTACCACCTGTCGTAACACGCATATTTCAGTACTTAATATTGTAATTTGCTTGAGAATCAAAATCCTGGTACTGACGGTGTCGGCACACAGTGGTGGTTCTTTGCAGCGGATATGACATCAACAGGCATGCGTTTAATGACTGAATAAATAGCAAGAGCCCAACAAATTGTGTCCAATAAGAAAAATTTGTTGTCGCTTTGTTGTATTTTATATTAAGACAATGAAACCAACATGTTTGCTTTACACAAATGCACTGCAAAGCAAGTGACTCGAAAAGCACCAACAGAGGCGCTGGTTACTACTTCGCACCACAGACTTTCCCTGCTTTCACGACCTATGACTATATAGCAGAAAAAATTCAACGACCTCGCCACTCGCTTGTCGCTACTCTAGAATGCCTGCATACAGAGAGAAAGGAGAGGTCAAGGAGTGGGCTCATGAGAAAAGCACAATAGTTGAGGGTGCATGATGACAAAGAAATGTCTCCTTCCCCTGCCTGCTCCTGGTCTCTTTGTTCCTCATTCAATTTCTGCGAGGCGGCATAGAAGAGATCTCTTCAACTTAACTCTTTCGGGACCGCGCCATAGGCCATCGTGTAAAAATGCACGATCAAATCGCGCGCGCTCTCAAGCTCAAATATCCGCTCATTGGAACACGTGTCGCCATCTAGTGAGTAGTCTAGTATCTAAACTTTCGGTTTTGGTGTAGTTTGCCTTTTTCACGGCAGGCGGCGACGCGGGAGAGATTTTAACCTTTGGCGCGGCGGCGGCGCAGATTGAGAACCATGGCGTCAACCTCGCGTCAGGCCGCGCAAGTGGTGCAAGAAAGCACACACAAAAAAAATGTTGTACATAAGCCTCCCACTTTTTTTTGTCTTGAAGTTAGAAAAGAGGCATTGTATCACATTTTGTATATTCTGAAATATTTTTATTACTCTTTTTTATTTCCGTATTCAAGAATTTCCTTCTTTTTTATGTTTTTTTAAGAAGAAAAGTTATATTTTGAGATTTTTTTGTGATATCATGTATATTTTTAAGGCATCTCAATTTTTTTCTCGTGAAAGTGCGTTCATTTAGCTGCATAACAATATATGTTACAACAAGCTAGCAGAAAATGTCATTGAATAAAAAAATATTTTCCAAGTTGTATCACAATTGCCTTCTTTTCGGGCGGTCCCGAAAGAGTTAAGCAGAGACGTGCCATAATGACCAGGAAAGCATGAGAAGACATTTTGCATGACATCGTTGTGACGTGCTCAGGTAGGTTGTTTCGACTGGTGCCACAAGCATCGTCATTGTGCGAGTGAAATGGGAAAGCAAAAGACCAGGAAAATTGAATTGAGGGCAGTTTTTGGTCTGCTTGTATTTTGAGCATTCATTCCTTAATAACTCCGGTTCTAGCGCACCAATTCCTGTAATTCTTTTTGATTCAGTATCTGCGTGACACAAATAATTAATCTAGAACATAGCGGACAAGTGTTGCAGGGCCACCTTAAGAATGCGATTCGAGACCAACACAAGAAGCAGGACGAGCATACCTAGACATTCGGAGACCCTTTCCCCCTCGGCGAATGGGCAGTGCAGGACTCCCCTGCTGCAGGAGGGCAGACCGTTCGTCGCTAGGTGCAGGCCCCCTCTGCTGCAGTAGCTTGGAGGCCTTGCGGAACGGCTGGAAGCCCAAGGTCGGGTCGAAGCGCACCAGCTTGCCCTGCCCCATGGCACTGCCATCACCCAGGTTGCACAGCGCACACACACGCTCGGGCCTGCGTTATGTGACACGGCTCGTGTGACCACCCGGTTCAATCATGCACACTCTACTCACAAGACAAAGTTTATATTTTTTTTTTTCCTTTCAGGGTCGGGTATCTCTTCTAGCGACGTACCTCCTGTATTGGTCTTTTTTTTTTTTTTTTTTTTGGACAGTGCTACGAAATGAGCACGCAGTTTATTTTTAGTTATGCATATGACAGCAGATAGGTTTGATTCACCTGCAATAAGTGAACTGGTTCCTGTGGTGCTGCACTTTGCCATTCATTTCAGCAACGCAACATGGCACCCTCTGCACCACTTCGTTCGTTTCAAAAAGTGCAGACATCGTGCAGGTCGAGTTCACGAAAAATTCAGCAAAACTGTGCACCTCCTCAGTGGTCAGTGCCGAAATGGTGCAGCTGCAGCCGCCGCATGAAAGCAGACAGCTTGCACGACGATGGCTTACGTGTTGCGATAAACAGTGAAGCGACCCTAGATATTCCACTCGTCAATGAGAATGGTGCCTGTGTTCGGCAAAGAAACGAAGACACGTACTTCAAACCATGTCTAACAAGTAAGCACGTGCATGCATTATGATTCATGGTGACTTCAATCATGATCGAAGTTTGTTTGCGCTTCGTGCCAGCTGTGCATGGTGCACATGCATCGAGGCTGCTTCGTGTCAATGCTTCATTGCGATGTGCTATTTAAAAATTGATCTTATTCGGCATGTTAGCGCCGGTTGATGTGAGTGGCAATATAATGAATGCGGTCAACTTTTATACATATACGCAACGCATAATCATGCATGAATGAATCCTATCATCTGTGCATATGCCACTCAGATCAAAGGCACTAATCATCCCGAACATAAAAATTTTCAAATAGCACATCGCATTAAGTACGTGTTGTGCAAATGCATACCTTTTGCGGCAGTCGGCAATCGAAGCGCACATAGCCATGTTTGAAGTATATAATCAGCATGCATTACACCGCATGCGTGCATCTGCTTCTTGCGAATATGCGTAGCCGTTTCCTTGGCGAACTTGATCGCATTCTCGTTGACAAGTGTAATAAATGATGTCAGGTCGTTTCGCCGTTTATTACAACGCACAGGCCAAAAACATCACAGCTGGATAATGGCAAAACTTAATTGCCATGTGCTTTTTGAAAATTCATCAAGTTAACCGGGTCATTGGCATCGGCTGATGCGAGTTGCACCCACAACCGACCACAGCTTGTTGGCGACGCCAAGGCTAGCAGACAGCCCGGCCTGCACTCTACCATTCGTTTGGAAGCGGCTTGTGCCGATGCTGCACCTGAACTGCTGAAACGGGCGCTGCACGCTTGCCGCACTGCCGCAGAACTTTACAAAGCTGGTTCGAAGAGTGCAGCTGAATCGAATGGACCTCATAACGAACATTTTAGTGCACCCGCCGTGTGTTGGATCAGTGGTTAAGACGCTTGGCAACTGAAACAGAGTACCTGGGTTCGAACCTGATCTCGGCAGCCACAATTCAATGGAGGCGAAATGCAATGGTGTCCATGTGCTATGTGATGTCCGCGCACGTTAACGATCCCCAGGTGGTCATTACTTCATAGCCCTCCACTACAGCACCTCTTTCTCTCTTCCTCTGCTGCTTCAGCACGGTTAAAATGTCCACGGAGAAGTGTGACAGGTACTGCACCTTTCCTTTTCAGCAAACAATGGCCTTGCCAAAAGCCAAATGAGAAAACTTCTCTTTTCCATGCCAAGGAGAATGCCAGGATTCCAAGGACACGATATTCGAGGTGGGCAAGGAGTCTTTTTTTTTTTTTTTTTTTTCTTTTGATCGCATAGATTGCAAATCCTTTGACTCCTGCTTAGCCCCGGTCTTCCTCCCTCTTCAAACTGACTATTTCTGTTTCCTTAATTGTTAGCCTCGGCAAGGAGAGTTATGTCATACTTAGCATCAGCATTGTCAGAGAGATTGTTTTTTTTTTTCTTGACACGTTCTCAAGCTCTAGTGCTTTCATATTAGTCATGCCAGTTGACAATTTATTCACAATAGTTCGCCAGCATAAAAAGAACATCCTCTCCCTGTCTTCCACTGCTTCATCTGAGAAGCGCTCCTACATTGAAAATCTATACAACCTTGCTTTTTAGAGAGAAACTAGCTCAACTGTCATTTTTTAAAGGCGTCATTGAAACCATTTCAAAGGTCCTTGACTCTGCCCTCGGCTAGAACTAGAATGCCCCCACGTGGCAAGCAACGAAGCCAAGGCACAACAGCCCCACTGGGTAAGCACTGAAACTATATGGCAGGACGTGCAATGGCGTGCCCCACACTTACCCTTCCTGTGACAGCTCATCTTGCTTCTCGATTGGAGATTCTGCCAGACCAGGCTGGTCATAAGAATGAGCTGCACCAAAATGAGAGTGAAGACATATTGCTCATATCAGGAAACACCATATTTACTCGATTCTAATAAGCACTTTTTTTTCCCCCGAAAATAAAGCACCTAAAAATGGCATGCATGCTAGAATAGAGTACAAAACTTAAACTACACTAGCAACATGCCGTCATCACTGGCATGACAAAATGGCGGCTTGGCATTTTTTGCGTGTCAGTATCGCCTACCTAGTCTATTGCAGCACTGTGCAGTTGCTGGAATGCACATGAGCCAATGTGAAAGTATTTGCTGTAAAGACACACCAAATTCACTATGATGCTGGGTAGAAAAAATAGGAATAGGCCTCGTGTGTGCAAGCTTCACGTGCATTTGGTGTTCCTGAATCTTCCATGCGCGGTTGGAAAATGCAAGTCGACTCTAGTCGACTCCAGTCGAATCTAAATGGTTTTAACAGGACGAAGAAGGGCATGTTTCTGAAAGTAGAAGAGGCTGTCGACTTCATGCAACAGCAGAGAGCTGACCATGGGGTGGGTGGGGGGGGTCTTGAAAGATACGGCTATGCGGCTGGCGAAGCAAAAGGGCCTAACATGGACAGCAGTAAGTGCTTGATAACAACACATTTTGTGAAAACATGTAGATCTTTTTTTTGTCCAAGCTGAAAGTTGAGACAATTCCACCATATGCTTAACAATGGCATTAGAGCAAGTACAATAGAGCAGGTTGTTTCAAGTGAAGACAAGATTCATATTTTATCGAGGTATAAAAATCTGGTCTACGTTACAAAGGCACTGCACTTTTCTTTTTTTCTTGAGCATGGAAAATCGGTGCACATTAGAATCGGGTATCCAGAATTTCTATAACTGATTTTGTAAGGCAAATTTTCAGCTGTTCCCGTTTCTTCTCTGCTTTCCCACTTTGCTTGTTTTTCTTTTTTTACTAGAGGTGCTGTATATTTTTCTAGTAAAATTATTGGAAGATAGCACCTTGTGTCAGGGCCTCATTCCTGTCTTTTCTTTGCTGCTACGCTACTACGCCTTGGCAAACTCCGAAGAAAGCCAGCGAGCACTGCAAGAAATCCAAGGCATACCAAAAACTATCCACCTCACTCACATGCAAGGGGGTAAAGGTCAAACAGTACGAGTCAAAATACACAACGGAAGACGCCGAGGTGGACTGGGTCTGCACCTCACTTGTTTTTTGGGAGTAAAGGGAGTAATGTACCACTATCCAAAGTGGATGCGCTGGCCTGAGGCGTGAGTGGTGGCTGGGTTGGGTGCTCCAGTTCCATCTCGTACGAGGAATCCAGCAGGGAGCCACCGGGGGGCGTCCGGCTGCTGCTGCCTGCCAGCGACAGCAAGCTCGGCTTCCGCGATCGCACCCTGGGCCTGCCAGGGAAGCTGTGCCTGGGACAAAGTGGCGCCATTTTCTTGCTGAATAACGCATTTTCAAAGCTTGCAAAGTAGCAGTACGACAAAGTCACGCAGCAACTTTTGTAAACAGCTCTCTTTTTTTCTGTCACAACCTAACAATACCGCCTAGCATGTTTCAACTGCCAACACATGAAGCCTGATGTAAAAGCACGATCTCTCTGCAAATGGAAATATTTATGGTGGAATTCCTGCAAACTGACGAAATGCTCTAATTTGGTGTCACAAGTTATCAGCAACACGCTTTATGTGATGAATAAACTGTCTGCAAAAAAGTAACGGCGCTCTAAGTCCAATAAAGGGGGTTTTCAGCTTGCACTAGTTTCATCAGAATGTCAAACGAATCCCACACAGTGGAGAACAGACAGCGCAAGGACTGTAGCATGGTTGATTATGAATTTCACAGTTGAAGAGACCGAACATTGACCAGTGCGTGTCATAAGATTATGGCGGATATGAAAAGATTTTGCATCATATCATACAAACTGTGCACTAAAATATGCAAGGTATGAAAATTTATCATTTTACTTTGGCTCTAAAAATTACGTAAAACAAGAAATTCGAGTGCCATCTTGTAGTGAAAAACTGCCAATATAATTATGTGCTCTTAGCTTTTTTTTCTCTAGATGGTGCCACAGTGATTTGAATTTCAGTGATAAAGCTAAACAAGGCCTATCCCATAACAACCTTGAGTGTGGAAACTGAACGGGACACTGCTCTAAAGTAAAAATATCTACTTACTGTTTGACGGACGAGATGTGCATTAGTTTTTGGTACATCACTTTTCCTAACACGCAATCACTGCCGCGTTCGCTGATCACGGTTTCCAGCATCGGACTGCATAGAAATGGGCACATGTATTGGCCGGAAGATTCTGGGTGAAAATTTTCTAGAGCATTTCTCATAAAACCATTGAGGAATCAACCATTCTACCAAACAAGCTTTCCACTGCGTTGAAAAGAACCTTGACGCTCAAAATTCAGCGTTCAGTCCCTTTAACATTTTTAGGTAACTTCTATGACACGAAATTACAATCTGCTTCAGTCAAATGTGCGTTACTTGGCTAAAAAAGAAGAAACTGCTTTCTTGACCGAACAAATGAAGAGACTATTAATTACAAGGAGATTCAGCTACTGAACTGCGCTAAAGAAATGAGATGCCTAGGGTTGAGTTAAAAACTCGCTTGACTAGCACTTAGACACCCCTGCATAGAAGCTGGAAAGGCCCGAAAGTGGCGAGAGTGGCGCCCCCTTCCCCATCCTAGGTACTTGCGCTTCCCCGTAAGTAAAACAACTCACAGTTTTTTGCGCTGCACTGGACTGCTGCCATCTTTTCGTGGCCTGCCGGGGCCCCTCTTCACCACCAGCGGGGAAACAACCCCACTGCTTTCTCCACCAGATGCCGTCCCCGACTGTGCACCGGACGACTTTGGAGAGTCGTCAGCCTGCTGAACGACAGGGGTGCCCTCGCGCTGGTGGCCGTCATTTTCTGCACCGCCACCTCTTCCATCGAGGGAAGTAGTCCCAGCACCCGACCGATCTGACGGGTTCGCCTTTTCGGTCACCTGAACGGAACCTTCCTCTTTGGCGCTACCTTGTGCGCCGCTGGCCGCTGCAGCAGGAAGAGAGACCGTGGCGGCAGGCGGCAGAGAGGCAGCAGCACTATCACTGCTGCCTTCGTCTGCGGCTCTATCCAGTTTTGCTTCCATCGCGACATCTGCCTCGGCGAATTTTTGTCCCAAGGGCCTCTGAAAACAAGAAAAAGCAACGAGAAATGCTCAAAGTGTTTCAAGTTCCTCTTGAAAAGGCACTCCTGTGTGATCAGCAAAGAAAAGGACTGCTGAAGCTCCATGAAATCACACAGCTCGAAATACAAGTTTCATGCTACTTCACCTCACCATCATCATCAGTTGAGCTATACCCCCTGCAGGGTGAAGGCCTCTCCCATATTACTCCAATTAACACGGTCTTGTGCTAGCTGGATACACAACCCCTGCACACTTCTTAACTTCATCCACCCACCTAACTTTCTTCCGCCCCTTCTATGCTTTCCTTCCCTTGGAATCGAATTTGTTACCCTTAACAACCATCAGTTACCCTCTCTTTGCATTACATGCCCTGACCATGCCCATTCCTTTATCTTGATTTCCATTATAATGTCACTAACTCGAGTTATTTCTCTGACCCCCTCAGTACACTTCCTCTTAACGTTACACTTACCATTTTCCATTCCTAGCTCTCTGTGTTGTCCTCAACTTGAGCAGAACCCTTTTCGTTAACCTTCACATTTCAGCCCCATAGGTGAGTACACACAAGATGCAACGGTTATATGCTTTCCCCTTGAGCAATACCAGTAAGCTGCTAGTCATAATCTGTGAGTACTTACCAGATGCTATTTAGGTTAAAAGTGCAAAAAACGTAATGGGAACACAAAAGAACACGTCGACACTATGAGCACTGACTTTCAACAATGTTTATTTCGATAAGCACACATCCGCATATACAGCAGCACATGTGCCACAAACATGTGACTTTGGCACTACATGATACACATACTTTTGCGCACTCAGGAAATCACGATACGTTCAACATCTTGAGTTCCTTTTTTGTTAGCAGCAGCGGCATTTTGCTTATGCGCTGTTCTTGTAGTCTAGCCATCTCAGCTGCCTCTATTGTCTCACGCGAAAGCTGTTTATTATGTTTTTCAAGCACTTTGCAACGGTCAAATGCTGCGGTGCAAGTTTCTGAGGGCAGTCTCTCACATGTACTAAGATATGTCTGCCCTTTTCATGAACATTACTTTTTCGCTCTTTCAGTCTTTCATCTGCTGCTCGTGTCGTGTTCTTCCGTATTCCCGTTACGCTTTTAACCTATAATAAATCACCAACTAGACCAATATGCTGTTCTTGCCAAATGCGCTCCATCATAATCTCATTCTCCTGGTTACTTCCATTTCATGGTCCAGATCTGTGGTTACTACCTGTCCTAAGCAGAAATATTCGCCTACCACTTCCGGTGCTTCCTTACCTGTTGTAAACTGCTGTTCCTTTCTAAGTCTATTAAACATTACCTTAGACTTATATTGATTTTCAAGCCTACCTTTCTGCTATTCCTGTCTAGGTCATCAATCATTCTTTGCACTTCATCCCCTGAGTTACTTAGCAAAACAATGTCATCAGCAGATTACTGAAGTATTCTCCATAAGCCCTTATCGCCAACTGCCCCCATTCAAAGTCCCTGAATACACGCTTTAAGCAAGCTGTGAATAGTACTGGAGAGATTGTGCCTCCTTGTGTAACACCTTTCTTTATAGGAAATTTTGTTACTTTCTTTATGCAGAACTATGGTTGTTGTGCAGCCACTATAGATATCTTTCAGTATTTCGCTTAATCCATCATAAGCCTTACCCTATACAACCCCAGGAAAGCTCCTGCTCAGTATTGCATAATGCTATGTGGAGGCACATGGATATCGCTGACTGCTCAACTCATTTATTACCGCAGCAGTCAGCTACAACCAGGATGCTAGGAAATGTGCCCTCTGTTTGGTTTGGCTAAAAACAAAGATAATACCGAGCCCACACTCCATTCACAGCACAACTCAAATGAAAAAAAAAAAAGAGAGAGAGAGAGACAGCGAGATATCTCAATTAAGTTTAAAGACATGCAATTCTGCCTATCCGTCTTCTTTTCGTCTTGTGTCTTTTTGCACTGTATCTTTCCAGTGTGGATGCAATTGAAAGACCTAAGTACAGGGACAGTGTTCACGGTCACTGTAACGCCTAATAACTATAGTGCAACACCAATTTGCGGCGGAGGCAAAACACAGAGACACTGCTATCGCCAACTGCGGATAAAATCTAGGGTCATTACTCATTACTGTAACAACAGTTTTCGAAGCGGCTTTCCAATTCCCCAGCAAGCTTACAATATCATCCTTTTGTGAAGAAAGGCCAAGTACATCACAAAACAGATGGTGAGAGCGTGAAGCATCATTTTAAAATGAGTGCATTTTTAGAACACCGCAATATGCACACATGGGAGTCAGCCCCGTTGGTGGTACCGAGAGGGAAAGTGACCTACATAAACTATCCAATAAACTCTTCATGCTCCATAGCGTACTGACACATGTGGTCACTCTATAACAGTTGATAAGTGCTTTGAAGAAGGGCATAACAAGGTGAGCAATCTCGATTGTTGAGGGCCTAGACAAATCTGCATAAACAGAGCTAAAGCCATGATAAGTGAATCGAAGTGAACACCGATCCTCATAAGACAATGGTGCAAATAAACCCACGGCTATCTCTGGCATCCGTGAGCACCCCTATTTGTAAATTGGCCTACAGACAAGGAAAGGTACTTCCTTTTGCTTATGTTCCTACAGCTTAATACAGTACACAACAAATCTATATTCCCTTCGCGTTCCAATTTAACCAGCTGAGAGGGAAAATTATCTACCTACAGTGTGATCAGAACTGCTGGAAGCAAAGTGTAAAATATCATGTAAACGTTTTCACATCTGAACATTTTTCCATTGCATTCACAACCGCAGACATCATGTCCCAAAGATGCTGTATGAACTAAAGCACTCCAACATGTTCTTGATTTTCTCAACTTATTGTTAAATACTGTTAAATGTTTACTTACAACAGAACACACCTCACATATATTTCTTTAGTGTACCACTTGTGAAAAAGAAGGTTTTGTGAAAACAGAAAGATTCCAGGACTTTTCCTGTGCAGCCTGTCCATCTACACCATTTCGAGTTTCTTGCTTGCAGGCAACTGCCTCTTTGCATCCCCAGTTTGAAAGCCAAAAAGCGCCTTTTTCGGGGACTGCTCTTTCTTCACACTACTGAGCTATACTCCAACCAACTGTGGCAAAAAGCAAATGAAATGAAATGCGAAGTAGCCCGCAGTAGTCATTTTTTTGTTCCTGGGTTCGGGGAAGTTAAAAAACTTAACTTGTCAGTGCCCCCCCCACAAGAGCATGTATTTTCAACCATGACTTGAGAGCATTCAAAGCCAACTTAGGGTTTTGCAGCTTCAATCATCAACCATTCAACTTCACCAGCCTCACCTTTTCGTGGCTTTACCATAATTGATACCACACTGGCAAAAGCACAAAAATATTATTAGGGATGGGTTGCACCCAGAATTGTAGATGCGGCACGTAAATGGGATGTACTACTCTCTTACCAGCGTAGACTACCCAAGGTTTTACAATACTACACTGGACTCTGATCAATGCAAACTCACATAACTGAATTCAGCAGCTTACTTGAACTGATGCTTTGATACCACCATCGTCAAGTCTAATAAATGGCTCTCGCTTATTCGAAGGAATTTGCCTCCTAACGATTGGATTACCGAGAAAAGACTAGGCTTGCTTACAATGTGTTTCGGTGCCTGCGCATTGACTTTACTCACTTCAAAAACAAACATACAAGTCCTTCACTGTTTGTAATGCACACAATATACTCGACCCATATTTGCATGTATTCTCTCTGCACATGTTACATTTGTGTCCAGTAACTTACTGTCAAATACTCTTTCTTTTTTATCTGTGTACACAAGCACTACCCAGTCAAAAGTCATGAAAACACAGCCCACGCACACAAACTCTTTCAGAACACTGGCTATCTGCACCTTTTAGAGCTGTCAAGTGTGCACACTATGGAAATAAAATAAATAATGAGGCTGACATACATATTCGCATAACGTCTCTCACACCGAAACAAAAATTTCATGTTACATGAAAGTGCACCAGATTAATTTGGAACCGACAATACCGAAGGAACACAGGAAAGGGTGTTAACAACTAGAAGCATGGCAACAATAAACCTCTGCTTAATCTCAGGCGCAGTAGCATTAACTTCACACAGAAAGAAGTCAAGTGGAATGAAAAAAGTCCTCAGGCGGTTGTTTTAAACAAAATCTAGGAATAATGCTTACCTGGTATAATATTAGCCTACTGTTACTGACAGCGGCAGAAAACAGAAAGGAAAAAAAAAAAATAAAGCTGCAAAAAGTAAGTACTCTAAAGCAGAATGGAAATAGCTGTCTGTACTGAAACAAGCCTAACAAGAGAGGCCCACATCATTTAATTAGCTCCAGAAAACCTTTTTCCCAAAACTGAAAAATCTGTTCAGTATTACATCAAACGGAGGAAAAACTAGAGTTGCCTTATACTGAAAGACTGCCAAATTCTTATAGAGAAAGGCCTCTTTCACTGGAAATTGGCATTTAAACTAGAAAAGACCAACAAAAAATAAAATGCACGCATCACTGATGCCTGCCCAGTTTCTTTTTTTTTCGTTTTTTTTTTTTTTTTTTCGGGAGCAAACTGCAAACATCAAGACAGACTTGTTGTCAGTGCAGATCCCTCAGACAAGGCTATGACTACAACACCCATCCACTTTCATGTAAAGATCGGAGAGTTCGTTTTGGTCCCGATATCCCAAAATTGGATCAAGCCGTGCAACACAAAAGAAGTTCCAAATTTCAAATCCAATTTTGCCAGCAATAGGCCCTTCTTTCACTATCAAACAAGAATCAACACCGCCACAAAAAGTGAAACAATCTCTACTAAAAATGAAAACGGTACGGAGTGATCCTCAGCATACCTTTGATGGGCACCGCTTGCATATCTCTCCCTTTACAAGGCCTCATATGCAATTTGCATCAGCAACCAATTGAAAACTTTCCCCCAGTGTGCTTACAAGTTTTTCCATCCCCTCTGTAGTTCCTACTTTGCCAAAGCCACTACGAATCTGCTTCTATGCAAGAAATGTGAGAAATTTTCAATGCTCAGTGTGTTGATGACTGCATCTTCAATGTTGCATTTTCTCTCATAAGGGTTAATGCTGTTTAGTCAAATGACCGGCCATATTTTCACAATTCAGTATTTCTGCAGCTTCTTTTTCATTACCACCTGCTATTCGTGACGTTAAAGGAATGCGTCTATTATATGCCACCTGCTATCTCGGCCCGCAAAAGGCATAAACAGTGGTTGAACTACAAAAGAAGGCCGAGAACGAAACAACTGCAGAAAATGGCCCACAGCTTTCAAAGCAATGTTATGGGCTGCTTGCTATGCATAAAGCAACCTTATTTAACTCACACTTTCATGATCCCACCACCTAATGATCTCAACAGCCGATCCAAACAGAGAGGACTCAGACCGCTTCAATGACTTCGCAGACTTGCTATCCATGGCATTAACAACCATTCCAAAGCCCTTGATAAGGCACCTTAATTCGAGCATTCTCAGATTACTCATAGCAACACATAAACGCTTGCATTCAATAAATACTGAAAGGACTTAATGAATTTTAATTGCACGTAAAAAAGATCAACTGATGCCTACGAAGAATAAGAGGAAAACTGCAAGTACTCACACCTCTGAATAAAATGCTTACATACCTCTGCAACCAGACAGACACCAGAGTCTTTTGAAGTGCACTTAGTCACTGGACGTATATGTCTATTACATCTTTAACTCCTATTGTAAAAATGTTACTTCATAATGAGATTTTTACAGAAAAACCACCATCACATACACATCAATTCAACGCATGACAGAATTTAGGGAATATGCACAGTGTGCTTTAAAACGGCAAGTTTAGCCATTGGTGCTTACATTATAGCAAGTGTATTGTAATCTTGACATCTGTCTAGTGTGGAGCTGCGATGTCGTGATTTATAGTGCTAGAAATCTCTCATTTTATTTTTCTACACTTTATTACGTTTTTACTCACTCATTTGAAGCAAGCACTACTGCTACTGACATTTGTGTTGAAGTTGAAAGATTATAAACATTCGTTCCTACTGCCAGAACTAAAATTATCTCTGCAGTACTGTACAGATGAATATAATAAAACAAACATTCTTAAAACCCACATTCAGCACTTGCCAAGCAATTAAATTCACTCCCTCATAAGTAACAGTATGTGCTCTTTGTGCACTTATGAGGAAATGAAACTTGACGACAGGAAAAGATTCACAGCAGACCTTACGGTCTAAACTAGTGATAACCGAACACTTATCTTACAGCTAGCAAGATTTCTAATAAACAGGCCTGCGAGTTAAAATAAAGCAATAATGTTAATCATTAATGAGAAAAGAAAAGAATGCCTAGAGTGACTTGCAAGCAAGAGAAAAAATTAACATCTCAATTGCATACACAGGTGAAAATCCATTGCATTTGGCATACCCACTGCTCAACTATGCTTTAAACAGAGCAACTAGAGACGATGCTTGGGTTAGATCTTCTAGATTGCAAAACCTATCCAGTAAGCCGCGAGTCCTTGATGGAATCTTCAGTAAGATCAATAGGCAATCGGCCTCCAACTTCCTTTGAGGTACGCATACTGTGGTTTAAAAAGCAAACTATATCTCAACCAGCAAAAAAGTACAGCACAAGAAAAATGAACATCACAAAAGGAAACGTGGCAATACCTTTTTTCGCACTAGGAACACTACAAAAAACACATTTTTGCTGTTAAAAAACACACTTTTCATGTGTCTATTACCTGAACCTACAACACAACTAATTTCGCAGTTCAGCAATGAATAAGTTAGCAGAAGCTGTATCTATGGTATCAAACGAAATACCTGGACATGGTAAAATGCGTGCCAAATCACTGATTAAAAACTAATGACGAACCAACACCAGTACAATTTTCAACATGTCGACATGGAATCTACTAACATAAATAAGCTTTCTATCAGCAATCTGGGGCATGCTTCAATTAGTAATCAGGAATCGAATTATGAGCCCTTGTTGGTTGAGACAGATTTCATGCTCCTTTGCAGTATAGTGCCTAGAATATACTATAGTAGTATATATTCTAGGCACTATAGTATATTCTAGGCACTATATTTGCAGGTTTGCCTTTGCTCAAGGTTGCCAACAGAAAAAATGTTATAAGTCAAGGCTTCCACATACAAAGATTTAGCCAAAAGGTTGTTATCTCAAACTAAAGACTGGTTTTGGAAGAAAGATAAAAGTCAACAAGAATTAGCTGCGGCCTCCAACAAGCATACTTAGAACCTTCCTGCAAGTTCTGCGTACATTCTTTTCTTCGTCACACTACCCTCAGTATGCAAACATGCACCTACAGAAGTCGACTGAGCCATCACTCTAAAACCTGGATAATGCAGTTGCTGCTGAGGCAAAGGTGCACAGAGGTGCAGTGAAAACCTTACATCCGATTCAATGTATTATATATATATATATATATATATATATATATATATATATATATATATATATATATTTTTAAGAACAGAAATAACTGTAGTATGCATAAAATTATGTACTAAATCTTGCAGAACCGTGACTATGGCACCTAGCACTGGACAGCGCAAACCGTCAGAAGGCAGTCTGGCTTGTATTCACCTACACAATGTGTACACAGCATATGTACGCAGGTTATTTACAGCCGCCCGAAAGGACCTGCTGCATTTCGAACACCACGAATCAATAATCGCAAGACACCCACTGCTCTTTTCGACTTCCATGGATCTCGCAAAAAAGCCCACCTACGGCTGGTATTTTGCCGGACGAACTCGGTCTATTTCGCAACTCGACGCAGAAGCTTACTCCGCACTTGATCAATGCACTAGATTTTTTTTTTTTTTCTTCTTCTTTTTGAAGTTTATGTCCCTGAAAGAGACTTCGTAGTTAACCGGCCGTACGGCGCCTTATGTCAAAGTCCTGTCAAGCAAAGGCGATTATGTTAATTAGATCGAGCTCATTACAACTCGAGCTGATGTCGACAAAATTTGCGACGGAAATACGCAGAAGTGCACGACTGTGTAGTGCGTCAAGCGTAAGGTGTGAATTTACTGCGCTAAAATAAAATTTCCACTTTGTTTGGCAGTGCTGCACGAGTATGGAAAAACACGGCGGCGAGTGGTCAAAATCAAGATCATGGACGACGGTGTCCCCTAAAAGTGTGCTTCACCCAGTGCCGCCGCACCGCACGCGCGAGAATCCGCATGCGGTAGGACTTCACCATGCAGCACCACTTTCAAGATGTGTGTGTCAAAATCACGGCCCGCGCAGACTCGGCATCGCTTACCAGCACGTCTACGATCGAAGGATCCCAAACTGACGGGAAGTGTTCGGACCGCAAACAATCACGCATGCGAGGCGTCGCGACGCTCTTGACCACAGTGCACAAAACAAAAAACATCAAACTATCCGGCCAAAGTTCCAAAAGCATGTGAGGGAGCGCAGGTCGTCAACGCAGAAACAGCGGACGCTGTCTGACACCTTACGCAAACGCATCGCGTTAGACGGGACAGGACCTTAGGTTTCGGCCATGATGCCGAGCGAGAGGCCAACCTGAGGAACGATCGTGCGGTGACGGAAGCCGCAACGTTGTGCGCACGCACTGATCGCGACGGTACACTCACCGGGCAGTGCTGCTGCTTGTAAGAAGACGTTCAACATTTGGTCCATGAAAAAAAGTGCACAACACACTGCGACCTTGAGGCAATAACAAGAAAAATAACAACGGCACGACCAAAACACATCACACCAACACTAAAACGAACTACTATACGCCATGTTTAGCGCCAGCAGCGCCGATTTACTGAAGGGGCCGATTCCCACCCTGAATAGACCAACGTTGCCAACAACCATGCTCGGCATACTTCACTTCAGGGCTTCAGCACGCAGCGAAATTGCTCGGGCTTCCTTCAGTGAAGCAGCTTGTAATTTTGTTCCACAGTTGCTTTGCTCTCCTGAACTCATTTCAATAATGTAAACACACTACTTACGCATTTATATTAGCTTCAGATCTCACGATTCAACTTGGTCCGCGCAGGAAAACCCTAAAAACGGAATCGAAAATAAGGCACATTGTACCAAGACAACTTAAATAATGCGTCAAATGCAATGCACAAGTAACTAAAGCTTGTATACAATTTGTACTTTCTACAGAAAATATACATTATTATAACTAAGTTAAAAAATTAAACACTTTGTTAACTTAATGAAAGTAAAGGCGTACGTTGCATACATTATGAAATGCGCTTTATGCTAGCGCCGTCTACTGAAGATCTATGGATGAGAGAGGGAGGCTTGCTCAGTTCTAACATTTCTGCTCGTCTGTTTGACGTCCCGTGACTTCGGCTGGGTGCTGTTGCCGTGTCGCACAGTTTCGAGCAAAGGAAATTATGGGCGCGAGGGGAAAGCTTATTGCCATTATAGGAGATGAGGTGAGCAAACAAAAATAGCGTGTGCTTTAGTATCGTGCTCCTTCAGCGTCTGCAAAAAGCCTTGGACAGGCTGTTTCGGTTGTGTCCAAACTGCCGTGTACTTACTTAGATACATCGCCTCCCTTCCAACATCGTAGTGGTGTTTTTGCGTTTATCAAAAGTTAATGAAAGAACGAGCTTGGAACTCCTATTTCCGCCCTGTGCCACAATGACGGTGTTAGGCTTGCTTCCAACGGCCAGGCATTTGGACCCCTGTGCGACGAATATTTACACCTGCTTCTTTCTGTCGCAGGATACCTGTGTTGGGTTTCTTCTCGGTGGCATTGGGGAGATCAACAAGCAGAGACAGCCTAACTTCAAAGTTGTTGACAAGAGTACGTTTGCCGCTATAGTATTCGTTGTAATTTCCGAACAATGGGTCCGTGGCCCGCTGTATTGCCTGCAGGATCGCAATAGCTTGATCTTACTAATGCCGTGTATTAAACCTTTTGCCATATTATTTCAGATACAAGTGTTTCGGAAATAGAAGAATGCTTCAAGAACTTCGTCAAGCGTGGAGACGTGGATATTATTCTCATCAACCAGAATGTATGCTTTCTTTTTATTCCTGTAACTGAATGTGTTATCATTGCGAGTCATTGTCTAGAATTTACATTATGCAGACACACAAGTGCAGTGCATATAAGCGAAATTTGTCTTTTTTTTTTTTTTTTTTTTTTCTGTGCAGATAGCTGAAATGATCAGACATGCGATTGACAGCCACACACAATCGATACCTGCAGTCCTGGAAATACCATCCAAAGACCAACCTTACGACCCAAACAAGGACTCGATCCTCAGGAGAGCAAAGGTGACAAACGCACTTTGGTTTCAAACTTGTATGTGGCGTGAGCACATCAAGAGCCAGCTTGTAGTTAGCGTGCTGCTCTCGTATCAGTGCTGTCAGTGCTGAAAATGGCAGCTGCCGCTTTATTATAGTACCCAGTTAGTGAATCTTGGGCTCTGGAAGGAACCATAATTTTTAAAATTTTATTTTCTGTTGCAGGGGATGTTTACCACCGAAGATTACAAGTAGTTTTTTTTTTCTGTACGTAACATACTTTAATGTAATCAAGTGGTGTGCTGCATAACGAAGAAAACTATTCTGTAGGAACATGTTTGGCTGTTTTGAATGTGGCATCTGTACATTAAATAAAACATGTAAGAGCAAGCATGTTGCCTCCATACTTTCATAAGGCAGCTTGTGGTGTGTCTAATGCGTCAACAAAGTTCAATTTGGAACTCAATCCCTCGGCAGTGGTAGCTCTCGCAGAGTTAGTTTTAGCAGCGACTGATCCATTTGAATTGTCATGCAACAAGACCAACACTCCTAAGTATGTGCAAGTGGTAGATAATGTCAAAATGGGGAAGAAACAGCTAAATTTTTTTTTTTGAAGGGACACTGAACAGACAAGTGAAGTGAGCTTGCGTCGATAAAATGCCAGTTTCTGATAACAAGGACACCACTCTTACTGAAAAAAAAGTTTTAGTAAGATAGAACAGAGCAAGAATAGAGATACAGGTATCGCCGCCACAACCGAAACGGCCGAAGCTCGCAAATGTGAGTCGCATAACGCGTGATAGATCTCGGAGACTGACAAATTTTAATTACACTGCATGTTTGAATCGAATAGTAGGTTGTCTCCAAATAACATGCTTTTATCACGTGGAGATGACTGCGAAAAGGCAACCTAAATTGGCCTTGTTTTGTTTTTAGTTTCAGTGATGTTTCAGCGCAGGCGTGCTCGCATAATTTCATTTTCGACGTGCAGCTGAAATGGCTAAGTGTCTTTGGAAGAGCATGTTTCGCCGCGCACCTGCAACATATGTTCATTGAGTTTACAGCAGTCTACCTTACGCTAGACCACTGTGCACTTCGTGCCTCCGTGCGTGCCGCAAAGGCCAGCGGTAGTTTTCATGCTTTCATTTCGGCTGCTGCTGGACCCCACCGCTCAATGCAGGCCAGCAGTCAGGCACGGCGTCATTTTATCGAACTATGTAGTTGGGTTGAACTGTTTAAATTCAACCAGCAGGAAAAAAAAAATGCGCTGCTTATCTTCTTATCACAATATTTCATCAATAAATGCATCTTTTGCTGCCGGACAAGTGACGGCAATGTCACGAAATATCATACTATCGGGTTCTGCTAACATAAAAATTGTTGTCAGTGTCCCTTTGAGATAAACTCATACAACTCTCAACACACACTGCAATTGTGCACACATTAGTGAACCTGCATGTCAAATTAAAACAATAGCGTTATTGCAGTCATCAGCCTACAGTAGGGAATTGCACTGTCACATGGCCATACCTGCAGTATAAGGGCTAGTGAACTGAAGCCCTGCAGAGAACAAACAGTTCTTGGGTCATATTTTACCACTAGGGTAGAAATGCCATGTATGGCATGGTGCCTTTTGGAACAAATTACTTTCTGAATTGTGTCAAAGTTGGTACTTTTATCATTCATCCACGTTATTATCGGTAGTTCATCTATGTTATATGCTAGGTGTGGTGGAACTGACAAAAAAGAATACAGTAAAACCTCGTTACAAGAGACACTCAAGGGACCCGAAAAACGTCTCTTGTAAGCAAGGTCTCTTGTAACCAAAAATTCTAAAATCACTGTGTTGATCAGTTTACTGCACATCAGTATATAAATGCATTCACATGCATTAACAGGAAATTGTTCAGGAAAGCTTAAAGAAGTTATTCCTACTAATATGTATTCTTGTGAGTGCAGAGTGTATTCCTTCCCAAATTCTGGAGGTAAAGCACTTCACTTTGCAAGCCTTCCTGTTGCTCTAATACCTTTGAGGCACTCTTGCATGCTCGTCACCCTCAGATGATTCAGAAGAGAAAGACATCAGGATTCTAAGCTTTCATCTTGTGATCAAATTTTAACAGTGAGGAGTTAAAAATGCTGGATGTCATTCATGCATTTTAATTTGCTTCGTAGGTAACAGTAATGCGATGCCGTTTTGACTTTCCAATCATGGGGAAGCACTCCTCAGTTCCTGACATACATAATAAAAAGGGCACTGATATGGAACAGAATTTAGCTAAGGGAATCTGAAGTGCATCATGTACGAGTTGGTACGTTCCAGATGCATTACATGAGCACAACTGGGTAGTGTCTCTTGTAAATAGTGAAGAATTTACTCCAAGGACCTGAAAAAGTTGTCCTTAGTAACCGAGTGTCTCTTGTAACCATGTCTCTTGTATGCAATGTTGTTAACATGGCAGACATAGAAAAACCAACCAAACCATTTTCAAATGTCTCTTATAACCGAGCGTCTCTTGTAACGAGATTAGTAAAAGTTTTCATTATGGCCATCTTCACTGCTGATTTGAGAGACAGCAGAGAAAACCAAAGTAAATGTACTGAAGCCCTGTGCAAAAAATGGCGCATCGATTGGGCAATTGAGCACACTTGGCTCCAAGGACGCCACAGTGCGGGTTCTAAGGCACAAATGGAAAAAAATACAAACCTGCTTATGATTTCTGCTTATCCTTGTGAATGGTACAGCATGAACTGGAGGGCTAGTTGGTCAAACATAGCTTCAGGTAGTGCAGCACAACGGCATGTGGCCTAGATGAGAGAAGGGGACAAACACAGTGCTGAAATGGCGTTATTTCAGTGCTGTTTCTCCCCTTTTCTCATCTAGGCCACGTACCGTTGCACTGCACCACCTGAAACCTTGTGAATGGCCCAGCCCAAGTACATAGACTGCAACCGATTGTAGGTAACGCAATGGTGTCATTGCAACCGACAGATATTTTCGCTGAACGAACAAGACATGCTAGCAGAAATACAAATGTAATAACTTCAAAAAATTTTTGTCTTACTGAAGCCACTACTAAACTAAACCCATCAAGTTATTTCAGAAGCATCTCTGGCAGTTGATGCCTGCTGTCGGTCAGAAACTGCCAGATGTGAACATCACGAGTTTCACAGCAGGCAGCACATTTTCACTCTGCTCCATCTGTGCTCATTAAGAAAGTTCATTACAGGGTAAAAAACTAAGCATACATGAGGCTCTTGCACTTTGCTCTAATTTCTTCGGTCGCACTCCAAACAGATGCTAGCATGATGAGTGCTTGGCTGTGGAACCACAACCCTGACTTACTACGTCCCAGCAACAGTTCAAGCATTGTTCATGTTGGTATTGGTATGTGGGGTGTAACACCACGAAGTGAATCGCACTATGAGGGACCTCGTGGTGGAGGGTTTCAAATTTCCAGCAGCTAATGAACTGAACAAAAAAATGTTCTGCAATATCGCAAGACCATAGTAGCAATCCACTTAAAATGTGAAGTTCTCATACAGCTCCCTAAAAATGAGACCTTAACAATATCACTCTATCCTGATCATAGTTCAAGTGAAATAGTACACTGTTGTGTGAAACCACTATATAGCTTTTCATAACTCAACTACAGAATGGGTGAGAACAGAAGATGGTTTCCCATAAGCAAAAACTTTGAGCAAGGAAAGGGAGGGAAGCATACACTATGCTGACCAACATTTCAACAAAAGGGCTTGTCTTCACTTGAGTACACCTAGCAGCAGTAATAGTAATATACCTCCAATATAAAGGCACACTAACAATTTAAGCCATAATGTGCCAGCCAAATGCAAGGTGATACTGGTTAGTTATGAACGTTATTTTATACCACCAAAGCTCAATGACACCAGTCTATTGAGCTCTCAAAAAATATTCACATAATCCAAAACGAAGTGCACATGCAAAAGCACAGCAAATGCATTCACACAGATCTGCTTCTATCTGACAGGATGTATTTCCAGCTAGTGGCATGGGATCCAAAATTTTACGCGTTGCACGCACTACACTCTACAAATTAGCATATGAGCTTATCAATAACGGTAAGCTTTCTGAAATCTCTCCAAAGCAAATGGTAAAAATTTTGTAGACAAGTTCCTCCACAGAAAGGTTGGTCAGCAGACTGGGGCTTTCCTAACTCCCCCCTTTCAAGTTTGCATTATTAAGCTGGAAACTGTGCCCCAAGTCGTAGCTGCAAGAAAGCAAGGTAAGTAGGGGCTGTCACATAAGCTCAGCCTGCTCAGCCTTGTCATGTTGGTAACTTAGGAAAATCTTCCAAGATCACTGGGGAAATGTGAGCTGCTGCTTCGAAGAAGACGACGCTGACAAATAGCTAAGGAAGAAAAGTTCAAGGGCAGCTGGCTGCCACGAAATGCCCTTTCTTTCAAAGTACAGTCGAACCCGGTTATACCGAACCCGGATATATCGAATTTTGGTTATATCGAACTCACGAAATATCCCCTTGAAAATCCCATGTAAAAGTATAGGAAAGCCGCGTCATATATCGAACTCAATTTCACCGGTCGTTCGATATATCGAACTCCACACCACGCACTGGAAAGCGTGCCTTCCCCAAAGATGGTCGCATTACCCTTGGCCGTTTGCCGCGTGACGTTTTCAAGCCACGCGCGGAAGGAATGAGAGGGGACACTTCGGCGACGGCTGGTCTGGGCAGCGCCGCGCCCATTCCCCAAAGGCGCGCGCATCTGCAGTTGTCGTTTCCCGCGCGCCAACACATGACGTTTGCAAGCCATGTGCGTGGGTGTGCCCATTCTTTTGCTGAGCTATCTCTCTCCTTCAGCACGCGCAACGCATGCGCCAAGCCAGCTCGGACCGTTTTCAGACAGCCGTCGGACGCTTTCTCCAGCGTGTGTTGCGAACCCTCTACGTACGTACGGCGGCGCGGCGGCGGACGTGGCTATGGCGCCTGCGGATGTTAAGAAGCGCCAGCTCTCTGTTTCTTTTTTTTTGCGAGAGTCATCCTTTCCTATCGTTGGGCTGTACGCGCGGCGTAGCGTAAGATATTGCGGCTGCGGACGTTAAAAAGCGGCAGGGGATTTTTTCCTTTTTTTTTTTTTATCGTTTATCCTTGCATGTATGAATCAGCGAAAGCACGCGGTCAGCTGCTGCGATCATGACGCCCGCCCCAAGCGCGGCGTGATAAATCGAACCAGGCTTGTGCAATCAAGCCATCACGGGCACTCTGCCAAGTTCGCTCCCCGTCACTGCAGGAGCTATAAAAAGATAAACGCGCCCTGACGTTATCGCTGCGCAGCATCTTGGCACGCTGCCAATGAGCTGTGGATGAGACGACCGAAACGGACTGACGTGCGCCATCGACATGCAACACCAACACAGAAACTTTGTTTTGAGCTGCCGCGGTGGCTCGAGCGGCGAGAGGGACGCAGTTCCAACAAGTTTGAAAATTTTCGCCATGTCGCTGCCGCTCGTCGCTTGCATGTGAGCGAGCTAGCCTTAACGCATTTTTTTTTTTTTTTTTCAAATTCTCGGGTGCAAAAGTGGAGGGTGGGTTCATTATGCGAGTTGGTTGATTACGCGACAAATACGGTATCGTTTTCGCATCGTAAGTGCCGTCACAAGCCGATTTCTGTATATCGAATTATCGATATATCGAATTATTTCGCGATCCCCTTCGAGTTCGATATATCCGGGTTCGACTGTATATCTGAACCTTCGTGACGCATTGCTACACTATGTCAGCCACTTTTTCTTTTATTTCTGTTAAATGGCTGGTTGAGAAATGATAAAACTTGCATGTGCAGTGGAGACACTGCCGCTTTGAATAAAGAGTTGAAATGGTCATGGGTTAGGTTTCTGTTGATCCTTTTCTGCACCTGCCACTAAGACAATTACACAAACAGTGATTTCGCACCGTGAAACAAAAGCCTGCAGTTTTATCGCTCGATATTGCATTTATATACACGTGTACACAGTTGTTTCAGCGACAGCATCACAAACCACACCTCTCCTGCTCCACATTAAGCAAAAGCACGTGATCCACAGCCGATTAAATGAAATGGCCTTGAATCCAAAGCTTTGCTCCACATTGGTGCACTTGAATGTCCGGACCTCCGTTCTCCGCCTGCAGAGAGGGAAAAAAGAATGTCAATCCGTCAAGAGTGCTAATGATAAAAAAATCTTCCGGGATCACTGGAGAAATGTGTAAGCCTGAGCGTTACTATGTTGTCTGCGAGATGCATCAGTGGGATTCCACGAGTAACAGATCCTGGACCTTTCCTTTCCTGTAAACCGGTCAAAGAACGCTGGTCAACTTTGATGAGTTCAAAGGAATCACAAGGGACATCCCATTGAGATGGGCAATTCACTGATACATGCGACCGGAAGCCGAGAACCGAAATCGAAAGTCGGTTGGCGGCCATCTTGGCTCCAAATTACACAATTGGATTTAATTATAATTCCATAATTAACCCACATCAACCATTTTGTCGCTTGCGCACCTTTCCTTGATGCCCTATCTGATGGTACCATTCCTTTTCCGTAATACCAACTAGTACCTTTTTTACAGCTCCGACAGGGTCACGCCCTTGCAAAACCCGCCTGCATAGCCACACAATGCTTATGCATTAATAAATAGGACATACATCTGTGAAAACCCCTGGTACAGCAATGGAAGGAATAAAGTCGCACTTGCAATTTCTTTTCTTGATGCAACTGTGAAAAACTAGAGGTGTACATATATAGAAATTTTTCGAATACACATCAAATATGAATGTGGGAAAAGAATGCCTTTAAATATTGAATATATATCTGACAAGTTAAAAAAAATGGAAAATTAATATCAAACACTATTCACCTTATTTCAGAATTCACGTAGTATTTGAAACTAAGATTAATATTGAACAAAAATTTATACCTTTAGAAAATTCCAGTATAAATTTTATACAGGATTGCACATATGTAGTACCACTGTTTTTGTACACGAAGGACCTGCATAAGAATAGGTGGAGCTCTCATATCGCTGCTGAATGAATACAGTAAACTTTTGTTAATTCAGCCTTCAAGGAACCAGAAAAAATGTCTGAATTAACTGAATGCTCGAATTATCAAATGGACGTGAAAAAACCGTTTGCATCACAGTAACTTTATGTGGTCAACACATGTACTATGGATGTCTGCGTTTGAGATGAAACCGAACTGCGAATGTTTTTTGACACTGTAAGGAAGGCCCTCTTTTTAAAAGGGTATCTTCACACAGCGGCCGTTCGGTTAAAGGCATTTTGAGAATGCTTCACTGCATAGCCTACACGCTCAAGCATTGCAGTGAAGCGTGCAGTGCGGGAAAACCATTGAATTCGAAAATGTTCGGTGTATTTGGTAATTTTCTAATATTCCGAAATATTGCAATACTGTCAGTTTTACAAATGTGAATCATCATTCATGTTTGAAATATCGGATATTTGCCCACCCCTAGTGAAAACACATCTGCACACGTTGTAAACATAAATGAAATAAATAAGGGCAGAAATACTACCGTATTTACTCACATAATGAACACACTTGCATAATGAATACACTCCCAACTTTCGTCGTCAAAATTTCTATTTTTTTCTCTCGCGTAATAAACGCACCCCCAACTTTCGTCCCTTGAGTCCTGCAAATGGCTGCGCTGTAGCTTTCCCATTTCATTCGATCTGCCTGTTGTCACGGCAACAGAAGCAACAGCCGTGCGGCAGTTCTTTGCGCCCTAGCACTCTTTTCCTATAATGCCGCTTCCTACCAGTGCGAAACTGTCAGGAGCCAGCGGCAACTGGCGGCGAGGATGGCGGGGGCGCGCGGAGACAGCCAATCAAAACGACGCTAGTAGACAGTGGCGTAGTCCTAGCCGTACTTTTTTCTGGCAGCCATTACCGCTCCGCGACAACGTTGTCAGTTACTCCGATTTGCTCGTTTTGTTTTTTTTTTGTGCCTTTTGCGTACGTGCATTTGGTGTATTGCGTTTTTCCGTGGGTGGTGGGCTGCAATGTCAGTTACACGGCCGGCTTCAAGTTACAGACTGTGAAGTAAGCAATTCAGCACGGGAATCGTGCAACTGGTAGGCATTCCGGAAGAGACGAAGTTTGCGTGCATTACTGGCGGAAGCAGCACGATCAACAAGCTGCAAGCTACGAATCGGGAGCGGCGTGCCTTTATGGGACCAAGGATGGCGAAGTTTCCTGGTGTGGAAGAGGAGGTCCTGGAATATGTCCGGGACCTGCGGAAGAAAGGCTGTGTCATTTCGCATGAAATGATCAGGTCACACGTGCGAGCCACAGCCAGGAAGCGCGGCAGCGAGGATGGCCAGTTGTGGGAGCACGATGTGTATGACTGGTCTAGAGATTCTGACGAGTGAAGCATAGAGAAACGAAGATGTCAGTTCAGTTCAGTCGTGTCCGACTCTTCGTGACCCTATGGACCATGTCACGCCACGCTTTCCGGTCTCTCACTATCTTCCTAACATCACATAACTTCATCTGCAGTGCCTCGAGGATGCCATCTAACCATCGCGTTCGCTGCCTACCCCTTCTCCGGCGACCCTCAACCTTTCCCAACATCAAATCTTTCTCCAGCGACTCCTCTCTTCTCATCAGATGACCGAAGTAGCTGAGCTTTAACTTTAGAATTTGACTCTCCAATGAGCAGTCAGGGTTTATGGTCGACAATATCGACTGATTTGATCTCCTGGTAGTCCAAGGAACTCTCAAGAGTCTTCGCCAGCACCACAATTCAAACGCGTCAATTCTTCGGCGGTCAGCCTTTTTCACAGTCCAACTCTCGAATCCATACATCACAACTGGAAAGACCATAGCACGAGTTATACGGATCTTGGTTGGCAGACTAATGTCTCTGCTCTTTACTAGGCGGTCAAGGCTAACCATTGCTCTCTTTCCCAGAAGCAGGTGTCTCCTAATTTCATGGCTGCAGTCTCCTTCCGAAGTAATCTTGGAGCCCAAGAAGAGAAAATCTGTCACAGCTTCCACTTCTTGTCCATTGATACTCCAGGACTTGATAGGGCAAGACGCCATGATTTTTGTCTTTTTAATGTTCAGTTTAAGCCCAAACTTCTCCCTCTCTTCTTGTACGCGCATCAGAAGTCTCTTGAGTTCCACTTCACTTTCTGCCATTGAAGTGGTATCATCCGCATATCTAAGGTTGTTGATGCATTTTCCAGCAATCTTCACTCCAGCTGAAGACTCGTCCAGACCGGCCTTCCTCATGATGCACTCTGCATATAGGTTAAATAGGCAGGGCGACAGTATGCAGCCTTGCCTCACTCCTTTCTCAATCGGAAACCAATCAGTAAGACCATGCCCAGTTCTGACTGTGGCCTCTTGTCCTTCATACAGGTTCCTGAGGAGACAGATGAGGTGAATTGGAACTCCCATCTCTTGGAGAGCTTGCCACAATCTGCTGTGATCTACGCAGTCAAACGCTTTCGCATAATCAATAAAGCAGAAGTAGATGGGTTTCTGGAACTCTCTTGCTTTTTCCATGATCCAGCGAAGTTTGGCAATTTGGTCTCTAGTTCCTCTGCCCTTGTGAAACCCAGCTTGCACGTCTGGAAGCTCTCGATCCACATACTGCTGCAGCCTACCTTGGAGGATTTTCAACATCACCTCGCTAGCATGCGAAATAAGCGCGATCGTGCGGTAGTTGGAACAATCTTTGGCACTGCCTTTCTTTGGAATGGGGATGTAAACTGACCTCCTCCAATCCTGTGGCCACTGCAGGGTTGTCCAAATCTTCTGACATAATGTATGCAGAATGTTAACAGCGTCATGGTTGAGGTTTTGAAGCAACTCGACTGGAATGCCATCAATTCCGCTAGCTTTGTTCTTAGCAAGCTGGCTAAGGCCCATTCGACTTCACTCTTCAGGATGCCCGGCTCGAGATCAGTAATCACAACCGTCTTATGTTGGGTTTGCACATTCGGGTCCTCCTTGTACAGTTCTTCTGTGTATTCCTGCCACCTCTTCTTTATCTCTGAGGCTTCAGTGAGGTCCTTGCCTCATTTGTTCTTTATCACGCCCAGCTTAGCACAGAAGCTGTTCACATATACTAGTGCTTGCGTGATTAACTGCAAAAGGTAAGCTGTCTAACGCATATTTTTTTTGTGTTGCATTATCACATTGTTTGGTCATCCCGAAATGTTTTTTGTAAAATTTAACCCACATAATAAACGCATCCCCCCCCCCCCCCCCCCCAAATTCTGCTTCGGTTTTTTGGAAAAAAAAGTGCATTCATTATGCGAGTAAATACAGTATATAATATTTGAAAAAGCTACTTGTTTACTCAAGACAAAGTAAGGTAAAGTAAGCATGTTAATCAGCCTCACTGCTAAGGCTCCTGAAGTGTGTAAGAATGTATTTCTGCACAGAGACATCCATGCAGACTGCACCAGCATTCAGGCACTTCATGACAAGTGCTAGCCCTCAAACTCTGTAGACTACATACACAGAAAAGCAGCATGTACAAAGTCTTCAAAAGCCACTCCTTTCTTTATGGAGACTGCAAGAATTAATGAGCAAGGTGCATGTAAGAAAATGTGGGTCCTAGTGCTAGCCTCAGTACGCCCATTGAAGCAATGAACAGCTGTGCATACCTAGGCAACCTACAACACGACTGTCATTGGTTCAGAGGAAAAAAGGGAACAATAAGTAGGGGCTGTCACATAAGCTCAGCCTATTCAGCCTTGTCATGTTGGTAACTTAGGAAAAACAGACCTCAGCAGCTCATCAGTCGTCGCTGTCGTCTTCATCTGGCAGAGGTGTGGCATCCTTTTGCTGCTCCTCTTCCTCACCACTTTCCTCTAATCCACCTTCTTCTTTAGCTTTCTTCAGTCTCTGTATTATTTCTGAAATGCAGGCACACGTAAAAAATACAGGTGTGCTTCAAAGCCCTGAATGAAGAAAGAAATTAGGGGCAACACTTAAGCTCTGCCTTTAAAGATATGACGGGACAGCCTAGACTACCTACCAACCCACATAGTATATATCCCACATTAACCAAGCTATATGAACGTGCCTACATGGCCTAGGGGTAACGTGATGCAAAGGTCCTGACAGACTGATCATAGCATCACCAGTGGTTGGCAGCTCCTGCCAAACGTAATGTCAGGCAACTTTAAGTCCAGTCAGTGCACTGCCATGTCAGCTGCTGGCCACTGCCTGCCAACGCCATGGTCATGATTTTAACATAAGAGCGCTAAAGGTCCGATTCAGCAAAAATCGGCATTGGCATTGTGAGCGAAAAATCATGAGCATAGCACTAGCAAGCAGTAGCCGGCAGCTGACATAGCTGAGCACTAACTGGGCATATAAGTTCCCGACATTACGTTTGGTAGGAGCCGGGTCTCTCATTTCACACCTAATGGTGATACCAGAATCAGCCTGCCCTGATCCTTGCATTCACATTACCCCCAGACCATGAAGGCACGTTCATATGGCTTAGTTAGAGCAGGACTTTACATGTGGGCTGGTAGCCTCGCTATCGCGTCACACCCTTAAGGTACGAGGCCACTTTGAAAACTTACTTTTGAAAAAAAAAGTCTATTTTGCAAATTTTATTTTATTAAATTATGCAATAATTTTTGAATGATTAGCAGAAAAAAATTATGCAACTAAATCGGTTTCAGAGATACAACCAAATCTGTAACTTGAGGGAAGAAACAGCTAGCTCAAACGGACGGGACATGTAGAAAGGAGAGACAGACACAAGAGCTGACTAACAACACGTCCTGTCCGTTTGAGCTGGTTCTTCCTACCATTCAACGTGAACCAACCAGCCCGACAAAGCCCTCTTCTTTAAATCTGTAACTCCCTGTGCATTGTGCCAAACCGAAACTACAGTTTCGGTTTCCGCATACCGAAATATTTTTTCACGTTTTCATGGTCCTGCATTATTTTCCTTCTAAATATTTCAATTTCCAATCATTAATTGTTTCTAAGCATGCATGTCGATTTTTGTTTGCTTTCAACAACAAAACCGCTCACAAGAAGGCGCATGACATTTTGCCCACGTAGGTTTCAATTTGATGCAGCTGCGAACTGATCTGATTTTTAAATTTTATTCTGGCAATTTATATGATCATTTCTAAATGATTGACAGAAATTATACTTTTGAATAAAACCATTGCAAAGACAGCCAAGCTTGCAAAAGTCTGAGCATTTTGGCAAACCGAAACTGTTATTTTCGGGTTCCACGTATCAAAAAAATATTCCCCTCTTTTGGTAGTCTTGCAGTTTTTTGTTTAATTTTTATGCTTTGTAATCACACTAGTTTCCATACATGAATATCTATTTGTGTTTACATATAAGAATAAAGATGTTCACAAGAGGGACGCATGATGTTCAAATCACGTAGACGGTGCACACTGAAGCGTTCCTGCATGAATTGATCCTGCAGACTACCCACTCAGGGCCTCGTGTACTTCCAGGCCTTCACTTCACTCGTTTACGTGCTTTAACTACATGGGTGTTTAAAAGCTTGCTTGACAGGTGACAAACAGCGCATCGAGAAATCCTTCCGTCACTCTATCAATGCCGCAAGAAACGTGACGAAGAAAGCAAGCAGATGCAGAGGCAAAAAGAGGTAAAGAGAAGACTAAGGAGGACCTTGGCTATAAATGTAGCCAATTTTAATTCTCTTGGCCATTGCTATATGACATATGTAGCTACACGAACTCTTTATTCTTTTTCTCGAAACACAGTTTTCTGGCATTTTAGCTTACGTGAACATTCATAGCGTTTTCCCCCTGAGTAGCTATTTTAATAAAATATTGCACACTTTCCATATATATTGGGCTGTGCAATAAACTATGAAAAATAAAAATGTACAATAATTTTTGTTGTCGCATTTGTTTTAAGAAGATTCCTGAATGAAAACCATTGTTTTTGGTAATTATGACATTAAAAACGACAAAAAATGATATCGTAATTCTTTTGGTTAATGGTCAATGCAATAGTACTGAACGTTGCAACGATGAGGTACCTTTAGCAGGATTAAAAACACCATTCGTTTGCTGGCTGCAGACATAGCACCTCGTCGTCTTCTTGTAGTGCTTTAAGGCACACTTTTCACAAAAGTAGTGCTTGCACCTGCACAGCCACAGAACACAAAACACAGGCGTGAAAAAGATATCCAGGAAACCAAAACTGTGCCCTCTTGTTGGCATTTGATGACAAACCTTATAATACAAAAAGTGAACTAGAAAACTTTTAAACTACTTCACTAAACTGTTTCAAAGCTATAAATGTAATTCTTTTTTTTAATTATCAAGTTCAATTGTTTTTTTTTAGTGGCATCCAATGGCAGTAGTAATGATGGACAATGTCATTTTGTGACAGCAGAGGTTTTGTGCAGTGCAGACAAGTAAAATGAAATAACTATTCGACTCCACTTCATCCTGAGACACCATAACCAATGTAGTAAGTGCCATACAAGAAGGATAAATGCTAACAGATGCTGCAGCAATAGTGAACCTGAGCTAGAATTTCCTCTGCAACGATCAGAAGGATGCTGTCCTACCTCCAAGCATTGCAGCCGGTGCATCGCGCATGCGCGGGCGAAAAGAGGCGGTAGCAAACGCAGCGCTTTTCACCAGAGAAATGAGGTTTTCATTTTTAAACTTGTTAATTGCCGAGTTTACTTAGGAACTACTAGAAAATTAGTTTTTATCTGTGCTCTAGAAAGCAAGAAGTGATGATCAACCTGCCATCCGTGGCCAATGCACATTGCCTCAAGTTCTCGAAAACGAGCCGTGAGCCCCGTTTTCAAAGCGCGTGTGCGGAGCGCGGAATACAGCCGGCAAGGCATGCAGAACCTAATTTCAAAGGTCATTTTATGCTTACGCTCTTCTTTGTCAACACATAGTACGGCAAAGCATATGCAGAGCAAAAAAAGGGCTACCATAAAATTGTGCCTCACTGGATAAAAAATTAAAGGGCCTCTTAGATGTCTCTTAATACATCTAAAAGATATCTGTCTCATTGCTTGCCCCTTATCATTTGCCTCGTTTCCAGTCAGTTGCGTCATTCAAGTTCTTGCTTGACATATTAGTCACTTTGCAGTCATGCTGAGTCATGCCTAGTCATTGTAGTCATTACACTCATAGCTAAGCATATTTACTCATTTCCAGTCAGTTGCAGCCATTACAAGTCGTCGTTTGTCATACTGGTCGTTCTGTAGTCATTCTGGGTCATACCTAGTCATTGTAGTCATTACCACTCATAGCTAAGCATATTTCGAGAGCACTGTGGAATTTACATGGCAGAAATGCGTACGTCTGAGCGTTGCTGCTGCACACAGTGCATCACGTTTGCTTTCATTATCATTATCAACTAAACGTACTATCATTATCATCACTAAAATCATCACTGTAACCACTATCACTAACTGCAGCATCATTGTCATCACTACTACCATCCTCACGGTAGACAAGGAGGATTATGATGTGCGTTTCACGATCCCGGGTGTGGCGCAGTTGGTTAAAGCGCTCGGACAGGTATCCGACATATGGAGGTTTGACTCCCTGTGGAGACAGGATTTTTATTTTTCTGCATATTTTTTCATACATCCGTTATTAGCAAGTGACACATCAGCGCACAAATCCAATGCACAGATCCCATGCACAACTCTCCCGCAAGGGATTTCATTCCACGAGCCTAGAAAGGCTTTTGCCTTAAGAATAGAAACCCAAAACAGGGTTTTGCAAACTCCAACAAGAGGCCAATTAAGTATCTTTCTCCGGTGCCATGTTTGTTCATTGCCTTTAAAAGTGTCTTGATTGACTTGTGGCTTTGAATGTGTACTTTTACACAAAGAGTGCCATCTAAGAAGACTTTCCAGATGTTTAGAAAGTGGAAATATGACTTCGCTCCTCCGAGGCAAGAGAAAATTGCAGCAGCGAACGTGGTTGAAATTGTGCTACTTCATTGTTTGGCTACTGTTTGCCTGGCAATAATAGCGAAGTTTTCTATTTTGCTAAATCCGAGAGGCTAGTTTCTTATTTATTGCAGTTCTAGAAAGTTGTGGGCTTAGCAAAATAATTGATACATATCAAGTAATAAATATGCTCCCAGTAGACCTATACAGATAAAGAATAAAACCAGCAAAATATGCGCAGGCTAGAGTGCACAACACAGGACTACAAATTTGATCAGAAAAAATTATAGCCCTTTGGGCTTTAGGGAGCTTTAGGGATTTTTAAGATGGCACCTTGTGTTTTCAAAATGGAGGGGCACAGAAGTATGCAACGCATCTTAGCATCCTCTTTAAGGAAAGTACACGTGCCCTCATTCCCCTGTGTACATTCCCACTCCCTCGTAACTTAACGAGATTGGAGGAGGTTTCCCTTAGAAGGATAAGAGCTGGGGCGGCCCTTACCCCGTCGGTAAAATGCCGATGGGAATCGCAAGCAGACATTGGACCAACCACATGCCCGAAGTGTTCCACACCAGCGGCAGAAGTGGATGTTCGCCACCTGCTATGGACTTGTGCAGGGACAAGGGCATCAAGGACACAGATTCTGCGCGAAGTGGGACTAACCACAACAAGGGAAGAGGACTTTTCTCAATGGCTCATCGACAACCCTAAGAGTGGGAGCCTGCTCCGGTTCCTCACGAAAAACCATTTACATGAGTTTCTTTAATATGCCTTACGGCAAGCTTACGTACAAAAAAAAAAAAAGTATGCAACGGAATAATGTAGTCTTCTGCTATGCCGAGGCAGTGGCAACATCTCTGTTTGTGCTGTTCACAAAAAAGTAGGTTGCAGCCTTTACTTGGAGATGACTCATTAAAGCCTGTGCACACAACAAAGATGAATGCTCTGGGTGCTATTTTGGGAGCGAACAACTACCAATTAGATGGCTAAATCCCTTTATCGCCACTCATGTGGAGGGGGCCTACTTACACTATCGTTACACAAAAGGAACCTTTTCGGCAGCAGCCTGAACAAGGTCAATGTACTAAATGTTGCCACTCGCTGCGAACGACTTGTTGCATGCAGCAAGCCGTGACAAGATGTTATCACATACACTGTCTGCTCGACATCAAAAATGCGCGAAATAAGGAAATGACTTTTCTTATTTAAGCAATAGAAAAAGCTTTCAAAATTTGATATTCTGGAGCATGGAGGGCTCAGGAATAAACGGATATGAACACGACACTCGCATGCAAATACTGAAATGCCGCAGAAAGCAGATGACGCAGCTGTGTGACGCGCAAGTTTCGCAGCTCTTTCACATTGGTCTACCAGTTCCAAAAAAAAGAAACTGGCGCCCCCCTTGTTTTTCCCACAGAAAATTTCTCGTTTGGAAGGGGCAGCCACCTCTTTCCCCGCTCGCCATATATAGGTGCTCCCATTACTCGCCATTCTCACGAGCAAGCTGCAATGATGTCAGTATGTAATTTATTTGTCTGCACACAGGGCTCCAAAGCCACCACTCTCATCCATAAGGTGACCACAGAGTCCTTTTTGTTAATTACCTTCACGACTTTGAATTACGAAATGGAAAAAAGAATCTCCCATTATTAAATGAAATTTCTTTTTATCAATAAGCGTGTCTTTTGCTGCCAAATACTACCATACCCACAGAGAGCCAAGAAAGCTCATTTTCTTCATCTTTGGTGCCCCTTCCATTCCTTGACATAGCAGCTTAGCCTTAATGAAATTCAGAAAAAAAGCAACAAAAGCACCGACTGCTATCTAAAAGCCCTATGGCACACACTTGAAAGCTGACATGGTTTAACAATAACCACAAGTTCAGAAAGCAGGCTATCGAATCTTTCAGCTTGGTGATGGCAAAATTACTAACTTAGTGACAACAGGGTCCACAAACGATTTCCTGCAAAGAAGGCACTTGAACGGTAGGTCCTCCTCGTCGGAGCTGATTTCATAACGACTAGTGTCCTCCTCCCGGTACTGGTTACGTTCCATCTCCAGCTCTAGTTGCCAGCCGTGCTTGTAATCAGATCGGTCGTGCATAAATTTGCAGCTATCTAAAAGAAAGAAAAAAAAAAAAAAGAATACAGAAGACCATAAAATCATTGTTCAAGTTAGCAACATAGCTTCAAGTCAAAAGCACTCCATTAGGCCACAATAACATGATGCTGTCACGATATGTCTTAACACTTTGTTGTTTTTCACTCTCAAGCAATTATGCCCCATAGTTCCACATTGTCTGCAGTTCGCCACATTATGATAGTTACCATACATAAAAGCAGAAGGCTGCTACTTGCACATATACTTTTATCATGGCTAGAAGAGTTAATATTTGTTGATTTCAACATGAGGGGCCCAAAAGTAGGTTGCAAGGGTATGCTTCTGTTTCCAAGGGTTCCTTTGAGTGCCTTTTGCAGAGCACCTAAACCTAGCCGTACCTCAAGCCACTCCGTTTTGAGACTGACTATACCAACACTGCTTATGAAAGCAGTGTTGGTATAGTGTTGGTGTTGGGTAGACTTTCTCTCTTCTACAGCGCGTCATTCATGTCATTATTAATTGAATGTGGGCTTTCTTTTTTTTACCACGACAGCATTAAGAGATATCTTGGTCGCTTGCGCCATGGAAAAACGGCGGCCAGGAAACGAAGACCTCCGAGATGCTGTTGGTACTGCAGCCCCCCTACTACGACAACCTCCTCGATGATGTAGATGAGGCTGTCCGCCTTTAAAGGCCCCATTCTCCATAAGGATAGGCCATGACATTGTTTTAGTTTTGAGCGTAAAATCACGACCACGCCTCTGGCAGGTGGTAGTCGCCAGGTGACATAACCGGCACTGATTGGCCATTGGCTTGTGTGACATCACGTGATGAAGGCTGCATTGGCAGAAGTACTTTTGAGATGGGAAGATGAGATGGGAATCGAAACCTCTGGGATCCTTGAATACCTAGGCAGATGTGCTACCTCACAGCCAAGCATGCACATTTGTATAGCTTGGTCACAGCAGGGCTTTATATTTACATCAGGTGATCCTCCACATAATGCGATAGGTTATGAATATATGCTAGTGAGTATGCATGGAATAACAGGAGCATACATGAAAGATTCCTGATTAAACAGACTGTCATCCGCCCGGAAGAATGTCGTCCCATACTAACGACCCCTTTGCAGTTCTCTTTTATGTGCCTAGAGTTGATGTTTATAAGTTTATAAATTTTTGTTTCTGCCTAAAACAATTGTAGAATAGAATAACCTTGAACAACAATAATAATAATTGGTTCACGGGAAGAGAAAGGCACAGAATCTGTCACACTTCTTTTTATTGACAGCTGTACCACGCCGTGAGGGAAGGGAGGAACGTGGCAGTGAGAGTGGAAAGAGAGAAAGGGAAGCACTAGTGGAGGACTAAGGAGTAATTTCGACTATCTGGGGATCTGTGAGGTGCACTTGCATCGCACAGCACATAGACACCTCTCTGCTTCGCCTCCATCGAAATGGAGCCGCCGACGGTCGGGTTTAAACCCAGGTACTCCGGCACAGTAGCCAGGCATCTTAACCACTGCGCCACTATGGCAGAGCTCGGAATAACACTGACCAACGTGTATTTGATAGAGCTTGTTTTTTAAAAACCTTAGAAATGTTGACACTGTATTGAACTGATTGAATGTACCTTTCCCTCCTGTAAGAGCCCGGAGGAGCTAACAGTATTTGGAAATAAACAAATAAAAAAAGTTGCAAAGTGTATGTGCAATGATAATTACAACGTTTTGCCGTAAAAGGCCAGTTCAGTCGTTTTTATGTGATTTTCAGTGCAGAATTAAAATGACAAATCCTCGTCTCTTGGATGTTGTAGTGCTCAACCTATATTACACGAGGCAAGATCTTTTTATGTTTCCAAAATAATCCCATTACATATTTTGGTCAGTGTTTAGTCCCTTAGAAGGTAACAAGTTAAATGATGAAAAACTGCATGTAGAAACTAGGTATGTGCTCTACATGCAGTTGGTTAACCTAAGTGCTAACTGCCCAAATCAAGTGATGATAGTGTAGCAACACTTGTTAGTCACCAGGCAGAGAAGGTTTGGTGCTTCCCAGCCAGCAGACGCATTAAGCAAGGATCTCGATACAAGGACAGCTTTTGCATTTTACCTACAATATAGTGCGGTTGCTATGGCCCTGACCACTATAAAATACAGTTTGCTGTTTTAAATGTAAACGATAACCTTTACGAAAAGTTACCTCCGAAACTGCTGTTTTCGATGTAAGCCATAACGTTTATGGACAGTTACCACCAAAACTGCCGTTTTCAATGTAAACTGTAACTTTTATGGAAAGTTACCTCCAAAACTACTGTTTTCATTGTAAACCGTAACCTTTATAAAAAGTTACCTTCAAAACTGCTGTTCTCAATGTAAACCTTAACCTTTATGGACATTACCTCCAGAACTGCTGTTTTCAATGCAAACCGTAACCTCCATGGAAAGTTAATTCCAAAACTGCTGTTTTTAATGTACACCGTAGGCTTTAAGGAAAGTTACCTCCAAAACCACAAAACCCAGTCTCCTTGTAGTCCTTGCAAATGTCAGGCTGGTAGTCCCATCGGACAGTAGAGCGGATATGTTCAGGCGCTCGTATAGGGCCTTTTCTGCAAATAAAAGCCAAGTGTAACAATGAACTGCACTGTAACAAAGAGGAAAAATTATTTCACGCTAGCGAGCCCAAAAATGAAACACAGACATCATCACCACCGTGATTCATTTTCACAGACAGTGATATCATTGCTTTTTCTATTTACTGATACAAGTCTCTGAGGCTAGGCCACATTGCTAGTCACTCGAAGCCAGTGATCACAAACTCCCTCTCATCGTGATGCCACAGGCTTGAATCAAGTAGAGGAAAAATTAAAATGTTTTATTCTTGAATCCCATTTTCTCATCAATAAATGCAGCGTTTGCTCCTTGTGCAAGCATCAACCTAACACACGGAGAGAAACATTTTTTTTTTTATGCAGAACGAAAGCTGGATGAACTGCAAAAGGTAACTTATCTGGAAAGAAAACGAGCTATGAGAATATAGAATGCATAGAACTTCCCAGAGAAAAAGTATATTAGGACTGACCAAAGCTGCTATACCATTTCCACTAACCTGACCATACCACTCGAGGCGTTCCCTTGAGCTGTGTCCTTCTTCGTTATGTACTGTGTGTAATTATTCATTCCTCGGTAAATTTTGTCATCTGGCTTCCCTTTAAGTTCCTGGAAAAAGTATTAGATCACAAGATCACACATCATTCACACCAGTGACCACACAGCAGCACAGACACTTGCAGTCATGGCATGACCATTACAATTCTTTCAACACTTCCTATATGCCGTACCTTGTTTATCTCCTGTGCTCGTTCAAATATGGTCTGAGCGTCCTTGCTTTTCTCTGTGTCGATTTCAAGGACAGCGGTTGCACCCATATCTTTGGGTCCTTCCATTTCCTTGAACGCGAAACATCCACAGAGCATTTATGCAAGAGTGATCCCAAATAAACAGCATAATTCACTTGACTTTAATAGTTATCAAAACTTACAGTGGTTCTTCGGGACTTGTAGGAAACTCCGACAGTGCCAGCCTCATCATCACTGTCACTGTGAGTCGTGTAAGTTGTTGCCTTTTTTGTTGATGTCTGCAACAGTATGAAGGACATGTGCCACAAAGATGTTCTTATAAATAAAAATAAGCAAACATTTACACCACCATGCATTTTAACAATAACAAACACGCTTTAAAACATTCTAAGACTTTACTTGTTGATATTGAGTGCCACATGCTATCAGTATACTTTAGTAGGAGCATGGTGGCTCGAAAACAAAACATTCAGGCAAAAACTCGTACAATGGTTTCGATTCACATCTAACCTGCCTTTCCATTCTAAGCTACGCAGAGACACACTGTTGACAATCCCTTTATCTTCAGTTGTACGTTATTTATGACGCTGCTGATAGAAAGCCTTTATTTCTGCCATACTTTGTAAAAGTAAAAAAAAAAAAATTTGTTGTGGTTTAGCTCTGGTTAACCCTAGTCGAATTGCATAAGCAACGGCAGAAAGCTTCTTTTGCCTGCTACATTATTCCCCTATCACGCCCTATTAGTGGAAGGTGCTACATTACTCGGGACACTTAAGTTCATTCTTTAAGGGTATGACGCGAGAGCGTAAGCTACCAGCCCACATATAAAGTCACGCTTCAAGCAAGCCGTATGAACGTGCCTGCATGTCGTAAGGGTAACGAGCATGCAAACAGTTCTGGCAGGCTGATTCTGATATAACCCTTCCATATGAAAGGAGCGACCCAAGTTGGCATCTCCTGCCCATGGCATAGGGGTAGCGTGAATTCAAATGTCATGGCAGGCTGATTTTTTTATGAGGAGACTATAGCTACGCCTCTTCACGGTGTCGCTAAGGCCACCCAAGGTCTCACTTTGGCTGTCGTAGTATTGCTTTCGCAATAAAAATATCTATCTCACACACAACAAAGACAATAATCTTTCTGGCAGAAAAGTGGTACAAGAAAGTTTCATTGCGAATGCAATACTACGACAGCCAAAGCGAGACCTCGGGTGGCTGCAGCTACGTCGTGAAGAGGCGTAGCTACGGTCTCCTCATTAAAAAATCGGCCTGCCATGACATTTGAATTCACGTTACCCCTCTGGTCGCTCCTTTCATATGGGAGGGTGATATCACAATCAGCCTGCCAGAACCGTTTGCATTATCGTTACACCTACAACATGCAGGCACGTCCATACGACTTGGTTGAAGTGCGACTTTATATGTGGGCTGGTAGCTTACGCTCTCGCGTCATACCCTTAAAGAACGAGCTTAAGCGTATTCAATAATGTAGCACCTTACACTGATAGGGCACGATAGGGGAATAATGCAGTAGGCAAAAGAAACTTCCGCCATTGCTTTTGCAATTTAACTAGGGTTAACCAGAGCTAAACCACAATTTTTTAACTGAAGTGTACTGCAAAAGTTCAAATGCACTCATTTTGGAATTTAACCCGTAATTTACTATGCTTCACAGCATCTATTAAAGTGGTTATGATACTATTCATCCATATATTTTATTGATTGGTTTGGTTTGTGGGGTTTAACGTCCCAAAGCGACTCAGGCTATGAGAGACGCCGTAGTGGAGGACTCCAGAAATTTCGACCACCTGGGGTTCTTTAACGTGCACCGACATCGCACAGCACATGAGCGCCTTGCTTTTCACCTCCATCGAAAAGAGGCCGCCGAGGCCGGTATTCGATTCTGCTTCCTTGGGAACAATAGTCGAGCGCCCTAACCACTGCGCCACCCCGGCGGGGCCCATATATTTTGTGCTTTGTAGCATAATACATCATCATAATTTCGATCTGCTTGGAAGATACCAGTAAACTTTGATCACCAGGGACTTTTGGGTCTTTCTACCTTATAAATGCAATACTTGCCCCTTGTATCATTGGGTTAATATTGTCTGTCTTCTTCTCCTTCTTCACAACTCTTGTTTCATCTTCGCTACTCGCTGAAAATAAGGACAGGAATATTAATCTCACAAGCAGCATAATGTAAGAGTCTTCACTAAAACCACAGACGCCAAACCCACCTAATGCAACAGAACTTAATTACATACATTTTTTGCAAAGTATTTATAAAAGCAAGCAATCACAAAATTATGAGTACAAAAGCATTCCTGCAGGCATCTACACAAAGTCAGTACTCCTTCCAAATACTTCTCTTTTTTGAAAAATGTATGATGCATGTATACATCTGTGTGCTGTGTGCATTCACTGGGGAATTTCAACGGCTAATTGAATTCTAGTCATTAAAAAAAAAGGGGGGGGGGAATCTTTAGCGACTAAAGTAGTGAAAGGCGGAAGCCTGAGAAGTCTCGTCTTGTCTAGCGTTCCTGCCATCTGCAATCCCACACTTGAACACGCACCAAGGAACGCCACGCAGCAGCCATCGCAAAAGCGGTACAAACTTTGTCCACGACAATATGAGCCATTAAAGGTTTTAGCCTTAAAAAAAAGGAAGTGTCAAGATGCAAGAACCGGACTCACTGACTGATCACACAGTGTTCAGTTTCGGGGCTTTCTGCACCTAGCAAAGGCAATGCAATGATATTTCATTGACACCATTGTGCAGGCTAACATATGAAAGGAACAGCAGATAACGATTGTTGTACACACAAGACTCTTGCAGCCTGGTTATGCTGGACACCTATGTTTTTTTTTAAGGAAGCACAAGTTAAGTTGGGACATTCTTGAAAAGGAACTTTTTCTTTCTCAGTCCCAAATTACCACCACCTTTGATGACTTTATGGACGACACACTAAGTTCTTCGACATTCAAGCCATATATGGCTTGCACTGCTACCCTGACCTCAGTTTCACGCGGCGCTTGAACTGTGGCGAGAGTTGAAGTACGTGTCGCGCCATGTGGAACCTCTGTCAGCATTCAAAGATGCTATACTGATGCAAGTATACAGTAAACTGAAGTTTTACGATCATTTCGGGAGGCGGCACGTTGGGCAGCTTGTCCACATTTCCTGCAACTACGCTAGTGGGCTTCGAACAAATCAAAGGTAAGGTGCATCGACGAGCTCTTTGCAACCAATTCCTAGCTAGAAGTAAGACCGAACGAGCGTGGTAGCTTCGGTCCCGTCTTACCAGCTTCCTGTGAAAGCGATAGCCGAACTTCAGATAGAGCTTACTCATATTATTTATTATGCAATTAATCACACAACGTCCCACCGCAGTGGCTGTGATTAGGGAGCTCGACCGCTGAAACAGAACACGCGGGTTCAATCCAAGCCGAGGCGAAAAGCACGACGCCTGTGTACCGAGTGATGTCAGTGCACGCGAAGAACCTCAGTTGACTGAAACTTCCAAGCTCTCCACTGCTGTGTTCCCCATAGCCTGAGCCGCTTTGGGACGTTAAATCCTATAAAACAAATCTAATCATACAACGAACAGCGCCATTTGAAGGGTACTGTCACTGAATTGGTAGGCAAAGATATAATTTATTTACCAAGGTAAACGATGCCAAACTGCAAGCAGCTTTGTTGTCTAATAAATGCATGTACAGCGGCGCCCCATAATTATCACGACAGGCGATTCATTTAATTTCTTCAAAGCAGGCAACAATATCAACGATCACCCCAATAAAATGTGTTAAGCCCGCCGTTCTGAATATGCCGCCATCTCGTGCTTCACACCAAAATAATGGGCACGAAGCTACCTTCTTCACTGCTTCCTCTTCTCTTTCTCTGATTTCCTTTTCTGAAGTTCGGCTTCTTAATGAATGTACATACTGGTTTCTCCGATTGATCTGAAACTTCGACGCTCGCAAACGACGCCATGGTAGATACCGCGATGGATTGACTTCGGTTCGCACTTGCCCTGGCTACTTTAGCTTTTGTATTACATGGTTTGCAACCGGCCTACTGTCGTGACCATCTAACCAATCTAACGATGTAACTGATAACTAGGGCACTGTAGCGCCATAGAGTTAATACAAAGACTCTAGAGGGAAAGCTGCCCGTTCACCCAATGCATTCGAGGGGTGACCGCGTGATTGCCGCCATTATCCCACTGTTCATTGGTTGCCAGATGAATTTTACTTGCTACATCTGGCACACGAAGAAGATGGTTTGAAGCTGGCAACTTAGATCGTGGGAAGATGGCGGCGTGCAGCTAACCGACGGCGGGCGGTTACTGTTCAGTAGGTGCTGTAAACAACGGCAGAATCGTCGCGTGTGGAGCATTTCTTGTGATATGTTGCGTCGCGTACCTACTGCAACATCACATAGGTGCCCTGATTATTCTGAGTTGTTATCGCAAGGCCGGCTATCCCTGCGATTGTTCCGCGCTTCGCATGCATTTCGTCCGTCGAGCGCACATGCATCTCCTCTGTGCCCAATCACCTCAAAATATGTCAGAAATTTGCTTTGGCGCAAGACGACGACCACAGTATATTAAAAAAAAAAAAAAAACTGACGAATTCCACAGCAACGGCCCTTGGTCTATCCGGGATGGCTAGTGCTGCATACAGTAAATGTCAAAAGGTGCTCGTGTGTGTTTACTGTTGATCTGCTACGTCTGCTCGCAAACATGGTTTCCAATTTTTCTACATCATTCCTTTATGGCCAAGAAGGTGCCTGAAAGATTATATAATATGCTTGAAACTTGAAAACAATCTATAGAAATTTCCTACAGTTGTGTTATCGGCAGCGGTTTTTAAAACTTTTGTTCAAACCTTTGTTCATTTTTGACGCAGTGAGCAGAAACTGTGCTGGCCACAATGATAAATTTGATGATGGCGGCGAACCAGTGAGAAGCTCGTTTCCCTGCCCAGCTTTCCCTCTAGATGGTTTGGTTTGGTTTGTGGGGTTTAACGTCCCAAAGCAATTCAGGCTATGAGAGACGCCGTAGTGGAGGACTCCGGAAATTTCGACCACCTGGGGTTCTTTAACGTGCGCTGACATCGCACAGCACACGGACGCCTTTCTTTTCGCCTCCACCGAAAAGCTGCCGCCGAGGCCGGGATTCGATCCCGCGTCCTTGGGAACAGTAGTCGAGCGTCGTAACCACTTTCCCTCTAGAGTCTTTGTATTAACTCTATGTGTAGCGCGGTGTAAGATGTTCTTTCACCGTGCACTGTAGTCACGTTTTGCAAAGAAACACGTGGCCCCCACCGAATTTAAACTTTTGTTCCAAAAGAACGTGCAGCTATGATAGTGCAGCTTCGCGAGTCAGCTTCACCACCCGCCCTGTTTCCTAAATGAAATTTGCACCGGAAGGCAGGGCTGGGAGGGATACTTCGAAAAAGTATCTTCGATACCGACACTCGATACCCTGAAAAATTGTATTTCCGATGCCGATACAAGATACAGGATCGAAATCGAGTTTCGATACGGATGCTCGGTACTACATCGTCGATACTTCGATAAATCAGTGAAATCCTGATTAGCGGCATTAGGAAATTATACCGTGCTTTCTGGAATCTTTAGAGCATTCCTATAGAGCAGTTTTTCTGAAATGGCTTGCCAGCACCGATTTACTGTTTGGGCAGCTAGCCTTGACAGAACTTCACATTAAATTGAAGTCATGGTTACAGATAAGTGCATTGCTTCCACAAGCAGCCTAGCGATATATTTCTTTGAACTAATGCTCTTCATGCGAACCGACCTGTAGCTGTACATACAGGTGCAAAGGCGCAACCTGCGTGCATTTGAAGAACTGAACAGTTATATTGCCATTAGTGCGATATAACAAACTTTTTAAGCTCTGCATTTTGTCAAAATAAGCTACAAGGTAAACAAAATAAAATGGCTGAACGTTATTTAGTCTAGAAAGAGGGCGATGAGAGCGTGCTAAAAGCGACGAAATGAGAAAAGCTTCTCTACATGCGCACAGGAGCACACCGCAGTGTTGTATTTGATGAAGATGCCTTTTATCAGCTTGTAAGATTGGCTTTCTTCTGTATTTCTTCTTTATTTTTCCACCCTGTAACAGCCCGTAAGTGCTTAGTATTGTAAATAAATAAATAAATAAATAATCATAGCCGTGCTGACTCAAGCATCCTGGAGGTATCTAGAAAATTCGAGGTTCACTAGCGCCGCTGGAGAACTACAGCTGGTTGTAGATAAAAAAAAAATAGAAATATCTTCTGTTTTTTAACAGAAAGTGGTTAATATGGCATATATAAAAAATTAAAGCTTTTTTCTTTTTTTAGATAGAGATATCTTAAGTTTTATTCAAGTTTTGCAAGGATGGGAAGAGCGGGTACAGCAGTGTGCGGGATCCCTACTGCGTGTTCACCTTGCGTTTCCTCATGTCTCTCTGTGTGTCTGTTAAAACTTAGCATCTTCGTGCTACGCACTCGGTGCTGAAAAGTAAAGCACCACGCGAGCACCTACTTAGCATTGCCTGCATCAGTTTTAAAGAAAGGGTAAGACGTCCGACTACAGTGCCGGTGTTCCCGTGTTCGATCCCGACAACGTTGATCCCGACCACGGCGGCTGCGTTTCGTTGAAGGCGAAACGAAGTGGCGTCCGTGTGCTGTACGATGTCAGCGTTGTTGTGGCTGTAGGAAGAAGGAAAAGAAAATGCACGGGCCTGCTACTGGCTCTGTAGCCGAGCCACCTCCGCTGCCTGTTGCTCTAGGAAGAAGGAAAAGAAAATGCACGGGCCTGCTACTGGCTCTGTAGCTGAGCCACCTCCGCTGCCTGATTTATTTAAAAAACTGATTTATTTATAGGAAGGGAAAGGCGCGGTAACTGTCTCACTTGTTTTCTGTGAACATCGCAACCGCGCCGCAAGGGAAGGGAGGAAGGTAGGAGTGAAAGTGGAAAGAGAGAAAGAGGAGCCGTAGTGGAGGGCTACGGAGTAATTTCGACCACCTGGGGATCTTTAACGTGCGCTCCGCTGCCTCATGCGGAGAGAAGAGAAAATAGAGAAGAAAGGAAAAAGAAGAGGGAGAGAAAGACGCGCGCCGCAACATCAGCCGTCGTCCACCCAAGGTAGATCCACCGAATCAGTGGCGGGTGCAATGACGGCCTACAGCAGATAAAATTCGGTGGCTGGCTATAGCCCCCGCCGCAAGCGGCGTTGACCTACCGTCCCAGCCACGTAGGGCCAGGAACTGCCACCCTTCACCACCTCCCACCTCCGCTGCCTCGCGCGGACAGAGGAGAAAATAGAGAAGAAAGGAAAAAGAAGAGGGAGCGAAAGACGCGCGCCGCAACAGCCGTCGTCCACCACCGAAGCAGTGGCGGATGCAATGGCGGCCTATAACAGAGAAAATTTGGTGGCTGGCTAGCCCCCGCCGCAAGCGGCGTTGACCTGGGCCCGTATTGCGAGTTTGCGTCGTTATCGAAATGTCGCTATCTCACGTGACCTCGAGTCATCTGATTGGTCGAAATGACGGAACCGGGTGGTGCGACTTCGGAACCGGAAAAGGATAGTGGAGACCCAGTCACGTCCGTATACACCATGGGCAAGACACTGAAGCATAACTTAAATGGCCCCTGAAATGCTACATGCGGTAATATTCGAATGCAAGAAATCCATAGAAGGGGCCTTTATGAGTATTCGAGTCAAATTTGAAAGCTTTGCGTGAAGCGTGTAATTTACAAATAATTTTTAAAAAGTGCTCTTGGCGACCGCTCGCTACCGATCGGGGCGACACATGCCCGCGCGCAACGCGCGAACTTCTCAAGTGACATCAATGGGCTTGCGGGCGCGCCCGCTCATTGGAGGCTCTCAAAATACGCGGTCGGGACGGGGCGTGGCAAATCGGAAATTGGAGGCGTCCAGGATTTCCAGGCGAGCCGTGGACCCATGTGTGACCATGCGAGGCACCGCGGTTCGCTTTGCGCTTTGCGTCCCCGATGACCTGGAGGTGACTGAGCTCCGCAGGCGCTCGAGAAGTACGGGCCCGTGGAGTCCATTTCCATGATGTTCGTACCGGTGTTCGAGGGGACCCCGAGAGGCAACCTCCGCGTGAAGATGGATATGCGGTGGCCCCTGCCGAACTTCCTGCAGGTGACCGAATTCACCCTGCAGTGCGAGTACGAGGGGGTCGCACGTATTTGCCGATGCTGTGGCGCGCGTGACTACGTGCGGGCGGCGTGCGACATCCCCTTGTGCGCGCTGCGGGGTCTTCGGCCACCCTTCGTGTAGCCTGTCCTGCCCTCAGTGCGACGCGGACCACGCGGTGATAAAGTGCGGCGCTCGAACCTTCGCGTCCGTGGCCAAGCACGCAATGGGGTTGGCCGCTGCGGCCGCAGCTTTGCCGCCACCTGTTCAGCCTGCTGCTAGCCAGCCAGTCGGTGCGGTGCCTTCCGAGCGGCCGCCGGAGGATGCCGAGGACGCCGCGGAGAGGACAACAACCATGGACGTGGCCGCGAACTCAACCTTACTGCTTCGAATTCGCTTTCGCAGGCCACGCTTTCGCAGCTACCACAGACCCCGCCGCGAAGCAGCCCGGAACACACCGGTACAAGGAGGCAGCCCCCTCAATGGCCGAGAACCAACAGCACGTGGCGCCCAACCAGGTCGCTGTGGACCAGCTGGAGAGCCAGACGAGCGGCAGCCTCGACCAATCCGGGGATGAGGAGTTCACTCCCCTCACCAGGAGGAAGCGAAGCAGGTTAGAATCACTGGAAAATTTTCAGAATACCGCAAACGTGCCCGCGGGCGCCATCTTCCTCCCAGACCGCCGGACCCAGCCACCGTCTGAACAGCGAGTGACCGCATTCGTAGGCTTCTAACAGGTTTTAAAGATAGCAAAACTGAAATATTTTGATATGTTTATTCGGAAAAGTATCACCAATGATTATCTGGTCCCTGACTTTATTACTTTAGTCCGTAGTCGATGGGAAAAGATGATGCGTGTAGGTGAACCGGCGAACGCTTCAGGGCGCTTGCTCTTGTAAATCGCCGGCAATTTGGATCAACTCGTGTTGTACGCGTAGTGCAGTAGTGTTACATGTTTTACAACATTATAAAGTGATGAAGTGTGAAATAATATGTCTGCGAAGATCGCAGGAGCGTGTGCGTATTGTGTTAAGTCGTTGAGAATGCCGTCCGTTGGCGCCGCTGTGCCAAACGCGGTAAAGACACGGAGGACGAGGTGCAGAGTTTATTACGCTCTGATACGATTAATCGCCTTGTATAAGCAACGCAAAGTGAAGCAGCAGGCTTGCCGAGACAGCTTAAATAGACTAACATACAATTTAGTATCGCCGTCGCCGCGCCAAGAACGCCAAGCAGGCTTCGTTGAAGTATATTGTTTTGCGTGAACTTAATTCTTTTGCGGCGCTGTCATAAAGTGAAGGAAAAGTAATGCGCTGGTCGCACCCATTTTTCACCCTGAAAAAAGAAAAAACATGGCCTACTATATAATGGCTATCACCGCGCGGTTGTGAATATTGTACTTTTCATTGTGTAATTATATCTCTGTATGTGCTTCATCGGCATACGCCTCGTGCCGCCAATCTGCTAGAACGTCGCTCATTAGCTGCCGTCAAAAAAAGATATGCCGTCATTGATGGCATATCTGGTTGACAGAGATTTGCCAAAAGTTTCTAGCTGCGAACACACAACTATGGTTGGTTGGTTTAGTTAATGGGGTTCAACATCCCGGAGCGGCTCATACAATGAGACACCGTAGTGGATAGCTCCGGATATTTTCAACACCTGGGTTTCTTTAACGTACAACTAGAAATAAATAACTAATAAATCTGTGCATAGAGATTTATGTATATTTACATTAACAATAAAAATAAAAAAGGAAGAGCTGCGGGGGGGGGGGGGGGGGGGTCATCGATTCGAACACGCAGAGTGCGTGTGATTTCGCAGAACTGAACATACATGTATCTGATGCCGGCTGGCTGGATATTTAACTTAATGTGAGAACAGCTTTCGCAAACTTCCGCAAGTAAAATGGACCTTGCATAATGCTGCGCACGTGCGGCACACGGCGTTGGAAGGTAAACACATGTTGCCGTTAGGCGAAACATGTCCCGTTGAATATTTCGTGCTCTTTTTTCGCGGCTAAACGAACAAAATTTCAAACCAATGAACCAGCGTATTTCGCACAAGGTGCTCCTTGATGGCACGAATTTTTCCTGGTTGGTTCTATGAAGCCACACCTACCACTGGTGCAGATTCACTCTTTTCGTTCAGGCACATAAAGAAAGCATTTCTAGACTCAGGTCTAGCGTCACACCAGAGGCACAGCAGAATTTCTCACGTGTATACTGCGAGAAACGATCGGAAAAAGAGGAACAGCAGCGCAAGATACATATTCCGCGCACGCGCTTGGAAGGGATATGGCGACGCAAAGTCACGCGACGCGGATCAGCCAGTAGGCGAGTCGGCGGCGCAGGGAAAACGAATGCGGTACTCTGAAATTTTTTTCTAGTGATTGTAAAGCAGGCCGCGGGCTGCAGCCACACATCGCCCACCACCGGAGTCTGGACCAACGTTTTTAGATAAAAACATTGGTCCGGACGGCATCCACAGGAAGCTCGACGACATCGAGAGCTGCTACGAGTGCCAAGAGGCAAAATGAGCGGGCGCCGTCGCCGCCGTACGAAAGCAAGGGTGCCTCTGTTGCGTCGTGTGTGCTATGCTGGGGTGCCTTGCCAGGTCGGTGCGACTGCGAAGAACTGAGCTCCTCGTCAGAGGAGGGGGCGCAAGCCACTTGACCGTGATCGTCGTCATGGCGCGTCGCGGCCCTTGTGCGGGCAGGACCTTTGCCCCAAAACAAAAACTCTCTCTCCCCCCCCCCCCCCCACCCATCTGGGAGGGGGAGGGGTCTTGGCGTCGGATGGATGATGATAGGTTGATGAATTATGAGTGATCCAGGGACGCGGCGGGTGCCAACTGCCAAATCCCCTTCCTATCTGACAACGGCATGAGGCGCCGTCGCGACTTGTTTACTTCTGTTACCATTTTCAATCGCCAATATATTCGGCGCCAATCAAGATAGCTTAAAAATTTTTCAGTAGCGATAACCATTGATAGAATACCTATTGGTCGTGCATTTTTCCAAGTTTCGTGAACAGCTTTTCATGGCTCCTTAGCTTGGAGTTACACCGCTGCCGCCACGGCTTCAGGGCGGCGCCTTCAAGAACACGTCACCCCCAAATAACGCTCTCCTCACTCCTAGCTGAAGCCACATCTCCTGTGGTTCCTGGTGCACCGGCCCTACTTTTTCGGAGCATCACTGGGGCGCTGTAGTTAGGACTCCAGTCGAGAAGATGATGACGAAGAGAGGGGGAGGAGAATAGCCTGCCATATGTCATTGAAACCTATTCCCAAACAACACGTGCTTCTTTCAAGCTAACTGCTCTTCGTATCGCAATTAGGCATATAAGTCAGCAGAGCCGCTAACGGTGGTCTATTTTAACAGATTCAAAAGCAGCCATGCAAGCCTTAAAAGCGGCTCTTCGCCGTGGAGCCCATGAACAACTCGTTGCGGAAATACGACAAATTCATCACTGTGCAATTAATGAAGAATATGACATCATCTTCCAATGGCTTCCAGGACACAGCGGCATAGCAGGCAATCTTCAGGCGGACGAGGTCGCACGAACAGCCCACCAAGACGGCGATAGTGTGTTGATTCCCTTTTCCAGGGCAGACGCAGCGGGCAGGCTTCGCACACTTGCGCGGGAACACACTCTCCTTGTGGAATTCTGGCCAGTTTGCGAACTGCCGCTTAAAATCCCTGGACCCTGACCTGAAGCTCCGCCTTGTACCTGGCTTACCCCGACGCGAAGAACTTTGCTGTGCCGCCTGTGGGTTGGTGTAGCATTTTCAAACTCGTATTCTTTTATGATAGGCATGGCAAACAGCCCTGCATTACAAACTGTGGATGCGACGAGTCTATAGGCCACATTCTTTGTGAGTGCCCGGTATACAGTGAGGAAAGGCAATGTCTGTGCCGTACGCTGGAGCATCTAGATGGACGCCCATTGACTGAAATTAAGATTTTCGGTCCCTGGCCACGGCGATCGTTTGCGGTGAAGGCCTCCCAGGCACTGCTCCGCTTTATGAAAAGCACAGGCCTAATCGAAAGACTATGAATTTGCTATGATATGACTGTGACGTGATGTGATGTGGCATGTCTGTTATGTGACTGTACTAACTTCAACTATCCATCTCTCACAACTTATATATCCACTCATCCCTTCCCCAATGCAGGGTAGCAAACCGGTTGCTTTTACTGGTTAACCTCCCTGCCTCTCCTCCTCATCTTCCTCCTCCTCCTATTCCCAAACGCATGGAAGAGTAGATAGAGAAAACTTTTGATGCATGTCATCAATAATTTGACAAAGCTGCAAACGCAAAACGCTGGGACAGAACATGCGCATACACAGTAATAACTGAATTTTCGAACCTCGTTATTATTTTTTTCCCCGCAGCTGAATTAAAACGCGCTTCGTACACAGAGGAAAGGAAGACGATCGTGCCATGTGCGCACGTGTTCGAGGCAGCACGAGCTAAGAATGATTGTTGATTCTTCCAGTGTCAGGCTTCTTAAGCGCCCACTCTAAAGGTGACAATTCAGCGTTTCTCCCTTTAGTGTCAGCTTTTAGCAACGCCGGCCGAACTCGTCTCTCCACTGCTCCTGCAACATGTAAGTACGCTGTTTGGTGTTTCTATTGTATCTGCACTAGTAATGCGTAGGCACGGTTAGGTAGCCTCACGCGTACCACTGCGATGCAGTGCAACAGCACATGTGTAGGCGATACAAGCATTGATGCGCTCTTATTCTGTGCTATTACACTTAATTAGTCCATACTTCGGCAAGAAAATTTTGTTCACTGCACGGCCTCTCACATTTTGTGGCCGATTGAAGGGGAAGCTTTCGGATAGTGTTTTTTTTAGAAAGCGCCTAATTGTATGGAGATATGAGAGAAGCGGTCGAGTCTTTATTATCTTCTTCCCCTTTATCCACATTTTGCTTCGAGTTTCACGAAAGAGATGCGCCGGAAGAGGGATCCGAATTCGGCAAACGCACCTTAATGCGTCAGGCCAAATTATGATAGGCGATGAACAGAGCGCCTTGCTCTTTTCTGGCCAAAACAATTTCCAGCGAGACTGCTTGCCCAGCTCGCACTTAGTGCATTCAACGTTTAGCGGCCGGCTACATATTTCAGGAGCAACAAGTCCTTGTCCAAGGCCATTTACGACCAGCATGGTTCTCACACAAGGACACCAAACACTGGCCGGTCAGTGGAATCAACAGGGCAACTGGCAAGGTCTGGGAGACTACCGAGACCACCGCTGGTAAAATATGGTTTATTTGTTCATTTACTAAAGCTTCCAACCATTAACTGTACAAGCAATAAGCAAGCGTTAATTTTGTCTGCTCCTATGTTTACTTTTTTCCTCAAGCACACATGGTACAGAGCTGCACGCGAAAAGAGCACACGTGGCTGGAGGTGCTGGCCGGCGGATACAAGGATTGTCTTGAACACTCACCGCAGATATTCTAAGACGTTGCAAATGAATATTTGGAACCTTCTTTTTACAAGGATACATATTCATTTAATCTCTCGACAAGACCTCCACTAGAGGGTGCGCCAATTCGCCACTGCCGAAACACGATTAAAATTTGTTTTGCGAAAAGGAACAGCGTACCAGCTTCCTGAATTCTCGATGGACATCTCAACCGATAATGAAGTAAGGGAGGAAGGAGAGCGTGAAAGAAGGGAAACAGAAGAGGCGCCGCAGTGGCGAGACGCAGAGAAAAGTTTTATTTAAGCGACACTTGTGAGGAGTCCGTGTTCTTCGGGGAAAGGGAATTAAGGCTCCTCCCCCAAGATGGTGGGCAGGTGCTGGAGACTGCCTCAGGAAGGCGCCGTGCATAGGCGCATACGCTGCGGGAAAGAAGTGACATTGGGGAGTTTTATAATAGGGGGACCCTACCAATTATGGGGATAGGGTAATTGCGGGTCGGTGATGCACACGCGCGGAAACCCGCAATGAAAGGAGGGGGTACGGTTATCACTCTGTGTGCGCATTCTCGCCCCTATATTACCATATCGGTTAAGGGGATAGATTGATAGCAGGCTGCGAGTGCGCAGGCTCAGACTAATTGCTGCACCTTCGCCCATTCATCGCAGCATTCCGCGCGTGCGCATTGTCGCCTTGCTAGTCCTCCTATTCTAAATCTCCATATTGTGGAGCTTTAGAATATTGGGACCCTATCGGTTAGGGGAATAGGGTAATAGCGAGGCGAGAGTGCGCATGTCGAGGGTGATTACCGAACCCCTCGACTATTCATCGCAGCACTCCGCGCGTTCGTGTTGTTGCCCCGCAATAGGGTTCCCCTATTCTAAAACTCTCTATTGCCTAGTGTTGGTACTTTGGCTGTTCCATTATGTGCGGGCAGCCATAGGTATCGTGCCACACACTTGACAGCGCTGTCGTATATACATTACGCGATAGCTTAAATGTCTTGTGTCCCAAACAACCCAACGTTGGCGTTTTCGTCGTCGTCGCTTTTATGCCGACAGGGTTATGACGTCTCAGCTAAATGGCCTCTCTCTCAGGAACTTCAGGCACCCGTAGACAACAAAATTGCTTCCGAGAAATTTCAGAAATGTCTGTGGAGTTGGCCTTTAAAATGTGGTCACAGTCAAAACGTGCTCAGACTCCAACGCTCGAGCGCTCCATGGGGGAGGGGGGGGGGGGGGGGGGGGAATGTACCCACTCTTTTGTTTTTCTGAAGGTACGCCCTTAATTCGTAACGGATATCTTTTTAGGAAGTACATAAATGGTCACATCCTGGTTTAGATTTCTTTTACTATAGTTTAGGTGCTTAATGAATGGCCGGGGCGTGCAAAGTACCTCTGCTTGCATGTTCAACCAATTCTTGCGTGTGGCAACTATAATTTCACATGTAAATACGTAAGTGTCATGCAAATAGTCGTGGCTGATATCAAAGGTCCAAAGTAAAGCATACCAGCCTATTCTAGTGCAATTTATTCGAGATACGTCTTCCCCGCGTGTGTACAGCGTTGGACGTGGATTCGAATTTCTGGCGTGAGTTGATCTGTTAAACTATAGTGTAAAAGTGCGCGTGTTTTACAGCGTTTGCCACGCCAGCATTGGTGTTGAGCAGCGTTTTATTTATAAGGTGCATTACTAGTAGCCTAAACTGTAGTCCTTGTTCTGTAGATTAATTTGTTCATAGATGCGACCTTTGCCTTTGTGTAAAGTGAATAATTAATTGCAATCTTTATCATCTGTGCCGAAGTTATAAATATTGCTAGGCCTACATGAAAAATCAGACAAATATAAAGAATGAAAGCCGACTACTATGTCTCCTCTACCTTTCATGCTCCCCCCCCCCCCCCCCCCCCCCTCCTACCTTCCCGGTATGCGTTATGCTAAAGCCTTTCTTATGCCTCTATCCGCTGCAGCAGCAGCAACAACAGCGTACGCAGCAGCAGCAGCGGTCTGGGGCCCACGAAGGCTCAGTATTCGAGACGCTGTCGACTCCCTTCTCGCTGTCGGAATCCCTTCGACCGCCCCGGGACAACTCACTGAACCAGCGTCGCTGGGTCGACACCTCCAGCGTACAAATGTCCACCATGGCCGAGCGGCGCTCAGAGTCCCCTGATTCGCCGTATTTCCTGCACGTAAGCGTAACCCGTGGTCTTTACTCCTACACCCGTGCATTAGTCGTCATAAATGCGACCATGCTGCCTGGTCTTGCATGCGCAAGACGAGGCTGCACATGCAACTGCAGTCAAGCAATGTGCAAACGATTATTCGTGATAAATCTCAGCACATATTAAGCTGCAAAGAAAATGATATAAATGATATAAATGATATATATATGTCATTGAAAAGACGACGATATCATCGAGGTAGCATAAACAGATGTTCCATTTCAGGCCGCGCAGTACAGTGTCCATCATTCTTTCAAATGTGGCTGGGGCGTTACAGAGTCCGAATGGCATAACATTAAATTCGTATAGTCCGTCTGGAGTAATAAAGGCGGTCTTAGGACGATCCGCCTCTGCCATGGGCACCTGCCAATACCCGGAGCGTAAATCGAGTGAGGAAAAGAATTCTGCGCCTTGCAAACAGTCTAGGGCATCGTCGGTTCGTGGGAGGGGGTACACATCACGACGAGTGATTTTGTTGAGGCGGCGATAACCAACACAAAATCGTATGGAGCCATCGTTCTTTTTAACTAGGACCACAGGAGACGACCATGGGCTACAGGATTCTCTAATTACTCCGCGTTGCAGCATGTCATCGACTTGTTGGGCAATAACACGGCGCTCAGTCGGGGACACCCGATACGGCCGCTGATGGAGAGGTGGGTGAGCGCCAGTGTCGATGAGGTGGGAAACGGTCGTCGTGCGGCCCAAGGAAGATTGCGGAATGTCGAAGGAGGCGCGGAATTGGTGTAGAAGGTCAAGAAGTTGCTCGCGGTGGCGCGGTTCTAGAGCGCTGTCCACGGAATGGTCAAAAAGGTCCCGCTGTAGCGGATCTGAAGCCACACGAGCTGGAGTCAAGGCGTCAACTTGGCAAACAGGGAATGACACATCATCAAAGGTGAACAGAAGGTCCACGGGCTCGATGCGGCCGAGGCACTCCCCTTCGATCAACATAGCGGGAGACGGAAGAGGATTGGCTACCAGAAGTGTGCTAGCGCCGTTTTTCATGTCAAGGACGGCAAACGGCAGCGGTAAGTGGCGGCGGCGGCAGACAACGTTAGAGGGCACAAAGAGGACTGTCGCGGCGGTGGTAAGAGGCAGTGAGGGGAACCAGAACAGCGCTAACGGGTGGGATGGTTGTGTCATGTGCTACGAGGAGTTTGGTCGCAAAACGAGGACACGGCTCGTGGAGCAGGGTATCAGACGGTGCATCACTCGATTCAATGAGCTCTACTTGAGGACTGGCGCAGTCAATGATAGCATGAAGCTGGGACAGGAAATCCCAGCCGAGAATGACGTCATGAGAACATGTGGGGAGAACGACGAATTCGATGATGTACAAGGCTGCAGCAATGACGACGCGAGCAGTGCAGATAGCTGTCGGCTGTATACTGTGAGCGGATGCGGTACGAAGCGATAGTCCCTCGAGAGGCGTAGTCACCTTTCGGATGGAGCGGCAGAGTTTTTGGCTGATAACTGATACAGCGGCACCGGTGTCGACGAGCGCAAGAGTATGAACACCTTCAACGATGACAGGAATAACATTCGCGGGATTAAGACGAGGACTTTGAAATTCGGTCGGATACGCAGTTCGTGCCTCGCGAACTGCGGCGGTTAGTTTTCCGGCTAGGTAGCGGGTCGTCGGCGCATTGGCGAAATGGAGCGGCGACGTGGTGATGACGAACGACAAGGGAGGAAGTCCGGAGGATGAGGGGGTGCTGTTGGAGGACCCGATGGGACTGGGAACTGGGGGGCCAAATAAGGTGGCGCAGGCCGTGCAGCAAAGGCCATATTTATTCGGCGCCTGCAGTAGCGTGTAGTGTGCCCAGGGATGCCGCAGTGGTAGCAAATAGGCCTGTTGTCTGATGTGCGCCATGGAGATCGTGTCGGAAGCAAGGGGGGAGCAAAAGCTGTTGGTGCCGACCGCATGGGGGGCGAAGCATAGGCATATGCTGGCTCAGGCGGTGGACTTGAAGTGACTTCGGCATACGTGCGGCGCAATACTTGAGGAGGAGCTGGCGCGAATGCTGGAGCGTATACCTCAGTGGCGCAACGCCGGACGATGAAACTGTGGGCGTGAGTAACGGCATTGAAGGTGCGACCGGAGCTGGTTGAGGAACAGGATTAGGGAGGACTTCAGATACATGCTGTTGGATTGCATGGCGAAGCTCCGGAACAAGGCCAGTTGTTGACGACTCCTTAACATAGGGCTGCAGGGACAGTTGTCGCGCGACTTCCTGGCGTACAAAAGCCTTGATGTCTTCAGAGAGGCTAGATGACTCCCTCTCCGCGGCTAGTCCAGCAAGTGATGTATGAGGCTGGCGAATCAAAGCACGCTCCCTCCGGAGCTCGTCGTAGCTTTGACAGAGGTCATAGATTTCCTTGACCGTAGTGAGGCCTTTCGCGATGAGCATGTGAAAAGCGCCGTCATCAATTCCTGTGAGGACATGACGTATTTTAGCGGCCTCGGTCATGGTCGGGTCAACGCGACGACACATATCAACAATGTCCTCAATGTAACTGGTGAACGTTTCACCGGGCAGCTGCAGTCGCGACCGAAGACGCTGTTCCGCGCGGAGTTTTCGGACGGCGGGGCGGCCAAAGACATCAGAAAATTTCGTCTTGAAATTCGCCCAGGTGCCAAAGTCCGACTCGTGGTTTCGAAACCACAGATTAGCGACGTCGCTCAAGTAAAAGATGACATTGTTGAGCTTACGGTTGTCGTCCCAGTTATTGTGACGGCTGACCCGTTCGTAAGTGGTCAGCCAATCGTCGACGTCGTCATCGCTGCTTCCACTGAAGGTAGCCGGGTCCCGTTGACGAACGGCACTTGTGCAGGTGACTGACGGAGGTAGGTGCAGTGAAGTCGGCTCCGTCATTGGGGTAGTCAATGTTCTGCTGCGAAGTTCCAGGGCGAGATGAGTACAGGGAACCTCAGATTGACCTCCACCAAGTGAAATGTGGATTTAATGGTTGGCTGGAACGTCTAGCACTGGCAGTACTTCGGGCACAGAAGGGTCGAATTACCAACCGCAGGGCACAGCTTCAGCGCGAGCTAGATGGGCGCCGGAGACAAGCGATGGTGATGGCGATGCCGCAGCGTTTTTCTGTTCTTTGTCTTCTTTACAATATATATATATATATATATATATATATATATGCGCACAGTGAGTACGCGCGTACCGTCCTTGCCAAAAGTAACCAGGGTGCGTGTTCCACAATTATCAGCCGGACAGCAGAGCATTGTACCACTTCTGAAGCTGTCAATCTTTGAAAAGTAAATGATAGCTCCTGTCCTCATTTCTTAACAATTGCGATTCTCTGGGAGTTAACGTTGGCTTTAGAATACAACCCAGAAGCGCAAGGTTACTTTTGGCAAAACAGTATACGTATGTTTCGTACCTACGCTTCCGGCTTGCTGGCCCTGTGGGGGCGCACTTGCCTTCTCGCGTTCTACCATCGCAACGTCTGTCCATGCCTCGCGCGCTGGGTCACAGCAGCTATCGAACGAACGGCCAAACCGCACGGATGTCTAGCCTCGTATCGTTCAACTGCATTCGCTCTACGTAGCAAAAGGAGCGCTCTGAACAGCGTTGCGACTGGGTTGCTTTGTCTGAACTGGCTTTCTGTTCCCATTGACCAAATGGTTTCAATGTCTCTCCCGCTCGACTATAATATTCACAATTTTGGTTTAAATATAGATTTTGGTGCTTGTGGATTTACCTAAATATGCACCGCTCATTCCAGCATATTCCTGCGCAATGTCACGGCTGGTCTCGAGGGTAGCGCGCGCGCTTCCCCTCGATACCGCGCCGGCCGTGGTTGGGACAGTGTATACAGCAACAAGCTGTCGTACCTTCGGCCGGCTTCTCTAACTCACAACTGTTCGCACATGTGCGCAGTGCTTTCCTAAAGTGGTTTCCTTTGATTTTCCTTATATATTGCGGCACAAGCTAGAACAGCATGACAGCGGTAACGCTCGTGCGTGAAGCTAATGTTCTCCATTTGGTGATACACAAGAGTCATGCTCGCTTCACACTAGAAAAGCGCGGACGTATACCAAAGTTCTGCTTGTGGTACAGTTCTTCCCTTTTGTCCTCTTCTAATTTTTTTTCTACCTGTATGGGTCATTGACATTGTACTTGCCACCCATTGACCGCATCTGCCCTTGCGCTATGAAAACCCATTAGAGAGATTTAGCTTATCGTGATCCGAGATCCACCACCGTGACCCTCTACCGTGCGTGGGCGGGGCGCACAAGCTGATTGGTCCCGACGTGGCAGGTCTATGTGCCGACATCCAGTATGTGGCGCCATCTATCGGCGTCAAGGGATCTGGGCATGCGCAGTGGAATACGCGATGGCGGATCACGGTAGCAGATGGCGGATCACGGTAGCAGATGGCGGATCACGGTAAGCTAAAACTCTCTATTGTGATCTGTCACTCTGCGCAGATGCCCGCGCACCTGCGCGAGGTCATGTCACCCGAGCAGCGAGAGGTGTACCTGGGCCTGCAGCAAGAGCCGTCGGCGTTCGCCTCGCGCCAGTTCGTGATCCCTCGCGAGATGATGAACGACCCCGAGGTGCGAGCCTCGCTGCGTACCTACGTCCAGTCGATCATCGAGGAGGCCCGAGAATGCGCCGAAGTACTCAAGAGCTGCGCCCGCACCGAGTCCCTGTCCCTGCCGCCCCGAACGCTGCACAAGTGGGACAACAAGGCTGTCAAGATTGGCGTGCGTCGACCTATATTAGACCTCATCCCATGGTGAAAGCCAGCGCACTGAAAATGGCTATAGCTGGCCACCGTCAGTTCAAACCAATATCACCCCCCCCCCCCCCCCCCATCCCCATAGCCTCCAGCTATCCATTGTTAGGCCAAAGAAACATACAGACTGTGTCCAAAGAATAAATGCTCGTATAGCGCGGGGCCTGCCTTGCGATTCCAAAATACAGTCGAAAGCAAGAGTAAACGAAATGTTTTTGAAGCAGTGATAATACTTTGACACCATAAGGTGGTTTTATAGGCCAGCTGTGCGCTTCCTGCGTATGTGCTGTGGTCAGACATCGAAGCTTATGGTTTTGATTAAGTTGAGTAACAAGAATGACGTACGAGGCTGTTTGTCAAGAATAAAGAATAGCAACTGCGGACGTCAGTGTGGCTCTGTGGTCTTATTTCCTTCGCGTGATACGTTTTCAGTGCGCTGGTTTTCACGACGCGGCAATCAATTCGCCGCGCCAGTGCTCAGTTATTTCAGCCCTTAATTTACAAGGTTACACTGGATGAAGCCTCGAAACAAATTTTCACTAGCGACCATACAGAACAAGGGACAAAAATGTGAACAGACTCAACTATACCCTACTTTCTGTTTCTTATCCTTTTAAAACGAGCGCTAGAGAAAATGCACAATGAGCCCATATGTCACCAACTACAGCACACTTGAATGCACCTAACCGAAGCCTCCTAATTTGTGTATTGTCACGTGGTGGCGACAAGGCCGACGGCAAAAAATGAGTCTGGGAGCGCACTTACTCTTTATTGGGCTGATTTGCGCACGCAAAAGAAATAAGTGATTCGGCAGCGGCGATAACACCGAACGTGCTCGCTGGTCGTCGAAGAGAGAATCTCCGTTTCACGTGACTAGCATACCCTGAAATATTGTAGAAACACACGCGCGTGGCTTCAATCTTTCACGGTGCATCTCGAAGCATCTTCTACAACGAAGGAAACGATAAAGCCGTGTCTCGCGACAAGGAGCATGAACAGGGTACATAATCGATCCGTGCGCTACAATCACGGTGATAACGCCATATGCCGGCGGCTATTTAAGAAGAATAAATATTTGAATGGTTCGCGGCAGTATTCTACAGAGCTTGCTGTATTCACGATCCCCGAAACTTCGATGAAGGGAAGGCTATGCAGCGACCAGATAGATTGTTAGCCGTGTATGTTGACACGTGCCAAGTTTTGAAGAAAGCAAAGGTGCAGTAACTATCGCGTTCCGAGTGGACACCTGAACTGCGTCGGGAGGGCAAAGATGCAGGTGAAAAAGGGTGAGGAAATATATAGGTTTGCTATCGGCACCAAAGGTTTACCGGACTAAGTGTGCACGGAAAGCTATTTTAGCCCAGTCATATAATCCATTTACTTACAGCGTGTCCACATATGAAAGGATGAGCCTATTCTTTCGGCCTGTAATACTACGCAACGAGGCAGTGATACACCATTATTTTCCTCCAGAAAACACATCTCGTGACTGCCAAGAGAGAGTCAACTTTTATAGAAAACAGGAACTAAAAATTGCTTGAAGATTAGATGGGTAGATTTCTCGCCCCAGAACTCCAGTGTCCTACTGCATTCACGAGCCTGGTCATCGATCTCCAACAATACTCAAGTCAGTTCAGCTTCTTACTGCTCGTACGACGTATGGGCCACCATTTAAGGTTCATGTTTGTTAGCGCACCAGCACTCAATTTGGAAAAGTACGGTACTTCTGACACCACAGGAATGTGGCAATGTTTGCTTTGTGGAGCTTAACGTCTCAAATCGACTCAGGCTGTGAGAGGCGCCTTAGTGGAGGGCTCCGGAGATTTCGCCCACCTGGGGTTCTTTAACATGCACCAACATCGCACAGCACATGAGTGCCTATCTGTTCGCCTTCACCGAAAAGCGGCCGCCGAGAGCGGGATTCGATCCCGCATCCCTGGGCATGGTAATCGAGCACCCTAACCACTGCGCCACTCCGCCGGGTGCAGCTGGCAATGTATTGAGTAGGACATATTTTAGTGTACTTTTTAGTGTAGGTTTTGAAATGAGTTCATATTTGGCACTAGGTTACAGCATCTGCTGCGCTTAGCTTTTTATGCGATGGAGGCTATTTCCAAAGTTAAGACTGTAGCGGCTAGAAAGTTAAACATTCTAACCTCTATAGTTAAGACTAATTTATATAGTCTTTCGCGCTATACGTGAACGGAAGGGGTGGGGGTGTTGTTGGAAAGGACCTCTAACCCGCTTGAGTCGACATGAAAGCAATAACTCGGGGAGGCAGAACGGAGTTTAGTGACCTTTTGGGGGGTCTACCAGCTGTATAGCCACGATAGGTGTGCTGGGATTGCGTAATAACCTCGATTGAAAATCAATGCACGACCAAGGTCAAACCCACCGGCGCTAAAGTTGGTAGCCATCAATGAATTATTTATGTGGAAGCCAGCTGTCTCAAGCGACAGGCACATTTTAGAAAGCGCGCTTGTTGGTTAGAGCCCCTGAATAAAAAAAGAAAAAAGGCAGTTCGCGCGCTTGTTGGTTAGAGCCCCTAAATTAAAAAAAAAAAAAAGGCACTTCAAAATTTAAGCTGGTCTGACTTTTGTGGCTGAATTTTTTTTACGTAGCTTGCTTGGCCAGTGGTCCAGAACCTCCACTGAATGAAGGGATTAAAAAACTAATTACTCAAAGGGCTTGGTGATGTGGCTCGTGAAAAGATTAACGGAGCGTAACGGTGCAACGGTTGTGCTTGCTATGGGAGGGTTAGCCTAATTATAATGAGCGTTTTCTGGCCTGGCAAACGTTCGGCTTGGGTATCAAACTCCACAATCTTTTCCTTGCAACACGATAAGGAGGATAATAAAGAACTTCAACTTGTCGAGTCGCCTTCGCCGATTTGTAGTTATAGACAGGCTGAACTATCCCACTGTAGCCTAATGCTGCGTGCGGGCGGCGTACAACGTGTTGAGATTCGACGGTCCCGCTAACACAAAGGGGATGGACACGACCACGGACTATAGTGCGCGTTCCTCCCTCTCATCTTGATGGGTCATTTGAATTCCCAGTTTAGGTGTTTACCCTAAGCGCTCATAGTGGTGACTCAGGGGTTACAGCGATCGGCTGCCGAGGGGTATAAGCACCATTCCGTTAAACCCTGTGGCCCGTTCGGTGTCATGAGTGCTCGTAATGCCGTGTTATACTATACTGTGTACACATATTGCACATGTGTACATTGCTGTGTACAAGACGTGTCGCTGCTTCGCGACCATAATGGGCTGGGGCCTGAACCGTCTAATTACTATAGAAAAGGAACAAAATGTTTTGTTCATACAGAGTACATAGCCGCGGCTTGATTTTGCGCAAAGCTTTCGAGTACACACTTAAGACGCTTTGGTTATCCTTGCATACAATTTGGGATCTGCATATTTTGATATTTGGTCTATGACGGGTGCCATGGTACACATATCTACCTTCAAATGCAGATATATATGCGACATTTGAATTAGGTTTTAGTTTTTGGTAGTGAAAAAAAAAAAAAAAGTTACACAAAGTGTTAATGCGGAAATACAGCGCTCGCTGATATACGGCAAAAACATTTTGCTGCAGTGAAATAAGGCTGCGGCGAATTTGCTGTGCTTAGGTGCCATTCGCAAGAGGACGGCTTCAGCACGCGGTTATGGAACTGCTGCATCTTGAATTTTATACTGGGCGACATTTCTTCTACTATTGCCTCTCGACCTTCTTTCTTTTTTCTTTTTTTAGAGAATCAGGAACAGCAGCAACGCATACTGGTGGGCAGGTTGGTATGACAGGGTATATTAGGGCATAACAGCGCACCTGTACAAATACGAGTGAAAAGGGACGAGGCAGAGTGCTGACTTTCAACTGAAGATTTTATTCGGAGTTTAAACAGACCTGCTTAGTTAAAAAGAGGCACTGCAAATAAAATAGTTACAAGTCAGGGCTGTGTCTCTTCCTTTCTTCCCTAGTCTTTGTGCAGGTGCGCTGCAGCTGTTATACAGAAGAGGTTGGAAAGTAGAAAGGTTGCCCCCCCCCCCCCCTCTTTTGCCTCCCTGACGTTGGCCCCACCCCCACCCTTCCTCTCCCTTATGCACACACGAATGGTTCTCCAAGTGTTGCTGCGCCCCCTATCTCCCCCTGTTTAAACTGAGACCGGATTTCTTATAATTTCTTCAAATAAAGGACGTTATTAATATAAAGCACAGAGGAGCTGAGCTGCAGCTGAACCTCACTACAACGAAACTAACAGGACGCGCGAAAAATTCCCTTGAGGCACAATAATGTTGGTGCGAAATGAGCCAAAAAGAGCATTTAGATTTGACGACACACTTCAAAAGCGTATTTTATTAGAAGAAGGTCGGGCAGCTGCTTGGACTTTCTTTTTTTCTTTGCCATGAGATCCGTGGTACGATTTTCACACTCAGTGAACTATTCTAACGCAATATTGCCATCGTGGGCACCAATAAAACTGTGCATCACATCAGATGCGTCCATCATATTTTAGTGCAGACGATGGTGCTACCACCCCGCCGGGGTGGTGCAGTGGTTATGGCGCTCAACTACTGTTCCCAAGGACGCGGGATAGAATCCTGGCCTCGGCGGCAGCCTTTCGATGGAGGCGAAAAGCAAGGCGCTCGTGTGCTGTGCGATGTCAGTGCACGTTAAAGAACCCCATGTGGTCGAAATTTCCGGAGTCCTCCACTACGGCGTCTCTCATAGCCTGAGTTGCTTTGGGACGTTAAACCCCACAAAAACCAAACCAAAAATGGTGCTACTAGAATTGGTTGCGGCTCTGGCTCGGAAGGAAACAGTATCTCACATCATGCGCCTTGTTGTGTTCCGTGCCCCGTGGTAGCGCAAAAGTCGCTTACCTGGCCACGTGCTGTATGTCATGTCTGTGTGTGGGGCTTCAGACACTTTCAAACTGCTGCTTTGCCGCTTTTTCTCTGGATTCCCTTTGCCTTCTATTAGAATAAGAATAAAAACTGCCTTGTCTTATCTTAATTGCCCCAAAATAGTCCGTCCAATCGATCATAACCACCTTCATGTGTGTGTAGTCATGAACATCTAAATGGGCGGGTTAGCAGGAGGCACAGTCGTAAACAAAAGTTTGCGCTATGATGGATGCGGCATAAATCTGCTTCGCTTCGGCCTGATATTTCCTGCGAATGAAGCGCTCGTGCCTCCCTCGCGCTTCAGCGCCTTTTATTCGCCTGCGTTGCGCGGCCGCACCGGAATATATTTTTTGAAGCGAAAGCTTCACTACCCATGTCTGACCGCAGCTTTGGGTGGCTCTACATAAGCTAGTTCTGCGCATGCGCGACGTCACAGCCAAGGCCAGCTACGCAGCCTCCTCGCCAAGCTCTGCCAGCGTTGCCTAGCAACGCTTAAGAGGTGTGCGACTCATCCTCATGGGAGGGGGATCTATTATTTTCGCCTATTATACTGCCACCTCTCCGGGTACTTCTGCAACAGGCGCAAAATACTTTCTCTTTAAATTTCTTGTTGCGGTCTCGCCGTTGAATAATTTCCGTTAGTGTGTTCAACTGTGCTTATGCCTGAAGTATGGGAATGGGTATAAGTTTTGGAAAGCCAGTGATGGTGCCACATTGAGTTTCTACTCATTGCTTCTAACTTGACCAATTGTACAGACATTGTTCTGGAGTTCTTGCTTTTGGTGGCAACGTTCAGTTTGGTCTTGGCGTCGATCGGCTTCCGTTTCAGCGGCGAGCATGCTTGGTGTTTCATATGCCGACGTCTCTTCTTAATCCTTAAAAAGGTCCCCAGAAAGGGGTCACCAAGAAGGGTAAACAACGCCATAACACTGATAGTTATTGAACCGCCCATCATTCTCCCGCAAAAATTTTCGATCTAGCTTCTGCAACACCAGAGATATCGGCGATTAAAAATGACCCTTCCAATTTTCCCTCTCAACTCGTACGCCGAAGGGAGCCATAAAAAAACAAAGAATACAAGCAAGTTCAAAGCGTTCAAAGCTCCGCCCAGACATACGTCACTTCGACGAACTTCCGGTTGCCGCGCGCTCGCTCTCTGGCGTACTCCGCCAACCCGTCCTCGCTTGCACACGCCTGAGGAGTTCGCCAGTTCGCGCAGCGACGGTTAGTGTAACAGCGAACCCGTGGTTATCATATGTTACACGGCGGACCAAACCATGGTTGCACCACTAACCGCGGTTACCGCAAACCGAGCTTGACGACCTCGGTTTGCGTCATTAACCGAGGTTATGACGGCGTCTGCATGTTGACGGAAGCTACTCGTCGGCGCCCGAGTGCGCGAAACGTACGAGCGGGTCTGCTTCACAAAGTTATTCATTTGCCTACTGTATCACGTTTAAAGATCGATGTATAGATTACGGTGCCGCCCGACGTCTTCGATTACGGCCGACAGCGCAGCGACTGCGTACTGAAGCCTTGTCGTGCCTACAGTATCGTTTGAACGGCTTGTTGCTGAGCAGAACGCCAAAAAATACGCGGTCTTAGCTATGAAAGTACACGAGTTTGCAACGCTTGCAGCACGGGATGCCGTGAGCAGGCTGAGGTAGTACGTTACACAATTACCGCGGGGGTGGAACGTGCGAGCGCGGCGAACGCCGGCGCCGTGCGTGACCGTCCCTAGTCGTCGCTAGGCCTATTGTTTCGCTTCGAAGCCGCGGCGGTCGACGCTTTGGAACATGATCAACGCTGTCGTAAATCGCCTACTTATGAAACTGCCTTATAGTGATTCCTATCCTGCCATAGTAAAATAATTATAGGATTAACTCTGCCGACGCATTAATCGCAGAGCTAGTACGAGCAGATCGGATCAGCCGAAATGCACCAGCGGCAGCTGGCTTGAGCAGAAACTAGCTTGTATCACTGCTATCGCTCTTACCAGCAATTTGCTGCTGGTCAGCGATCCTCACGAGGGCTTCATACTTGATATTCGGCTCAGTATTCCAGACGCCAACAAAGTTTAGCACGCTTTATTTCGGACATCGGGGCTAACGATCCGCCGTGTCGTTCGCGAACGGCATGCGGGAGGAGGGGCCACAGCGGCGGTGTTTACGGCGGTCGAGGAGGTGCTGCCATCGTGCGGTGCTTGACCGTGCTATTGACGCCTCGTCGGACGACACTCCGATACTCCTGAAACCACGTTATATAAATAAGATATTTGTAAATGCAGCTTCGTTCTGCCGATCCCTGCGTCGCTTCGGTTGTTGCACTTAATGGGCAATGGCCACCTAACCGATAAGGGCGGCGAGCTCTAACAGCCCGCACAGAGTTCGAGCAGACGACTTTCGCAGCTACCGGAAGTGTGTTCGTGACGTCATGGTTGCAGTGACCGCAGCGAATGGCAGCTTCTAGCAAGCCTTGCCAGTCAACCGACCCGTGACGTCACGGGATTAGGAAATAGTTCCATGCGACACCGCCAAGCGACATTTCCTCTGCCCGCGAATTTCAAAAAACGCTGTTTTTAAAAATTAATAATAAATCGCTGGCTTTGTTCCAAGGAGTTATACTTTGCGTTAATGCTCAAAAGGATGTGTTCTACACACTGAACACGTTTATCAGTGGTTTCTTGGGGGCCGTTTCCGTGGACCTTTAATACTTCTTAACTCTAAATCCATAGTCGGTGGGACATCACGTCAAGTATGCACCTACTGCCTCCGGCTTCGTCTCTACCTCCTTCGTGATATGACATCATACCAGATGCAGCACTGTTTACACACGGCGGTAATACGGCCGGACATCGCATGCCTGGCTCGCTACGTCTTGCAAACTACGGCATGGCTAGGGCTGTCCATTGCATAAGGCACCATCGGAGAAGGCTCTCCTAAACCGTCATTATATTAAAGCGCATGCTATTAGATATGAAAAGCGCGAAGTTCGAGGCGCTTGATAACAAACATAGATATATCTTCACTAGTAAGAAATATGTTCACTAGTAGTAGTAGTGAGTTCACCAGTTTAGGTCCTAATGGAAAGCAATATTTATTTATGGATCATTAATACGTACAGTATACGTGCGTTTACAATGCCTGATGTGCGGTAATTCTCTGTTTCCATCTGTTTTCATATTTTCGTGCGGCTGCAGGCCGCTCCAGTGCTGCAGTTGCCCACGGTGAGGCTGGAGCAATTGCGGTCCAACGATGAGATTGAAGCCGAGTTGACGGCGGGTTTGCGCGTACCCCGGCGCACCCAGCCCCAGCCGTCCAAGATGCGCCTCTTCTCCAGGATTCTTCCGAACCTGTCGCGCCGCGGCAGTCGAACGGGCTCCCTGAGTCAGAGTGCGTACGACAAGGACGAGGACCGAAGCCACACGAGTGTCAGATCCCGACACTCAAGCTGGAAGACCTTGTCCTTCTTCTCGCAGATAGTGGTGAGCGCGTTCCCCAGAAACGCCGACCCGCTCTCTCTATCACACACACAC